>NC_084760.1:110533366-111142116 GCF_028858725.1 Colius striatus
CTGTTTTTTTCCAACTTTCCATCTATGCTGCATTATAATGAACAGTTAGGGCTGGGCGTCCATAATTCACTGGGAAGTGGCTGTACAGAAAACCTTCTCAACATCTGCAAGCCTGCCACAAAGCTGTCAGATGAAGGAAAACATCAGGATCCCTGTGGTAGAGCCCCTGTGCCTGAGTGAGAGACAGTGGGAAGGAAATAACTCATGACCAATTAGCAAGGCCTAAAGTATTTTCACAGCAAAGCCCTTGGTTTTGGCCAAATCTCATGGAAATTCCAGAGGAATTCCATCTCTGTGGAGTTTGGCTATGGCTGTTTAGCAATGTGCCTGGGGTAGTGCATGTGACCCACAGAAGAGTGATGCTTTCCAAGCTGTCCATGATTTCACCTGGGTAACACACTCCACAGCCACATTGGTGGGGAAGAGCAGTGCATTTCCAAAATGCTGTGTCCTGGAAACAGGGCAGCATTATCAATGTCTTTGCTCTGTATCATCTTCTGCTGCACTGGCTCTGAGTGAACTCGTTGCACTGTTCCTCCCTCCAGAACAGCACTGGGGATGCCAGAGAAAGTCTTGCTGTCTCAAACCTGCACCTAAGCTTGTACAACCTCCCAGCAGTTGCTACCAGCTTGGCTCATTCTCCATTTCCTTCACACCAAGCTCTCCCATTTTTCCCATCCTCTCTCTTCCAAGAACATTCATGTGCTCTCAAACTGACACCATTCCTACCTGGCTGTGCAGCTGTCTCCAGGCAACAAAAGAGCTTTTTCTTTTTTTTTAACCAGGTCAGGACTTGGGTGATGAAGAGAGGTCACTGTTGGAGAAAACAGGCACCCGATTACACTGTCAGCAAATACAGAGGTAGGAAATGCTGTTAACCACTGGTTGTATTAAAGAAATAGAATTCAAAAGAGGTTATTAATATGAACTCTCCAGGCCAAAGAAAACAAAGCCACTGTCCTAACAGAGCCCAAAACCTATGGGAAGAGTGTATCCACAGATGGACCATGCATGGACCAGAAGAATCACAGCAAACAGTATCAACTGTTTGCAGAGGGAGCGTGCCTGTGCAGTGAGAATTCAAAAGGTGAAGGCAGTGCAGATGGGATGGAGCATGGGGCTTGTCCAAAAAGACTCTGAAGCTACATACATTATATTCTCTATAGACATGGGATTTGTATGAAACCCTCCCTCTGACTCTTTAAGCAGAAATCATGGCATATCCTGAAGTAACCAGTCCCCAGATGGACAACTGAGCCCAGTTGTCTGCTTCCACTTACACCACACACCCGAGAGTCACAAATCCCCAGGTGATCACCACCACTGTTTGCCACTGAAGGTGCCTCAAGCCCTGGGAAGCTGTAGCCTATTTGAGGTCTGGATTACCCCATTACCAGAATGTTTGGGGAAGACAGGGCCTAGTTTCATGTCAGAAATGGCACGGTTCCCCAAAGGCTTCTCTCTTCCAAAAATGCCTGTCCAGCCGAGCAGCGTGCCCCAGACCAAGTGTGTGTCTCTCCAGATGTCTCACAAAGGCTGATCTTAGAGTGCAGTCTTTCTCACTGATGGCATCATAAAGGCTGTTCTATCCCTGCCCATCTTATTTTACAAAATTTCAAGGGTCTTGGTATCTGAGACCTCTGTCAATTTGGATAAGATTGGTCAAGAGATTCAAGTGCTCTGAGGTGAAACTGACTGACAGGCAGAACAATCATACATGCCTCATGTCCTAGGAAAGCATACTAAACCCCATCATGTCAAGGCACTCCCTCAAAAATTCATAGGCTGCATCAGGAGCAGCCCAGAAATTCCTTTGCCTGCAAGTACTCTTTAGTACCCCTCAGTCTGATTGCCAACAACCAACAGTAGTCAGCTTTGAGTTTCAAGTCAGCAGGCTGTTCAGGCTTGCAACACTGCCCCAAACGTTATAATGTTGAAAGCAAGTTCTTAAAATCTGTGTAAATGCAGAGAGGTCTAAAAACAATCCACTTAGCTGAGCTGAGGCTCTTTTTGGCCAGAGAAGGGGATTGGCAGATGTTGTTGTTAGCAAGACTGGTGCTCCCATGCACTGGAGCCAGAGCTCTGTTTATTCTGAGGTAAAAGAATGGGGCAAGTCTCACACTCTGGGCTACAGGGTTGAAAGGACTCACAGAACGGGCTGTATCTGGCAGAGGTGTTTTCTAATGGGACCTCTTAGATCTCAAAGCCCCAGTAAATGGCTCTTCCCAGCACCTCTCCCACGTCACAGGCCCATGCAGGAAGGACCACAGGACAGCTGTTTGTAGGGCCCTGCAAGAAGAGAGGGGCTATGCCATTGCACTCCATGTAGATGGAGCATGGTTAAACCAGCAGGGACTCGAATATTCAAGGCCTGCATGCAAAGGCTGTAAAACTCATGGTGATGGTCAAACTCTTGTTGGTTTTGTGGACAGACAGATAGCCATGGTCACGAATCCAAGGGATGTGCTGAATTGTAGCTGGAGGCTGCATTATTCCTCATGGAACATGTTTGCTCTTACCATCTTCAGAACATGCAAAGGAGAAAGTGAAGGTTATCCAGGCTGATGTTGCAAACAAAATTTACTCTAAGCAGCTAATTATGCCACAGGGATGTGCTTGTGGCTGCAGGCACCTGAAAAGTAAGTGGGCAGATATTCTTAGGAGTCCTCTGTAAGGCTTCTGTTTTTTTGAACCATTGAAGGCAGGTTGCACACAAACAGTAGTATATTTAACTTACTGCTAATTATATAATCACACAAACACACCAATTCTACATCTACGTGTATAAATTGAGACACTGTCCAGAACTAAGATTCATAGCTTCATATATAATTTGCTCATTGGTATCTTTATTGAGGAAAAGGTATGTATAAGGGAGGACAGAAAGTAAATAGGGAAAATCAGGATGAAATCACTGTGGGCAGAAGGAAGTTAATTTTGGTGCTGCAGACAGAAAATCTGATTTATAACTGTACCTTAATGTACATATTAAGCTTAGTGTCAGAGTGATATATCTAATTCCAAATTCTGACTTCCAAATATATTAAAATCTGAGAAGTTTTAAAGTAGGAGAAAAGAGACAAGTTGTTTGTTGAGAACAACCATAATGTAGAGATCTATGCCAACAAAAAGGACATGAACAATGTATTGTAACACAAAACATAAAGGAGAAATGGGATACTTCTGAGGATTGTGGGAATATTCCAAATATTTCTCATTTCTAGACAAATACTCTCCTACAGCTCTTTCCTGGCCCTACAGTAGATGAGTGAAATGAGAGCTGTGTACCTAACTCCTTTCAGCTATTCTTACATCCCAGTCTGAATGCCATTGTATTAAATACCATTAGTATTTTCCCAGATCCACTGATTTGAACAAGAGCTTAAAACCTGTGTGAAGACAACAGGATAGAACCCAAATCTGGTTACATTGTTGTGACACTAATATAATTCCTTTGAGGGGGGGAGGGGATTAGAGTCTCTTAATGCCCTGATTTTATAGGCTTGTGCAAAATACAGCATCAGTTTGGCTAGAGACATCTGGACTCTCCCTTTTAAATGAACAGAGACCTTTTTTATGCAGAGGATTCTCAAAGGAAATAACAAGTTCACTAGTGGGTGAATAAAAAATGAAATAAATTTGAAATACTCACGAGGGAAAGAAAAGCACTGCATAAAATAAATAAAGATGTGAAGTTCTTGCTAAATAAAAACAACTGAATGTACCACATGTCCAAGGCCGTGTGGCCATGAGTAATGACACAAGGTGATATTAAACACTGCAGAACCCCAATTAGTTTTGTAATTGTGTATAAATCTGTGACTGTACAACTTCAAAAAGATTTAAATGTCCTTCTCTAATCAGCTTACCAGAGCTCCATTTTCAAAATCTTCATTATTGTTTCCTGCTAATTTGTTTTTACCAGATTCTTCTACTATCTCCTGTGCATGCGGTTATGAGGTGTTAAAAGGATCAGGAGCCCAAAGACTTCAAGAGCAGTTGATCTTTCTTACTCATTCTATTCCAGGAAATAAAACCTTTTTTGTTAACTTAAAACTGAATAGCATAGGTTATCCTTTGCAAAATACTTGGGGAGAAGATGCAGGCAAACAGTTCTGTCTACTGCTGCTGATTTGTAGCTACTCTAGGAGGGATAAAAAAGAAATCAGAGGTATGGCAGATTCACCACTTCAGCAAAAATGCTGCCCTCATTTCAGGATTATTTTGAGGTTATGATGCCCACCAGCACTAGTCAGTTGCTTGACCAAGA
This sequence comes from Colius striatus, assembly GCF_028858725.1. Taxonomy (NCBI): domain Eukaryota; kingdom Metazoa; phylum Chordata; class Aves; order Coliiformes; family Coliidae; genus Colius; species Colius striatus. The sequence goes on from NC_084760.1 coordinate 110,537,637, forward strand.
ATGTCAGAAAGCAAAATAATTTCATCCTTGAAGAGTAAAACTGAAATCCCAGATGCCCTTATTTTAAAGCTTGATTCCACTTGCATGTCTCCAATTGCTTTGATCCGTGAAACAGCAGAACCAGTAGGTGCAGGTTTTTACACCTGACCTCATAGCAAGGAATGCCATTTCCCACAGCACACTGCAATGATTCTCTGGGTGAACATGTGGATTGAAGGGCTGCTCCATGTCTGCCTGCAGCTGGCTCTTACAGCCTGTGTGCTGTCACCTTGCCTATGCACCATGGACCGACCCCATGCTTGACACTGGGATATTGACCCTGGACAGAACAACTGCTCAATACTGAAGTAAACCTTTGAAATTTTCTCCTGGTGACTGCATCTGTAAAATCAAGCTTGCAAAAGTGGCACTGGATTTATGACACACACCATCTCCACAATCCCTTCAGTGCACAGACCGAAATGATCCAGGCCTGCAATGCATGAAATAAAAGGAGCAACGGAGGGCAATGCATTAACTGTATTAATCTGTAAAAGCAGAAGCCAAAGGGACATGTAATCCCTGCATACAGCTTGGGTAGCAAGTACTGAGACAACAGAGCCAAACTCTCCTCAGCAGGACCAGGTGATGTAGCAAAAGCAACAGTCACAGTTGCAGCTTGAGATGTTCAGGTTAAATATTGGAAAGAGTTTCTTACACCATCCTTGGAGGGTTTCAAAACTCACATAGGCAAAATCACAGCTACCCTGATCTACTACCTGGTGAGAATCCTGCTTCAAGCAGATCTCCTCTGACCATCATTTCTGTGAGTCTGTAACTCTCTGAATATCTCTTTTTCAATTCCACAAATAACATCTACATCTGTCTCTCCAAAATGGCCTAACACCATATATTGTTTATGTGGTAAGGTTTTGATGGGGGGTGGATGCAGAGGTAGCTTTCATGAAGATGCCAGAAGCTGTATCCATGTCAGACAGAGCCCCATCCACCAGGCTGCAAGACAGATTCACTGGTGGCCAAAGCTGAGCCAATCAGCAATGGTGGTAGCACTTCTGTGACAATATATTTAAGAACAGGTTAAAAATGCTGAGCAACGGTAGCTAGGAGAAAGGTGTGAGAAAATGTGAAAGAGAAACAGCCCTGCAGATACCAAGGTCAGTGAAGAAGGATGGAGAGGAGGTGCTCCAGGGCTGGAACAGAGATTCACCTGCAACTTGTGGTGCAACCCATGGTGAGGCCCTGCCCCTGCAGCCACAGAGGCCATGGTGGAGCAAAGATCCACCTGCAGCCCAAGGAGGACCCCACAGATAATGGGTGTATGTGTCCTGAAGGGAGCTGTGACCCTGCAGAGAGCCCATGGAGAAGCAGGTTTCTAGCCAGGACGTGTGACCCAACTGAGGACCCATGCTGGAGCAATGTGCTCCTGAAGGACTGCACCCTGTGGAGAAACACACATGTTTGAGAAGGTTGTGAAGGACTGTATCCCATAGGTTACACACTGGAGCAGAGGACCATGTGCTGGAGCAGGGGAAAAGCTTGAGGAAGAAGGAGCAGCAGAGAGTGAAGTGTTATGAACTGACAGCAACCCCTATTCGCTGTCTCCCTTGTACTGCTTAGGGAGGAACATCAGAGAAGTCAGGAGTGAAGTTGAATCCAGGAAGAAGGGATGAGTAGGGAGCAAGTGTTTTTACATTTATTCTTTCTTTCTCATTATCTTACTCTGCTTAATTAGCAATAAATTAGATTAACTTTCCCCATGTTGAGTCTGTTTTGCCTGTGATGGTAGTCTCCCTGTTCTTATCTCAACCCATAAGCTTTTCATCCCAGTCCCATTTTCTCCCCCTGTCCTGTTGAAGGTGAGTGATAGAGAGCTATGTGTGCACCTGGCAGCCAGCCAGGGTCTACCTGTCACATACCATTTCTTGCAAATCACCTAAGCAATGATCAGAACTCAATTTCATTTAGATTTCTTTGATGGTCAAGACAGTATGAACCAATTTTAAGTCTGGCCTAACTCAATCCTTTCCCACCTTGCAATTTACTATTCCCTTGGTTGTATCTGTACAACTGCTCTTGGCAAACTTCTTGCCTGCAAACAATCTAGAGACAGGTGGAAGCACCTTCAGACTAGATGGACTAGGTGATCTCTAAAGGTCCCTTTCAATCCCTACCATTCTATTGCTCTATAGTTCAGCACTACAGAAAACATCACACGCTTTACTCTCAGAACAGATACCTTCAACCTGCTGATCTTGAAAGTTGCTGCTTTTCTTTCTAGTTCTGAAGAAGAGTTTGTGTGGCTGTCTTTATTCTGAGAATGTTAGCTAGTCTGATACAATAGCTATTCTTTCCCTATAAAAATTGATTTACTCTCTTCAACAACCTCTTCCTATGACTCTAAAGCTTGTACATCCAAGAATATCTTCAACATGTTAACCAACAGCTCATAGACCAAAGAAATAGTGTGGAGTTGGAATAACCTTCCAATTTGACCAAAGAATAGGAAGAACTCATTTTTTCCTTTTTCTTTTTTTTTTCCCTAAAGGCTATATGACTGAATTTGACAACTTCTTGACAAATCAAAGCATGTCACTTCAGAAGAGGTCTGATCCAAGATCTCAAGTGATGGAGACCTTCCCCATTGCTAAGAAAAGCACTGCAATATCTAGTTATCCACCACAAAACCAAAAAATGATGATTTCTTGCACCTTCCTCTGCAACTTGTGCAGACTCACGTTGTGAGATGCATCCCATATCTCTAAGTTTCTACAGCCCCCAGATTTTGAAAGTGAAGGCAAAACCAATTTTTCATCAGGCAAACTAAAGGCTCTCAGCTACTGTTGTTTTGAACTGCACGTAGCCACGTGACTAGGACTTTTTACATCAGGGCATCATACTACATTTCCTGACTTGGCCTTTCTTGTCTGCTAGGATTAACGTGTATGACTTCTGGGGATAATCCCCGAGAGCTTTTAGCACAGCCTGGAGCAGCAGAAAGCAGAATTGCTTTCATCATGGCAGTGCTGGGCAGCATAAGCAGAGAGGCTGCCATTTAATAAGAATTAACTTCATTATTAATTAGTACATAAATCCCTTAAAAGTTTTATTATTTCATCAATAATTCACCCAGTTTCCATAGACTCAGATTCTCTGCCTTACTGTGGGAATGCAGATTCTCTCTCCCCTCTCCCTTCCCTCCTGCCTTTATTCATTCATTTCTTCCTTCCCTTCTTTCTTTCCTTCTGCCTCTCTCCCTGAAATTGCTCATGGTTGGCTCAGTTGCCCTCCATAAGTAGTTTTGAAGTATCACTGACTGTTAGTGAAAAAGATGACAATTGAGCTTTATTTCTGGAATTGGCTTGGAAACACTTCAACACATTCATGAACACTCAGACAGAGAGGGATAGCAACAGCATACAAACTTGAATAGTAGACATAAAAATGGAACAAAGCAGGTACTGATTATTGGGATGGAGCAAAAGAGATTGAGAAAAACACAGAACTACAAGACCCACAATCTTCAACAAAACACTTTTAATATGCCGAACAGAGGAAGATTTGCACAGCCAAATGGAGCTTTTAAATGGATAGATAGGATCAAAAGGAAAAATACTGGAAAGAAAGAGATCTGGGCCAAGTAAGACTCGCAGAACTCTGCATAAGGGTACCTGTGTATTCACAGCCCACTCCAAGGTTTTGTTTCCTGCAGAAACACTAAGACAATACCCATCACCTGGAAAAGGAGACAGATTATAGGAGGAAGCAAGAGTTTGAAAGGGGAAAGAATAGCTTCATTAGTGGGTTAGGGTTATTATGAACATTTGACCCAGACAACAGTCTAGAGTAGTCTTTGTGGGACCAAGACAGTAAAGGAGGAATTCTGAGATAAGTGAGCTCTCAACAGGTTCCAATCCAAAGTGGAGAGAGCTTCACTTATCCACAAACTGGGGCTCTGGGAAGGATCCCCTTGCTCTAGGACAGCAACATCTTGATCATGTATGTTAGTGTCCTCTTATTCTAGAAGCATAGAAGCAGGATATCTTACTTAGGCTATCCTCACAACTCTCAGGCTGGGACAAGAGTCTCTTTATCCTGGACAGTTATATCTAAGAAGAAAATCTCCAAAATTCTGCTAATTCCAAGGGCAGAAATTCTGGAAAAGTGTATTTCTATTCTTTAATAGGCTCAGTGGGCTGAGAATAAAAATTGTAATGGCAGTTAATATATCTGGAATGTGTGCAGGCAGGTGACATCTTAGGAAGCCCTGATCAGCCCATGAGACACGGAATGGTAGCAAGAATGTCAGTAGTGTCCAGTGGGAAATCTGGGCATTGCTCATGTTCTGCACCAGCCACCCAGAAGCAACATTTGCACATCCAAGGGCCCTGGAATATCACATTTAAAAAGACACCAAGATGCCAAAAGAATCCCTAATGGGGTGGCAGGTAGGTTTAAGTTTGCCTGCCCACTTGGGCTTCACAGACACTGACCATGTCTGTGGGGTATTATACACTATGGGCAGGTAAACATTATCCCTGCCTGGTCATGCTGCATCACCTATGGGCACAGAGAAAATGAATGTTTCTCTGCATAGTCTGAGCAGCTCTCGGTCCTCGGGGAGGTGCCTGCCAGTTTCCAGACCTGGGATTTTTAAGCTGATTGCTCAAAGGTCCTGCCATGGCTTGCAAAGCCCTGTCACTGTGTATCAGAGCATGGCACTTCAGCCAGGCTGCTTAATGCAGAGGGGATGTGCCCTTCCCATGGAGCAGACAAGCTGTAGGCCAGTTTAGTGAAACTACTGAAAAGCGTATCTGTTCTCACTTCAAGGATGTGGCTCTTCCAGGAGCTGTGCTTAACTAGTGTAGAGACCCAGCTCTGAAGATTCACTCTCAACACAGCTTTTTGTTTTCGCCTCCTGCTTAGTTAAACCAGAGCAGCAGCATCTGCCCATGGAGTGAGATCAGAGCATCTGGATTTGGGAGCATATTGCCCTGTGAAGAAAGTGGATGCAGGACGAAAAACACCCAGCTGCATATAGCTGAGAGAATCTATCACTGACTTTGGCCTGCTGCAGACAGATGATTTCTTGTTTAAATTCTGACCTGACAAAGTCACTTTGAGAGTTGTTTATCAAAAGGGATTTTTTCAGGGGGAATTTATTTTGCAGTGACAGGAAGGTGCCACTGCATACCCAGCCAAATTAATTTGGAAAGGTTCATTCACCATAAACCAAGGCATCATTTTCTTACCATAGGCAGAAATGTCTGCTCCAGAAGCAAACTGGAAATTTTTCTCTCTTTTGCACTACAGCTACTGTCCTGACAGCCATGTTTAAGCTCATTAGCCAAACACTCTGAACTTCAGGGCAGAATGAAAAGCCAGAAGAGATGCCAGAAGTTGTCGAGTTCCATGTTTTTAGAGATCACCAACAAATTAAAGATCAAAATTCATCTGGTGGATTCAGAAGAGGTGTATGCAGGAATTTGCCTTCCTGTCCTGCAAAGCATTTTGTCTTAGAGGAAGGATAAGATTTGGTAGATCCAGATCCCTCTCAATTGTTTTTTATATATAAGCAAAGGCAGACCTTTGCTATTAATTAAGAATCGCAACATTATTTCTGTAGTGGTACCAGGGAAAGCTGGTGAAGGTGATGCTCTATATTGGAGCCCCAACTCCCTCAGCCTTTCAGCACAAGGGAGATGCTCTACTCCATCATCTTTGTGGCCCTATGCTGAACTCTCTCCAGCAACTCTCTCCCTGTCCTTGTTGAATGAGGGGCCCAGAACTGGACACAATATTCCAGATGTGGTCTCACGAGGGAAAATGATTTGAAAATGATGCAGAAAGCAGATCCCCAAGATGTGCTTCTCTGTTCAACCTTCACCTTGCCCTAGCAACTGCATAAGGCTGGCATGAAAGCAGTCGCAGAACTGTTGTATGGAACTTACAACAGTTAATGGTACCCACTGGTAGTTTGCAATGATCTATAAAAAGAAGGTGTCCTCTGAGCATTTTTTACAAGGAAAGTGAGTTTTAGAGGGGAACATGCTCATCAACAGCATGTGCATGTGCACATAAAAGCACATATCTAAGATAGACAGGGATGCATATTTAAGCTCTGGCATCAGCTTGGCAAGCATGGGAAAGTTGCAGCTGCCTGAGATTATTGGGAGTTAACTGCTTGCTTGATACGGAACACAGCTACAATTAATAGAAGTTGGAGGTCTTTTTTATGGAGGAGGAAATAGTCCAGCAGTTTTATGTGTCCCAGGAGGGACAGGTAAAGATGTGGTGGAGCCTCTGGCACTGTATGGCTCTTCTTTGAACAGTATTGAGCCAAGGGTACTGACAGTCGCTTTGTACTGTTGAATTATTCAGAAGTCCTTCACAGATGACTGCAAGCAAGGGAGAGTGGGAGGTCCAGGAGCAAGTTTAGGACAAAGTGCTCCATGTTCAAGGAGAAAGGTAAGCATAAGCCAGATTTTCACAGGATTTCAGGGTGGCAGACTCTCCTGACGGATGCATAGGCTACACAGAGAAGGCAGTTTCACCCTGTTACTGAAAAACTTTGCAAGTAAAACTTCATGAAAATGAAAAACCATACCCATAAATCAATCACAACAAAATAACAAGGTGGAAGAGACCAAGTTAAACATTCTAAGGTCAACTAAAAACCATAAGTTGTATTGTACCATTTATGTGGGACCTGTGACAGTGTTATGGGACTATTCCATCACCTCTGAAGAGATGACATACATCTGTACATCTGTACAGCATCTGTACATCTGTACAGCAGAGCTTCCTCCACAGAGGCTGCAAATTAGACTTATCCCTTCCTTCAGCCATAGGACAAAGAAAAATGGTTGTTGTCTCCAAAACACATCTTTACCAGCAGCAGCTCATCATCTTCCTCCTTGAGAGGTATCCAATTCAGGCAGCTGCATATACCACAGAGTGGCTCACAACGAAGACAACCCTGCATCAAAAAGTCCTAAGAGATATAGCTCAGCAAGACAGCTGGCTGCACTGAATAGTCTAGAAGGTAACCTCAGCAGGATGGTTTTGTACCTTTTGAAATACAGAGCTCCCTCCAAGTACAGACAGCAGATATTTAATGGTAAATCATCTATCAGAGACAACCTACAAGCAAAGCACACAAAACATACTGATTGACCCTATCCATTTATCAGGATGTCTACTCTCTGCCAGAGGGGATCAGGAAATTTGTCTGGGGTTTTTTTTCCTATTCTTTCCTCCACTTGGATTTTTTGCTTCCCTTTTTTTTTTTAAGCTCTACTGCTTTCAGCAAAGCTTAAGAAGATCTAGCTTTAGGGCCATTTCTGGTCATTAGGACAGTGACATGACATTCGAGAATTCAAAACACATGAAAACAGCAGATCTGTGTTGCCCAATGGCAGAACTGTAACTTGACAGTGTAGTTGCCAGCAAAGTCTGGCAGGGAGCTGAAAACTTCAACAAAAGTCTTAGATGGTCTGGGATGTAAAGGGTATATTTATCCTTGAGAAAGAACCACTAAAACATGGTCACACCAAATTTCCCTTTTGATGAACCCCAGATTTGCAGACAGTAAACACACCATTTAAAAGTTCTCAACTAGCACTAATTGTAGCAAGTTTTCTTTTAGTTAAATATCTGGGGTTTTTAAGATAGAGCATCAAGGAAACTCACCCTTTGACAGTGTTCCTGCTGTGAGTATAGATGTCCTTCCCCTTACATGAATGACAAGAAGTGTCAGAAATGGTTCTGCTGCTCAGTGAGACACAGAAATGCATTTACACTTCCTTTTTTCAATTCCTCAAATTGAAGTTCAGAGTCCCTATAAACTCTCATCTTGATTATCGTTGTCTGTTAGCCAAAACACACTTTCCTCAGCTTTCCATAAAGTGCAAATAGTGAGCAATCCAACAGCTTCCTGGAGTATCTTGCATGAAAGGAAGCTGGGGAGCAAACTTGTGATCATCTCAGGCTCATACCCCATGTGTTGAAATGGTAAAAGACATTCACTCCCTTGCTGCCTCTCTCACCACACCACCTCATCTACTACAGAATTTGATGTGGCTGGCCCTATTTAGGATAATGCTTCCTAATAGGAGACAAATATGTCTACCCTGCTTGGAGTCAGGCATTGCAAATTACAGATTCAAACACCCCATAAAGCATATATTCCCATCTCCCTACACCCTAAATTGTGTGTGCTGCTGCGTCTCCCAGCATTGGTCTCCTCTGCAAAACCACCCAGGTAACCTCACCTACTTATGATCCAGTTACATCATGGTCCAGGATGTCTGTTGCTTTTATTCCAGGAGTTCATGGTGCTCTTGCCTCACTGCATGAAGGAGACCCACCAGTAGGGCTTCTGTGTCTGACACTGCTGTTTCTCTGACTGCAGAATTACAAAGGTGTTTTGCAGACACTCAGTGCTTCAGTGCTGTTGGGGCACACAATACTGAAGAACAATGGGGCAGCCACAGAGGAAGAGCAAAGATGATCAGATAGACTGAAAAAAAGAAAAATGCAAGCTTCTTTTTCAAAGAATGACTGTTTCATCCTTGCCATTCCTTATTCTTAGGTTTGATGTTGATATTTGATGTCCAGTTATTTCTCTGGACAAAAGCTCTTGAGAAAAAAACCCCAATCTTGTGCTCTACTCCCTTACTAAATTTCATTGGAGATAAAACATAGCTCTACGGTGTAGTTTGCTTCTCTGGCATTGAATTTTCTGGGTTTGTTTTTGAAAAGAGCTGAACAAGGATTTTGTTGGATTAACTGGCTTTCTCATAATAAAAGCCTTGAGTATCTCTAATTGTATACTTGGCTTTGTTTACAACAATTCTATCAGCTTCTCTTTTCTCTGTAATTTATTTCCCAGTGTTGTTATCCAGCACACGTTTCTGTTGGGTTTTTTTTCCAAAGGGGCTGACTGTTCTCCAAATGCCTGAAGTTGTTGCTGGGCTAATTCTTTGACTCAGGTTGCTTGTCTTGTAGTGCTGTCCTCCTCACAGCCCTGAGGAAAAAGAAAACATGGAGAAGCAGAAGTGTACCTTTTTTGAGAGATCTGAGTGACAGGCTGGAAGCAGCACAAGGAATCCAGATGATGGATTTCCCAGATTTTGTGCTTTACAACAGAAGCAAGTCTGCTTTGTTCTGTTGAGATGAAAACCTTTCTCAAACTCTGACAGAGGGTTTTCACGAGTGTTCAAAAAACACATTTTGTATTTGTTAAAAGACAAACACTGTGGCGTTGCTTTTAGGCTACAAATATGTCTAGAAATAGAAAAGCAACACTGTTTTCTTTATCTTGGTGTTTCCCTTTTCTGGTATATTCACACTGATGGGTTAAGCTTGAATATCTGGATGTTATTTGGAGGTGCAGTTAAATATATGCTATAGTGTCTAATAAAGGGAAAGACATCTGTAGATATAGATATTTAAGTATATGACGTATTTTGTAGAAGGGGAGAAGAACAGGAATGAAGACATTTTACTTTCATTTTCCAATCATAAGAAAACCATAAGCCCATATTTTAGGCCTAGTGGTCTGGAGAGTGTCAGCTTGACTAGAAGAATTAAATTGGATGTGTGTATTTCTGTCTCAAAGTTCAAGATCCTAGGAACACTTCAGGTCTGAGCTCTGACTCAGTTCTTTGTACAACAAATGTCTCACCAGCACAAAGACTGAGCCAGGAGTGGGGAAAAAAAGAAAATCTCTAAGAATCAAGCAGTGGACAGCCTTCAACAGCCCAGGCCAAAACTAGTATCTCAGTATTTAGCTTATGTGAATTTCTAGGTTTAGTCCTCTTCTGTTCTTTCCTCTTCAGCATCTTCAGTGTCCTCCCTTTGTTGCCTCATGCCATGGTTTTTTTCTTGGTCATTTGCTTTCTTTTCATTGCATTTGATTTTGTGTAAACCCTTGCACTGACTGAGATGTCCTTGGACCTCCATATGCAGGCTGTGTGTGTGTGCACCTTGCTCTTCCCAGAGACTCTACTCCATGTGCCCTTGATGGTGGCTTTTGGAGCAGATCTGTCTCACCTGCCTTGTCTGTACCATGGCCACACATAACATACAAGTTTTGAGTTGACCTTGGGTGTTTTTAATAACATTAAAAGAATGCCTTAAGTGTCCATTTGTGTCAGTAAATGATCCCCCTGAAGAGTACTTTCAATAATCACACTCGTGCATCCCACTTTCCCAGGCCTTTGAAATGAAATCGCTCTCCTTCAAACCCCAGGTGCCTTTGCAGTCCCACAAGACACGGTAGCTGGTGAGCACGGCCACATGAACAACACCTCAGGTACACAGTCTATTCTCACTTCTCTAACAAAGTTTTTCAAATTTCATTTGAAAATTTGCCAGATCTTGAACACAAAATCCAAGGGATGCTAAAGAGCTTTCAGCACATTCACTGCTTTTCTCTGTGAAGCTAAAACTATCCTACAGGTGCCTATGGCTAGTCCAGTGCCAAAGTGGGTCTGCCTTTTCATTCTATAAGGTAATCCCAGTGCTCCTTATCAAACATGATATTCCCGATACCTTGTCTTGTCCAAGAAGACAAAGAACAGCAAATGACCATTCTACCGAGAAAAAACAGCTTTTTAATGAATATATGAATACATTTGCCATGTTCCTCTTCAGTCTTCTCTTTCCTAAACTGAACCACTCCTGTGCAATTCTTGACCATTCTATAAGACATTAAATCAGCACAGCACCTTGATACTTCCCTGCAATTTTACAAAACACTCCTCTCTAATTTTCAGTTCTGTAATAAATGCAACAGGTAGTCTTTGTAAGCAAGTATTTATCCTTGTCTTTGTTCCATGCCCTGTTATCCCCAGATCTATGTGTCTGTCCAGCCCAGAAAAGTCTAAACAAGCAAGAACTAGGTTGAGGAGTCTCCTCTTCTGCACAAGGAAGAGCCTCATTCTCCTAGCTACAACTACCATACATGTCTCAAACTAAAATGTGCTGCAAGCCAGGTCCTGGCCTTCTGCAGCTGGAAGTGGAAGGAATGGGATGTAAATCACACCAGATGGCTGGGTACTGATGAAACTCTGACAATACTTAAGGAGCTGAAGATCCTCTAAGGAAACTATGAAAATAGCTAATGTTCCTGTGGGGCATTGAATCCTCTTCAAAATCTCGATCTGCTTATGCTATATATCTCCTCTTTCCCCTCCTGCAGAACATCTTTTTTACCTGATGAAGACCAGCAGCTCCTGCCACAGAGCCTTGGAGATAATGAACTGCCACAGAACTTCAAACTGAGGATATGTGGTTCATGGGGAAAGCTTAGAGGAAGCTCACCATGACTCCTGTCTTTTGAAATCGCAAACTTCTGTGTTTAAATGCTTCTAGACCTCCTACATAATTATTCTCACGCAGATACATGCATGTGATTTTGGGTGATGCACAGACACATGTCACAGTATGTTAGAGGGTTAGACAGACTTGAAGCTGGATTTGTAGACCTGGGTGAAAATCCCAGTCTAGAAAAATGACTGGGAGACTGCACCACTTTTTTCTCCTCAGGTTGGTGGAGTGATATTTCTGCTTGTGAACCAAAGGATTCGGTACACTTAAAAAGTCCCTGAATTGTAATTGAGCAAGCGGTGTTGCTGTGAAAGGTGCTTACATGTAGAGATTTCCCCAGAAAGTGTCAATACCAGCCTGAACTCTTCTGGTAGGAAAAAGAAAAGTACAAATAATAGCTCATTTTCTGGAGAAAATGATAGGCAATAAAAATACTCTCAGTGTTCAGAGCACACTATAAAAGCTGACAGATAAAAAAATACACCCTATTAACCTGTCAAGCAGCTCGTGTTACAGCAGGGAGAAAACATTAAGCTCAGGAGCTCCTTCTGAATACCTCCAGTACTTTGGGAGAAATGGCAAACACGAACTGGAGAAACTCCTGCAGCTCACATGACATTTGTGGGACTTTATCAACCACACTAACGCAGGAAAGGACTGAATAAGCAAAGCTGGGCAGAGGATTGCAGCTTAATTGAGCTCTAAGATGTGTCTGAGCCTTACGTTATTTATGTAAGTTTACCTCTTTGCCTACAAAACTCCTGTGAACAAATGATCCAATTTATTTCCTGCTTTTAGATTTCCTGGCAAGGCAGCAATCGTAATAGAAATTTTCAGGTCAGAAGGAAACCCCAAAAGTACTGATGTATGCAAACAGGGAAAAGAACAGTAATTCATAGATTTTAAGTTCAAGAGTTTGTTTTGACTGTTTTTTTAATCAATATTAACCCCTTCCAATTTATCTGGTCCCAAAACTCATATGGTAGCAGAAATGCTATAATCTAAGAGGAAAAAAAGATCTGGTTGGTTTTAAAGGAAAATCTGTTCAAGTAGTATGTTTTGTCAGCCTGGACACAATCACATTGTTAGCTGGAAGCAGGGCAGGGAGCTGTGTATCTGTTTTTCTTTCCCATCCAGGCTAGGAGGTGATCATCGGGGGAACCTTTAGGAACAGTCAGGGTCTCCCATGCAAACACTCAGAGCAAGTTAGCTCAGATCTTATGGGAGAACCTCCAATAACAGATTCCAGAAGGACAGCAGAGCAATTTAAAAAATGGTACCTCTAATTAGCAAACCTCTAATTAGTACCTCTAATTTCCCTGTAGGGCAGAGGGGCTGGAGGCTCTTCTAGTTCACACAGACATGCTGGCTGTTCTTATTTTGGTACACACTTCACATGTAAGCTCCAGCCTGCTGATCTTAGCTTCAACCCTGTGACTCAAAGCTATTGTACTCAAAGGATTTAGTTTCAGTGTTGGGATGGCAAGGTCTAGCTTGGCTGTTGAGGGCTGAACTTGCTGAGGAGGGAGAAAAAGAACTGAAATGAGGACTGGGAAGAAACACTCAGCAGCTCACCCATCAGCTACAAAACATTACCCTTCAGCCTCTGTAGTGCTCGTGAGGCTGATGGGTTTTATCCTGCATTGCTGGAAATTACCTTTACTCCTTGCAATCTGTGCTTAACCTTCTTCCTCTCTAACTGCTGCCAACTTTATACCCACAAGGGAAGAGCAAGTCCTTCATACAGTCGTCTCTCTAGAAGACACTGCAATTTGACTTCATTACCAGTTTCTGTTATCTGTCACTGTTGATGCATTTAAATGGCCAAGGCAATATGCAAACAGAGCAGCATTAACCTCCCCTCCCCTCCATGCGTGTGCCTAGGTGCAAGTCACCATGCTTTGTACTGAGCTGAACAGTGACAGCAGAGTCACAGATAATCATAAGAAGCGAACATAAATTGGTGTTGGCCTTTTCCAGTCAAAGTGACTGAAAGAAGGCTCTGTCTTACTTTTGTATTTCACCTCCCACTCAGCCAGGAGTGATGATTGTAATGTGCAGAACAAAGGCTAACCCTTTGCAAGGTACTGTAGTAAGGAGTCCCCTTTTTGAGTAAGCTCTGGAAAAAATCACTCACTTCTTCAGCCAACAGATGAGAAGCAGGCATTCAGCCCTTAGAAAGCTGCAACAGGCAATTCTGTCCACAACATCCTGAAAGCCAAGGACAGTGGAGAAACACTGGAGAGGAGCACCCAGACCACTGGATGATCCAATCTGACTGCTATGTGAATGACTGCTGATACCAGTGACTCTTGCACAGCACATGCCCTCCATGCTACCTAAACACTTTATGAGACTGGACAACACCCCTTGTCAAATTCTGACGCTGTTTTACACTGTCCCGACAACTTCCTGGCTTTGACTTCTTTCTATTTTCATTTTAGAGCAAGTTCACATTAATAACAGAGTCTGAGCTGTGTGTTCCCATTATGAATGAAAATCTGCTCTCTAAAAAGTAATCAAGCAACACATTCTTGCCTGAAGCAGCATTATAATGGAAGAAAAGCTTTGTGTGCATGTTACTAAATATCATCTCCTCACAGTTGCATACTGCTTCCATTAATAGACTTTTCTAACACTCAGCCATGCTGATAAATGTAATTTTTCACTATAATGAGGAAGCAGGGACATTTTGGATAGGTGTTGGTCTATTTCACATGCCTACAAAATACATTAAAAAATAAAATTGGAAATTCCTTCTATTCTCTATCACCATACACTTGTGTTTCCACCATGTAAGAGTAGATTTTCCAGGCTCAAATCCTCACATCCTCACATCTACAAACTTGCATCTTCACTACCAGTCAGAGAAATGTATAGAGATATGGTAATACTGTACCCAAAGAAGCTCAGATCTAGGGGAGCTGAAGATTGTTCTGTGGTGTGAAGAGAAGTTAATTGATCTCTTCTTCCAAACACCAGGCCTAATCTGTTTGCTTAGCAGGGTAACTTTATTTATAACCATTTTGTTATTTGCAATGTGCTGAAAAACAGGAAAAGTGTTCAGTGAAAAGCTTAATTCCCTCTATTGAAACACCGATTCTCTTACACCCCTTTTTGTCAGGAGTGGGAGAGTTCATTCACCCTGCCACAGCCAACATGTTACACATCTTTCTAATTGTGGCTATGGCTTCTTCTCTCTTCCAGGTAAGGCAAACAACAGCCCCTGGGTCTGACAACTAGGCACTGAACAGAAGTGCGAGCTATGACCCGCAGCATCCCATTCTCTTCTCAGCCCTTGGCTAACTCCCAGCCTACAGATACAGAGCAGAGCTAACCCAGAAGGTATTGATAGGGCTAAATTTAGAGAAGCAACAAGCAGTGGGGTTCCTGGTACCTGAAATGTAGTTCAGCAGATGCAGTAAGACAATGCTGCTTCTCTCTGCTTCCATATGCAAAAACTGTACACCTCCCTCCCCCTGAGTACATGCATTCAACCAAGATATCACCTTAGACATAATAACTACATGATCTGCAGAATTTGATCTGCCAGAGGGAATGCTGGATGCCAAATCAAACAGAGATAAGTACAGAAAACATGTCCGAAGGAGCTTTGCGTGGCCCCATCTGCTGCAGCCTCAAATGTGGAAGACTCAAATTAGAAGTTACTTTTACTGATGACATCCTCCCACCTTGTGATGGCTGTGTCCTTGCACTAGAAAAACATAAGCTATAAATGTATAGCTGAAAAATAAATTCTTAATAAGGGACTGAAAAGTCATTTTAGCATTTCCAATGCAGCCTGTAAAAATAAAGAAAATTGATTCTGAGCAAGGTAAACATCTGAGGAGACTACCTAAGCAAATAAAGCAAGCTCAGGAACTGAATGAGAGAGCAGCATATGATCAGGGAACTTACATATCTAATGGACAAAACTGGCAAAATCAAAGAAGCCTTTACATACCTGAACTCTGAACTACTCTGTGTTTGTTATGGGATCAAAAAATTGTGTAACTCAAGTACGAAGTTGGGAAGAGGAACTTCAGGTCATCTCAAGTCCTTCATTCCCACAGTCTGGTGCTTCTGTAGCATTAGTAGATGGCCTAAAGCAAAATTCTTCACAAGGAGGAACTAACTCAGTGTGAATCAATCCACCATGACACACCTCACATTAAAAACATCCTAACCTGTTAAGTGCTAAGAACCATTTAAAACTTCATTCTGGGGCACAAAAAGAGGTGTTTGAGTTGTAGTGAAACTCATCATCCCTCCCATAGTCTGTCTATAGTTGATCACTACCCAGTGATTTTGCATGGCATGACAGAAAACCTGCCTAAAGCTCTGTCCAAAAGGAAGTGTTTCAGCACTCGTGTCAGCTATTTTCTCAGACAAATACACTTGCTAAATTCAACCCACGAATAGTTTCCATCTCACTGAAATGCATTTGTCTGCTAGTTTACTACTGATAATAGTTTCTCTGCTCAGGTTCTCCAAGCTGTCCCGCAGGGAGAGGGAAAGAGAAACAATGTGGAATTCAAACCTGGCTCTGAAAACATGCACTTCCTTGGGATATAAACTGGCAATCTGTGTTGGGCTTGCCAGAAGGTCACCTAAAAAAATGTCTGAAAAGATAAACTGGGGTTATAGCTTGCACTGGGGAACAGATGGATCTTATCCTTTAGCAGCATGATGCTGCACTACCCTGGGGGGCAGCAGATTATCCATTTGACCTGCTGCCCAGGAAGACAGTCATGAACCAAGGCCCTGCTCTCCCTCCGTGCTACACCATCTCGAAAAAGCATCCATAGAAACTCACAATGTGTATCCTCAGCACCTCCCACTCCCCTATCTCCATCTACCAGATACACAAAGGAGTGATTACCTGGAGTTGTTTCAACCCAGCTACATATCAGTCAGGCCTCCAGTCTGCTAGTTCAGGAATATGCTTTTAGAGCGTAGCACATTTGCCAATATTCTCAGCAATGGGAATTGGCAGCAAATACTGCAGAACATTTCAGTAGAGGGAGGGACAGTGGTGGCAGCCTGAAAGTCTGTTTGGTTTGGTTTTGCATTTCCTAAACAAAATATCCCTAGTTTCTATTTTTCTTTTTTTTTCCCCAGTACAGGTGGATTTTGCCCACAGCAAAAGTTTGCTCATTACCAGAGACAATCCTCAAACAGAATAAAATCAGTAAAGAACTTGATCGAAATGGAGGTTGATAAAAGTGAATTCAAAGGCAGATCTTTTTTCACTACCCTTCAGCTGTGACAAGAACATGCTAGGAAGGAAAACCTCCAACACAACTGACCCTGAGTAATATGATTTCGCTGGCTCTTCTGGGCCATAGCAGTCTGGGCAGATATTGGAGGCTGACAGTCCATCCATAAGTAACTCTTCTCCCCAGCTTGCCCTGTGCAAAGGTGTTGCCAGAGCTTTGCAGCCCTGCTCTTCCAGGACTGTGGGACAGCCACCAGGATCTACAAGGGCAGGGGAAAGAGCCAGCACTCACCAGCCCCTGGGATTTACAAACACATGCACTGACCAGCAGGAAAACATGCACACGGGATTCTGAACCTTGATAAAGATGCTGACATGGTGTAGATGGCAAAGAGAAGGTAGGGAAGGTTAGCTTGGGTAAAGCCCATATCATTGCCTGCTCACCTTTTAGGGCATCACATTCTGCAATACCTCAGGCTTTCTCACCACAGGCACATGACATGACTGTCAGAGAGCACTTGCTGGTGGTGCTGGACTCACAGTCCATGCTACCCATCCACCTTTCAGGTGTCACTGCGCACAGCAAGCGAGCTCAGGCTCTGACGCCAAACAGCATGTAAGCCAAGGCTCGAAGCTCAGCATATGTTTCCTTTCCGCCCCTGCATGCCTGGCTACCCCACCGCAGGCATGCTTGACATTTCCTTCCAACCAACATTTTCCACTTCTGATGAAGTGATATTGAAATAGCTATGCTATTTTCCCTCAATCATCCAAGGCCAGCTTTAACATCACTGCTGTCTTCATGGAGATGTCATCTAAAAGGTGTCATGAGTCCATGTCCCTGATTTTCCTGGGCACAAATAGCAGAGATCCCTATTTATTTCTGCATGTTCTGGCCAAATGAACACTTTTCCCCAGAGTTTTTTCTCATATCGCTATTTCTTTGTGGAAAAATAAGAGAACTTGATAAAAAGCAGGACTCATGGTGAGAAGCGCTCATGGGACATCACCACACAGTGCCAGCAGGTCTGGCACAGCCTCTGGGTTCTTCCAGGACCGTCTGTTTTGCTCATTTCAGAGAAACACCCCCTAATTCTGCATCCTTAGCTGGGACTGCTCATGAAACAAGAAAGCCCAGATTTCATATATGTTTGCCTCATATGGGAAATAAAATCAACCAGAAGGACAATGAGGAAGCAGTGCTCAGTGTAAAATCTCATTCCCTGGTGTTTGCCATCTTTATGGTTTCATCTACTGGCCACACGAAAAAAGATGATCCTCTCTGAGCAGCCAGAAGAATTAGCAAGCAGACTACAAACTCTGTCTATAACATAACCCTGTCACTGCTAACTGCTAATACAGCAGTTTACCTCAAAAATAGATAGGTGATACAAAGGCAGGGAAATGACAGTGATACCATGATGAAACCATCAGAAGAAACAAGAGCACCAATTGCTGAATTTGCTGTAAAAAAAACCAAAGCACTTCTCAAAGGAGCTGCTGCAAATTACATGTGAGAGAGAGAGAGGGGACAGAACCAGAAAGAAATTAACACGGGCTAGCTAACTATATAATAACTAATATAAATAAATAACTCCATCCAAAAGCCAAGAAAAAAAAAACCTCAGAGAAAGATTTACAGGAGGACTATCTAAGAATCTGTTTGAAAACCTAACTAAAGTATACACAAATAACTTTCAGACTGAGAATGTATTCATTTTAAAGGAAAGAGAGAAATGAAAGAAGTCTTTGCACAAATTTTCTGATGTCTAATAGGGCCATACCTTTTCTCCAGTCTTTTCCTCAGTAGGAATATTAGTAGGATTTCACTTTCCTGCTTAACCCTGTAAGGCCCTGTTGTCTCTTCATCTGCTGCTTCAGTGTAAAATTTCACTGAGATGGGTTGAGTTCCAAAGTTTGGCCCTTTCCTACTCAAAAAAAATTTGCAAGATTTCCCAAAAAAACCCTTTGGGGGGCCTGAAACTAACAATCCTTCAAAATTATCATTAAAATGTATAATGCTACTGTAATAACTGTGACCTGCTTTCCAGGAACTTACTGCCATTCTTTCAACCTGGACACCTGTAAGAGCACGTGTTTGACTGTACAAATTACCAACAGCCACCCCACAAAGAGATCCCGTTGCTTGGTCTTTTATACATGTTCTTTTAATTAAATAGAGAGCAGGTATGTGCTGCTGAACATCGTATATTAATAGTGCTGGATTAGATATCATGCAGTAGAAGGAGTGCTGCTGCCAAAAACTGTAGAGGAAAGCCAAGACATCAATTAAGCTGTTAGTTACTATTATTAGGATCATTCTGATTTAAAGCAATCCTGTCAGAATGTGTATCATAACCAGAGCAAAATAAAGGAAGAAACAGCTAAAAATCAGGCTTCCCATTCAGTTTGCTGCTCTAAGTGCCATTGGAGCTCTCAGAAATATTGTTCACTGGAGTCCAAGGAGAAAGCTGAAATCCTAATAAGCAAGTGTAGACTTCATCTATGGGAGGCAAATGACCTATTTTGTTGATTTCCTCCAAGTATGAAACCAGATTTGATGTTGCATTGTTATTGACAAATGACCTTTAAAAATGAAACACAAGTGACTTTTCCAAGTCATTTGTAGTCTCTATAAAGTGGAAAGATTTGAGATGAATGACTGGTAACAGGAGATGGATTTGAGCACTAAATAAATGTAAGTGGATGGAAAAAGCCAGCAAAATGAAAAGAAAAGTGGATTATCGGAGAGCCTGACAGGAACAAGACAATGCCAAGAAAACAAATGAGATGTAATAATGAAATCAAGTTTTGCCTGTGATGCTTCAGTCTATACCAAAACAAGGTTTATTGTGCTTGGCAGTGGACTGCAAGACAAGAGAAGTGCAGCAGTTTGAAAAGAGCTATTTCTTTTTTCTCTGGTCTGGCCTTCATCGGAGCACGATGACGAAGATGTATTTCCTAGAAGTCTGTATCTTTTAACTGAAGATAAATACTAGAGATTCTCAAACTTGTTCCTGATCAAAGTTCATTCAAACTGCTCCCCTGTTCCCTTACAGGCACGGTGACCAGCCTTGCAGGAGAGACTTTGCTGCCTAGGCTACGAGGGATGAGATGGCAGCTTAGTTGTTACATGTACCGTGGTAGTCCCAAAATGCTCCATTTATCAGCAACAAACCACAAGCCTCCCAAAGTACCTTACTAATGCCAAAAGGCCCTGACCGCCTCTCCTTCCAACACCATGAAATTGCTGTTAGTGCCAGCATGAGAAAGAACTTTCCACTTAAAAAATTCGGGCACCACCATGGCAGAAGCAAAGCCATCAGTTGACCTGCAATCAGCTTCAACATATTACTGGTTTAAGTCTATTTTTGCCAAGAGACACAAGAGAGCTGGACAACTTTGACCATAACAGTCTGGAAAAACATCTTAGTGTGAAAGTATCCAGGGAAAGGCTGACCTTACAAGGAGCTATGGCAGCAGGGTTTCCAAGCAGAGAGACAGCGTTTCCAGAGAGACAATTGAGAACAGCCACAGTTCACAGGCTGAAGATAAGGAACATATTTTAAGTGTTGCACTGGAAATACATGACCTTGCTGTAGAGAGGAAGCAAGGGTCTGATCCCAAATCCCTCAAAGTCAATGGAACAATCTCAGACCTTGCTGGATCATCAAAACAACAAACACAACAAGGTCTAGCTGTATGCCTTCCTGTGCTCTGCCGCTTCAAAGTGTGAGGAGGCTGTGACAAGACACCCACTCTGAGATTTTTAATCCTCGTATTTATTCTGAGTATGATTGCTTATATAATTATATACAATATATCCTTAGAGGACATGTCAACTCCATCTAAAATAGGCTGAGTAGACACTGTCTATCAGGTATCTTTCTTTTTTTCTGCAAAACTTTTTTTTCTTCCTGTAGTAAATCAAATGCAGAAAGCTGCATAACGTTTATTTCGTTTAAAGAAATATTTCTATATTTTTTCTTCTTTTAAAAAATCAGGCTTGAAGTACTTTCAGAGAGCACTGAGGCACTTGTCTTGCGTAAGTCAAGTTGCCACCTTTTCAAACTATTTGTTATGTATATCCATTTCATAAGGCAAACAGTTAGAGATCTTTTAGTTAATACTGTGTTTATCAGCACAGAGGGAATCTCCCAGCTCTGTGAAAACTTTGTCATAAATCAAATCTGAGCAACAGCACTGAAACATATCCTTCTTTCCACTCTTAAGCAAGATGGACATTCTGAACTGAGAGCTTCCCAATTCTGCCACAGGTGACAGAACAAAGATAAAGATTTGCAAGAGGCTTCTCATCCTTCTCAGTACACTAGATGATGTGATGCAAAGCTCATGTGCTTCTTGATTCTTAATCATGGCTGAGGTTTTGACACTGGCTGCTGCTGGTTAACTATGTCAACTGCTTACAGTAAAGTAAACTTTTGCTTTGCTATTTGAAATAATTCAGTGGAAACATTAGTAGATTTCTAGTAATGTTAGAGACCTCACTATATACACAAGAAAGGCTCTCACACCACCCTTTAACTTCTGCCAAAGTAATGCAGTTTTGACCTAATGTGTTGCAATTAACACTTCAGGGACCGACACGGTTAGTTCTTCATCGTTTAACATCTATCATAGCTATATTCTTCCCTTTCATCCCAAAGACACTCTATAAGATAACCAAGTGTATTGGTATACTTGGTTTACAAAATAAAACTGGAAAAGTCCATGTTTCAAACACAATCCAAGTCAAAAGAAGGAAGATGTTTTGTTTGGCTTTTGAATAAAACAAATGGGTTTGCTTGTGGAGTCCAGCATGCACAAAGGTTGAGGACCTGAAACCACTTCACAAACTTCAGGAAATCTTGAAATGAAACTGGACAAAGAACAGCAGGTACTTGCAAAGGTTTCAGGAAAGGAAGAGATTTCTGGTGTTATCCAAAACCATAGAATCTAACTAGCAATTACTTTTTTTCCATCTCGGCACAAACCTACCTGCTCTTCAGCTGAGTTTGTAAAGATAGAAGGAAAGAAAAGTTTGTGATTTGAAAAACCACTTTGTTTATACTGAACAGTGAGATGTTCAACACATCTCTAGTTATTAGACTAGACTTGGCATTGGAAATCAAAGCACAATATGTGTTCTGAAGCCTACAGTAACGGAAGGCACAAATGGAATTGCTCATGTTTAGCTTTGCTGGTTTCTTTCTTGCTACATCACATACATTAGCTCAAGATTTAATGTTTTGTGCAACTCTGTGTCATGGTTTTGATCAACAAAGCCTACTGGTAAGAAGCTCTCTGAAAATCTTGACCATGACCATAAGCAAATTCCATACACATTTTGCAGCTAACAAGCAATTTCCAAAATTAATTTAAGATCAAACTTATAAAAGACTCTGGATTTTGGACACAAACCTTGTGAGGCATCTGAACATCCACTGGCTTGCATTCATATCGGAGTGAGGCTGACTGCAGACTGTCATCCTGAATCAGTTTGGAGTCTCACTTATTACTGTATTCTGAGCAGAACTTGCATTGAAAAGGATTCTCAATAATGGTTGCAAACAGTGACATTTTACTACAGAAAACAAATGGCACTGTGATTTCAGGAGGCTGTGTCTGTTCGAAGTCAAGGACTCAACTTTTCCATTGAGACTATCAGAAGAAAGAGGAATATCTTCTAAGACCTCAAAACATAGATGGGACAAAGAAATACTAGCCAAATCCACACACATTGTGTGGATTTGTAACATTGTCAGAGCAATGGACATCTTGAAGTGCTGTCCTGACAGAACTAAGGTAGTGAGATAAGACTGAGAGCCATTCTCATGGGATACTGTAACTCTTCTTTGGGAATTATGACACTCAGAAAGAACTCAGTCAGGAAAACAGCCCATATATCCTGAAAGGCACTTGATTCAAGAAGATGTGCATGCAAACTTTGAAAAGTTTTGCAATGTTTGGCTATATCTTATTTCTATGGTATAGGACACATGACAGATGATGTGAGAGAGTGCAGAAGCCAAAAAAAGAGCTTGTCTAAGCTGGCTAGAAGTCATCAGCTTTGGTCTAGAAGCTAAAAGGTACATAAAGTTGGTGCTGCATGCATGCAAATGTGCCCCATGAACAGGCAATGATGTGCAACTGGATCTGGTTATGATTGCCTTACACAGAAGAAAAGCCTTTAGACAAAGTAGTCCCATCAATTACAACAAAATATGAGGGATTTGCCATCCAGCTCCTTAAAAGGAGTAGCCATTTTCGAGGAGTCTGTTTAAACTATCACTGCAAATACAACACACTAAATCACAACAGTTTAGGCTCAATATTATAAGTCTTCACCTAGACTTTGATTAACTAACAAAAATAATATTCTGTAATCCTCCAGAGAACATTTTCTTTGCTGTTCCAATAAAGCAAGGTAACTTTTTCAACAGGTGCTGCAAGTCACTCAAAAAACGAAGCTTGCATTTTAGAGAAGTTCAGAGCAAGGTAAAGCTATGGCATTCCTGTAGAGCATGTGTTTAAGATGTTTTCTGTAGCAGAAGCAGTAAGTGAAAACATTAAGTTCTGATTTTTGATCAAAGGATTATTGAATTTAAACTGTTATATCTAATCTTCTGCAGAGAAAAAAAAGGGATAAACACACAACTAATCACTCCTGATTGCACATATAATATGCTTCTCTCCCCTTTTGGCTTGATTCCTTACATGCATGATGTTTAACAGGTCATACTGTTCATGTATGTTTCACTCCTTCATAATACATTTGAACTCACTCACTGATCTTCCCGAGCAGCTGTTTCCAGGATTTTATATCCCTACAAATTTTGTGACAATTGGCATTTGGCTAGAGGAAAGAGTCCAGAAAGTGTTCTTGCTGCCTGTTAGAAACTCTGCTTAGCAGCAGCTGGCAACCAGTTAGTACAAGTATGCTGGCTGGCTAACGAGAATGGATGTAGTTCATCATTACCTACAGGCATCACAGATCACAGAACAGAAGCTGCCTGCAGAAGAAACAGGACAGGAACCAGGTTTATGTAGGAAACAAGTTTTAATTAGTTCTTCTGTTTAATGAATATTGTGTTTTATAGGACACTGAAATCCTTGTGGTGTGTCTTGTCTCATAAGGCAGCAAGCATTATTCAGGAAAACGGGAACAGGGTAAGACACAAGGAAAGCAAATGTGAGTCTGTGATCCCCAGCCCTAATGACCACATCCTGCAGGGTGGGTGATGACCCTTTGACAAGGAAATAGGGTAAGAGCCAGAAGCTATTTGTTTTCTGAAGTGCTAGTTTTCCTTGAAAGAATGAAAGTATATCATGCAAATGAGGACTTGTCCTTATTTCAGCTGGGACAGTGTTAATTTTCTTCCCAGTAGCTAGTTCAGTGCTGTGGTTTGGATTTACTGTGAGAATAATGTTGATAGCACACTGATGTTTTAGTCATTGCTAATTTTAGCTTCTCATGCTCTGCCAGAAAAGAAGGCTGGAGGGACACAAGAAGCTAGGAGGGGACACAGCCAGAACAGCTGACCCCAATCGGCCACAGGGCTATTCCATACCATAGACTGTCATGCCCAGTATATAAACTGGAGGGAGCTGAACAGGAGGGGTACATACCTACTCAGGCATTAGTCAGAGGGTGATGAGCAGCTGCATTGGGCATCAGTTGTCTCTCTTGGGTTTTATTTCAGTCTCTTGTTATCTTTCCTTTTCATTACTATTATAATAACATTTTATGTTTTATTTCCATTATTAAAGTGTTCTTATCTCAACCCATGAGTTTTACTTGTTTTCAGTTCTCCTTCTCATCCCACCAGGGAAGGTGGGTCGAGTGAGCAAGCAGCTGCATAGTCCTTAGTTGCTGGCTGGGGTTAGCCATAACAGGATTATACAGAAGTCAGATTTTCTTTCATTGTTTGGTTTTTTTTTTTTTTCCTTTGAGTGATATGTTAAGGATGTGAGTTTTTAATATCTTTCTTATTGTAATAAAAGCCCTGATGACCAAATATTTGCATAGGTGGCAACTTTGATGTTTGCCTGGAATGAAACAGATTGGAAGGAGTCTCGTAGCAGCACATTGACTTTACAGGGCAGACATTTCAGACTTCATTTGTACCCCCATAGCCTCAGTGATAAAACTGTAATCAACCTGTACATGTGCCAACCATTGGTCAAAACAGGGGATAGAGCAATTTAACAGCAGTGAAATAACTAGCACTGACATTATTTCCTCTGTGCAAGCAGATACCATATTAAAAGTAGTTTTGACTTGATGAAACAATTGCTTTCTAACAAAGGCTTTGGTGTGGGTGGCCAAAAAACCTACCTGGTTTTAGCTTGATCTACTCCACCACCTGATTTAGAAATATTTTATATGCCTTATATCCATGCTGTCTTTAAAGCATCCCCAGTCAGAGATTTTATCCCTTGAGATCCCACGCTGTTATCTCAGAAAGAAAAGGGACAAAGTTGCACCTCAGCTAATGAGTCAAACATATCCTGGTCCTGTAGCCAAACTGGACGAAACATCTGCATTCATATCATGAAATACTATCCTCCAAAATAGACTGACTATATCGAGATTTGAGTAGGGAACTCTTTACCAGTACATGTCACTGTATCATACCAGTGCAGTCAGGAGCACAGAGTTCTCTACAGGACAGCAACTCTCAATGAAGCTCTCTTTATAATGGTACGTTTAGCAGACCATCAGAGCAAGCAAGCACCAGTAATACCACCAGCACTCACTCAGCCTGGAGAGCAGCAAAGAAACTGTCATGTGTTTAGATTTTCTCAAGAAAGTCTTCCCATCTCACTTGCAGAGATCCAAAATGTGCAGGTCCAGTGTGGGAAGGGATGCACTCATTATCTTTTTCCTTTCATAGATGGAGCAGAAGGTACTATAGCTTTAGGTAATTAAAAAAAAAAATACCAATCCTGCCTCATTTGCTTTTTTTTTTTTTGGTATGTACCAGAACATTAATTTTGCACTCGGTGAGTAACACCACTTTAATCTTTCTTAGGAAGAAAGGCATATCTACTATCACCATGAAGAAGCTTTTGACCTTCACCCACACAGGTCCAGCAACCAAATAATGGTTTAATAATCATGAATCATAATAATCACAGTGACCCACAACACTTGCTGAGGACCGAAAACTACTGCCCTAACATCCAGGCTGATGCCCAGAAATATTAAAAGGTCAACTCAACAACTAGCCACAGACTAAGAATTAAATTCCTGAGGGGGTTAATGAAGGCTCCAGTTAGGAACATTATCCCACGTAGTCTTGGCTGTGCGGCATGCAAAATATCAGACACTGCTAGAAGCCAGAGCAGCCTCTGGCACGGACAGCACAGCAAAGATGCCCAAAGCTTAGTGGAAGGGAGAAGAGCAATGCAGCCAAGTGACCTACCTGCAGTAAAAACACCTAGGCATCTCACTAAACCTTCAGGGAGCACAATTGCTTCAAACCTTTTAAATGGAAAAACAAATGCCAGCCATCTGTTATCAGTTCCTTCAGTGAGGCAAAACAGAGGGTTTGACTAAATCAGAAAGGGCTTTAAAACCCCCCAACAGCCAAATACTGGACCAGATTAAAAAAAAAAAAACAAACAACTAAACAAACAAAAAGAGATAGTGATTTCAAAACTCACAGCCAAAGATTAATGAGTTGCACACAAACTAGGGAGGAGGCAGAGAACCAGAGAGGAGGTACAGGAGATGGGTGCCAGTTGGATGCCTGAGCTATGTTTTGAGTGTAGCTCCTGGTTTACAGTGCAGATGGCTCAGAAGTGCATCCCAGTGACCCAAATGAAAGATTTGAAAAGATGCAGATAGATCCTGGCTTTGCCACATGAAAAAAAAAATGAGTGAACTGCAGTAGGTACCTGCCAGCAACAGACAGACAAAGGGATCCTGCTGCATGTGGGCACGGTGCATGGGCAACCTAAGTACTTACACAGATACCTGCTCCATGTAGTCATGAGGCAACAGGGATGGCTGGAAACAGCAAATTCTTACTCCAGATGTTGAAAAGGCCCATGCTCTTGCACCTTGCCAGCCATAAGCAGTGCTGTGTTCTGCCTAGAGCATCTACCTTATGGCACAGTGAAAGGATCTTCAAAGCTCCTCATTCCAGCGGCTCCTTTTTGAGCGGAAATATCCCCAAATACCACGTGAAGGAGGTCCTGGCTTTGCCTGCAGGATCCCTGCAACTGCCAAGGATGGAGTATCCTTAGGTCTCTGGTCATCTTTTCCACCAGAGCAGGAGAGAATGAGATTGCCCTGAGGTTTCTTTAAAGCCAAATCCTCAGTATCCTGAAGCTTGCTCTTCCACGTATCTTGAAGGAGATGGTAGGGTTTTTTTTAAGTTCTGATACACATTTGAAGTTGAGTATGCAGTTATATACTATGGATTTACACCTCCACCTTTGAGAAGGTTCTCAGGTCTACTCAGGACTGTGACTGAGCTGGCAAGCTTGCGTGGTAGTGAAGTTTGCAAATTGCGAAGTGGAATTGGAACTGAAACCCAATTGAGTTAGATTTGGATACATTTTAGTTAAGTGTAACAACACATAAGACACTAGCCTTTATAAGGTAAAGTGTTGAAACTAGTCTCACACTGTTTGAGTTCATGCAGCAACCAGCCAGCTGCACCATAACTTCCTTTTAGTTCCTGAAGTCTGAACCCACTCAGTGTCCACTGAGAACCCACTCACATAGATTCACTCTTGTATGAATTATCACAGACAGAGGGCTCTACAGTGCAAAAACCATCTATGTAAAGCATAATAATATCCTTTTAAAAAAGTGCATTCATAATATCTATATGAATAAAATCTTTCAGTGGTACTGAAGTGTAAACAAATGACTCTAGACCAAGTCTAGATCTGGCAGGAGGAACTGAGGAAGCTTTAAGGAGGGCAAAAGCTGTGTCTGAGTTACAACGGCAAAGCTCTGTCCTACCACATTCAATGGTGCTGCATGCAAGTCTCCTCTCAGCTCTCCCAGACTTTCCAAATGTCAAAAACTACCTGATCATGACAGAAAATAGGGAGAAAGAAACCCAGTGTCTGTGAATCACGCTTTGAAGAGGAAAGGGTTTGATTACCATAAGAAAATGAGGCAATAGGAAAAACGCTTCAAACTTAGTATTTAAGAAAACTACTCTTTGCATTGAAAGGCCAGGCTTAAGCAGGCAATGGTGTCCTACCTTTGATTCACATCAGCCCTGGGTGTAGACAAGTAGCACAGCTAGACCGTTGTTAGCACTTCAGTGATGGCTCAAACAAAGTGACCTTATACAGAAAAGATGCACATGGCACCCAGCCCCTCAGAGGAATCATTCAAACCCACAATTTAATTAAAAAAAGCCAGGAGTGGGAGCACCCAACAGGACTTTCAGAGGGGCAGCCTATCCTTTCCCCTCCCTTCTCAGCTGGGGAGCAGAGAAAGTGAAACAAATTGTTAGATGACATTTCATTTCATAACTTCCCAGGTGCCAGCACCTAACACAAGAAGACCCACATGCATGCTTAAGATGTCCAGGCACAACTGCAATGTAAATAATGAATTAGCTTAACAATACCAGTTACAGTCAGTGCTTTAGGCTGTAGTCAGTGAATATGGCAAATGTGAATTTTTCATAAGATCATAACAATTCTGCCAGTCTGTAACATCCTTTTCTCATTTTATTGCTGAGAAGGTATGAACATCTACAACTCATTTTCAATCATCATCACATTCTGAAGGAGCTTTTATTACTTCTAGTCATGACTCATGAGAGTGGGAAACAAGTTACTCCAGCTACAAGTATAAACAGTAACTGCTTAAAATTTCTGTCTTCTGAACTGTCTGACTCTCAATCAATTGGAGGATATAAGGACATATTTATGCTGAAGAATAACAGATGTTTTCATCTTAAGTTAAATTTAAACTCAGCATCAATCTCCCAGAGAGAAATAACACAAGAGCTCTTTGACTCTCTCAGATATGCCAAACTATCCCCAAATAAAACAGCTCAGAGCTAAGCTGTGGCTATACCTTGCCAGTTTAACTAAATCCATTTCACCATGGGACTAGCAGGTGTGTGTAGGAAAGACCTCCAATATCTTTTCTTTCTAAATTAGATGTTCCCATACAAATGTATTATTGCTCAGTTCAGACCATGAACTAATTAATAAGCTTTAACTGATGGAAGCAACATTTGCTCACATTGCACCCTTACACTACGTTCATCCCTCATGTTTTGTTGCTCACATGCCCTGCACCATGAGGGTGAACACACAGGAAAGGAGTCTGCCACTCCTGGCTTTGTGTTTCTCCTGCTGTAGGGATGGCAGACATTATTCCTGCCATTGTTCACATCACATTACAGCTCATTTGGGGATTTGCCTTATATTTAGGGAAGCTGCCTCTGAGTCCAAGAATAATCCAATTTCTTATTTCCAAGTACTGCAGTTGTCAGTTTTGTAGCCAGGACTGTAAAACACA
This sequence comes from Colius striatus, assembly GCF_028858725.1. NCBI lineage: Eukaryota > Metazoa > Chordata > Aves > Coliiformes > Coliidae > Colius > Colius striatus. The sequence goes on from NC_084760.1 coordinate 110,566,694, forward strand.
AAACCATCTGAGTCCAGATACTGCCAAGAAAGCTTACTTTCTTGGTTCTTATCTAGCAGTTTTCCATTTCACAGTACTTTGTGAAAGCACTCTGTGGTATTCGTACCACCAGGGCATTGGGGGCTTCTACTGCCAAAGACTACCTGCACGAGGCTTTCTGCTCTAGTATGAGGATAAACTTCTTTGCTGTGATGGTGAAGGAACCCTGGCACAGGCTGCCCAGGGAGGGTTTGGAGTCTCCTTCTCTGGAGGTTTCCAAACCCGCCTGAACATGTTCCTGTGTGAACCGTTGGAGGAGAACCTGCTTTAGCGGGGTCTTGGACTGGATGATCTCTAGAGGTCCCTTCCAACCCTTGTCATTCCGTGATTCTTTGATTCTGACACTTCAGTGACACTTCAGTGACTGGATCAACCACAAAACTTCACAGTTGCTGTTGAAACCCTGCAGGTCCGTGACTACTTTTGCAAGCCAGTGCTGAGCTTAAACCAGCGTTGATAGAACAGTAGGGGTTGGAAGCGACATTTAGAGATCTAGTCTAACACCCCAGCCAAAGCAGGACTACCTAGATCAGGTCACACAGGAACCCGTTCAGGTGGGTTTTGAACACCTCCAGCAAAGGAGCCTTCACATTCTCCCTAGGTAGCCTGTGCCAGGGCTCCTTCACCTCAACAGCAAAAGAGTTTCTTTTTATGTTTAAATGGAACTTCAACAAACTTCTCCCTAAGGTAAAGCCTTTCCTGCACTAAAAGTGACAGCACACGGCCCAACCCGTCTCCTCCCTCCTAGGCAGGTCTGCCACTGCCTCCTGCTTGCCTGTCCCCACGCCATGACACCCCGCACCGCTACCATCCTCTCCACACACATGGCTAATAGCAGACTTCTGAGCCCAAGGACCCGCCTGAAACCGCCCGATACACCACGCAGGAACCGCAACGAAGCGTCGGACACGAAATCCGTACCTCAGGAGGACGGGCGGGAAGCGTGAGGCAGGGAAGGAAGAACGGGGCTCTCCTAGCCGCGGCTGAGGGGGGAACGTGCGCCGCGCCACGCGGCCGCTGATTGGACGAGGCCGAAAACGGCGGGCTCCGCGCCCGGCAGCGCGGGAGATTTAAGCAGGCCGAAACAATCGGCCTGGAATAATCGAACGGATGCCAGAGCAATCCGCGGTTCCCAGCAGGCAGCGCGGCAGCTGCGCGGGAAAGAAAGTGCCCTCAGGTTGCGCTGAGGGCCCAGCGCCTGCGGAGCCGACGCACCTCTTCCCTCCTGCGGCCACCCAGCACTCCAGCCGTGCGGCTGCGAAGCTGGAGAGGGATAGCAAGTAAGGATTCCTGGGGGAGATGTGACCAGACTGATAGGCTGGGCTGCGGGAAGATGGGGGCAGGCTGAGGAGGGATTGAGAGTCTGAGGGCAGGATGGATCCTGGGAGCCGCAGTCTGCTGTCTGTGGTGCACATACACCAACTCAGGTCTGCTTTGTGCCTGGGGGAAGGCAGCATCATGAAAGGAGGTTATACCATACAGCGGTAAGAGGAACTCCTCCTTACCCTCAAAGATGCTATTACAGGATGAGTACAAAGCCCTGGGTACAGTAGATGAAAGTGCATAATGAGATAGAGGAGTAACCTACCAAAGCAATATTGTGAAGGTCAGAAAGACTAACCCCTCACAACAAAACCCACACTAAGACCAGCATTGAGGAGAAACACAGTGCAGAATAGAAGCATAGATTTGCATATCAGACACTCCTTTCAGGAAAGTTTGCTGCCTCTTTGGGGCCTGGATTAATGATGTCACCAGAAGGCCGAAGAGCTTAGTACAACCTTCCGACTATTGTCCATTTCTACTCTTTCCTGTGGGTACTAATGGTGTCACAACAAAAAATCTGAGGTCAATCAAAGGAGATTTCAAAATGCTAAAAACATTGAGAGCACAGGTAGTATTTTTCTCGATCTTTCCAATAATGGGGAGCAAGACTTTGGAAGAAGCAGGTGAGTCTAAGATGACAATACCTGACTCCAAGACTGGTGCGTCTGCATAGACTTTGGGATTTTGAACCGTGGAAGAGCCTCCAAGACATAAGGTAGGGATCCACCTGTCTTGATTTGGAAAATGTATCTCTTGGGATTATGCTGGCAGGCCTGATTGAGAGAGTTTTAAACTACAGTTGATGGGAGAAGGGGATCCCGACAGGATTGTTGTGGGTAAGCCAAGGGCTGGCATGGCATTGCCTGAGGGTGGCAGTATCAGAGGGAACATTCACACTGCTCCTGGGAGCACAGAGGGCTCAGGAGCAGATCTGAAATGCTGATATGCCAATGCACGTGGTGTGAGAGACAAACGGGATGAACTGTAAGTGTTAGTAGGTTCCCAGAGCTGTGGTGTCACTGCTGTTAGTGAGGCTCAGTGGAATGAGCCTCACAATGGGAGTGTGAGATGGAGAGCCACGGGCTGCTGAAGAGGGACAGACTGGACAGGAGAGGGGGAGCTGTCCCCTTCTATGTAAGGGAGAGTTTTGACTGCATAGCCCTTACAGTTTGTGGGGACATGGTTGAGTGTCATGAGGAAAAGAAAAACAATGGAGATGTTGTCGTGGATGTCTGCTAGTCTCCCAGTGTGGTTTGTGTGGTTCAGGGTTTTTTTTGGTAGCAGGAGAGGGGCTGCAGTGGTGGCAGATACAATTTGGACCCGTCGTCTGGCCAAGGCCAAACTAATTAGATACCTCCGTGATAACACTTTAGAAGGGAGAATCTGTGGCAGAAAGAGGGTTTGGGATGAAACAACCACTCAGATGAAGGGAGTTTAGAGACAGTGGCTCATAGCAAGCTATTGCAAGGAATAAATTCTTGAAGCCAAGTCCCAAATTTGCTCATGTTTCCATTATTCATAACTTCTTGTAGCTGAACAATGTATAAATAACAGATTAACTGTAGGATTTATTCCTGGGTGACTTTTGTGAATGTATATACCCAGTCTGACATCATGAGTCACACACCTTATCCTATGGATCATGATAAGTGTCCATGTATCTAGCAAGAGCTCATAACTTCTAGTCACAGTTGTTTACTTGAGGCGCACCTCACCATTTATTCTCTTTACCACACTCCAAGCAGTGAGCAGGGATAATGTCACACAGCTCGGGTAACCAGCAGCCCGGATGCAAATGGCTGGCTGCACACCAACACTCACAAAATGATTTGTCCAAACCATTTAGCAAATAAATTGATATGGCAAACGAGCAAGGCAGGTTCAGTCCTGCAGGAGGAACGTATCAGCCCTGGAAGGGACCACATTTGCCAGTAATATTATTTCTGAAACCCACTTTTCCAGAGCCTACAGAAAAGCTGACAATCTGCTACATGTTCAAGGTTGGCTGAATATTTTATTGCTATTGTTGTCTCAGCATCTCAAGTGCTTTCCAAGTTTTGAATCCATTTTAGGAAAGGCTGAAGGATATGACTGGGAACTGTTGTATCTCAGTTCAGTTGGTTTTTGCAAATGATTTCTCTGCAAATACCATTAAGAAAGTGTAGTGAGGTGAGACAGAGGTCTGCTTTAGCAGCTTCCATATCAGAGTAGGAAACCAAACCTTACACTAGTTGAGTGGCAAATACACCCTCTTTTCCTTGCAGGAAAAACTCTAAACCATCACTACTCCAAAGCAAGCACACATAGCATCAGGCAGCTGGCAAGCCTGGATCACCAGGGCTTTCTTTGTGCACAACAGGATTTGCAAGGACCACACTCATTTCAGAAATAAAGTAAGCAAGAGGCCAATGTGCAACCTACTCTTCATTTCACAAATAATTCTAGCTACTATTCTGCACAGCAGCTGTGCAACAATCTTCTCTTCCACTTGCAGCCTCCATCTTTGCTTCCTTGTGCTCTGTAGCTAGGAGTGCTTTCCCATACACATGGTTTAGGCTAGGAATGGTCTCCATCACTAATGTAAATTCTCCTGTTTTCAGCATCTCTTCTTGACTATGTCTAGCTGTTGTTAGGAAATGAATGGTCAAAATTCAGAGACAAGACTTTTGAGCAAGGTGAACAAGTTGCTTTGCTACCGTGAGGTACTAACTAGTTTGGCTCCGTACTTCTACATTTCCAGGAGGCTTGGGAAATTAGTAGTTTTGCATTCAAGGTGGAGTGACTCGAAGAGATGAGGAAGCATGGTTACTGTTGTAATATCCTAATTGCAGTAGGGGATCTACTCTCTGTAATGACAGTTTGGCTCCTGGTGCTAAGAGGCATGTGAATATCTACAGATCAGAGCAGAAAGACAGTGAGTGCACTTCTGAAGGAATGGCTGCATCTCTTCAGTGGCTTTGAAAATGTCTGTAGCCCTGCACATGGTATGAGGATTTGCAAGAAATTTGGGGACTGATGTGTTCCTGAAAATCTTGTCAGTTCCACTGAGGGATTGGTTACATAATTCAGATAAATGCCAAGCTCCCCTCTCTGCATTTTCAGGATTAAATGTGTCTGTTCAGTCACAACAATTCTTTCCTGTATTTTCATTTAACCAGTGAAAGTATTATGTCAGTGTTCCACTTGCCCTTTTTTTACTTGTTTTTTTAATTACTTTAGAATCTCCCGTGTTTGGAACAACAAAAAAATTCCCACAGCCCTAGAAGGAAGAGTGATGATTTCCCAACTGCACTTTTCACCATTCTAGAGTAAGATGAAAATTTTAATCACCAAAAATCATACTCTTCTTGTTGGAAATACTGTTTTAGATTAAGTATCTTGGAGGAAAATGAGTAACCGGTACAGCTTTATTGCAATCACTGTGCAGTTACAGAAAGTATCACAGCTTCTTTTGCAAAACCAGAGTGCAAAGATATCTGTGAACAGCACATTCTGGACTGTTTTCAGCAAGAAAACTAACATTTCTGGTTTGCAGAGGCTTCCTGGAGTGTAACAGCAAAGAAAGGGCCCATCCCAGATGGCTTTCCCACATGCCCCCTTGCAATATGCTCCCACAGCCATCATTACTGGGATGCCCATGTCATGGCCCTGACTTGTGATCCTCATCACAGCTGGCCCTGGTGGCCATGGCTTTTGCAGTACCGCATATCCAGTGTGGCCTCCATGACATGCTACACGTGGCCTCAGCCACAGGAGAATCCTTTGCCACCTCACAGGGATGGAGGAGCTTGCTGTTAGCTCCCATGGGGTACCAGCAGGTGCATACCTGTGTGACCTTGCCCTTACATGTGTTATCATCTAATAACTCAAATGATTCCTTCCAAGTAATGAATGATAAGAGGAAATGGCCTCAAAGTGTGCCAGGAGAGGTTTGTTAGACACTGGCACAGGCTGCCCTGGTAGTCTCCATCCCTGGAGATACTGCAAAGCTGTGTGTCTGAGGTGCTGAGGGACATGGGTTAGTGGTGGACTCAGCAGTGTGAAGTTATTGGTTGGACTTGATGATCATAAAAGTCTTTTTCAGACAGAACAATTTTATGACTGGACTAGTGGAACCTCTCCATGCCTCTGATTTACATGGCGCACTGTGCCCTCATCAGACCTGCTTAGTGCCACACAGCTAAGGGCTCCCAGTATCTAAAGGCACATAGCATTACCTCTGCTACCTTCTCCTTTACAGTGTTAGCTGTAATAAACAATATTAAAATTATACTTCACAGCATCTGAATGCCTTTCTTACGGGGATCATAACGAAGCAGCACCTCCTGGTGCATAACGACGTGTCAGTCCATACAACTTCAACACATTCCTTACAGGCACATCAGGCTGCTGTGGTCCTGGCTAACTGCAAACTCAGCCCTGAGACCTTTCTGACAAATCGGCTCTCTTCCTAGAAAGGTCATCTTCCACTTCCCTGTTTTCCATGATATAGCAAAGAAAATTCCAAATTAATAGATAAAAAATAATTTATTAAAAAAGTATGACTAATGTTTTCAGGGATTTTAAAAAAATAATCTTTTGAAACCATGAGAAAGTTGCCCTGGCAACATTGTTTTCCATTCCTTTTTTGCTCACTGTTTTCTTGTGTGCCTGTTTCCCCAGCTTATGCCTCTGACAGTACATGATACACACAACAAATACAGCTCTTAAAGGGAATAAAATCAGCATTTAGCCAGAAAAAGGTCTTTCTTCCTTCTCACACCATCAGGGTGGAATAGTCTCATCTATGATTAATACTAGAGAATTGCAAAAACTAGTTTAGAATTTTTCAAAACTGAGAAAACTTATTAGTCAGAAAAAGATGTTTTGAATAGCTTCTATAGGATGGATGACCCAGATCATGTGGGAGGGGTAAGCACTGCTTTTAGCCATTTTTCAACTCAATATGAGCCCAAAAGGAGCTATTACCTCCATGTAAATGACAATTTTCATTAAGCACATAGAAAGTAATGTAACAGCCAGGGGGTAATTGGAATATAATTTAAGTTGACAGCTTTGAGCTCTCTTCCTTTTGGTCAGATCTCATTGAATTCTGTAAATGGATTCAAGTGCTGTGAGCTTGCAAGTAGACAGGTGAGCAGGAAAAATATTTATATTATCTTCTCTTGCTCCCCCCACCAGAAGCTATGCTAAAAATGTAAAGCAGTGTTTAGAAAGGCCAACAACCACTCCCCCATATTTCCTGAACTTTCTGCATATGTCATGAAAAAGTGGTCTTATCATATGTGAAAGCAAAAATATAGCTTAAATATGACTAGAGTACTTCTGAAATGAAAAAAAACCAGTCAGTGCACAGTGCAGTCTTCTCCATTACACCTCCTGAAGTGCACTGACTTCCATCTAATTCAAGATGAATATTTATGACCACAGCACTATAGCCTTACATTTATACAGATGTTTTGGTTAAAAGTTCTTTTTTGTCATCTTCTAAACAACTCTCTCAACTGCAGTTTTCTAGCCCATTCACCCTGCAATGTGAGGTGCACAGGAGCTGCAAGAGGATACATCTCGCCATTCCAAATACTGAGTCCCTTCCACTACTTTAGCCAAACCACATGGAGTTCACAATATAGAGGCAAAGTATTTGCATAAAGCTTATAGCTTCTTAGATGCACTGTGCTAATATGTGACACAGCAGCTGAAGTGTCTGCCAGATTCATATCTTTCCAAGTCAGGAGATGGATTGTTTTTAACAACTCCAATGTTTCAGCCTTCTCCCCTTGATGTAGCCCACATCTAGGAGTTCAAAAACATTTATTGCTCTCTGTAATTGCCTACCAAGAGGCAACTGACAGTGTGTTGACATCATTTTGCCAGAATTAAATCCTTTAGGTTTTCTGAGAAAGCATTTAGAATCTTAGTTATTGCTTAGAGATTAGCCAGACTGCCAAATATCCCAGGGTTTCATATATATATATATATATATATAAAACACTCTATTTTATACAAAGTTTAAGGTGTTGAGTTTCTTTGCCTTGAAATTTTCCAATACCTTCATGTGACCTTGCCTCAGGGAAATAAAAAGAAATAGAAAGTTAATTCAAAACAGTCTCAGTCAGCACAGATATGTTCATTTCCCCAGTTCCTTTAGCATTGCCAGATCTGGCAAAGTTCTCCATAAGAGCAAATAGAGTCATCACAGGATCTCATTTGTAATGTATGGCTCTAGACTTACTGTAGCAGTTATCAGGAGCAGATTGGATGACTATTTCTGTCCAAAGACAGAATGATTATTCTTTTCTTGTAATGGATTTGACTGTTACAGCAGTAAGTTGCAGCCCTGAGGTGGGGATGAACTGCTGGAGGTCTCTCTAGCCCAATTTCCACATCATACTAGCAACACCCTCTTACATTACTGGGATTTCAACTAATGGGAAATTCCCCTTAGAGATAAACACAGCTTGTAGCCTCAGGTGAAACTCTGACAGCACTAACGCCAACGGAAGAAAAATTTGCCTCCAACATAGATGGGATTTTGCGTATCACATGGCATGTCTGTGACAGGTCAGTCTAACAAGACTGTGACAGGACCTTGGTCAGATCAATAAAAAGAGATGGAGGGGAAATGGTGAGAAAGATGTAGGGCTAGGTGGACAAGAGCAGATCTAGATCGTGATGAATAGGAGGAAAACCATTTGAACTGTTTAGAAAAAAGTGATGCTGGACAAGAAAAATACATGGAGCTTGATACCTAGTTTCACATCAGCATCGATGTGCCTCACTCTCTGATAACCCCTGAGGAACACTAGCTTTGACAGCCTCTAACAGAGGACTTGCAGCAACATATCAGGCAATTTTCCAGGCAGTGCAGATGATAATCATCCTGCAAAATCACTGTCAATCAATCCTAGCACTCCTTTCTCCTACTCGGGTTTGGATATTCCTTTTCCAAGAGCCATTGAGCTGGTGAGTTGCAAGAAGACTAGTGGACACACTCAAGTTCTCTGCCATCTACCCCACCACCCCTACTGCAATAAGTGGTAAATTGTTATTGTGTGTCTCAGCTCGGATCTGCTTCTCCTGAAGTGTGCCAGTTTGTGCAGTAGGTGAAAACCCTAAATCAAGGCAAGTGACTCAGCCATTTGTATTGCAAGTCTTTGCAGATTGAGGGGCGATAGCAAGAATTAGAGTGAGTATATGCAGGATATATGCAGAAGAAAAAATTAGATTTTATGTGATGAGATTTATTTTTCAGTTTAGGTTCAAAATTATTTGTTCATCATGCAGCCATTTAGTCACTTGCTCTAAGGAACTGGCATAGCTCAGAGCTACTTAAAAGTCACATTTACCTTTAGCTTAATTCTACATGCTCTAATATAGATGTTGCTCACTCTGCTGTACTTTCATTGTCCTTAACAGACAAGTGCTGCTTCTGCTAGGGGAAAGAGCAGTCCCAGCATGTGCAAGTAGCGTGTTGTCATGAGAGACCTGGTTACTGCCTCATGAGACAGCCCAATGCTGTAACGGAGAAGGTGTTTCCTTGCATCTGCTGCCTCTGCAGCAGCATGGATTAGTCACAGCCCCTACCACCCATTAGATCAGCAAAAATCATTAAGGCAAAAGTTACCATGGGATAGCACAGAGACTGCTGTAGATTAACCTCCAGGACCCTATTTTCAATCTTTCTAGCAGAGCAGTTTAAATTTTGTACTTTCAAATACTTACAGCTCATTCTGTGCAAACAGGGCCAAAGGCCTGAATCAATAAAACCAGTTTTTTATTTGGCAATTTTTGAAATATCCAGCTTAAATGAAAACTCATGTTAATGAAACCAGACACTTTTATTCACTGTCAGAGAATTGACTTAAAATTTCACTAAGTGGCAACATCCAGTCTAGATTATTGGACTCTAACACTGCACATGCAGAGTGTTGTTACATAATTTGAGACTTTGAGCTAAACCTTATTGTCAATTTTGGGGCTGATGTTTATTAGTAGGAGTCTGGAACTTAAAAGTTGCAGAAAAAGAACAAAACCTTCTAGAGGAGACAACACTAACCACCCTATCCATAGTGGTGGCCCAGCTGCGCAAAGTTCAGAAAAACATTGCAAGCTGCACTTTAGCAGTCAGTGAAGAGACAGAGGAGACATCTAATAGCTACTTGATGGGCAGTTACAGCAATCATGAGTCACTCTCTTGGAATACAATGCAACAGGGAGCAACAGTGGAAAGCTGCAGCCTGGCAGGCTCAGGCTGGGCATTCAGAGAAATGTCTTCCCTACAATCTGAGTCACCAGAGAGGTTGAATGGAGAGGATCTCCACCACTGTGACAAAGCTGCAGCCACCCTGATCTAGTGGTGGTAATAGGTTAGATTTCAAATCTCCAGGAGTCCTTCCCACCAGCACTGCTAGGAGTCTGCAAAGCATAAAGAAAAAGACAAAAATGTCTTTCCTTATCACCACACATACCTTCCAACAACCAGCAGTTTCAGCACATCCTGAGTCACAGGATCTCTAGATATACAGTGCATCTTGGATAACATGAGATGGTGAGAGATGGCAAACTCAAGATATCCAAAACAACACTGTTGAAAAAATCAGTTTGAAGAATAGAGAAGCTGTTGGGAATTGGGAACAAGTTTCCAAAATTATTTTAAACAATGAGATTTTGTGGTTCTTAAAGGCTTTTTCTAAAAGAAGTCAATGCTTTGTTTAATTGGAAATAGGAAACCTACAAAGTTCACCCTTAAATATTTTCTAAAGCTTTGTAAATGGATTATCAGAGCACAGCAGGCATCCTACTTTTAGTAAGTGCAGGATGATATAAGCCTCAGGGAACTTTTGAAGATAGTTCATTCAATAATTCATTCACTTCCCTCTAATACTGTGTTGAAGAAAAGTTAAACACTGGCTCTGCTTTAATAAGTGAATGAACACTCCAAATGCAGTTTCCTCATAGAATTAATTCAATTTGCTGTCTTCATCAAAGTAACTCTTTGCAAAGTAGCATCAGGAAGAAGACTCCTGCATGTACCACTGGATGACTAATGCTAGTGAGTTCCTGTGTGACCTACTCTAGATGGTCTTGCTCTGGCAAGGGGGTTTGACTAGATGATCTTTCAAGGTCCCTTCCAACCCTTAAGAGTCTGTGATTCTGTGTGAAATACAAGTACTGAGCTGGAAGTGCAGACATTACAGGTGGTGGCACATTTTCATGTTTTGGCATAGCCTCCGAAGCTCTCTTTAGACCCGATAATTCAGCACAGGCAGCTTCCTACAGAGGAGGGAAGCCTTTCCAAAAACTTTCATCAAGATTTTATTTTGGGAACTGCTTGAATGATTCTAGGCAGAATTCAAGAGTATGATGTTAGCTGCAGGAATGTAGGAATAGGAGGACAAGACACTCCATTGTGTTACATTTGGAAGTCCCAGTAGAACCCCTTGAAGAAGACAGCAGAGGAAGGGCAGGCAGGAAAGCATCCCAGATCCCTGCTCTGGGAAACCCGGTGATGTGCACATAAGAGCTGGGCAGGGCTGTGTGCAAATGAGCTGCTAACTACCATAAAAAGTTAAAACTGTTACTTAGTAGGTAAAGGATTTCCAGAGTAGCTCCCAAGAAGAATGCCAAGAAAAAATCCTGAACACAAGCCTAATTTGAGCCCTTTCAAATGGCAGGAGGAAATAAATAAACCAGTCCAGGTTATTCAATAGCTTGAAAGTCCTTTTTCCTTTATGAGGGACAACTTCCAATTTTAAGGCAAATTAAGGAAGTGCTCTTTGTTACACAGCATGACTTGGAATCTGATTTTATTTGAGATTAATGGATTTGAAAAAGCTATGTTTTTGTCATTTAATGGCACTTCTCTTCAGCTTTCTAAGGTGAGCAGAGGAGCCACAGAGGAAAATAGAGATGACTGCTTTTCAGAGAAGGAGGAAAGAGAGTTGTGTAAAGAATCTGAGGACATATTAGGAGGAGTCCTTCTGTGATGTTTGAAGGCTGCTGCCTTATTCTCTGCATAGCTCTGAGGCTCAGACATGGCTCATCTTTCCCTTCCACATCCCAGACAGAGCATTTCCAAACTCACACCACTGAGCAGACTTCAGCTAATGCCTTTTACTCTGCTGCTGTCCTCTTTTAGTCCCTTAGATATCATGTTTTGACTGTTTCAAAGGCATCTGAACCCTTTCCTGCACTTGAACATATTCAGAAACAACTGCTGATATTTCAGGGTATATCCTGCCTTAAAATGAACTTGCACATCACTATTAAGCTGGTATAAATATGTCCTTAGGCCTGAAAATCTGTCCAGCTATGCTATACTCTTGTGCCTTTGCTGTCTACCTCCAAATACTCTCCTGAGGAGCAAATGGCATCTTACCACTTTCTACATAACCCTGCGGACTATGTACATGGCCCGACACTGACTTCAGGGAATGCTCACTGCTTTTAATCCTTGGAGCACATTCGCGATCTTTCAGTTCCATGTGAGACTTCCAACATTGCATTGTATTTAGACACCATAATGTTACATTTTCCCTCTCAAAAATTAGATTGGAAATGATAAGAATTAGACAAGCAAAGGTATTTCTATGTGCTGGTGAGCTCCTACACCTGCGGAATTAAGTCCATTAAAGCTCCCAAAGGTATTGGTGTCACCAATAAAATAGAATTTACTTCAGTCTTTCCTTCCTATAGACAGTTTTCAAAACTGTGGAGTCTTTGGGAGTGTTTCATAGAATCATAGAATGGTAGGGTTGGAAGGGACCGTATAGTCCAACCCCCCTGCAGAAGCAGGTTCACGTAGATCAGGTAGGTTTAGAAGAGAAAAGCCTGAAAAAGTAGTAAACCAGCTCATTCTGTGACACACATCCTCTGCAATCTGTTTTCCCTGTGCAATCCCCAACAGATATTAAGAACTATTGAGAAATATTTGTGGGATGTTTATGAAGGAAGACATTTGATGTCCAAGTCAATTTTTATCTAAGCGGATGTTTATAGGTTCTTTTCCATATTTGATAGTCCAAAATTGATTCTCTCATAGGATCAATTTTGATTTAGCTTTGACAACTCCATTATCAAATGTAACTCTGCTGATATACAGCTGATAATGTTTGCTATTAAGGTTGGAAAGTTCTTTACATGCAAGATCTGTGCATCATTTGGAAGCAAGAGTGCAGCTGTTTCCATTCCTACCATGGATTCTGCACAGTCCTTCATGGCCAGAGGTCCATATTCCCTTTCACTGAAGAAGTGGGATTAATTGTATCATATCCAAGTTTGAGATTTTCCCAGGCTAGAACTCAGCTGAATCTAGCTGTCTGAGACAGCTCCTGGACATTTGCTTTTCTCCTTCTACTAACCAAGGCAAAGGCTGTGAAAGAGTTTTTAGAACAAAAAGTTGACCCTAAGTTGAGAAGTTATTCGAGAAAATTTGCAGAATCATTGAGTAACTCAGATTATCAAAATGGATGTTAAGAAAGAAATGTCCACTTCAGTTTTTAGTGAAGTGATGGCAATATTCCAATATGATTCAGTAAGTGAGTTTCCAACATCAGCAAACCAACATGGTTTAAAGAAATTCCTTCATTATTAATTCGATACCACGATTTTTTTGCAGGGCACTGAGGAAAGCTCCAGGAAGTCTCCATATCAGGCTATGGCACATCACTCTAGTGTAAAGACATCATTTTCCTATTTGTAGTGTCTGTCCTTTTTAACACCTTGTCATGGTTTAACCCCATCCAGCAACTCAGCACCACACAGCTCCTCTCTCACTTTCCCCCTCACAGTGGGATGGGGAGGAGAATCGAGAAAAAGCAAAACTGATGGGTTGAGATAAGAACAGTTTAATAACTAAAACTTATAAAAGAATAATAGTACTGAAAAGGAATATAAGAAAACAAGAGAGAAATAAACCAAAGAGAAGACAGCTGGTGCCCAATGCAGTTGCTCACCACCCACTGACTGATGCCTGAGCAGCAATCCAGCCTTCCTACCCAGTTCGCCCCAGGTTATATATTGGGCACAATATTCCATGGTATGGAATAGCCTTGTGGCTAGTTTGGATCAACTGTCCTGGTTGTGCTCCCTCCCAGCTTCTTGTGCCCTTCCTGCTAGAAAAGTATGGGGAACATAAGTCCTTCACTTAGGATACTGAGTCCTGTATAGTAATGACTATCATCAGTGTTTTATCGACATTATTCTCACAGTAAATCCAAAATATAGCACTGCACAAGCTACTAGGAATAAAATGAACTCTATCCAGATGAAACTAGGACACACCTGAACTCAGAGAGGTAATCTAAGGACAATAGATTCCAGAAGAATTTTCTTTGCTGTTTGGTATACCATTCATGAAAACAACATCATTTAAATAAATGGTTAAAGCTGTACCAAAAAAGCAAGAAATCTGATCATTAAGGCCACAATCTCCTGACTCGGTCTCCAGTGCCAAATTCCAAATACACTGCTGTGACTTTCTCTTTTTATCCAAGAGAGAAGAGGTAGAACTTTCTGGTTTAAATTTAAAGAAGGTGTAGCTTTAGCATGAGTGGATACAATTTAACCTCTTCTGCTTTAGCATTAGTCTCTGTGCAAGAGTTTAAGCCCTGCTCAGAGATGCAGTGATCACCTGTAATCACAGAAAAGGAAACTGTGGACACAGTGAATGATGAATTAGCAATTCTGATGGATGCTCCTAGAAACGTGGATGCATTGGGAAAGACACCCTGTCCCTACCCTTGCTAGTTAGATGGACCCCAAGTCCTCTGCAGGACTGCTCTCAATCCACTCACCACCCAGTTGTAAATTTGTGCTTGGGATTGCCCCAACCCATGTGCAGGACCTTGCACTTGGCCTTGTTGAACTTCGTGAGTGAGACTGTCCAGCCAAGTCCTTATCCATGGAGTGGTACATTTGTCAAATCCATGTCTCTACAATTCAGAGACAAGGATGTCATGCAGGACAGTGCCAAATGCTTTGCACAAGTCCAGGTAGAGGACATCAGTCACTCTCCTCTTATCTACTGATGCTGGAACTCTGTTGTAGAAATACTGCAGCTAGCTCACTAAAGATGTATGCCTGTTGTTCAAAGACAGCAGCATGACAAAGCATCAGGTTATAGTATTTGAGAGAGAAAAATCTTACACTGACAAGGGTGAGAAATCTATGTCAGGAAAATATTGCCATTACACTGTACACATGCATTGCCAGGGACAGGATGCAGCATCTTCCACCTCACACTGAGCCTTTCATCAGTCAGCGGAAGGAAAATCTCCATCGGTCAAGAAGGAGCATGGTTTCTGTCTTCCACTGGCAACCCAAGGCATCTCACCCGTTGAGCACTGAGCTTCCCTCCAGCAGAGGGGAGTGCAGCCTGTACAGCAGGAGCTGTCAGACACTCCGGGAGAAGGGAAGAGCGTGACATTTTCACCAAGCCTGTAGCAATGATTTCATCTTGTGCAAATATCAGTGAAAACCACCACGTTCCTTCTCGTGTAACTCAGCACTGGAGGAAAAGCAGTCAGAGGCTATTAAACTTGCAGAGGTAGTGAAGTTTGGAGAGAAGCTGGTGTTAAATGAGAAAATTGCTACAAATCAGTTCTCTGCTTAAAAAGATTTACAAAGAACTGGTCCTATATTTCTCCTCTGCACCGGTTGTTTATAGTGCCAAGTGAGTACTTGAAAAATGTGTTTGTGAGCTCATTTGCTAGGCCAGACCTACAATTCAGTCTAACTGCCTATTTTGCTTTTCTATAAAGTATCTGCTTTCTCTTTTGCTCGCATGAATTTTTAGTGAGAAGTTTTTATCTGTGTCGCAGTGACGGATTCACATTTTCCTCTTGATATTGCGAAGTATGTTGCACAACATTTTCTCTTCCTCTCAAAAGATAATAGACAGCAAAGTACACTTTAACTTCTAGCCTTTTGGTATAAGCAGGTAAGCACATCTGCCACAGTTCAGCCTTCTGAAAGTAGTAGTCCACATCGGTGTGGTTGAGGTCGTGGCTAAAAGTTTTGCACAACAAAAGCCAGACAAAAATGAGAGAGCCAGGTGCAAACACACACATTTGCATAACTTTTCCTGCAATTATCATTTCAGAAATATATTTTCAAAATGCATTTGCTTTAGTATTGACCTGCATTGTCATGTTATTGCCCTTTCAAGATCACATTTATCCCTATCAATCACCATAATTGCTGTACTTAAAAGAAACTATTAGAATCATACCTGCAAATATTTCACAATTCATTGATACAGCTATACCATTAACCAAGTGTAAGAGAAGTGTAATCTGAATGTGTGTGGGAGTAATTGCCCTTGCCCTTGGGTACATTTCATCCAAAGGAGAACTGAGGCATCCTTTCCTCTATGTCACTCAGATCAGGCTCTCGTTTAAAGTTTCTTTTCCACCTCCCAGTCAGCATCATGCTTTGGTCCTGCCTTGTCCATTTCCTGACCTGAGCTCAGCTCTTTGCTTCGCAAGGCTCTAGCTAGTCTGAATAAGTCAATCTATTCCCAAGGGAATGCAGTGTCAGCAGATTTATACACCAGTTTTGGTAACTTTAGTTTCAGTTTGCTCTGGAGGACTGGCATCTGATCCAGTATATAAAAATATTTGCCAGACTTGTTTGCTGATGAGGGTAAGAGGAATTGACAGCTCTCATAAGAAATATATGTCAGAAAAGCAAGGATGATATTAATAGGGAAAAAGTAGGAAAAGTAATAAGCCATATGGAACAGCTACCAGGCAGAAATCAGAGTCCATTGACAGGAAAGCAGAAACAACATAATTTGTTCCTCTGTCTCCAAGTGCAGGACTTGATAATAAATTGTTGTACCATGAAGATAAGAGTATTTAGATATTCTAAAAGTGTATTTCTTGTCTCTAGACTATATTTTAGGTTAAATTTCTAACACAGCTTATGGAAAGAGGTGCTGTTACTCTTGATGTCTCTTCTAGTTCGAAGTGCAATTAAAAAAGTGCATAGAAATGAACCTGCAGGTCTGTCTATCACTAAGTCTCTACCTCTTGTGTGCATTAGATGGTTTGGGTGTTCTTAAAGTACATCATTTCTTTTGTCCCCAGGCTCTTCTACCCTCACCTCCATGTGGCTTATCTCCTCTTATTCAGACTCTGTGATTCAGTCCCTTTTTTTAAGCCATCCTAGCCTCCTTCCCAAGTAGCCTTGGGTAACCCAGTCTCTTCCTCTACACGTATGCCCTTTTCCCAACTCTCTCTCCTTGCCTTCACCACACCAGACCTTTCCTTTGCTTTCCACTCAGAATCTTCTCCCCATCCTGTCTCCCTCATCTCTCACCTTGTGCAGTGCAAATATTCTCCCTTTCTCTGGGCACCTGCCAGAACTTTGTCAACCCTGCCACCAACACCCATGCTCACTTGTTACTGAACACAAGACATACTACCTGCCACTCTGACCAACCACTGTGGTATCGATCTTAGTTATGGATTTGTTCCTCAGAAGCCAGTACACAGCACACAGGAGGAAAGAGGACACTAAATAAGGACTCAGTGTACCAGCTGGCTTGCCTCTAGCAATCTTGGTCTTCCTGTTTCTCAGAGAACCCACATATCTCTACTCTCCCTGGGATTGTATTCCATATTCTGGGCCTCAGACCTATTGCCTTCCCAGCAGCCCTGCTTACGGGAGCCAGGAATGGGGCAAGTGACTACGGGTGGTAGAAATGCTGCTAAGGTGCCTTACCTACACTACGAAGTGGAGATCATTGCCAGACCAAGCTTGGACCAGCCACCACTACTGCCTTGTTCTGGAAACAGGGATGAACTCTTCACTGACAGTGCAACGCTGTGCTATACGGAGACCAGTAGATATGATCACACATCCAGAAGATGACAGGTAGCCTGGAGAAACTGAGACCAAATTCCTTAAACCACAAACAGTCAGGGACAGCCTTACAGCAAAAAGAACTAAGCAACTTGAATTCAGCTGCTGCCCATACAAGGGATTAAAAGGGCAGTTGCTTCCCTCAGAGGTACCTGAGCAAGTCTCCATCTTTTGAAAGCCGTCCCCCAAACTTGGCTTCTCCCAGACTGGAAAAGTTACTGGAGTCCCCAGCTGCATACTCAACCCTTCCTTTTGAAGCAGCTGGTGCTGGACACTGAACGATACAGCAACTCCTACATTGTTCACTTGTCAGCTCCATCCTTCTCCTAATTTCCTCTTAAACAGTCAAATAACTCACTCAATCTCTGTTTGCACTCCTTGCTCATTTGCCATTCACCACAAAGTGCTGGAACAGTCTGGGAGGCATCTCCAACATATTCACAGAAATGTAGCTTGTACTGAGAAATACCTGCTTTTAAAACTTCTCAGGTTGAAGACTATTAAATATACAAGAGGCAAAATTGTCCATGTCAGGCAAAGGGATAAAATAAAAGAGCTATTTTTTTTCTCCTTTCCACCAAATTAGCAGACAGCAAATGCTCACCAGGTTTGCTTTGCAAGTGAAGCACTTCATAAAACAGATCAAAGCACTTCCTGAATCTCAGCAATAGTATGGATTATTTCTGAGTAACACATCCCATGGAGAGAACTCTTTGCAGGGGCTGCACCAGCCAAAACAGGATTAGCAAGTGGTAGAAAGGAAAAGAAATTTTCACACTTTCACACAGTGAAAGCAATCACTGCTAGAGTAACTCACAACGTGCAAAGTGCTTTCACTCTGGAAAAGATACTCTGGCTCAGGAAAAAATACATGTGATGGGATCCCACGCCACCAAAATGCCACCACTTTCAAGCATAAGCACTGAAACTGTTAAATCACGTTTCACATTCTTGTCCCAAGTCATTCAGGGGCATATGGAAAATGTTGACTGCAAGACACCTTGCACTTGGGCTCCTGAGATTATGTAGGACAAAATAGACTGTTGTCTCAAATAGGCCACAAATATCTGACTGTGACACGTCCTTGTGTGCTGCACTGACATTATCCTTTGGTGGAATTAAAACGGAGGCTCCAATCTGTAAATTCATATAGTGACACAAGCACTCTCTGAAAACTCTCTCAATGGCAGGAAGGAAAATACATAGGGAGAAAAGTTATTCTTTCAGCAGATATACGGACCAGACATAATCATTTTACATCTATCTGCACCTTAAGTGATCATGTGCTGTCAGGGACAAATTCCAGGGAAGACACCACCCAAGCACCTCTTCCTTGCCCTATTTGCCCAGCATCTTAGCCTGCAGTGTTGGCCACAGTATCTATTACTGTGTTCAACAACTGTTGACAGATCAACTCTTTCAAGTTTCCTAACTTCTTGTTTTTTTAAGCTTTCTCTCATTTTGATTTTTAGTCTGTTCAGCATCTTCTGGCGGAGAGCTCCACAGCTTCATTATGCAATGAAGAATCCATGCAGTCTGTTTTACATTTTAATACTGTTTTCATTCCTTCAGTCTGTTTTAATATTGCTTTTTTAAAAGAAATCTTTGAATGCTTTTCAGTTATGTGTCCACTCTTAATCATGAACATGGAGGACTTGATCACAGCCCTTTCAGTTGTTTCCTTTTTAGTCATATTTAAACTCTTCCTGAAGAGAGGTCACCCCATACCTTGATTCCCAGATCTGCTCTTCCAGTCCCTTCATTGCTTCCATGATATTCTCTGAGACACAATGCACAAAGCTTTGTGCCATGTGCAAATCTGAGGCACTTGTGGAGTTTATACACCAGGATAACAGTGTTGCCTGGTTTTCTCTGGCTATCTTTCCTAATAATTAGTCACATCCCATTTGCCTTTTTGACCGTACTGAGCTGTGAGTTGATGTTTTCAGAGCTCTGTACACAATGTCTCACAAATCCTCAGATCCTCTTTGTAAATGGTGCATGATAATTTAGAGACAAACAGCACATAAGCATATTGAAGGCTCCCCCCCACGCACACACACATCATTTTGCAGTTAGATAAAGAAAATTTTATTTTCAAGATCATCCTGCATCTATCTCCACAGCCAATTTCAAGCATCCAGAACAAGTCTGTATCACCTTTCAAAGACATGCAGGAGATTCCACAGGCAAGCTTTCCTTATGGAGAAAATTAGTATTTATTCCTCCTCTACCTTTTAAAACATTTAATAATATGCTTTCCTATTGTGTTCATCACAACTCCATTTCTTATTGCCATGTTCTTTATTATGATTTCTTACTAACATGCCTAGTAGATCTAGTCTCCTGCAACACCTGGTGCCACCACCAACTCTGCAGAACATTTCTAAGCCAAACTGAGGACCCTGCAGTCTTTAGAGATTTATTCACCAGCCTGTATTCACCAGCCTAATGTAACTCCAGTTTTCCTCCCTCTTTACCAGATAGCAAGGATGCAAATGTAACAACCTGCCAATCATTAAGATCTTTCAGAACATTGCTTGAGTTAGTAGTGTCTTTATTCCAATTTCCTTCTTAGGTAGGACATGAAAAATCTCATTAGTTTCATCAGTGGAAGCTTCTGTCTCCTAACATCTGCCCTTCCACGCCCCCACAGATACGGGAAAAATCTAAAAAAAACCCTCTCAAAAAATCAAAGTTCTTAATTAAGGGGGGGGGAAAAAACTCATACAAGAAAAGTTAAGAAGGGAACAGCAATTGAAGTGGCTGCACTGGGGAACATATGTTCATTCTGTAGAGACACTCCAGCTGACGCCAACAGCACGCTAGCTGCTCCCATGCTTGTCATAGCACCAGTTGACTCATTTCCAGGCAGATAGGAAGCTTTAGCAGGATCACACTGCAGTTTAGCTCTGCAACAGAGTTGAAATTATTAAGAATCTGTCACTGCTTCCAGATACACTGGAAGCACAGACATAAAATTGCCTGGATGTTTTTAAACCAGAATCCTTACACTTTGGGCAACCTTTAAGAGCTTAGACCACTAAGAATAACTATACGGGCTTGAAAAGACAAGTTTAATCCAGAAGACATCACCACACTTTAAGCTAAGGCTAGAGTTTAGCTGAAAGCATAATTCCACTGCAAAAAGTGTAGAGATTTATGCTAATTTTGTTATTGTATTGCTAAATCCATGTCTGAAAATATCACTTCTCATCTGAACTGGCAAACGTAATGCTGTAGATGAAAACTATGTTATGTGATCACTTGGGTTTCCAGCAGGACTAACCCATGGACATAAACATGCTGGGCACCATTGGAGGTTTTTTGGTACCTACCCTCCATCTCAAACTGCCTACGTGGCACTGAATGGGGAAGTCTCCCTAAGAGGTGACTAGTGACCAGATACATGTTACAGTGGGCTGCAACTGGGTCTGCTGCAGTTCTTACACAGTAGAGGTAGCCATATATGCTAGAAATGGATCAACTCAGGAATCACATGCATTTTGTATGTGTGGCCAAGCAGCTTCACTAAGGCACACACTGGACTAGAGACACCAGAAGTACCTTCCCACCAGCACATCCAGGAGTCCACGTGGACCCACCACCTGATACTATACAACAGAGCAGCCAACAGCCTCCACACAACAGACCATCAAAACTTAAACCAAGCTCTTAAACTCTGCAAAAAGATGCCCTGAGAATGACTGAAGTTATCTAAAAGCCAGCTGTTGCAGGTTTTCTAGACAGGCCTCAGTATGTCACTGTACTTAATAAACCATAAAAACGAATTCTTTCCGTTTTCCTTCTTTGGCGCATATCCATGCAGCCTCAGCTGCTTCTGCTGCTTAATCTCCTCCAAGTCAGGAGATGACACCAAGGAGGCTGCAGCACAGCAGCACTCTTAACTAGGGATAGCTGTGGGGAGTGGACAGGCAGGGAGACAACTGCTTTGCCAGCAGAGAGCAGGGGATCAAAGATACCATCTCTGCCAACAGGATTTTTTCAGGGTTTTTTAGATCATAGCACAAAAACCAAGGTTAGAAGCAAAAAAAACCACCCAAACCTAGTTCTGAATAAATTAATGTTCTTGGGAAATATAGGAGGCCATTTCTAAACCAAGAGCTAACTTTTACAAAGAGTTTTTGTTAATTAGCATCACCTTCATCAGTGGAAACAACATACCCAGGAGAAGGGAGGACAGGATACTAGAATATGAGCTCATCTGGATAAACCTCCAGGCTGCAGCCCTGATATATATGCACAAGATAGTCTTGCATACAGTAAGATACATACCCATTTCCTCCTTTTGCATAAGTCAGCTCCTACATTTGCAGCATGAGATCCCTGCCCCATACACCCCACCTTCTCTTGCCATATGGCAGACAAGCCACATGGTGTGTCACCAAGCAAATATAGCTTTGAAAAACAGCGTGTCTTTCCTTCACAGTCCTGTCTCATCCATTGTAACATGCAGATGAGCAGGCAGGGAGTGACAGGTCTAGAAACAATGCGTCTTCTTTCCAGGAAAGTCATCTCTCCAAAAGCCCCAGTTAAAAGGTTTTTCAGGCTTTGTGAACAGGACGTGGATACTTATGGTCTAGAGTAAAAGAGAAACGGAAAACCTATTGGTATCAGGGATGTTCAGGCATTTTTCTGAGACTTCCATCCTCTTTTGGAGATGTCTCAGACCCCTTCCCCATCTGGGAATTATTCCTGGAAGTGGAGCAATAAGAAATAAGAATGGACATATCATGTGCAGGGATGGAACGTTGGTCTGGGGCTGTACCATGCCACTTCCCATGTAACTCTCTTGAATTCATGCTTGACACAGTATTTTCAGTGTGCTTGTAAGTCTGCCTCATCCATTTCCTTCTAGCTATGGGTTATATCCATCTTTTTGGAGAGAAGGAGGACTTTCAGAACACTTTGCGTAAGTTGTCACGCTGTCCTTGCCATAGGAAGGAGAGGAAAATAGTATCTCTTACTACCCTCTGCCCTCTCCCTCCCAAAATACAGCTGTCTATATCCCTCCTCAGGCAGAAGCTCAGTGTGCAAAATTTTAGCCCCAGAGATGAATGTCGCAGAAAGTTATAGGGAAATGAAAACAAAAAGGATTGAATAGAAACTGCTTTGTGACCTGAGTGCCAGTAGTTGCTACTAGAGCCCAGAGTAGGGCTTGCTTGTGACAGGGTGAAAGCAATCTTCCTTACACTGCTCACAAAGATTAGTCAAAAACCTTGGAAATTTTGATTTATAGATCATATATCCTTAACAAGCATGTATTTATTATTGTACTTCAGAACACATCCATACAGATGAGACACTGCTAAACTAGAGCTGTCAGATATTTATTTTTGCAGTCACTAGGAATAATGTTATTAAACTGTCCAAAGGCAGCCTTCAAAAGAAAAATAAATTCCAAATTAGTTTAAATGAAAGAATTCATAATAATCACTGCTAAAGTATCAAGTGATCAATCTCTGTCCCCACTGCCTTCCAGACCTGAATATTAAACTAGCAGAAGACAAAACACAGTGCAAAGATTAAGGTGTCTGTCATGGAGATAAATCTATGCTGCTGCCCTGGACCTGCTGGTGAGGAAGCGACAGTCATCAGTTCCAGAAAACATTCTCTGTCAAACCTTCAGATCTTGGAATTACAGAGAAACACAAAATAAGTTCAGTGGGAAGAGACTGTGGTCAGGCTTGGATGGGGTTTCTGAGAGCTGAAGTTCGAGTGGTTCCAAGCGTAGAAAATCCTACAGCCTCTCTGGGCTTCCGTGCTCATGATTGACCGGCCCCGGGGGAAAAAAGATTTCCTAGCATATCTTCTGGTTTTCCTGCTGACGTTGTCTGCTATTTTACTCCTCAAGAAAAAATGGGGATGTTGAGAGCAATGGTGATATGATGAAGTCCAGTGCTGTGCCTCAGATCATGAGGGTTTTCTGGGTAACATCACTGATCAGCAGTAATAGGAAGATGAGAGTTGTTTCTGATGCCTGAGTTGCTCCTGGATGTCCTCTCTTAAGCAACATCTTCCCACTCACAAGCACAGCATTCATTGCAGGTGGGGAGAGCCACTTACTCACCTAGGGCCAGGCAGGCCTTTCACTTCTGAGGGCTCAGAGGCCATTACGTAATCAACTCACACGAAAAAGAAATGACTGTGTTGGTTTCTGACAGTATAAAAGGAAGGAGCAGGCAAAATCAGTTCCCTTCATCCCCTTTCTGTCCTCCAAATGAGAGTCAAGCAATCATTTTGGGCAGATAGTCTTGAGGAAGAGGAAAAAAATTAGGACACACACTCATTGATTGGACATGCCACATAGGACTGCTGCTCTGCCAGCCTGGGGCTTGTTTTCAGACCCCTGAGAACATGTAGGAAATTATTAACAATTACCTAGTAATTATATTAATTGCACATTAAACCTGTCCTGTGTTGTATGAACTGCATTAGTGACATTACGTGGCAATGTGTGATGTATAAGCAATAATACCCAGCAGTAAGAAATTCTGTTTTCTCCTCTGCTTTCCTCACTCTTTCCAGAGAGGTGATAAAGCAGGAAGCCATTCATGGAGGCTTAAGCAACTCACACTCCTCCTGAGCAGGGGCAGGAAAACAGAGGCTTGGGATGCCCCAGAACCATGCACTCACAGCTTTATGGCCCTAGCATTGGCAGGGTGATCCTTGTAATGCTTTTCAGTGGGAAATGATACTTTTAGGCTTTGTATTTTAGTTTTGTAGGCCAGAAAATACTTCTGAAATGCCTTGACAACTTTATGGGCACAAAGATGTCTTCCTTTAATATTCAGTCATGTTTATACACAAATTACCCAATTCTAGTCACACTAACACTGACATTACACCCTGGCATCACTATGGATTTTAACATTTTTCTACTCCAGTTTGTACTCTTGCAACAGGAGGGTGCAAACAACTGCCCTTTTCCATCCCCCATCGCTGTAGCTGCAGCCTCTAGGAATGCTTACAGACATCCAGTAGGGATGAGATCCTGAAGCATAGAAATGCCAGAGGTAAAACAGAGACAATCCCTTCCACTGGGAGACCTCTGCAGCCTCAAAAAGAAGATTAGTAGAGCATTTTAGGTTTACGCTTTGTCTTCAGACACGTGCATGGTGTCACTGCCCTCTGCCACGTGCTGCAAGTCACCAGCATGCCAAATTGGGACATTTATTTGACTGAACTAAAACGTAGATGAACAAAGATGGGAGACTGTCTCCCACTACCTGTCCCTGAACAGAGTGGGACATGAGGCTGCTGGGATGCTTGATGAAGGGTCAACAAAGCAGTGAGCAGGCCAGAGGGTTCAGAGAGGTGAGGAGCACAACTATCTGGCATGCCCAGTGTGACTGCTTTTCTATAGTGAGACACTTATGCCTACAGAGAGCTGAGGAACACTGGGCACCATGAACAAATTGGGACAGGCATTTTCTGAGAGGCTGTCAGAGGTGCAGGAAGGGCTCAAGTTGCCTTTGGAAAAGCCTTTCCTCCACTAAGGGGTTAACAGCATGCATCTCCGGTGGTGGTAAGAGATGAGATAGCAAGGTCAACAAAGTTATGTGCACATGTGCCCTTGTCTCAAGGGCATTAGAGTGTCACCTCCAGACTTCTCTCCAAACCCTGCGGGTGGGACACCATCACAGAGAGTTCTGCTACGTCTGTGGACCGAATGAGGTTGACAACACCAGGGAGAAACTCTGAATCTCTTCAACAGGCAGCAGGATCTACTCTAGGTGATCCTTCTCTGGTAGGTGTGTTGGACTAGATGATCTTTCAAGGTCCCTTCCAGCCCTTAAGATTCTGTGATGAGGGGCACTGCAGCAAACAGTGGGCACCTGCCACTTCTCCCAGGACAAGTATGCGTTGTGTTTTCTGTTTCTGGACCATCTTTCCCCTGTGAGCCAAAGCTGCTTGCTGCTTGCTTGTCTGGGCAGATGACAGCATTAGAGGGAGACCACTGACAGTACCCTGAGGAAAGTACCATTGGGAAAATGTGAGGTGTGAAGAACACCTTTACTGGGGTTCCCAAATAGATGCCACCTCCTCTGACTGTGAGCGTGCCCAGCTTTGTCAAGTTAGCATGGAGCTAGTTGATAGCAGTGGCTATGGATCAAAATACATTTTCCCAGTGCAAGCAATTTTGCTGAATTTAGCCTCTTTAATTTTAGCAATACTCATCAGTGTCTCTTCATCCTGATTACAATGTTCGTCTCCAAAAGCACTGTTTCCACAGAAGTGCTGATTAATGTTATCACACCAACAAGCTGATGAACAGAAACGAAAACACTCTAGAGAAAAGTTGTCAAAATCCCATCACCCTGACATGACTACAGAAGCAAGGGAGCCCCTGAGCCACGCTCCTCCTCCCACAGGATGGAAAACTCCTTTCTAATCCCAGAGGGCTAAAAATGACTTCTGGGATTCCTAGGACAATGGACACCTTCAGGAGAAATTCTGTGACCAATCTTTCAACAGATAAAGCACCACTTTTATCCTGATAGCTTCACTGGCCTGAGAAGATCTGATCTCAGTTTTGTGTCAGGGAAAGAAACCAAAAGATAGGTTCTCCTAGCTATTCAGGACAAGGAGTATCAGGTCACAAACAAGGTGTAGAGCAGGTAAATTTCTGAAATTCATTATATTCTTTTTTTTTTGCCATAGCAGTTGTTGCATGTGCCACCTGCTTCACTGGTGAAAACAATAATTCCTTTTCCTAGTTTCCTTATAGACATACCCAGAAACCCAGCAGAGTAAGATCTTTCTCTTCTAAATCCCAACACACCTTCAGCAACAGACAAAATTTGCCCCCTAAATCCAAAGAGACACAACAGTGGAAACAAAGTCTTATCATTTCTGTTTTGCACAAGAATGAATAAGAACACGGAAAGACTAAATGAGATACCCACCTTCTGCTTGTAAGTGAAGCTTCCCGTTGCTCATGATCCAGGCATCTGGGGATCAGTAGGTTGGTTTTCATAGGAAACAGTCAGCACTACCAGAGTAATCCTCACCCTGCTCTGCCCGTGTGTGCTAGCTGTATAAAGCAACTGGATTGATGGCAAAGACCTGAGGCTACAAGTAAGGCATGGTTTGTAGGCAGAGGCAGTGAGTTGGGCTAAGCTAGCAATGCAGCAGGAAAAGCCATGCAAAAGAGAACTTTCCACTTTCACATCAAGTGCAGGTTGAGGATGTGTTTTTTACTTCCCTGGACTCGTACAATTTGAGAGAGCAGGATGGTGTTTGGACAACAGGGTGGTGTTTGGGCAGCAGACAGGAGTGAAAAAGCAACTGAGATCCCAGTGGTGGTTAAGGGAGAAAGTGCTGGTGATTCTCTCTGGACTACCAAGGGGCAGCTGGAGAAATTCCTATGCACTGTAAAACCAGCACCTCCTGTTTTCCAGAATCCACCACAGGTATGTATTTTTACTCTCAGGGTCATCTTTTGATGGCGTGTGTGGAGATCTCCCTTGATGATCAGGATGGGAAAATCAGAAACAAAGGGGATGTTTTATGCAGAATGTTCCCTCCCTGGTAACCAAGTGTGCTGTCCTTTACAGACTGTTTGTCTCAGTTTGTGCTATTGTACAGAGGTTTCTTGGCTTCCCTCGCATAGTTTCCATGGTGCGTTGGGTGCGTTTGAAGCATATTGTGTTACATAAAGCAGCTCATTTTAACGTTGCACGCATTGTGCCATCGCCTCCCTGCCCTCTGCTTCAAGCACCCAGCAGCTACGTGGTATTTATGAGAGATGGGACTGCCACAGTGAACTCCGTGCAAACTCATATGGCTTTTATCAAGGAAATGACAGTGCTATCAGTATCGAGCCTGATCCTGATCAGGTGTAAACCACCATAGCCACTCACATCAGGATGTTTCCAGGAAAATAAATAAATCAAGAAAAAAGAAAGGCAGCGAGGGGGGGTTGTTGGGGTTTTTTTTTTCCCTTCTTGGCAACCGGCAGTTCATTTTTTTCCAGCTGTGGTTTTGAAGTTTTAGATGACAATGCAAATATTTTCACAGAAAACAAAACTTTCAGGGAAACCCTCTGTCTTTTTTATTTTAGTTCCAAAGGCAAAACGTTCCTTCAACAAAATTGCAACCAGTGTTGAGACACTGCCTGGATCCTTTGCTTATTTCTGCTGGTTGGGAATCTGGCCTGTTGAGACCTGAGGTTTCTAGCAGAGAATTTCAAAATTGTCCTGTCTCTGATGTTTTAAATAAATGTAGGCAGCTGTCTGAGCCGTACTCTACCCTAGCCAAAATATTGTTCCTTCCAAGTGGATTTGATCCATTATAAATTGTCTACAAATAATTTAAAAAGTGACAGTGTTTCTTAAATTATCTTATCAAGCTCTTTAAATATTGAAACACATCAAATATTAATGCTTGGCAATTCAGGGTATCCTTAGTTCTGGTTACTGCAGTATTCTAATCAGCATCAGAGCCATATTCTGCCAGCCCTGGGATCTGAAGGGAGGGTGCTAGCTAAGGGAAGGGTTATGTCCACTCTCTCCATGGGTGCTTGGCTCCAGGAGTGTTCTTTGCAGGAGGAAAATATGGAAGTCCAAAGAGCTAGGATGGTTTCGGCAGTAGAGCAGGCACAAGCAGAGCCAGGAGCCAGCGTACAATGATGTGTGCACCATCTCAGCATGCTGCTGATTGCATCTGTGGTCTCCAAATCCTGCAGCACAGGCCCCTCCAATCACTGCCACAGAAGCCCAGGGCTCGTGGGCTTTTCAATTCCAGCCTATCCACAGAGCCCTCAAGTGTCTCAAGTTACATGCTAATTGGAGCTCATGTGGCTGTTTCTGAATTTAGGAATATCACAGGGAGCAGGCTGCTGCGATCCTCATCTCTTCAGCCTCAGAGGCAAGCAGCTCTGTCAGAAGGCAGGAAAGTGTGAGATGAGAAAAAGCACTGCATACGGATTTTACATGTCAGGGATGGAGAAGCTACACCTGTAGAAACCTGACTCCAAATGAACACAGCTAGGATCAGACCAGCTTCTCCTTCTTTTCCAGCAGAAATCCTAGGAAAAAAAAATCAACTCTTCTCTTTCAGAAGCTGAGGAGAAGGTCTGATTTAGCTGGCTGAAGTATGTCACTTGGAAATGTTGATATGCCATTTTGCATGTATGTTTCCAGGCTGGTGTCCAGTCAAAGGGAATTGGAAAGAAAAGGCAAGCTCCCTGAGTTCTGTATTTACCACTCCCATCCAGGAATCAGGAATTTTCAGGACTTGTCCACCAGCATGTTGTCTGCATGGCAGATTGCCCCAAACTCTCATCCATAGTGCTACCACAAAGCTTGCAGCCAGGCAGATAAGTTGGCACAGGACCACCAAGAGGGTTTTGATGAATTCCCTCTTTCTTCGCTCCCACCCCACCTCAGCCCACCGTGTGGTACTGGAGATTGAGCAAAATCAACATGTTCTTCTGGAACACTTCAGCTTTGACTAATCGGAAACTTTCTGACAGAAAAATGTTCCACTGGAAAATTTCTGACCAGCACTAATTAGCATTTTTTCTATTAGCTTTGTCCTGAAGGCATAGTAACTTATGCCTTGGTGAAATAAACAATTGCTTAATGATCACTAAGAATTGGGCACTCCCCAGGTTTGAGGCGTATTTCCTTACCTTAAACAGAAAAAGTCTTATTCACTTGCAAAGCTTTACATACTTAACACAAGGAAAGAATGGCTGCCTGACTTCCTTGTGCTTTACCTGGCCATGGCCCAACTGCATTTTAATCACTTTTCTTTAAAAAAAAAAAAAAATAGTTGGGGGAAATAGGAGATTTTCACTTGTGGTGCAGTAAGGTTCAAGCAATATTGGAGACAAGTCATGTGTGTGTGGAATAAGAGATGGAGCATGCTCAAGGAGTTTGTTAGATAGTCACCAAAAAAACCCAACAGGAAGACAGAAAATGACCCAGGTGCTCTAGGAGTTCAGATTTCTTTGCTATTCCTCTGCCACTGAGCTTCTCACTGAATTATGGGGTAATGTAGGTTGTGAGGGACCTCTGGAAGTCCACCCCTGCTCACAGCTGGGCTGACTTCCACATTAGATCAGGTTGCTCAGAGCTGTGGCTAGCTTTCACAGCACATAATGCTACATAAATGCACCTGAGCAATATACCTGAACATGTTGAGGATGTCAGGTGCATTCTGCCCCTCCACTCTTTCTGCCCAGCAAGCCTTTATTTGGAACCGTGTAGAAGCCAAATGCAGAATAACAAGTCCCTGACGGTCTTTTGGAAATGGCTGCAAGTGCTGGGCATATGGTGCAGCTTTTGCTGCAGTGAGAATACAGCTATAGGGTCTCCCAGGAAAGCAGGCAGCTATATTTAAATCACTCTTGTGAAATTTGAATTGATATTCATAAAAGACACTTCAACACCTCTTTGGTGGCTTGAAACTGCAGCACGCAGCATGGGAAAGAGCACTAGTGGCTCTGAAGACGGAGGCTACATTTCACGTCAAGGCTACAGCATCGACTGTGACAGGCAGAGGACAGACAGGCACAAAAAGGCACAGCCTCCTAGAACAGAATCCTGGAGATGCAACTCCTACTTGCTGAATGAAAAGCAGGGGAGGATTTTTCCTGGAGTACGCAGCCCTGGGAGGACCGGGGTGGATGGGAGGATCCCCATAGGGGGACCAGACTTCAGCAGACAAACCCTGTCTGGTGCTG
This sequence comes from Colius striatus, assembly GCF_028858725.1. NCBI lineage: Eukaryota > Metazoa > Chordata > Aves > Coliiformes > Coliidae > Colius > Colius striatus. The sequence goes on from NC_084760.1 coordinate 110,596,644, forward strand.
GGTCAAGCAGAGCTGCTGTTGTCCTCCACGTGTCTCACCACCAAAGGTCTTCCTCTGTCCTGCTTGTTTTGGGGAGGAGGAGGCAAGTCAGTGGGCACAAAGGTCAATAGTTTTTTATTTCCATCTCCCTGTGACCCACTTGCTGCTGAACAACACCACTGCCAATATTTTCTTTTGCTTTAGGAAAATGTCTTTCACCTTCTCACCCACATGGCCTGATAAAAACATGGGGAGGAATGGAAAAACTCTTGATGGGAAATATGCGAAGCTCTTTGGCCACTTTGTGTAGGGAGCAGAGTTCAAAGAGGGTGATGTTGCTCATCCAGAGGGTGACAGGCAGCGGCTGTGCAAAAGGGCAGATCAAAGCCAGAAAACACCCTCCCTCCTTGGCCTCGTGGTTCCCAAAACTCTTGAGAGCAGCATTATCATGTTTTTCTCAAAGCCATGTAGGTTTTTCTTCAGTTACAGCACACCTGTGGTTTCCAACATTCCGGAATCTTCATGGAAAGGAGGACTCATGCAATGAATTGAAGCAACAACCTTGCTTTCCTTAGTTCATTTAGGTTATCCCTAAGACTTCTTAAGAGCAATACATGGAAGTCAAGAGACCTGTGAAACACAATTATGTTCATATGTTAGTGCCAAATCTGGTTTGATTTTTATGCTGCTTTGTGGAAGCTTTGTGTCCATATCTGGCCAACCTAGTAAAGCACAGAAATAAAATTACATTAATAACTCCAGGGAAATCAAAAGTATTCTTCAGTGTTTAGAATCAAGCAGGGATTTAAATTCTTTACTGAATCATCTTCTTTGCACTAGAGTGTAGACCACTTGAATCACCAAACCTGTCTGACAGGCACCAACAGCATACATTCCCATTCAAGCACCCTCCTAGGATGAGGTTGGCTTCTACTCTTGAAAGGCTATAGAAACCCAGGACAGATTTCCATAAGGGATTTTTCTCTTCCCATTACTTGCCACGACCCTAAAAAACAGGCACTGATCAATTGGCTGTCATGCTAAGAAACTGGAGAGTCTTCTTCATACTTACTCATCTTTTGCAAGTGATTGCTTTTCCTACCTGTTTCATGCTTCCATGGGCTTTCTGCTTGCTCTGGGATGCAGGACTGTGCTCACAGAGCAGCCGTCTTTGTCCTGGATGCTGCATAGATGCTGGACACCTCCTGGGATCTCCATCTATACACATACACACACACACACACACACATCCCCTCCAATTTCTGACACACCCAACAGCAAGAGTCAGGTACACCATTTGGAGCAGTACCTCTACTTGGGCAGTTTGTAACACAATAATGAAATAATGTCATCTCTTGTTAATTTTAGAAGTGGAACTGCTAAACCCTTAAAAAACTTTTTATTCTGCCAAGTGTTCAACAGATGTTTAGGAAACATCTCCAACAGTCAAGTTCATTCATGTGTGGGAATATACAAGGTATTTCCTTCTCCTGCAGTAAATCAAAACCACCAAGTCTGAGGGTGACATTTTCAATGCAAGCAGCCGGAGCCCTACGTTCAGCCTTAGGTATCTAAGTGCCAAAATATGTCTTTCACCAGTTTTTTTTCTTCCAGAAAGCCTAGTCTGAAGCAATCAATTAGGTCTCTAATACCTTCTTTACTCCCAGTTGCTACTGCAACAGACAGTAATAATGACATATACTTACTCTTGCCCGTTCACTGGAGCCCTTAACGTTCCCAATTGCACAGTGGAGATAACAAAGGGCAGAGTTAAGGTTAATTATACAACTACTTTCCAGACTTGTGACACAGGTCTCCCTGTGCACACTTTTGTCCTTTATCAGCCCTTTCTGAAACTGAAAACCAGGAAGAATGGAAGTTCGGAAGGAAAACGAGAAATGATTTATTCATAAATACATCTGCAAGGAGTTTCCAAACTGCAACTTCCATTCTTCAGTGTTTCAGGCATGTCCCACGGTGGCTACTGTAATATCAGAGGAATGCTTACTCCTGCTACTGCTGCTAATCTGGGAGCAGTCACGTGGCTCTTGTATAATCTCTCTCTCTCCAAAAATTTGACTCTTAACCTTCCCTTGCTACAGACATGATGTATATTGCATTGACATGCTTCCAAGTAGCAAACATGCAAAACCCTGACCTATAAGCAAAGCAAAGGGGAAAAAAAGAGATATTTCTGAGAATAAAATTCTGTGAGGCTGCAGGAAAGGGAGAAATCTGCCTTGGTCATTTCTGTTTGCCCTCACCTAGGAATTACTTTGGAATAAAGAGCAAAATGTTACTCTGAAGAGAAGGAGAAAAAGAAAAGGTGTTCTGAGGTAGAAATTAAAAAAAAAAAGAGGAAAACGGGAGGAGCGGGCAGAGAGGCTCATTATTTATTTATTTTCGCTCGTTTATGTGTCAGATGAAGCTGAAAGCTGCCAGATAGCTTCTTTTCGACAGCTTGAAGTTACTGTTGGGAACAGATCCATGTATGGAAGCAAAAGCAGAAAAGCATAGATAAGCTGAGATCCAGCTATGCAAACCATCTTTAGAGACACTTAAAGGACAAGCACCCCAGCTCCTTTCTTTCTGGTAAATGTAGAGTCGCTATCATATGAGGGCTTTTTTCCATTCTGCTTTACCCACAACGGCTGAGACTCGGCTGGGGTAAGTGAAAAGCAATTCAAGCATTTCTTGGGAACACCTAGGGATTCGGGTAGACAGACATCCTGAGAAAAGCCATAAATCTGGGGCTATGGGATGACTCCAATACCTGGATAGCGATTAAGCTCTCTGAGAAAGGAACATGACATATAACAGCTTTGCCGCTGGAGGGACAGAAATTTTCCGAGTGTCTGAAAGTGGTGAGAGAAAAATGTTGGAAAAGCAAACGTTTTATCACCCATGAAGTGGCTTTACAGGCTGACTGATGTTAGAGCTTCAGCAGTGGGCAGAGGAACGAGAGGGTTCGGTGGTGGCTTCCAGTGGCTGAGCCTTTTTGTGCTTCCGTTTCAAAAAATTGATAAAAATAGTCAAGGGATTTTTCTTCCCTGGTCTGTCCTACTTTCGTTTTGAGAAACATGTCTCATTTGGGTTGAGCTGACTGGACATTAGGAAGGGCTTGTTGTAAATGACTGTTGTTTTTCTTGGCACTTGAAGGCAGTTTCTCAATGTTTCTCTGTAGATTTGAGGTTGATTACATCCTGTGCAAGGATTTTTGGTACAGTTTTAACTGCCATTACAGTATTGTGAAAGTCGACCCCAGCAAAAAAACAGCTGTGTGCTATTGTGGAGATTTCCAAAGCGCTGCAGTAATAGCCCTCCTTCAAACCAGCTCTGAAATGTGTTAGTTCTGTGAACTGGACACTGTCAAAAAAAGCAGAATATACTCTTGGCAGAGAAGCTTTCTCCACGGAAGTGTTTTGTTAAAAAGAACACAAAAATAAAAGCTTTTTGTAGCCTTGGCTTAAAATCTTGTTGGTTTGCAGCGGTACAGTTAAACGTGAGTTTTTTCCTTAAATGCTACAGAACGGCATTTGTGGAACTGTTCATGTGCTTTTGGGTGTTATAATAACAGTATTCATATTCCCACTGCAAAGTGCTAGGTAAAGCTTTCTAATTTTTCAGATGGTTAATAGACTAGAAAAAAAATGTTAGAGCAGGTGAAGGGAAATTATACAGAAAGAACTGAAAATAATATTGGGACTGTGAGTGAAATTGGAGATTTCCAGAGATACGAAGGATGATTGTAAAGGGAAATTACTAGACCACAAATGTCATAAACATTTCCATTCATGAATGAAAATGCTTTCCCTTGTCGTTACATAAGAACATAATGGAAGTGTTTGCTTGTAACTTCATAGTAGAGTCTGCAGTTGGGAGGACCCGTGCATATGGGCATCGCTTCCCCTTATTTAGCCAGCATTTCTATGGGCATTCCCACATTCCTTGTTTTCATACTCACTGAAGTACAAATCTTCTCTTTATCTGATGACGTCTCAAGTGCTGAAAGAAAGTACTCAAGCTGCAGCTGAAATTTCTCCGTGCCAGGCAAACTGATTTTTTTTGACGAGTGCCTTTCAAATACGTATCACTTGTCTGCAGAAATAGTAGCACAGAAATTAATCTTTAAGTGACCAGGGTCAGTAGATGGCTTTTTAATTGCTATTGAGTCATTAGCAAATAAACCCTTTTGCCATTGTTGCTATGAAAGAACACTTCTGCATTTCACACTTCCTCAGATTGCTTCTATTTTCTGTTAGATGTAGTTCTGTTTTATAAGTTGCTGTGAGTCTGCTGATAAAGAACAACTTTTCCTTAATTTTTCCTTCTTTTTCTTTTGTTTCTCCCGTGTTTCTTCAAGGCTATGCACTTCCCTCTTCCCCAGACAAATAGTAGCTCATGTGCATGATCTCCAAGAAAGGTCTTATCCAACAGTTCCTGTGTGCAGGTTAGGAAGAGGGTGGCAGGATGGAGCTGGAAAAGCTGAGACCTCTTTAATTTAATCTTCCCGTTTGGCCCAGGGCCTGGGGCATTTTGTCTCAGTAGACAAAGTCCTGATGGCAGGAGTCATCACTGAGTTCCCAGCCCCAGGGTAGCCCATCCTTTATGCCCTCCTCCTTGCCTCCTTCTCTCAGAAGCACTTTCAGGCGGGCTGCGTTATCACTAATGTTTATTACTGTTATTATCAGTGTAGTAGCTATTATTAATATTTACTATTGATTAGTCATGGGGATTGCTAGTGTTTGTTTGGTCCCTTGTGCAAAGCTGATGGCATCTCATTCAGAGACCCTAGACGTGAATATACACAGTCATAGGAAGCATTAGCGATAGTATCACTACCATGTCTTTTATAAGTGACTAGTCATTATGAGTGCTGCAGTCTCTGAGCATCCGCCACGAGGTCCTCCCACGCACCACTCTTTGCCAGAGTGCAGGGAGGAGAGGGGGAAGGGGGAGCTCTGTTCTTTCTCACAATCAGAAAGAGTAAGGCTGCTGAGCTGAGTTCGGGCAACACAAAACCCGGGAGTCGGTAACAAGGACAAAGCTGAGCTCAGACCTTATTCTTACTAGCTGTGCACAAGGATAAAGTTGCCCTCACCACTTGTAGCAGATAAGAATATGTTCTCTTTCTTGTGCAAGGCACAGAGGGCTTCTAGGCACACTGGTGGTTTGTGTCCCCTGAATTTTAGTGGCTATCAAAAAAACACCAACACACTTGGGTTTCAGGCATCAGGCAGGTAGAAGTCTTTGCACCTGACATCCACAACTCTTTCCTCAATTCAGACTTTCTTGTGAGAAGGCAAGGCCACGTTTGTAGTTTATAGTGCACCCAAGAAGAGAGCATCCTCAAAATAAATCACACAGAGGAAACCTACACCGTGAAATCTCTCAGTGAGGATTTAAACTGGCTCTGGCTTGCAGTAAGCCCATTGTGTTTTCTCCTCCTTCAGACAAATTCAGTATTTTTTTATTGTGATTCCTGAAGGATGGAGTTTGGAGATCATATCTGCCTTTTCTCTAGTAAGTCAAGTGATTGGAGCAGATTCTGGAGTCGCATTGACAGACTCATCCAGTCCTTTGACCAAGTACATTGTATTGCCTATGTTCTAGAAGAATGGGCTTCATGTGAGGGCTCTGCCAGTTCCCAGCCTAAAGACCTGCAGACCCATTTGCCAATTCAAATCTAGTTTGCCCAACGAATTAAGGCCTGAAGAACACGATGTTCCAAAAAAACCAATATGCAGTTTTCTTGCCCCCAAAACATCATCTTCCTATTCTTGTCTCTCCTCTTTCTGGGTAAAGGACAATGATCTGTCTGGGGAGAGTTTCACCTGAGGACTCACAAAGACAAGCAGTTTTCTAGAAGGAGTGGCATTTTAGGAAAAGTTTGTGTTTGCAGGCTAAGTTTGTGTTTGCAGGCTGCAAGCACCACATGGAAATATTGCAGCATGTACCATGGCACTTGCTGCTTAAAATCTCATGGGTAGCAGCACAAATATGTCAGATATCTTCTATACACGTGGCCATAATCCTTTAGAATAAGAGGAGAACTTCAGATGAGAAGTGAAAATAACCTGTGTTTTAGAGAAGCTGTGCTACCATTTTTGTTTCATTGTGTTAAACTCTGGGCCATCCAACCTCACAAACTTTATGTTCTTTATAAAAATTATGTGTATAATAACTAACTGCACAGCATGGAGATGTGGATAAATAACCCTCAATAGCCTCAGCTGGTCTAAATCTAGCTGTCATTTTTGGTCATTTACAGACATGAACTACTCCAGAATTTCCATTCTATCATACAGGTTGCCTTTAATGCCAGGTTGCAGTGTAGCCCTCATAAAATAGCTCTGGATGATACAAAGTTTTCAGGTACTCAGAACCTCACTAGCAAACTGAACCATGGTATTGCTGAATTGCGCTCCCACAGGAGGAATCCTGGTGCTGGGGTTTGCAGGCAAGCCAATTCAGCAAATGGAGAAACCCTCTTCACAAATGCAGGAAAAAATGATCTGATATCAGGGTTGCAAGCCCCTTGAGCTAAAAAGCTCAGTTCCAGAGGTGCCCAGGGTGTTTTCCCCAAGCATTTATCAAGATGTGCCAGCAGGCTGGCTAGGGACGTGACTTCAAAGATCTGCTGCTGTTCCAGTGTGCTTCAGATGGGCTCCAGCCGTGGCCCTCACTCTTCAGAACCACCATTTGCTGATCTCTGCTGCTATGGGAAGTGCCAACACATGACAGCTTTAAGCAGTGATGGTGTCTTCTGCCAATTTAACAGGTAGAGCAGGCAATTTATTAGTTGACATTCATTTTGAAGTTCATCCTTTAAGAAACTCAGTATTATTCTGGCAACACATGGGAGGAAAACATAGCAACAATACAGTAAATCTGGAGGTCTTCAAAACTCAGTTTATTCTTATCTAGGACTCCAGCCGTCACTGTGATCTAATCATAAATGTATTCTTATTGCATGGGGTCACTGCAGGGCGAGGCTGAAGTTGTTTTGACTTCCATACTTCAACATATTTGGACTTCTTTTATATTTAGTGCTGAACTTCCTCCTGAGCTTGGGATGTTTGTTTTTAGGATCTTTCCCAAATCCTTGGAATGCTGAACTCTGACGTTGCTAACATAAAATGCAGGTTTCAATTTGTGAGCTTTCTCGTTGAGCCTGTGCGGGATAAGTTTCACCAGAAGTTTTGTCCTTGGGATGTTTCCCAGGTTATCCCACAGACCATGGCATAGCCTGGAGCTTGCAGACTAATCCTGCATGACACCACCTCACACCATTTCCTGCTCTTCTTGAGAGTTGTCCTTCCTTTCATCGGAACACCAAATTGGCTGTTCTTTCCCTCTTACATAAGCAAAAGCAGGAAACTAGAGAAAAATGTGAAAATGGAAAAATAACAATGCATGGAAAGTGTCCTGCAAAACTGTTGCAGCCTTTCTATTACCCCACCAAGGCTTCCTGAGTCCTTGTTGGAAAGTTCTGCACAGGAAATGTTACCTTTCTGCTTCCTTCTCTTCTTTGAGGTATATCAGACACCCTTATGTTGCAACACGGCCAGAATGGGGTTGTGGTCGGCTCTTTGTCAGCTGGATGGGTCACTGCCGACTGCCTGGGCAGCAATGTGCAAGGAGACAAATGGCCTGCCACCATCTTGGGCTGCTGTGCAGTACCAAACCCACTGGGCTGGGATCCTTTGATGCAATCTACCTGGAAATGCTTTTCCAGACAACTAGACCTCCAGGGCTATAGGGAGATCTCACCAAAGTGCAGAGTTCCATCTGTAATGTTCAACAAGTATTAGGAAGCAAAGGACAGGACGTGAGCTTAGTGGAGGTGATGAAGGGGCCTGGCCCACAGTGGTTTGGGCAGGGCTTCAGCATGTGAGGTCTCAGGCAGAAGCCTGAAGGGTCCTGAAACAGCTAAGGCAATGTGCTTGACCTGAGAGCAGCTCTGACCACTCTCAGGCTTTCTGCGTGTGCCTAGGGCTTGATGGACCATGCCCTACAACCTCTTCACCCTTCCAAATCAGCTTGCTTTGATGCCTGCTTCCAACAGTATCACTCATGCACCAAGGTTTAGGCTCTATTGTCGGAATATGGAGCCTCTCTCTTTGAAACAGCCCCCTCCCATGCTGATTCCCAACATCAGCAGTCACCATATCCATTCACTGGAACATGGAAGCAAAACCAAGGTGACATCTACTTTCCCAGCATCTAGCTCATTGTTTTTGCTGTAGTTTGGCAAGTGTGATATTAGAAATACCCCATGTTATCTTTTTTTTTGGCTTACAGAAAGGCTTCCAGCAGAGATCTAGTGTTTCTACCCTAGAAGCAGCAATAAACATTTGGATTTGCTGCTAACATGTTGAGACTGCCAACATGTACACAGTGAAAGTAAACCCTTGCTGTGGCCACAGACCACAACATGCTAGTGCTCCATGGTATTATCCTGTTATTTAGTGAGTCATTGTCGCTGCTGAGAAGTACACGCTGTCGAATAAGTTGCTAACAATAACACTGGATGTGAGAGACAAGTGTTTGTTTTACTCTGGTGTAACTTATTCCATATGCTCCTTTAAAACACGTTACATGTTAATTCACTTTGGCCTTCCAACTATTATTTCAAGATGACCTCCCGGATTTAGCTTGCTTTCAGAGCATGGCTGTTTGAAGCAAGGCTCTGGAAGCATCTCTTGTCCAGGATAAATGCCAAGTTCAGGAGCAAGACACGTTCTGGATTGCCCTGTCGTTAGCTAGATAAGTCAGTCTCCATTTTTATTGGTTGTCCAGAATAGTGATGTTTACTGCTGCTCTGCTGCCTGCTGTGATACCTTTCAGATGTAAGCCACATGGTATACCAATGCTTTGGCACAAGACAGAAGCCATATCCAGACTGAGGGGATAATATAGGTGTAACTTCTAAGCATTTACCTCCTATGTGTGTTTTTCCAAGTTGCTGATGAGGCAAAGCTCTGTGGAAACCTAGCAGTTTTTCCAAATATTCTTGGTAGTGTTAATTCATGGGCAAAATACTGCAAGAAAAGAGATTTTCACCTCTACAAGATGTTCTCATTGCACTCCTCGGTTACGTTACTCAAAGGTTTAACACAACAAGCTCCAGCACCACAGTGGACCCTTGTGTGAGGTCCTGCAGTCGTGGCCCTGCCATGTTCTGTACTGAGCCTAGTCCTTAGCACAGCTTGAAAAACAAAAGCATAAAAAAATTCTCTAATTTTTTAATTCTTTTTGCCACTGGTTATGGAAAAGAGGTGCTCTGAGAAGCATCTTTCTTGATAACTGAGAGATTTACCTTTTGCCTTGAGTTGATCTGAAGTGATTTTCTGAGAACAAGAGTAACTGATACTTAGAGCATTTTAGAGCCTTGCTGAAAACCTCATCCTTCCCCTCAAGTGTCACACATTTCCAACTTAACCTAGACAAAAGAGTTAAATCATGAAGGTTCTCTGCTGTGAGTGTGTATGAGGATCTCTGTGATCTTATGGAGGAGAATAGTGTGTACAGAGGATCCACTTTTTAAGATCAGAGAACAGTTTGTACTGCCTGCCATTGAAAATCTGCTTAGTGGGCAATCATTTGTCTATTCAGCAGCCAATCATTGGGTAAGATTCAGGACAAATCCTGAGTATTTTAGGAAAATTTGTTGGTCCTCTTCTAGACATTTGATAAACTCCATTATAAATCACCAAAGGATCCATAATTCAGTGACAGTCCTTGTGTTTTCAGAGGCTGGGGCAAGGCCTGTCTAGGTGTGCACCTTGTGTGGTGCACCTTCATGTGTGCCTGGAAAGAGCCTCAGTGTATTAAACTTCCTGAAGATATGCTTCCACAATAATGCACTAGAAAACTTTTGGCCTTTTTCCCCTAATTTCTGTGTTCTTACCTTAAAAATAACTAGGCAGACTATTTTTAGCACGCTTTGTTGCATAGACCTAGAGGAATGCTACAAAACAGGACAGGTTTGTGAGCCTTACAAGCTGTGCCACTGCTCATCTTTTCTAGACATTTTCTGTCCCTGTTGATAAAAACATACCCAATTGTAATGTTCTTCTCTTTGAAACAGACAGTCTGATTATCTTGAAACATGCCTTGATGTATGCAGCCTACAGAAAATTACAGAACAAGACAAGTTTGAAGACTCTAACCTTAGTAAAGCTGATGTTTTGCCAGCACAAACTCCCTGCCTTCATCTGAGTTATATCTTCATTTCTTGTCTTTGGAGTGGATTTTATTTGACATGTGGCCTTTCTTTTGTGCCTGTAGCTTGTTCAGAGGCTTCGCTTTAGCCAGTTCTTTCACCCCAAAACCATCTCCAGGAAGCCACTATGGTGAGTTGGGCTCTTTGAAGAGCTGAATGTGTGCTGAATGGGGCAGAAGCGATTGACATCAGGTACAGTCAAGCACATGCATAGCTCTTTTGTCATGTTGTTCCCTGTATTAGTCCTCAGCTGCTGAACTCCTGTGGTGCCATGTCTACACTTAATATCCTCTGTAGAGTCAGTCTGGAGAAATGGAGACTAGGAAGACAAAGTCAGGCTGTTAAGGAAGGGAAGGGCAATGTGGTTAGGTAATACATACCCTTCAGGGGTTTCCTCACCAGTAGCAGGGAGACAGCTCTCATTAATCCCAAAGCACACCAAGTCCCTCCTGACCATGAAGGCAAGCTGGACACAAGAAAGTGGAAACAGCAGGTTTATTGTCCTGCTTCAATCGGTCGTAATTAAGCACAGGGCTGATCAACAGCCCCCAGTCAATCCTGAATATGCTACTTGCTTATATGCAGGTTTTGCCTCATTTATTTTCTCCAAATTCTGCTTCTTTACCAAGTTCCCCTCCTCCCAGCCAAGCCATCCACCTGTATTTACTTTTCCTTCACTGACCCCAGGTTTTCTGGCTTTATACACTTATTTGGCACTCATGACATGGTTGCCTTGGTAATTTCTACCTCAGTCAGCAATTAGGCTGGTACTGTGCTTTTGTTATATGCAATGTTTCTCTTTTCTACCATTTTTCAAGCTGCTATCTAGGTAGTGTAACTACTAATCAGAGATGATCAGCTGAATATACATTACTCTTGTGATATACAGGTTCTGGTTTTTATCATAGCCCTACTATATGTTGCATCGTATATAGCCAGGTGTTAACCAAAGACATTATTTTGTCTTTGCTATGAGAAGTGCTCATGTGTGCCCTTGTGTTGTTGTCTTATTCGTGTTGCAGTTTGGTCAGGGCAGGCTATTTGTGTACCTCAACTTGCAGTCCACAGTGGGACAAGCTCCCAGCAGGGCAAGTGAAAGGGACTGCCATGGCAGGACAAATGTTTCCAGCACAAGCTTTCCTGTGCTGCCAGCGCTTGGGAGCATTTAGGTAAGCTTCAAGGTTCCTTATGGCTGAGCACGATAAATTAAGGGAAGAATTTGCTGAGTTTAATGATTATAAGCCTGGAGGAAACCTTGACAGGACAAAACCCAACAATCTCTTTTCCCCAGTGTCTCACTGGCTAAATGGCACATCTGCCCAGGAAATTGGCTGCCAGCCTGGAACCAAGGTGAGTCTGCTCACAGATCGCATGAGCTTTGAGAGCATTGCTGCCTAGATCTGCTCTCCCAGCGTGGCCCGATTTCCAGTGCTCTGGCTCTTTTCCTACACCTAATCGTTGTCCAAAGGCAGGTTTTCTTTTCTTTCACCCTACTAACCACAGCAGTGGATTTCTTTTTATGATGTGATGAATGTCTCTTGATCGTTCATTTCTCAGATACCTCTTCCTGCTGAAATGATGTTGAGAGCTAGGCCACCTACACTTCATCTGAACTCAACAGAGGTTTGCTTATCTTGATGTTAAAACCTTTCATGACACTGAGTTCTTTCTTTCTGCAGACAATCTAGCTGCCTACACCATTACTCTTATGGCTATAGAAAGCTTTTCCTCATGTCAAACTTCACTCTCCCTGCCAGTCGTTTAGCATCCTGATATCTTATTGACAGTAGGAGTGGAAAACATCTATTCTTTCAGATTTGAGAGGATATATATGTCTTCAACTTGATAGTCCTGCAATGTTTCGTCTTGAATCATGTCTTCTAGACTTCTCACTTCTCTGTTTTCCTCCCCCTGGTGTCTCTGCAGCTGTTGCCTGCCTTCTTGATGCCACTGGTCTTGTAAATACAGCTGTTAACTCTGGAGTCTACTGATGTCAAGTAAAATGCCAGATAGTGCTAACAGCACTGACACAAATACCAAAATACCACACTGATGTCTTGAGATACAGGGGCCAGAAAGCCTCCTACTTACTGACTGAGGTTCATATGGAAGGGAGCTGAGTGGAAGAGGAAACCCTGCTAAGACACTAGTCTGCTAAACATACAGCTGCTTACACAAGAGTGGACTGTTTCTACTGCCAGATCTCTGCTCTCCCAACAGTCATGCCACCCCATCCCTGCCATTCCCTTCATACCTACCACTGCACTGCTAGAGCAGGAGGTGCAGCAGCAGCCAGAGGATGCTGGAATCCCCCAGTCCCCGCTCTGCCCTGTCTCTCTGCTCTTCAGACACCACAGCAGCCCACGTTTTTGGACTGCCAGCTACACTCAGGAAATGGTCTCACCCGCTGAAGAGACGAGAACACTCGCAAAAGAGCAGGAGTTCATCTGAATAAGCAGAAATGCAGAGGGAAGAAATCAGAGCTTGCACAATCTGCATCAGGAAACATCTGCACACATACACGCATCTGTGTCCCCCCTGCACATACAAAACACAAGGATACAGCCTCAGAACCTGAACAGTTTTGCCAGAACCTGGGAACACCTTCCCATAAGAGCAGAAGATTTTTATAAGAGACTTAGGGATTTCTAATCATGAGGAAGGTGGCAAAGGAGCATTTTCAATCATTTTAAAGCATCATCACGATCCAGAAAGGCATGAAAAAGCCATTCAGCTCAGAGCAGCTTTCAAACAGGCTGTGTTTGAAATTCCAGGAGGGGATCACACTGACACGTGACAGCACAGGGAATTTGAAAGGAGAATCTGATATCACAAATGGTGGATTTCTCCAAAACCACCAGCAAAAAACAAACCCATAACTATTAAATAATCTCTAAGTTAAATCTGGTTTTCCTATGTTTCTCTCTCTTTTTTTGGTTAAATTCTCTTTACGTGCAGAGCTTTAATTAGTGTGTTTAGGACATGCAGCATTGGTTACTGCTCACTGCTGCTTGAGCATACAGCACAGAGAAAACAAACATTTTTGGTCTGTGGATCTTCAGAAGTACAAACAGAGCAAACTGTGGTTAAATAGCAAGGTCCTTGTGTGCACCAGTGAGAGTCCAGTCCCTGTCCATCGGACTCGCATCTAAGCTGTGTGGAGAGAAGGGAACTGGGGTAAGAACAGTGCTGCTGCCTCAGCTGTTCTAGGGACAGAGTCAGCCAGGAGCAAGGGCACATGCCTTCGCCAAGGTGCCTTGGGGAAGACTGAGGAGCACAGAAACTCCCAGACCCATGGGTCCTTGTGGCCTAAAATTGACTGCTGTATGCTGATAACAGCAGACAGCATGTTCCTTGGGACTCAGGGGCTAATCTGTGGCAGAGCTGGTCAGTGCTGGAGGGACACTCACCCAGGCAAGGTCACTTGGAGTTGAAACAAGGCAAAGTTGAGGCAGAGGTTGGTAAAGTCAAAGCAGCAAGGAGTAAGGGAAGATTTCTATAGCATAGATTATAGCCCATTAGAGTGAAGATAAGTTTCCCTTTAAGAGAAGTCATTTCAGATTCTCTTGTCTAACAGGCTTGGGTTTTGCAAGGTGGTCCAGCAGTTTCCTTGCTCTGAAATACATAAATAAAATATAAATAAGGTGCCTTATGCAGCTGAGGTCAGTCACTTCTTGCTTTTAATAAAAAAGTCTATTTTCCCTGAAATATCCAGGGCTGGCAAGCAGATGGCACAAAGGAGGCCAAATTACCTTCACACCCAGGGGCTGCAGCCAGAGTCATGCACTGCATCTGATTCCCCCCATGCCTCCCGCTGATAGCAGCAGGAACCTTGCACACCCATCAGATGAGGGATATGGCCTCCTGTGACACCAGAGCTGCTGAGGAAGCATCGCAGTCCTCAGTTTGTAGGACACAGGTCTCAGATATTGCCATATTATTATGATATAGAATCTTAGAATCTGTTTGGTTGGAAAAGACCTTTAAGGTCATCAAGTCCAACCACTAACCTCACACTACCAAGTCCATCCCTAAACCATATCCCTCAGCACCTCATCTATGTGCCTCCTCAGTCTCTCCAGGGATGGGGACTCCACCACTACCTGGGCAGCCTGGGACAGTGTCTGACAGCCCTCTTGGTGAAAAAGTTCTTTCTAATCTCCAATCTAAACCTCCCCTGGTGCAACTTGAGGCCTTTTCATCTTATCCTATCACTCATTACTGGAGAGAAGAGACCAACTCCCACCTTTCTACAACCTCCTGTCAGGTAGTTGTAAAGAGTGATGAGGTCTCCTTTCAGCCCCCTCTTCTCTAGGGTAAAGTAACCTCAGCTCCCTCAGACACTTCTCGTACTTTTGTTTTTTCTGTAAGTCCCAGCTCCTGGAGTCATGTGATTACATACTACTGTTTCATATCTCTTACTTCTATAACTTATTTCTGGTTACCAAGTAAATTGGAAAACCTCAGACCACAAGGTTTCAAAAGCAGAAGGCAAATCCAGAGAACACAACATTTGCTGCTTTTTAAATTCTGGATTTAGGGGAATATTTTTTTCCAGACAATTTTTTTCAAGGCCAGCACAGCCTTGGGATGGTGGTGAAAAGAGGTGGAACATGAAGTGGAGAGTGCTAGTGACTGCTTGATTGTAGTGCTGCTCTGGAGCTGGCACACTGCAGTTCAATGGCCCCTTGCCACTTGTCCTGGGGCAGTGGGATCCCTAAACTATTATTTCCACTGGGAAATGTGGTTTAGTTAACCTTGCATCTGCATTTTTAGTTCATGTATTCTGCAGTTTTATAACAAAGCTTCATTTTACAGGGGTGTGGTCGGGGGTGGTAGAATGGGCAGAGAGAAGATGCTTAGGGACAGGTAGTTCAGCAGGGGATATCTGATCCCTCATTTTCCAGCTGCCTAGGCTAGGAACTAGATTTTGCCAGTGAAATGAGGGTTGGAACTAGATGCTAGTATTAGCATACACTAGTGCTGAGACAAATGACAGCTATCAGAAGGCCTTTGAGTTCCTGCTTCTTTGAGAAGGGCAAGGAAACAGTTTGCGCCTTGTATGTCTCTTACATTAAGCCCAAGCGCTGAAGTTATTCTCACACGTGTTGAACTTTTCCTGTATATCCCTGATGACCAGAAAGCAGGGTTTTTTTGAGAAAGAAAAGTGAGATTCTGAAGCAGAATTTGAAGAGTGTGTGACTTGTTTTGTGGACTAGATGTTTGCAAAATACATACAGCTCTCTCCATTTCCAAGCTCCCTAAATTCATGCCCAGCCCTTATAACTAGTTCTGCCTTCAACCCCCACACAGCAGGTGGTTTCCAGTGCAAATATGCTTTTGTGTCTGCCACACACAAGCAATGCTCTGCAAAATTTGGCCAGTCAATGCTTCTTCCAGGAAAATGTTCTCCCAAGCTGTTACATGCTATGCTCATCAATTAGTGCTTCATGATTTGTTGTTTAAACCTGCACAAAACACAGCACAGAGCAAGTGCTTGGGGGAACACTCGAAAGCAGCACAAGTGTGATTTCTCCAGTTACCTCTGTGGGCTCCCAAAGCATTGCAGTGAGAGCAAACTGCCAATTTTTCACAGGCATGCCAAAACATCCCACTGAGCACTGCCTTCTCCATGGGGTATAGTCTTTACACTCATTTTTCCAGGGGTAGAAGACACCTTTCATATCCAAGACCTCTGGCTTGGCAATGACAACTGTCATGTGCTCAGACCTCCATGGGATCATCAGGACTTAGATTGTACCAGCTACTTGGAAACAGCAAAGGAGGCACTGCCTGGAGAGCTCAAAAATGAGTGTATGAGGTCCAGCACACAACATTGCCCTTCCTATTCAATGCCATGTCCTACTCCATCTGCCACATGTCTGAATGCTCCATTTATCCTCCCAACAGCAAAGGCAGGCTTGAAGGTGACAAGGAAAGTGAATGCTCAAAATGTTGGAAACTATGTTTCTGAGCATCTTTTTTAGAAACACCACCCTCAGGGATCTCCAGGTCTCTGCCAAGAACATGCAGATGAGAGGCAGAGAAGGTTCAGTGGGCGCACGCTCAGGTCTGCAGCGAGGAGCAAAGACAGATGGATGGCAAGCCAGAGGTGACATCCCATCTGCTTCTGGCATCTCCTGAGGGACTCAAGGAAAACCATGACTGAAGATAACTAACCAATGAGGACTCACTGGTTACCCTCCAGCATTATCTGAACTCAGAAAAACCGGAGCATCCCACTGAGGAGAAGTTCCAGACAAGGCCAAGAAAGGGTGGTAGGACAGCTGCTCAGAGGTAAGCATGCTGTGGCTGAGCTGAAGACTGACCTTGCCTTGAGCACTTGTCTCTTTCACAGGGAAAATATTCCTGAAAAACAGGCAGGAGTTTTTCAAGCAAGAAAGACCTGAGGGTTTGCATTCTCCTCCTCTGAGTTGTGCAGGAGCTGAGATGGCTTTTTTCACAAGGCTTTGAGCAAAGAATTGGCCTACACCATTCTGTCCCATGCTTGAGGCTACACAGTCCACCAACTTCACTCTTTGCAGAGAGGAATTGTCTTTCTGCTCTGCCTATGTAAACAATACCCAGAAACCTCTTCCAGCAACTGCAGAGAGATGCAGGCTGCTATCAGAACGAGCTGTGGGTGTGCACGAATGAATGAATGAGTGAGTGAACCATTCGTTAGCATTGGCATGAACATGTCCATGATTTTCAGACTACTAATCACTGGTTGTAAGCGCATTTGCAGTGATAGCTGTTCACTTTCATGATTTGCAGAGAGAGACAGGAAGGGAAGGGAGCTGGAGCAAACAGCTGCCTCTCCCAGCACAGTGCAGGCTGCAGTTGTGAAGAAGCATGGATGTGTCCACAGCATGACAAACTTGCTGTCAGGACACGAGCAATCTTGTTGCATTTTTGCCTGGAGCACCAGGCAGAACACAGGAGCATTTGCTCAGCTTATCCAACAGATTTCACAGCCCATGCAGAGAGCTCTACGCTGTTACAGCTACCATTTCAGCTAACTTGGCTGAGAACAAGCAAGTGTGAACCACAGGCACTGCAGTGTGGAGCAGTTCTATGATGTAGAATCTCCTCTCATCATTTGGGCTCACTTTCTCCCCTACTCCCTCACTTCCACTCTTTCTTTCGGAGCCCAACTCCACCTTTCTCTTGGAGACTGTGAAAGATGATTTCTTTAGGGAAGAGTGGCTGGAAAGCTGTCCAGCAGAAAAGGACCTGGGGGTGTTGACAGACAGCTTGCTGAACATGAGCCAGCAAATGTGCACAGGTGGCCAAGAAAGCCAATGGCATCCTGGCTTGTATCAGAAATAGTGTGACCAGCAGGACCAGGACAGTGATTGTCCCCCTGTACTCAGTGTCCCGCCCTGTACTGAAGCCACACCTCAAGTGCCGTGTTCAGTTCTGGGCCCCTCGCTACAAGAAAGACACTGAAGTGCTGGAGCGTGTCCAGAGTCAGTCAACGAAGGGTCTGGAGACATGATCACTCACTCACTGCAAGTACCTGACAGGAGCCTGTAGTGAGGTGGGGGTCAATCTCTTCTCCCAAGTTACAAGTGATATAAGAGGAAATGGTCTCAAGTTGCGTCAGGTCAGGTTTATACTGGAGACTAGGAAGAACTTTTTCCTTGAGAGGGATTTTAGACACTGGCACACGCTGCCCAGGGAGGTGATGCAGTCCCCATCACTGGAGATACTGAAAAGATGCTTAGGTGAAGTGCTGAGGGACATGGGTTAGGGGTGGGCTTGGCAGTGTGAGATTAGTAGTTGGACTTGATCTGAAAGCACTTTTCCAACCAAAAAGATTCTGTGATTCTATTAAGATCTGAATGTGCCTGGAATGGGATGTGTGAAGGACTGGGGAGTGGGGGATGTCCTCTCATGGTCTCATATCCCTCCTAACCAGCCACTTTTCAAGCAGATGAAAGCTGCTTTCCAGTGTAGGTTGGGATAATGCTGCATCTCTGCTTCACCTTTTCTGTCCCAGTGCCATTAAGGCTGGATGATGCAACTGTTTCTTTTTCATGAACTAACAAGCATCACCAGAAACACTGAAAAACTCTTCTTCAGCTCCCCTCAAATGTCATAAAAATCCCTCAGCTGAAGCAACCTTTCTGAGGGTCTCAGCAGGAGGCACTGCGAGACAGGAACACTGCAAGCAGCAGAGAGAGGTGGGCTCAGAGAAACGAGGGACGTGGCTGGCTCTTCAGAGAACAGCTCACCAGTGGACCCCATTAGCAGGGTTAATGTCTTGGTGCTCCAGAGGAGTTGTGTACTACATTCAGTGAAACAGCTGGGAAGTAGGTCAGCAACATAACTGAGGGAAACGGGGAGCTTTAGGGAGAACTTTGTGGCTGACAGCTAATTAAAATCCAAGTTCCACTGCTCACTGTTGCAGTGATTAGATTTCAGCTTGCAGGATGAAAAGCAACAGCAGGGACTGTTTGCTGCAACCATGTGTCATGGTTTAAGCCCAGACAGGAACTAAGCCCCACGCAGCCACTCACTCTTCCTGCCATGGTGGGATGGGGAAGAGCAAGGATAACAGAGGGCTCTCATGGATTCAGACAAGGCCAGGGTGGACTCACTCTCCACTTATGGTCCTGGGCAAAACAGACTTGGCTACCTGACTTGGGGGAGAAAACAAAATCAATTTAAACTACCACCAACTAAAACCATCCAAACAAATCTCAAACAGAAAACAAAATGCACTAGGATGATGAGGAAACACAACCAGCCCTTTAAGACCACTTTTCCCCAGCTCTCCCCACTTCCCAGGCTCAGAGCCTAGCTTTGAACATCTCCAGCTCCACTCCCTCAGTGGTACAGTCCCTCACAGATGGTCTCTGCCACTTCTTTCTTCTCAGAGGAGGAGGACTCCTCACGTCCCTGTCCTGCTCCAATGGGGGTTCTCTCCCATGAGAGAAAGTCCTTCATGAACCTCTCTGGCGTGAGTCCTTCCCTGGGGCTGCAGCGCCTCACAAATTTTCATCTTAGGTCGCTTCCACAGGCTGTAATCTTTCAGCAGGCTGTTCCATCAAGAGCATCCCACAGAGTCACAGCTGCTCCGAGCACAGCCACCCTCTCTGCCTGGGCTCCTCCAGGAGCTGCCAGCAGATCTCAGCCCCACCGTTACCATCCATAGGTTATGGGGCACAGCTGCCCTTCCACCATGGGGTGCCGGGGTCTCTGCTCCGGCACACCTCCTCCCCTCCTTCCTTATTGACCTTGGGATCTGCATGGTCACTTCTCTGGCATCCCACTTCTTCTCCTTCCACCTCCTCCTCCTGCTACACATCCTCCCTTAACCAGTGATGACAGAGGTGCCTAGTTGGCTTGTCCTTAGCTAGAGGTAGAGCCAGGGAAGTTTTGAGCAACCTCTTACAGGAGCCACCCTGTGCTGCCAAAAAATCCTCTACAGAACCCCAACACACCACACCAATCCTTTCTGCTCACACTGTCCATTTGACACACCAGTTTGTGCAGCACTTTGCATCCTGTGGCTGCTGCCAAACCAAATGCCACTGGAATGCATCCTCTGCTCTGCTCGGGTCCTAATCAGAGCACAGCACTGTGCATGCTCCACGCATTTAGCTGTGCTTGGTTTATCTCAATGAATCTGCTGGGAGAATTGAGTCCCATCAAAATACCACATAGGGCCAGGTGCAACCTTACCCCTCCTCTGAAGAGTTTTAAATCAAAAGAGATGAGACAGACAATTGGAGTTAGATACTGTCATACACAAGCATGGGTTTTTTCTAAACCTAATTCTTATTTGGAAATGCCTCGCATCCCATCCCATCCCATCATGTGTAGCAATAAGCTATTAAAAGAGAGACTGAAACGAAATAATATTGATTACAGCTGCAATATGCTCATAACAAGTAGCTGGTTCCTTGCTTGGTCACTTCATCACGAAGTGCTTTACAAAGGAGTTTTGTGACACACTCGAGCAATTTACTTTTCCATCTCTGCTGAAGGACATGAGGATACAAAAATCTTTTCATTTTTTTTTAAAGGAAGAAAAGCACAAATGAATTCCAAAGGTAAAATTCTGCCTTGCTGTCTTGCCAGAGGTGCAAAAATTATAAGCATGGCTGATGAGATGAGGGGAAAGGTGTAAGAAGGTGAAGGAGCTAGAATAATGAGTCTGCTTCTGCATGGTTCTTGTGCACCTGAGGAGCTGGGCTTAGAGGGCTACTCAGGGTCACTGGGTACTTCAAACTACCTGTGTGTGAGTTATTAGCTTTAGTCCTATTTTAAGTTCCTAAAGCCACAGAGTTTTGCCTGCAGGGTGGGACAATGGGTTCATCTGCTCCTTGCTGGAGCCAGGGAAGGGTGGAGGAGTCGTTCAGGCACGCTGAAAGGGGAATTGCCCACAGGAAGGACACTCTGGTCAGGCTGAGGTGCAGCAAGTTCTTCTGTGCCAGGCTACTGGCTTCCTGCAGGACCTCCCTAACTTCGATGACTCTTCTGTGGGAACAGGAGGTTTTGTGGGTTCAGGGGCTGGCCTGGACAGAGACAAATGCGGGGACAGTTCCCAAGAGGGCCCTAGATGACCCATATACCCCTTGCTCTGTCCTCCTGTGCTCCTGCTGTCCTTTGCAAACACTACACATAATATTGGTGACATGGGAGAGGAGTGTACCTCAACTCGGAGCCCCTTGGGATGCTTCTGGCCTCATACCTGCCCATAGTAGCCATGGGTAACTCTTCGACAGACACACACACACACACACACTCCTTGCACCCCTCGCCTCCTGCTTCTCCTCTCGCCGTCTCTCCCTCCTGCGTGGTGCAAATGGGGTCGACTTTGCCCTTGGCGGAGGGGATGCGACCAGTCACAGCGGGGAGGACTCGGCAAAGCAGGCAGGGCTGGGGGCAGGCAGAGCGTGGATGGAGGCGGTCACGGGCAGGGCAGGGCTGGGCTGGGTCAGGCAGGGCAGAGCTGGGGTCAGGCAGGGCAGGGCTGGGGGCTGCCCCAGGCAAGGCGGGCAGGGCTGCCGGGGGTGGGTCCGCAGCCAGCCCTGCCTTTCAAAGTCCCTCGCTCCGAGGAGGAAATCGGGAAATATTTCCAGCAGCAGCAGCAGCAGCAGCAGGCAAGAGGAGGAGGGCTGAAGCCAGCACCGCGGAGGAGGGACGGCGGGTTTCTCCCTGCCCGCGCCACGGAGGGATGCGGAGGGAGGGGAGGTTGCCTGCGGGGCGAGCCGGCTGAACGCATCCCCGGGACGCTGTGTGTGTGTGTGTGCGTGCGTGTATGTGCGCTCCCTCCTTCCCTCCCTCCATCCATCCATCCATCCCTCCCTCCCTCTCTCCCTCCCTCCCTGCCGCCGCCGCGCCGCAGCCGCGCACCGGGGCTCCGCCACTCCCGCGCCCCGCTGCGATGCCCCGCCGCTGCTGAGCCGGCTCCGGCCACAGCGTCCGCTCCTGCCCCCCACGACAGGTAGGATCGCGACTGACCCAGCGGCCCCCGTCTCGGCCCCAACCCTCCCTCGCTGCTTCAACACCGGTTTCTACTGGGGGAGGCGGGATGGGGGGCCCGGGGCCGTGTGGGAGCCGATGGGGAGGCGGGGGGATAGGATGCTCCCCCTCTTCTCTGCAACCCAGCACCGGCACCTTTAGGCAGGCGATAGGGCTCGCCCCCCCCCCTCCCCCCGCCGCCGGCCAATCGCGACATGTCGCGACGGGAGGCGCGGCTGCGGCGGGGGATTTTCCTTCCCCTTGCCCCAAGGGCCGAGCATGGCCGGGCAGGTGGGGCCGGGGAGCGGGGCTGGAGCTAGCCGCTTCCCCCCCGGGGGGTTTACGGGCATCTTCCCCGCCCGCGGCGGCGGGGGTGCGGTGCCTCCGCCCGGCGCGGGTGTCGGTGCCTCCGGGCAGGGCTGCTTTTTCTCCAGCCCCGGGAATTTGTGCCTCTAAACGGTTTCCGAGGCGAATGGTCGGAGGCACCTGCAGCCACGATGAAATTCTCATTTTCGTCTCAATCATCAGCGTGTGTTATTAAGGGCTGGCATTAAGCAGCGCTCATCACGTAGGCTTTGTCTAGGTGGAAGCATGGCTGGGGCTCTTCCGTCATCTCGAGTTTAATTCTTTAATCGTAGCCTTGTTGCTTCCCTCCCCGCCGAGCCATGCTAAGCAACCCCACACTCGGCACCGTCTCCAGGGCGAAAGCAAACTGCCAAAACGTTGTAGAAATGCAGCAAACACTAGGGAGAACTGGAGTCTAAAAATGAAAGCTGTAGTAAAACCACAAGGTCACAGGCGTGTGGGTGTGAGTGTTTGATTTCAGGGCTCTTCGCTGCTTGCGCTTTGCAGGAAGCTGTTCCTCTAGTCCCAGATGTTGGAAATCCGCAAGTTGGGCGATGGAAATGGGGACTTGAGGGAGGCTGGCGTTCTCTCTGCGCTGTCCTGACACCTGTCTAGGCATTCATGAGCTTTTTCTTACAACCACAAAGAGAAGAGGTGCACTTTTATTTAGAAAAGGGAAGCGTGTTGGTGTGATGATGGCGGCTGGGAAGAAAAGGAGCTGTGCTGAATGGCATTGGCTGGGGCAGTGGGCATTGCCAAAGAAAGGCATTTGTCTTCCCTTAGGTGCACCTGATAAATGGGGGGTTTTGTCTCCTTTTCCTTCCGATTGCTTCTTCAATAGCAGCTTTGCCCCTTTTCCAGCAGAGGCATTTAGCCCAAATAGGGAAGTAACCTAGCATTTCTAAAGCCATGACCTCCTAGCTGAGCTGTGAGCCCTCACCACCGTCTCCCCAGGAAAGCTGATGTGTTGTCTGGCACCACCAGCTCTCTTTCTCTGGAGGCATAAACAACTTCTAAGCCAGTGCTGGGGAGCCACGTTGCTCACAGCTTCATCAGTACCAGAGTTTGCATTTAAGATATTTGAGGAGATTAGGTATATTCTTTATGCTGAGCGTTTGTGAATGCCAACACCAAGTAGCACACTAGCACAGTTTTAAGCTGGTGAAACTTTGCTTGCTTCTCTTTCTCCCACTTTCACTAGGATCTTTTGGCTGTGAATCGTTCCCGAGACTTAGTCAGTGTCCTGCAGCTGCTCAGGCTGCACCTAGTTTGCTCTCCTGGCATTACTGTACACAGCACATCAGCTTGACTCATGTGCTTACTCCTGGGAGTTTCCACAGCACCTTGCATGATACCATACAAGCACAGCCTTCTCTGTCTGGGTTTTTGGTAGTGTTCTGATCTGCTCAGGGCTGCCAGGGTCAAGACAGTTATTAAGTGTTGGAATGGGCTGCCCAGAGAGGTGGTGGAGTCCCCATTGCTGGAGATATTGCAAAGGCGTGTAGCTTAGGTGCTGAGTGACAGGGGTTAGTGGTGGGCTCGGCAGTGTGAGGGGAGGAGTTTGGACTTAAAGGTCTTTTCCAAGTAAAATGATTCTATTATTCCAGCATTACATCTGGGACAGAATTTGGTTTTCTGCTGTGATTTTGGGGAGATACAGTCCTGCTGCCTCACCTGAGGAAACCCACTGTTCTCCAGCACCCTAATGAAACTCAGATCCTGTAATAAAGCCCAGTGTCCCCCAAGGCATGAGCATCGCTGGATAACCAACCAACAGGTTGGTCATAGACAACACAAATGGCACACTATACTGATTCTCCTGGAGCTCTGTTCAGGTGCCGTGATCTGCACGAGCTCCCAGCCCGTGGGTGTTAGTGCCTGCAGCAGTGCAACTCCTGCCTGCACCTGGATCTGCAGCAGGGTGCTCAGGGACTCTGGCATCCAACATGGGCTGAGCTCACTGACCAGTCCTTTCCCTTGCCAAGGGTGTGAGTGATATCTCTCCAGCTATTTTCAGGAAGCTTGTAAGAACTTGGCTTTCTCTGCTATCTCTATCCTGCTAGTGGTTTTAACTGAAATGAAGGGGGGGGGGAGCTATGTGAACAGACAGACATGGAAACTGTGATTTCATGTGCCTGGCTTCCTAAGGAAACCTGGCTACAAATAGAAGTGAGATTTGCTGCTGCAAAGAGCTCCTGGGGAGACAGAGAAGGCAGGGGAGACTGGGATGGAGAGAGGGGTGGTTAACCTCACACTTTGGAGATAGGCAACGAGTCTAAGTGGCACAGGCTTACACTCCCTTTCCTGAGATCCGGTGGTCTAAAAACTGGGCATCTGCTTGGCACAGCATTCAGCTCCCTCTAGAGTCAGCGGTGTGAAAGCTGTACCTCTGGACAATGACTCTCCTGGGAGGTGCTACCACCTTTCACTAGCCAGTGGTGAGCACCTTGCTGATAGATGGAATGTGCCAGGGTGGGCCTCCAGCCCAAACTAACCTGCCCAACTCCTGTCTAGGACCGTACCAAAATTGCCTGGGGTCCAAAATCTACATTTGCCTCAGCCTTTCCATACACATGTTCCCAGGGACACCTCATCCCTCCCACCTCATCATCCCTGGGTGGGCACAGAGAGCTGAGGCTGGAGATTTGTCTCTGTTCCCTTCAAGCTTTCTACTTCTTCCTCCCGCAGCACCTGGAGAGCATCCCACTGCATGAGGGATCCACACACAGCTGCAAACCCACTGCAAAAATGAGCCCAGAGGGAAGGGCAGAAACAGGCAGACAGAGAAAAAGCAACAGGCCTGCTAATTCCTCTCTCCTGGCCCTTGTGGGGCATCTCTGGGCAGATGCTTCCTCCCAAGGCTACCCAGGAGCTTCAAGCTCGTTAGTAGTGTTTTATTCTCCCAGCACTCACGGGAGGTGCTCTTCCCGTTTTGCAGAGGGAGACACGGAGCACAGGGAGGAGAAGGGCTGCCCTGAGATCACAGAGGGAGGCTGTTGGCAAGGCAGCTTCAAAGCTGGCTCGTGGATACCAGGCAAGATAGCACCGTGCTTAAATCCGCGAGGCAGAGCCACAGGGAGGAAGGCAGTAACAGCCCAGGGAGGAATAATGGGGGAGAGCTTGATGCTGCTTGATAAAGAGCCCAAAAGCAGGGGTAGAGAATCAATCTGGAGGCAGCAGCAAGTAGGAGGGGAGAGGTAAAAAAAAAAATGTAGAACCCCAAAAGAATATAGTACTTCTCCTTGCTTCTCATTTCCTGGCATTTTCCTTGCTGAGATCTTGAATCACGGAGGGAAAAGGACGACTTACCACTTGGTCTCTATGCGTTAAAAAACAAAGCTGGAATCTCCCTAACAAATACTTCCAAGCTCAGTCTCTACAAGCTGCCCCCAAATTCATCCAGTCTGGCTGAAATTTTATAGCAGGGCTGTTTTATTTTCTCTATTTATCTGTTTATTTTGGAAAGTTGCTGGGGAGATTGTGGGAGGAAATTGGAGGCTTCATTGAAGAGATAGGATACTTGGAAAAATCAGTTGCAGACTGATAATTGTTCTAACTTTTTTATGTCTCCTACAGAAAACAGGGTGGCCTGATGTATATTTTACTTGATTGGCTTTATGGAGGGCTTTTGCCTCTGACTATATTTGGAAAGGTTTTGATGATTTTTTGTACTGATGTAATCAGGATGCTGATGGCCTGGAAATCATTTTCCTGATGTGCAGATCTGGAGGGTCATGGGCAGGGGATGCCAACAGGCTGTGCCTGTTTTGGAGTGGCAGAGCTGGGTTGAAGGGAGAAGGAGCTGGGCAGAGCCAGAGCAGGGCTGTGAGCCAAGAGTTTTCCAAGCTGTGTTTAAAGTGCTGTCACACTGTGCAACCCTGAGTGGCAACACAGTATTTGGCCGTAGCATCTTTCCTCCATGGCTCTGGATGTACAGCCAGCGTGGCAGTAGGGTCCTTCTCCTGCTTTGATGGGTAAAAATCACTACTGGCAGGAGCTACTATTTACTAAAGCTGTGCCACAGGACAGCATCAAGAACAGGAATGAAGCCAGCAGAGCCTGTGTCTGCTGAGACAAATCTCCAAGCAACTCTGTACCTTGCAGGGCTGTTGGCATCCCTTGGTGTCCCTCGGCAGACAGAAGCTGGACTTAGGCTTTGGGCTGATGTAGTGATTGATGGGCAGAGACCAGGCACTTTGTTTGGGCTTGTTTGTTGGTTTTGGGGTTTGTTTATTTTTTTGTGACAGTCATGTCTTTTCCCAGTCCAGTCTTTGCTTTATCTGCCCTGCTATCAAGTAGGTTGCTGCTTTCAGTGGGGCAGAGGTGTACAGGCTTCAGCATAGCCAGGAAGCTCCGCAGGAGGGAAGAGGTTTCCTGGCTCTCTGGACATGGGGCAGCGGGTATGAGTCCCACAGTGGAGGCAAGATGTGCAGCACTTTCCCTGGGGAAAGCAAGTTGTTGTTCACAGTACACTCTTAAGTGCTGCTCTCCTCCAAGAGAAACTAGGAAAGGGGAGACTTGAGGTCACACCTTGGGGTTGGACCATAGGACACATAACTTGAAACAACCATTTTTGTTAGAGGAGGGGGAGGCCTTTGATGGCTAGGAGAGCCCCTCTTCTCACTTGGGGCCTTTTAGGGGGTTGCTGTCTTTTCACCAAGAGCACTGGCAGGGGAGTGAGTATCTAGCTTGCTTTTAAGTTCTGTTTCTCTAGCTTGCAGGCCAGCTGGGCCTTGCAGTAGCTACTACTTCTTTGTCTAGGTTTTTGGCCCCTCTAGCTGAACAGAGACCATCTTTCTCCTCCCCCTAACACCAGCAAAGGTGGTTTTGAGCACCATTGTCTCCCTGCAGCAGTACATTTTCACTAGGAAAAGCTCCCCTCTGTCTTGCTCTGAGGAAGGGAATGAGGAAGGGCTGACCGGGAGTTCCCGTGGTGTTGCAACACGCTTCGCGGTTGTGACCCCTCAGCATGTTGAGAAGCAGCCACCCGCTTGTGAAGAACAAACTTTCTACTTCTCCCCAGCAAGCAACCAGTCACCCTGTGAGGAGAGAGAGGGTGCTGCTTCCACCTCTCCAGTGACATGCCTGTGAGGACATCCTGTCCCATACAAGCTGTCAGTAAATTCACAATCACAGCGTTTATTATGAAGCTGATGTGGCAGTGAGGTAGGCACTGTCAGGTTGTGGCTATAATGGTGTGAATGCTGCTGTGTTACAGCTGCTCTGTGCAGGTTTTCTGTCAAAAACTGGGGAAAAAAATCCATGTGGAAAGTCTCTCACTCACTCTTTGTGTGGCCACTCATTCCTTGTGAGCCCAGGCCATTTCTTTCATTGCTCCGTCCTTCTTCTGTAATGAGTGTCTGGGCTAGCGGTGGTTTTTTTCAGTACTCTGAAAAATAACGATGCTGCCAGCTTGTTGCAGATGGTCGTAAACCTGTGTGTGCTACAGAGGTGTAGGAAAATAACAGGAAGGGTCTTCTAGTGGATATTTCAAGACGAAGTGCCCAAAGAGAGATGGGACTTCTGGGAGGCTGCTGCAAAGGAAAAGCTGTGCTTTGCTGAAATGCAGAGCAGCTTCAAGGCTCGCTTTGCATGCAGCAACCAGCCGGCCTGAAGGAGTGTTGTTGCCAGGGAAAGGTCAAAGCAGTCTAAAAGGCTGTTTTCTCAGCATCTGGCAGCTCCTGAGCTGGGGGGCTGGAGCAATAGCTGGCAACAGGAGGTCTGTCCTACCAGTTTGTGAAACTTAGAGCTCTCATGTCCAGCAGAGAGACAAATATCTCTGCATCCCACCTAATCATGCTGTGGGCTACAACCGCCCTCCTGGTGTTTCACAACACCAAGGGCTGGAACAAAGACTGGACCAACATCCTTTGGCTGAGGGCTGCATCTAAACTGAGCTTGCCTTGAAGGGAAGGACCGTGCTGTCTCTGGCAGGCTTTCCTCCATGACTGTGCAAAACCAACTTGCTAGTGCCCTGAAGGAGCTTGTTCAAAAGGGAGAGGGCACAGCTATGACTTCAGGAGAGCCTAGGTTGGCATCTAACTCTCCTGGTTAGCTCCAGTTCTGGTTCCAGGGCTGTCCCTGGGCATGGGGTAGTTCTTATGGGCAGGGTTGTGCTGACTCTGGGTGGTGTTTTGGGGCTCTTCACCCCACATGTATGGCTAGCACAGAGCCTAAAAGCAGCTTGCCTGGTGCTGCTGTGATAAATCTGACCTGAGAGGCTTTGGAGGAGTGTCAGTGAGGCCACAAGCACTGCGGCAGGCAAGGTTTGTCGGGGCTGCTAACCTGGCACGCTGTGAATCAGCTACCACATTTGCTTTTATTGTTGATGGCCAAGATGGGAAATGCAATTGAAGCACCTTAATGAAAAGCTAACAAAGTTTGGTTTGGAGGGAGCGCTGGCATTCTGGTAGCCTTACTTCTTGTTAGAGAATAATATGAATGATTTGTCTGGGAATATTCCTACCACTGCGCCTGCAGCAGTGTGCTGACTGTGGCCTGAGACCCTATGCAAATGCAGAGTAAGAGGGTCTCTGGGGACCAAGCTGTTTATGTTGGATTGTACAAATAAAGAAACACTGCTAATTTTATAGCAGCTGCTTCTCAGAGGTATTTTGAGTGTCAGTTACTGAGTGTGTGTGTGTGTGTGTGTGTGTGTGTGTGTGTGTGTGTAACCAACATGTTGCGGCTAAGCATCCTCTAGTCCTCCATAATTTCTGAATCTGGTCTTAATAGCTTTCATTGTGAATTGGTTTAAGAAGGAAAGCTGGTGAGGGCATGTGAATCGCGCTTGATGATCGCACCACAAAATGCTGGAGAAAGTCCAACACAGAGTTGGGGGCTGCTACTGCTTCTCAGAGAAAGGTCCCTGCACATTGCCTTGGCCAGTGAGCTCCTTTCTCCCAAAGCTCCAGCCTTTCCACACCCATCTGAACTCTCCAGAAAAGTTCCATGTTTCTTATCTCCTGCCATCTGAGGGAGAAATAGTGTCTGTACATGGAGAGCTGGATGGGAAGGCCAGAAAGATGGATTACTCAGATGGCAAACCTCTAGATCTTTTTTCCTTTTGTTTAACTTAATGTAGGACCTAATGTGAAAAAAACCCAACCCAACAAACAACAATCCAAACCCAACTTGTATTGGCATATCTGAAATGGAAAGACATGGTAAATAAAGTTCAAGTGGCTTATTAATCTGATTTAGAGAGCATCTTTTTTTTCTGACTGAGACTTCCAGTGCTCAAATCCTTTTAAGACAGTAGAGATGGTCCAAAGTGTGATGGGACTCCTCTGTTCTTTATGACCTAAATCAGTGACCCAAAGCGTGATATTTTCTCTAGAACCATCTGTTTCCTCTTCTTGCCAAGGGGATTTCACGATGCCTGGTTGCTCTGAATAATTGCTCATGTGCAAGGATATGACTTGCCACGGGGAAGAAAATTAACTGAACAAGGGCAGGTGGATGCTCTTGAGTTTTCTGTTGAAACTACTACCTTTTTAGAAAGAGAGGCTGAAGAACCATGCAGCTGAGTAATATGCTCACAGTGAATTTTTTTAAGTCTACATGATTAAAAAAAATCCAGAACTTCACTTAGGAGAGAGTAAGATAAACAGAGTAGATACCCAGTCAGCCTGTGTTTCAGCAGAGCCATTATCAGATATCTCCGAGCCTTGGTTTGGAGCAGTGTGAAGCACAGGAGTACAAATGCTGGCTGACTAATTCATGCTTCGGCTTAAACTTCAATGACCATGAACACACATCTGTTTCAACTCAGCTATCTGCCAAGCAGCCTGCAACAAGGTACTCTTCTTTAC
Organism: Colius striatus; assembly: GCF_028858725.1. Taxonomy (NCBI): domain Eukaryota; kingdom Metazoa; phylum Chordata; class Aves; order Coliiformes; family Coliidae; genus Colius; species Colius striatus. The sequence goes on from NC_084760.1 coordinate 110,626,488, forward strand.
AAACGTCATGCTTTCTCTTTCTTTTTGCTTTAGCTTTATAAGAGGTGGCTACAGCCTGCATTCTGGGAAGCAGAAGGTAGCCAGGGACTGAGATTAGGGCAGCAATGTTCAGGGCTTCTGACTCCAGCCATAAGAGCTTTTTGTAGCATTCGCAGGATTTCCAATGTAAAACAACTCCTTTCTTTTAAATCTGTCTTCATACAGAAGGCTTGCTTTTTCTTGTTCATCTTCCCTGTTCTCATCACCTAGCTCTCTCCAACTTGCTCACTTCCTGTTCTGTGTATCTTTTCTTAATTAGAAATTGGGGGCCGGGGGGGGGTTATGTCCCAGACCAACAGTTCCTAGTGTGGAAGTGCCATGTATGTAAAACTGTCGTGATAAATTCTCCAATCTTATTCTTCCAGCCCAACAATAATCTTACTACAGCATCTTTAAGTAAAAGCAAATGGAGGAGAGGGCTTTGACCCATCATTACAATGTCTCTTTGTGGAGCATGCCCCATAATGTGGCTGCAGGATGGTACCCATTGTTTCCTCCAGCCAGTTCTTCACTTGTACACAGCCCTGTCCCTCCGTAACATGCTCCTGCCCTGATGAGGAAGGGCTAGTTCTGTGTCATAGGGGATAAGGGTGGTGGTTAACAAGTGCTTTTCTTCAAGGGGATGTTGGTGTGTCCCTGTTTGAGAGAGTAAATGCTTTGAGATGACAGAGTAACTATCCCTGGAGATATTTAAAAGACATGAAGTGGTTTAGTGGTGAGCTTGGCAGTGTGAGGTGAGTGGTTGGACTCCATGATCTTAAAGGTCTTCTCCAGCTGAAATGATTCTGCTTCTCCCCAGGAATGCCTGCCTGGCTGTACTTTTGCTGTCAGCAATGCAGCCTGAGTAGCTGGAGAACCAGCCTGGTTTCCAGCTGTGCTGAAACAAACTCTCTTTCAGGAGAAAGGAGGAAGATATTGCTTAGCCATCCTGCATGGGTCCCGCCAGCTATGACGGGGCCCAGGTGACAGCTGGGTATGTTGTGACTGGATGCAGCCTTTAGTGGGAGGTGGCTGGTCTGAGTCTCTTGGTTCATGCAGCTGTCAGACCTGGCTTTTTTTTGTTTGTTTTGTATTTGCTGGAGACCAGGCAGATGGCAAATGGGAGCATGAGACCTGCCAGGGGCTGCAGAGGCTGGACTTTGTGTGCCCTCTCTGATATGGGCCTGGGAACACCATCCTTCTCTTAGAAGTTGAAACCTTTCACAGCTGGGCATATTTGTCTGGTGGTTTGGGTTTTTTTCTTTCTGGGGTATCTTTTTTACTGTGTGCAAAACCAGCTCAGCCTTTTGTATTCTTCAACAAAGTAAAGATATTGACAAACTCATTTTCCTCTCGTCATAGAAACATTCTTAAGTACCGTGTGATTAAATTAACTTGAAATGGAGAAGCTTAGTATGGTGAAGACTCTCCTTGAAGTGAAAATATAGCTTTAATAACTAGAAATCTGGCTTTTATTGCCTAGTGAAATTGAGAATGTGACACTGAGCATGCTCAGGTTTTTGCACTGAGCATCTCTGTGTACTTAAAAGCATCTGTTCTATCGGTTTATGCGCTGTTAACTAACTGCAAACCTCTTTAACAGCTTCTCTATGCTGCTGGAAAATCCTGAGGTAGGACAAGGGCAAGTACTGCTGTCATGCCTGATGACTGATGTTGTAAACGGAGTGAGAAAGGCCCTTGAAGGGGAAGCCGTCAAAGCTGACCTAGTGGGAATAGAGCGTAGGGACAGGTTTCCTCTGAGAGCATGCCAAGACAGCCAGGCTTGGATACATATGGGGTTCTTTCCAGTTTTGGAAGGTGCAAAGTGATGCGCTGTGGAAAGAATGGCTCCAAAATCATTAATTAAAGACTGCCCTTCTGGTGCACCTTATGACCAAGTTGCTGTGAAGAATAAGGTTTTGCCAGGGCTTGAGCTGGCTTTGTGCAGCTTTCTGATGTGGAGTAGATGCTTGGGAGGACTATGAGCAGGAAAAGGCTGTGAAATACATAGTTCACAGTGGATAAAAGTGGCAAGTATGAAAAGATTTTTTTTTTGAATGATGGTGGCATAGTAGATTTCCCATATCTGTACTGCTCTTACCCTGAGCTCCAGTGATTACAGTGCAGTGTAATTTGGAAATGGGAAACAGTTCTGCCAGCTTGTGAAGCAGAATGATGGGCTTGAATTGGATGCCAAACAAGACAATGCTACTGAACAAATAGACTTTCAGTGAAGAGAAAGGAAGCAGCATTAAATGTCGCAGTAGCCAAAGCGGGTAGGTGCTAGCCCATGGGTAGCATCCCAATCCATCCTTGCTCAGGTAACTGAACTAGATGATTTGCACATGGAAAACATCATTAGATGGGTCTCCTTGAGCCACAGGATAACTTAATTATATGTTAGGGAAAGATGGGAATTAAACAGGGTGTGGAGGAAAATCTGTTACCCTTGGTCAGTCTCACTTAACGCCTCTTTCCTTTTCCCTCCGCAGGTCGAGGACGTTTGGGACGCATTTGGTGGAAGCGGCCATGTCGCGAGCAACTCACCCACCCTTCTCCCCAGTGAGCTTCCAGCTCCTGAGTGTTATGCTGGTCTTGCTCTGCCATGCAGACGGCATACATGCAGAGAGCCCCAGCGAACTACCCCTGAATGACACCGAGGAGTGCACTGGCTCCTACATCTGCAAAAAGGGTGTGATTTTACCAATATGGGAACCCCAAGACCCCTCATTTGGTGACAAAATCGCTCGGGCAACAGTGTATTTTGTAGCCATGGTGTACATGTTCCTGGGAGTATCTATCATAGCTGACCGCTTCATGTCCTCCATCGAAGTCATTACGTCCCAAGAGCGGGAAATAACCATCAAGAAGCCCAACGGCGAGACCAGCAAAACCACGGTGAGGATCTGGAACGAGACCGTTTCCAACCTCACGCTGATGGCCTTGGGTTCATCTGCCCCCGAGATCCTCCTGTCTGTTATCGAAGTGTGTGGCCACGGCTTCACGGCAGGGGACTTGGGACCAAGCACAATTGTGGGGAGTGCTGCATTTAACATGTTCGTCATCATTGCCATCTGTGTTTACGTCGTTCCGGATGGAGAGATAAGGAAGATCAAGCACTTGCGAGTGTTTTTTGTTACGGCGGCCTGGAGCATCTTTGCCTATACTTGGCTTTACATTATTTTATCTGTGTCTTCTCCTGGGATTGTGGAGGTTTGGGAAGGCTTGCTCACCTTCTTCTTCTTCCCCATCTGTGTGGTGTTTGCCTGGATAGCTGACAGGAGGCTGTTATTTTACAAGTACGTCTACAAGAAATACCGAGCTGGCAAGCAGAGAGGCATGATCATTGAGCATGAGGGTGACCGGCCCTCCTCCAAAGCTGATATCGAGATGGACGGAAAGGTTGCTAATTCTCACGTGGAGAACTTTTTGGATGGGACTCTGGTGTTGGAAGTAGATGAGAAAGACCAGGATGATGAGGAAGCCAGGAGGGAAATGGCTCGGATTCTGAAGGAGTTGAAACAAAAACACCCCGACAAGGAAATTGAACAGCTCATAGAGCTGGCCAACTACCAGGTCCTGAGCCAGCAACAGAAGAGCAGGGCCTTTTACCGCATTCAAGCCACTCGGCTCATGACAGGAGCTGGCAACATCTTGAAGAGACATGCTGCAGACCAGGCCCGCAAAGCAGTCAGCATGCACGAGGTCAACAGTGAGGTGGCAGAAAATGATCCCATCAGCAAGCTTTACTTTGAGCAGGGCACCTACCAGTGTCTGGAGAACTGTGGCACTGTCGCCCTGACCATCATTCGCCGGGGAGGTGACTTGACCAACACGGTGTATGTTGACTTCCGGACAGAGGATGGGACAGCCAATGCTGGCTCTGACTATGAGTTCACTGAAGGGACAGTGGTCTTCAAGCCTGGAGAGACCCAGAAAGAAATCCGTGTTGGTATAATCGACGATGACATATTTGAGGAGGATGAGAACTTCCTGGTCCACCTCAGCAACGTCCGTGTGAGCACCGAGGCCTCGGACGAGGGCATTCTGGAGACCAGTCGTATCTCAACGCTTGCCTGCCTGGGGTCACCATCTACTGCCACCGTCACCATCTTTGACGACGACCACGCTGGCATCTTTACCTTTGAGGAGCCGGTAACACACGTCAGTGAAAGTGTGGGGACCATGGAAGTGAAAGTGTTGCGAACCTCTGGTGCGCGAGGAAATGTTATCGTGCCCTACAAAACCATTGAAGGCTCAGCCAAAGGTGGAGGAGAGGACTTTGAAGACACCTGCGGGGAGCTGGAGTTCCAGAACGATGAGATAGTGTAAGTGAAAGTTTTATTTTATTACTTACAGTCTCTGGTTCTTCTGAAATGAAATGCACGTGGCTCTCAGAACTGCAATGGAGGTGTTTGAGTGCCAGCACATTACAGGAAGATATGAATGGACTTGTGTATTTTGGGGAGCTTGAAATGCAGCATTCCTGCCTTGCTAACAGAGCAGAGAGTGATGGCTACTCTCAGGCACTTCACGCTTGCAGCAGCAGGGTTTTGGGACTGGTGCGTGAGTTCAGCCTCCCACACCTTACCCATGTTCTGAGCAGATCTCTATCACTTTGGCCCTACAGTGGAGCAGAGAACAAAACCAAGCTGGATCTTACCAGCCAGTCACAAGGACCTAAACCGAGCATGTGAACTGTGGTACCTACTTCCCCTTGCGTGTTGAGGGTCAGGTCATCGGGGACTGGGATGCAGCCTGTTCTGCCGATGCTCTCGCTGCTCAAGGCTTTGGTGAAGGTCACTTCACCTCCTCCTCTAAAGGCTGCAGGCTTGAGTCCTTGTCCAATGCATGTTCTAGAAAAGTATTGCCATGCATAAAAGCCTCATGGTTATGGTGCAACTGCAGCCACATTTGGTTGCTTGCAAATGAAAACAAGGCTGAAAGCTGTTGGAGGCTACTCGTGAGTGTTGCTCAGTGGATGGTAGAAAAATGATTAGTGCTGTAGCCATGTTTATTACATTATGTGGAGAATGTAAATTAGCCCTGTAAATCATAGCAGAAAACATCTGTCCTCAGGTATGTCATGAAGATATTTTCTTGCCCACTTGGAGCTCTGAGAGGAGCCAAGGGAATTGGGCTGTTCCAGCCTTTCGCTGTTCCTGCAGCGAAGACTGTGTCTGTAGATCAGTTCCTGCCCATTGTAGACTCTATAGCACAAAACCACTGTTTAGAACTTTTAGCAGTCACTGATAAGGGGCACTGCTGTGTCAAGGGAGAGCTAAATGTTGGCTTGCTTGTGTTGCATGTCATACAACTAGTCTCCTAGGAGCTGAGACTGACCCATGATGAGTGCTGAGAGTGGGCCTTATGTTCTGTCTGTGCTCCATGTGCACAGAGAATGAGGCGAACGGGGAAATCGTAAAACTCCTTGAAGTAGCGGGAAGGAAAAAGGGGTTTGTACTTCTCAGGCATGGTATTAGACCAGTTGGGGGTTTGACTTTGCAGGAAAAACTGAGCAAGTACTTACAACTCCAGCAGTCTGGAGACCAGAACATGTGTTTTGTTCCCACAAGGGTCAAGAGCACATAATACACAATTGTACCTAGCTCCTGAATGGTAACTAGTGGAGAGGAATGCAGGTTTTGGGGTTTTTTTAATTTTAGGAGAAGCAGGGAGTTGTCCACAGAGATACAGTGAACTAGGCTATAAGGATATCCCCCAAAGGCTCTTTACTTTTTAACCAGGTCACTTGGCACTAGCAAAACTGTGCTACTGGCAGGAGGACTTTGACATGTGATCTCGGTTCCCCTGGGATGTGACATGTTTACATGGCAGGCCAAACACATGGCCACAGGCTCTGCAACTGAGCTCAGAGAGGCTTCAGCTTCCTCCTTCTCTTGGATCCATCACTCTGACCAGGATCTCTGTCCTTCACAGAAAGCAGGTAGTGTCACTTGTGTCTTCACTACCTGTTAGTGCTCAGTCTGTGATGTGGGATTTTGAGAGGGCCAGCAGTGCCTTCTAGCTGCTGTTGTGCTGGGACCTGCTGTGCTGTGCCTATGGCCTCTGCCAGTGGCCTTTCCTCCACTAAACTGTTCACTGATGACTTTTGCCAACAGCCCAGTAAACAAAGGCTGTGCTGGAAACGGGTTGACCACATCCTGTCAGAGCTTCTGCCTTGCCTCCTGGGGTGTACTGGTGTGCCCTCCCCATGGTGTAAGCCTCCTCCTTCCTTTTCTTACTGTGGCTGTCAGCATGTACGTAGCAAGCAAGAAATGGGGGGAAACAGCTTTCTTAGCAACCCCAAGTGTGGCTTTATTTCTTTTTTTTTTTGAGCAGATCTCATCATATGTCTTCTGTTGCCTTTACGTCTCTGTGGAACCTCAGGGAGGGATGGTACATGGGAAGCACCACTTTAGGTGTTTGTAGCCTGATATAGAAGAGGGCTTGAGGAATGGGGTGAGAAGAGGTGATGACTGCAAGGCCATATGTTGACCAGTGGGCTTACTCCATTCAGGTGAGAGAGGATATGCACAGACCTTGTTTTTCTGGGAGAAGGATGAAACTGATTGTACAAATTGCTACGTATTCATGGCCTGAAAGGCAGTAGGTATTCATCTAAACCTTAGCTGCCACAGTCCGTGTTTAGGCATTGGATGGTACGTACTCACTTGGAGGTTTCCTGCAGGTCCTTCTTTGCCTGGGCACAAGTTTAGGTCAGCACCGCAGCACAAAGGCAGTGTAGTCCTGAAGCTGAGATGCTGCTTACAGGCATCCTCCCTTGGAAGAATTTGTTCTAGTGGGAATGAAAGAGATGTGCTAGCACAAAATGTGGATTATAGAGCTAAAGTCAGTTTGCTCTGTCATTGCTTGTTAGCACTGTACTTCAGCTAAATCACAGATCTGTAGAATGGTGCAATTCCCTGACACACTTGATTCAATAAAGTTCTAAAACTTCAGATTTTCCCAAGCTCTGGTGGCTTTGCTGCTCTTTTTAAAGGTCTTTAGTGCCTCTTCAGCTCTGCTGTTCCAGGCTGTATCAATCAGCTTGATAAAATTGATTAAGATGCATTTTTTTCTGGAGCACTGACAATAAAATAGGGCAGCGCAGGGGAACTTGAGGATGAGAGAAAAATGTGTAGAAGCCTCTATTAGGAGAGAGCTGGATTCCTGGTAAGTCTCAGTAAAATTTAAAAGCTTTGGGAAGTCACTCATCTCCTGGAGACCTTCCTCTGATTCCCCAAAGGCCCAATTACGTAACATCTTAGGTTTTTGCAGCATCCAGGGAGACTTTGCCATTTTGCAATCTGTTGACGTTCCTTTTCCCAGAACACACACAAGAGCTGTGGAACTGCTGCAGCCATGCTACTCCAGTCTGTTTAAACAAATATCTCATTCCAGTACTGCCAAAAAAGATGTATGATGGAGAAGATGTTACTCTTTCTATGGAACATTTTATCCCAGCTTTGCCTGGTAGCCTCTTGGAGTGCTGTTTTTCTGCTCCTTGAGCTGAAGCACAGGTTGTGTGTTCAATGGGTGCATGTTGTCAAGTGAAAGGAACAGCATTTAAATGTGTTCTGCAAAGGGTTTAGCTGGGTTTACACCATGGATTGTTCTCAGCTGTGTAGGAAACCTAAAGATACCCAACTTGGATCTCAGCAAGGTCAGTCTCAGTGATGGTGCATGGTTACCTGGGGCTGTGAGGCATTGGCATAGGACAGGGTGCTATGAGTCAAAGTGTAAGGGAGAGCCTTCCCTCTGGGGCCTTCAACAAGGTGACTCCAGCCTTATTCTGCATCTCCATTAATGATTAAAGCTTTCTTGATGAGAGCATAGAGATGTTTAGTTGCAGGCTCTTCCTGTCCACCCGTATGCCACAGCTATTGTGATCACAGAAGAGGTCACTCGTTCATCTAAACAGTGTATTTTTATCTCTTGACTGAATGCCAAATAAGTCAAAAGAAATCTTGTCTTAGAGGAGGAAGCAATCCTTCCCCCAGCTGATGGAATCTCTCCTTGCAGTCTTGAAACATCAAGGGGCAGAAGGGGAGATGAGGAGATTGAGGGGGGATCTTATTAATGTTTACAAATATCTAAGTGGTGGGTGTCAGGAGGTTGGGGCATCCCTTTTTTGGATGATATCTAACAACAGGACAAGGGGTAATGGGATGAAAGTGGAACACAAAAGTTCCATTTAAAAATAAGAAAAAGCTATTTCACTGTGAGGTGAGGGAGCCCTGGCACAGGCTGCCCAGAGGGGTTGTGGAGTCTCCTTCCTTGGAGGTCTTCAGGACCCACCTGGACATGTTCCTATGTGACCTGATCTAGGTGAACTTGCTTCTGCAGGAGGGTTGGACTAGATGATCTCTAAAGGTCCCTTCTAACCCTTACCATTCTATGATTCTCTTCCAGATGGGACTGCAAAGCTGTATGAAAACTGGGTATTCTTTCATGTTCAAAAGATAGTAGTTTTTCTAGTGATAACATTGCAACTAGAGATCCATTACAATCTGCATTCCAAATATATGGAATGTTTTATTGCAGTAATAAGTCAGTGAGGAAGATGTTGCACACAATTACATGGAAATTACATGATTAAACTGGTATTTCACCTATGCAGTTGCACCTGTAAATGCCTGGAGAATCTAATGTCAGTAGATCTTGCTGTTCATAATACAAAACTTAGCTGTTTGTTTTTGTAAAAGGTGACTGCTGGAGGTTAGGGAAGTGACACTCTTGACCCATTGAATTTAACTCCTTGAAATTGTTTGGGTTTTTTAAGCCAGTGTAAATCTAGGAGCATAATGTTAACAATGACACAAACATCAGCTGAATCCTCTGATTTTTTTAGGGAGAGTGTCCCCAGAGACCACAGAGCCTCCCTCCCATGAGCCCTTTAAAAATGTCAATAAATCTGGATTGTGACAGGGAGGGAACCAAGCGATATGCTTTTTTAAGTTCTCCTTCTCTTTTCCAAAAGAAGTTGGGTATTTCTAAAGAAGTGGCAAAAAATAAAATCCTGACTCAGCCCTGGGACCTTTCTAGTTTTGCATCTGTGGCCTACAGCTTCAGAGAAAAAAATGAAAACTCCAGCATGTTCAGCCTTGCAGTAGGACATAGTCAAAGAGCAGAGAGTCTTCTGGTGTGGCAGAGAGACTGCTGTAAACCAGGCTGAAGGTGAAGCTAACAAACGTTTTCCTTTTCACCTTTCACTGTTGAACACATCTATATCTGTCCCACTTGGTTTGTGTGGGTCAGCGTGTATCCCTTCCCTTGCAAGCAGCCCTGGCTTTCTCAGGGTTAATGTCTGGAGGCACAGTGTGAGATATCAAAACAGACCAAACAGAGATTAAACCCTTACTGGCCTGCTTCCCGTGCCTAGCTTGGGGTTTAGAGCATGTTTTCCCCTCGCCACTGGCAGTCTTGCCTGGCCCAGTGGGACTTGCAAGCAGTTCAGATATGGCTTGATGTGGATCTTTGACAGAAGCACCCAGTGCCCTGGGTTCATCTTATGGTGGAGGTGACCCTGGCCATGGCCCGTAGCAGGGAGCTGAGGGTGTCATGACATGGTGGCCTGTTTCACTTTCCAGGGAAGTTCTGGGGAGATGAAGGTCTCTGGGGCTGAAATGTATCACTGCTTTGGGTCCCGAAGGTCAAAAGCTGGTTGACCCCTCTTCACTGGGGAAGATACAGTTATAACAGTGTAAGCTGTCGTTTCTTTTTCTGCTCTTTGTTCACATAAAGTTTAGTCTTCCCTGAACATTCCTAAAATGAGAGCCTTAATATCTCAGCTACATGCATCTCTCAAACTGTTGTGCTCTTACCTTGGTTGCACTGGACAATCCCCTCATTTCTGTTTGTAGACAACAAGGAAATAAGGCCACATGGTGTTAACAGACACCCTTCCTGCTGTGTCCAAGTGCCTGCAAGTTCTTGCTGTGTCCTGTATACACTGACACAGACATGGTGTGTACTGAAAAAATCATTCCCCAATGCCATGTCAGATCTCAAACCTGCAAAAGTACACATGGCTCTAAGTGTTCTATGGCCTGATTAGGTCCTCTCCTCTCCAGAGTAATGCCAGTGGATGTGCTCCTGTGGCACATCACCATGGTGGCGTGGGACAAATCCAGCCTGTTACTTGTTTTGGGGGGAAAGGGGGGGAGTGGTGTGTGAATGTGGGATACGATCTGTGCCGTTTGCCCAAATAAGTCATGAAATCTAGGAACTTGATTTGATGATGTCCCCCGTGGAGAGGATTAGGCAGTGAGGTTGTGTTATTGGATGAAACAAGTTGTGCCAGCACATCACTGGGGGAAAGGAGGGGGGAGAAGGGTTGAGGACAAGAGTGGTTAGCTCTCGCTGAAGAACCGACACAGTTTTTGCCCTTGAAAAAACAATGTTTCCTTATTTGTAATAAGCTGTTGTTGGCAATTTACTGCTGCCAGCTGCATCTCTGTGGTTGATTAAGGGAGCTTGGATCTTAAATATGTAATAACTGTCTGAAAGCCATTGAGAGGCAGTTATTAGCTTCATCAGGGCCTGTGTACACATCCGCTGTGCTCCTTTATGAAAAGGCTACCTATTAAATGCATTGTAGTAATTTATAAAGTGCAGGATCTGGGCTTGTTTTAAAAAATTAAAGCAGCAACCCTAGCAAAGCTTGTTGGCATTGGAGTTATCTTGGAGTGAAGTGCTGCTCTGCAGCTCCTTGCTGGGAAGCAGAAGAAGCCACATCCACCTTTGCAGACTCTTCTTTCCCTGCGTGTGCTTGAGCATTGCTGGCAGCAACATTAGCAGCAGCTGTGATATGCAGGTCTTGTCAACAGAGCAGTTATCTGTCCCTCTCCCTTCTGTGCATGGGGGATCCTTCACCATGGCAATCCTTGAGCAGGGAGAGGTAAAGAGGTGATACACTGGACCCTGACGCAAGTGCTGAGTTCTTGTTGTGCATCTGCCTTGGGAACAGGTTTCTGTCCTCTGACACTTTGCCCCCAGGTCTGATCTTGGCGGATGGCACTTGGTAGTTTTCTTCCAGCAGCAGGGCGACAGAACAAAAAGCAGACAGCTGACCACAGCCAGCATCCAAGCAGCTGTGCAGATGGGCAGAGAAACATCTGCTGTCATCCAAAGCCAAACAGCGAGAAGCTGGACCTGGCAGACAATTGACTGAGTCAGAAACAGACCCTCCCTGGGGGAGAGGCTGAGCCCAGAGGCATCATCCCATCCCATGTGCTGCGGGTGGATGGAGCGCTGTTGGCCGGTGGGGGATCTGATGTCTCTCTGCCCTTGACAGGCAGGCATACCAAAGGTGATACAGAGTACTCCATGTATGCATCTGCCTTGTACATGTCCCTACTGGCTTTGCTCACACCAGGGATAAAATTGCATGCTCACTAGCAAGGACGTGCACATTGCTGCCATGCAAAGGGAAGGACACCTGTGATATCCTTCGCTTATGTTTCTTCTGTTCTCCAGCACCATAGGATGACTGTGTTAGCTTAGCCTGCGCAGTCTGGTCTTGCTGAACCACCTGTGTTTCTACAGTACCCTGGGATGAGGAGCTTTGATTAAAAGTTGGTCTTCCAAAGCCACAGCGTTTGCAATGGCCAGGCGCATGGCCTAGCTGCAGTGGTACTAGTGGGTGTGTTCTCTGCTTTGCAGTCTCTGGCATGGTTGGGGTTAAGGTCAGCCCTTTCCAACTCACAAATGCCATTTAGCCTGAGGACATCTTGGGAGATATCAAAAACTCTGCTAATAATGTTTCTGACACTGGCATTGGAGGCGTTGCGCTGGTTTCCAAGAATGGCAGTGCTGGATCCTGGGTGACAACAAATAATAACGGCATTCTCTGGTTTAAAAATATCTTGGCGTAAGAGAGAAAATATTCCCACTGCTGTGCAAGTAAGAGGGCAACCAGCATGTGCCTCCTTCATCCACTCCCTATATGGTTCCATTTCCATAGTGTCTGGACTCCTCCCTCCGCAATCAGAGTAACAATAAAATGTGTCTGGTAATGAGAAACAAAGCAATGGTGAAGAATGGGGACACAGACTGTGAACTCGGTGCTGGAAGGAGAGACGTGGAGCTGATGGCATATGCCTGCCCCATGAAACTTAAGTCCTTTCCAGGGGAAGGTCCTCTGGGTGCAGAGGCTCTCAAGTGACTGAGGATAGGGGTGGAGCTGAGTTAACTGTAGTCCAGTGCAGAGATAGTACCTTTGGATTATTTTCTAGAGGTGTTTTATTTACATTTTGTGGCTTTGCTGTCAGGAAGCTTTTTTACTCTTTGGAGTGCTTGAGTGATCCCTCTGGTTATTTACTCCTGTTACAACACTGGTGTACCATAGTCACATACTGCACCATTTTGAGATCATGTGATGCATCTCTAAATTAACCACAGGCCCCATATGCCCTGAGGAGAGTCTTGTCCCCAAGGCCAGATGTACCATCACCAGGTAACAAAGCTGTTGTCTTGCTGGCTGGGACATAAGAAGGACATGAATTTCTTGCTGGGTGCAGAACAAAACAACAAAAAGGACTGAACTGCTCTGAGCTCTTTTCCATACTCTGTTGCTTGCTTCCAGGAGAAGAAATTAGTTATCTGACAGGCTTTTGCTAACAATTTGGAGTAGAAATAGATCCACTCAGTTAAAGCATTCATCAGCCCCTCAAACTGCCCAGGCAGCCTCTCAGCTTCATAGTGCTAATGGCTCAGCTCCTCAGCCTGTGCAGTCATTTCCCCTGCTTAGTTCAGTAGATTTGCATTTGTACTTTAGATTAGGATATTGAAATGAGTGTCCCTCCTTAGTGATTGAGCATGTGATGGGACATAGGGAGATATTGCTCCTACATCGGGTAATAATAATATCAACTAAGTCGGTATTAATATCCCAGGCACAAGTGATCCTACCACAGAGGGAAGTGTAACAGGAGATTTTCCCTGACTCACAAGCTCTCCACTGACCCGGAACTCAGAAAGAATCAAATGAAAACCCGAAAATGGGTCAGTTTAGTAGGGGGAATTTAGCAGAGCAGTGTGGGAGTGTTGGGTCAGTGTCAGGCTGACCATGAAGTGGCTGAGAATTAGAAGAGAAAAATATGTCCTGTCCATGCCCTAGCAGTGCACAGGGAGAAGGAGAAGGGAGCTGAACAACAGATCACACCAAGAAACAGGTCTCTCTGTGGATGTCTCCGTTCATGAAGTCTGCAGGTGTGGGACAGAGATGATGTAACCTACCTGTCCTCGGATCCAGTCAGCATACTGAATTCTAGCCTCTTGCTGTTAGAGAAGTGCTTGAGGGGCTCTTAGACCTGCTAGCAATCCCCCTGGAAGGTTTCCTGGGCAATAGGTGAGATGTGGAGGTGTGCTCAGGAGCTGCCTTCAAAAGCAGCTCAGCCAGATTAGGTCTGCTTTTGTACCTGAAAGAACCTAGAATGAATCAACACATCATTTGTAAGTACCTCAAAGATAACAAGGAGATGAATAACAGCTAGCATATATTTGTCAAGAACAAATCTTATCAAGCCAACCTAATTTTCTTTTATGCTAGCCTTTGGGGTAAAGGAGAAGCAGTGGTCATCATGTTGCTCAGCTTTTAAGGGCTTTTAATGTTTCCTCCTTCGGTACTGTTGTAAGGAAGCACTGGCTAAATGGGGTGATGGGGTCAAACCTGTCTGGAAAGATAAATGTAGATGGGGTTGAAAAGGTGTTCAGCAGGTGCTTGTCCTGAACTGGAGCTTGTCAGGCATGGAAAAGAGAAGTTTGGTGTTTAAACTTGCAGATAGAAAGAGCAGAGAGGCTGGATGGAAGCATTATCGGAGGTAGGATGAGGGTTTACATTGATGGGCTGGGAAACAGTTGTAAGCACAGATTCAAGTGGGAGGGGAACAACTGAGTCAGGGGGTGCCATTGCGACCTGGCAGCCAAATCTGAGCTCACAATGTCATGCTCTTGCAATGAATGAGACAGACGTCACCTTGAAGATATTCACGAGGAGTGCAGCCATCCTTATGCTCTCTCTGCCCAGCCGTGTCCAGCTCTGGGAGCTCGGCTCTGGAAGAAGTTGGGAAGAGTCCAAGAGAAAGCACAGAAAATGACTGGTGGTTTGAGAAATATGACCCAACGTGAGAGGCTGCGAGAACTGGGGCTGTTTGATTTAGGAAGGCACAGGCACAGAGGAGGTCTGAGCCTTGAGCTATGTAAAGGGCAGAAAGATACTCTATGTCTGCAGGGTCTTGAGGGAGCAATAGAGGCGACTCAGATTGGACAGGGGGGAAAATTTCCTCCTGGTACAGATGGGTCTGCTCAGGAGTAGCTTGGGGGAGTGGGTGACCTCTGTAACAGCAGAGGACAGCTGAGAGACACCGTTCAAGAGTTTACCAAAGATACCAGATGTATTGTCTCTTTTAGGACAGGATTGGGTCAGATGAGGTCTCGGGAACTCTTCCTCTCCTGTTGTTCTGTGCTAGCCAGGCAAAAGCATTCATCATGTGAGTCGTCCTACAGTCAGGTGGCTTCAGTTTTTATGGTCTCCTGCTTTAAATGTGTGATGGGGCAACATACAAAGCAACCTACAGATGGAGCAGAAAGCCCCCATGCGTGCACACAACCTCCAGAGCTTCCCTGTGGCACCCAATCTGGGCTCTTTGCTCACAAAGGATATCTGGGACAGGGCCAGTGCTCGCCTGCCGTCTGTCTCCTTTGCTAATAATTAGATGCAATCCAAGCTTCCCTGCAGGAGAGCCCTGTCCCCATGGGGGAAGAAGCAAGGCTGCACAGATTAAGGAAGCTAATTAGAGGGGAAGAGAGCATTGGCACTGAAGCCCCAACAGTAAACTTTGAAATCTAGATAAGGGAGCAGTATTTAATTATATACAATTAAAACACTGCATCTCAGCCCCCTGAGAACTGACAGTCTTGGAAAGCCCTCACAAAGGTGCTAATGAACAGATCTGGAGGCAGGAGTGGGCTAGGGGCTGTGCTTATTAAACTGCACCTGGGAAGCATGTCTGAAAGGAAGAACTAGGAAGATTCTCTTGGACCACTGGCTCCTTATTTCTGTCTGGGGTCCTCACTGTCCAAGAGCAGGTAATGGGAAAGCTCTGGCACTGAAAGGGAGATTGCTCTGTGATTCCACACAGCTGGGTACAGACCATTGCAGACACCTCAGCATGGAAAGGCTACCCTGAAAATGTAGGGGAAAATGAAGAGAATATAAATACTTGGCCTGAGAAACAGTCTTTGTGCCATTCTCTCCCAATCCACAGGAGACAAAGCTCCTGTGCCTGCCAACCAAGGGCCTTCTGGGATCTCCAGGGAGCACTATGCCAATGTTCCCCTTTGCTCCACAATCCTCCAAAGTTATCTTAGGTTACTTTCCCACAAGTTTGCTCTAGACACTAAAACAACTGCTTCCCCTCCCTGCCTCTTTTCCACAGCACATATATAACCCCTGACTTCTGACCCTTTAGCCTGCCCTCTCCAAGCCAGGAGGGCAGCTTGATTTCCCTGTAAAGTGCCTGCCTTGTGTCCAAACATTCACCATGCCAGCTGAGCCAGCAAGCTTTGTAGGCTGCAGCAGTATGTTTTATCCCATAGCTGCTTCAGGGTATTAATGTAGTATAGCCAGGATGAGGGAAAGCTGGATGAATCGTCTGGCAGAGTAGAACTGCAGAAGTAGCCTAAACTTTTCCAAAATTCCTCTTCCTCAGCAACTTCAGAGCCTTAGGAAGGCTTTAGGTCAGCTTTGGCTACCAAAGGAGATGGCGAATGTTTTCGTTTGCAAATATAAAGTGCCAGAGTGCTTCTACCTCCTGAAGACAGTAACTTTGGAAAAATGTGAACAAAAGGCTACAACTCCTTTTCCTTATCTCCTGGTATTCCTCTTTTGTCTGGTGTTTGACCCCACTTTCTTCTAGATCCGTGTGCAGGATCTATGACTTGCGTCTGTGATATTGTCACAAACAGCTTCCCTGATGATTTGGCAGCTTAAAATGTTACAACACCAGTGCCACTGAGGATCATTTGAGCCTTTCTGGTGATGCTTTCCTCTGCTGTGCCAGGAGCTAAAGCCTCAGGGGGTTTTTCACTCATTGTGTTTAAGGTGAAAATTGAATATCTTGTTGAATCCCAGGTATCTAAGAGTTGAGGTTTTAAGAGAAATACTGACTAGCATCTAGAGTGCCTTATCTGGCCCTTGGTGTGCTAGGGGAGAATTTGCCATGCTTTGGGGAGAGAATTGCTCTCAATCTTGCAGAGCTGGAAGGGGAGGTGGGAGGCTTAAGTTGCTTCTCCATTCAAGTCTTCCGAGACCTAGTATGAGTGAGCATGTTGATCTCTTCAAAATATACAAACAGATTTCTACAAAGCACTTGCTAATGAACCAAAACAGCAGTTTGTCCTTTGAGTGATTTGTGGGGAGTCAGTAAAAGACTCGACCTGGAGAGCTCATTACGCTGCTAAAGGAGTGTATTTTTAGTGGGGATGCTGGGAAGCTGTTAGCTGCTGGCTGTGATGCAGGATGAGAGGCTTGGCAGGGCTGGGAGGGGATCTGTCACAGGAGACGTCTACCCCCTGTGTCAGTGCAAGCCTGGGGCTGGCTTGCAATGGGAGCAGGGCAGGTGGGGCTTGAGGGGCACTGGTTTCCACCCCCAATGGCTGGGCTATAGGCACGCTGACACCATGCTGGAGTCTCAGGTGCACAGTGAACAGAGCAGAGTGCAGCATCAGTGAGAAGAAAGAGCCACAGCAGCCTACTTGGACACTTAGCCACATGCATGGTATAAAACAGAGACCTTCTGGAAGATGGCAGTCAGACTCTCAGGGCTTAAAAACCAGGCCCTTAATCCTACATCAAAGGGAGTGTGGTACTGCTCAGCTACAAGGCTAATTGACACCACTTTTCCTCTTGGTGTGAGTGGCTGGGCTGGCTCATGCAGCAACTGTAGCTATCTCCAAAAGGGATGCATATACCACTGCATCTGGAATATTGTGTCCAGTTCTGGGCCCCACAGTTCCAGAAGAACAGGGAGCTGCTGGAGAGAGCTTAGCACAGGGCCACAAAGATGATGGAGTGGAGCATCTCCCTTCTGATGAAAGGCTGAGGGAGCTGGGGCTCTTCAGCTTGCGGGAGACTGAGGGGGTGAGCTCATTAATGTTTACAAGTACGTAAAGGGCAGGTGTCAGGAGGATGGAACCAGGCTGTTCTCAGTGATGTCCAATGATAGGATAAGGGGCAACAAGGAACAAGCTGGAACATAAGAAGTTCCAAAGAAATACAAGGTAAAACTTCTTCCCTGTTCAAGGTGAGGGACAGGCTGCCCAGATGGGTTGTGGAGTCTTCTCTGGAGACGTGCCAAACTCACCTGGACGAGTTCCTGTGTGACCTACTCTAGGTGTTCCTGCTCTGGCAGGGGGGGTGGACTGGATGATCTTTTGAGGTCCCTTCCAGCCCTTAAGATTCTGTGATTCTGTGATATGCCTGTGCCTCAGCAGTCAGCGTAGGTGAAAGACGCACCAGGGAAGTGTATGTTTAGAGATGAATTGAAAGCAAGTCATTGTCTTGATCCACAAGGCCCTCTGTTATCTTTTCTGTTACCCATCCCACGACGGGGCTGGGAGGAGTGAGCAAGTGGCTACACGGGGCTTGGTTCCGGCTGGGTTTAAACTGCCATGGCAAGTTTCATCTTCAGTATGCTTGCAGAGAGAGCCCTGGCTTGGGAGTAGGCAGCATAGGTAACAGCAGCGAGGAAAAGAGAATTCTCATGGCCTTGCCAGGAAAACCACTGTGTATGGGAAAGGGAGAACTAAATTGATCTGAATTTTCCTGCTACTGGACAGCATAGAATCACAGAATCATGGAACAGTAGGGGTTGGAAGGGACCTTTAGAGATCATCTAGTCCAACCCCCCTGCAGAAGCAGGTTCACCTAGACCAGGTCACATAGGAACATGTCCAGGCGGGTCTTGAAAGCATTTTAGTGCCAAGGTAGTCACACTCTGTGTAGATGGGTACATGTATGTGAGGGGGTGGGGAAAAAGGTAACTTTAAGAGCTCCTCCATATTTAATATTCTGTTAGTCCCTTCCCTCCTAGCTGGAGCAGACGTTTAAAATTCCTTTGCTGGACATGAGGGGGAATGTACTGATCTGTGTGAACATTATTTAATTAGGGGAGAAAACTTTCCATTTCAGGAAAGTTGCAACTGAATAAAGTAGTTTGGAAGTCTGAAGAATTTAACTGAAGGTTGGGCTTGGGGAGGGTATTAATTATTTACTGCTTCACAGAAAATTCAAGTTGGATTTTAAACCAAACTGTTCATTAACTCTAGAAACACAAGCAGGGGATGAATTTCTGTCCAAGTGTTTTGAAAACCTTTGCTAACAGTAACTGTGGCAGAAAGTGAAGCAAAAAACACTTCAGCATCTCAGTTTCTCTGTGAAAGCCAGTACGCTGAAAAGGTATGGATCAAGGCAGGCAGCTTGTGCAGCAGCTCTTTGCAAGCAGGGATTTGCTTCTAGCACTCTAGTTCTGTGATGGAAAACCCTGCAAAGGAGCAGGTGGGAGTCACAAAGCCACGTGTCAGCTTTGGCCCTGGAGCTCAGCATGATGGTTATTCCACCAGCAGCCATGGGGAGCGGGGCGTAGTGCCTGCCCTCCAGTCCTTGCTGGGGTACAGCACCCTGTGATTTGTGGCATGTTTTATTCATCTGTTTCTTTTTGAGCTGAGGCACATGTAGTAATTAGTGGAGAAGTGGTGAGCTCTGCTAACGCATTTGAACATGGGTAGCTTTAGGCTTGCATTTGGGTCATTAAAAATGAAGTACAATGATGTTGCACTAGTTATCGTGAGCAGAGTCTTTGGTTTGGCAACAGTTATCTCCCCAACACCATTGCACTAATGACTTCTAAGACAGAAAGAAGTGTGTGTCATTAAGGCAACAGAGTTGTGTGAAGCTGCTATATGAAAAGGAAAGGCTGAGACAGACCAGTTCATGGTGAGCTTGTTACAAACCTCACTAGTTGAGTTTAAATCCTTGAGAGGCTAGGAGCCAAAAAATGTGCTGATCCGTGAGGGAAAGCCCTTCCTGCACAAACATCCTCCTGAGGATGGGGGCAAATTACAGCATGAGGAAAGCAGGTCTGGAGACATGGCAGCACAAACACTGATTTCTCCTGCTCCTCCTTTGGTTTCTCCTTCAGTCCCATTGCAAAACAGGTCACACAGCCCAGATGCATACAAGTGAGGAGGAACAAGTGTGAGGATTTCTCTTCAGGTTTTGCCAGGAGAGGCAAAATCCAGGAGAGTAAAACCCTCCCAGGAAAACCCACCTCATATCTCCTGAGGATCTTCTCTACCTGCTGGTGTGCCCAAGAAGACTGAGTGACCTTGACATACGAGCAAGGTTTTCTTGTTGCTCTGTGGGATCTCTCTGCTGGTGGAGGCAATTGATTTTAAAATGTAAACAATAGGCTATAGAGAAAGGCTTTGTCTCACAGCTTGCCTAAACTACAAACACAACACTATGTGTGTCAGATACAACAGCTATGTGTGTCAGAGCTGCTAGAGGTGGCCTGTAAAGGTCATTTGGCCTGCCTCCCTGTGTGATAGAGGTTTTACAGGCTTGTTGGTTGTCATTCCTACAAAGGCTGGAACTGGGAATGTGTTTGATTGAGGGTTTTTCCCCAGAAGTACCCCACTGCATTTTCACCTCTCAGTGAAAAGGAGTGAAATTGGAAACTCCATAGAAGCATGCATGGTTTTCATTAGAAAAGATGGGGAAGGAGAAACAATATATATTTAGAGGGGGGTTGGCGTGTTTTTTTAGAGAAGACACTTGAGACAAAATAAAATGTCATCTTTGCCTGCATCAGTCTTTGATGACAGAAATCCACATTGCAGCACTACACTGAGCAACCTGCAGAGATTTGCTGTGCTGGGAAGGCCCTGAGTTATCATCAGTCCCCTTGGTTGAGGGTCAGTTGTGAGGGAGGTGGAGGTTTGCTTGCACACTCTCACAGTGGAAATGGCTCACATCTCTTGAGCTGCAGAACAAAATTACCTTCCATTTCTTCTTCTGTTGCTCTGTGCCCCATAGCAGTGCTCTACAAAGGTGGTTGCTGTGCAGGCATAAATAAAATTCACCACACAGTGGGACTACACATACCTGGAGCCATAACAGAAACCTTAATGAGTTAAATCAGAGCTTTTATTGTCTAATTTCTCTTTGTCAAATGGTTTCTCACATCTCCATAGGTAATTCACGTGGTGGGGAAGAGTTCTTGCCTTCTGGAAACTGGCTGCCTTTTGAAATGCTCCCATCAGAGATGTGTTTTTCAGGCTTGTACTTCTTCCTTCTCATTATCTTGTCAATGGGAGCTTTCTTTGTGCTCTGAGTGAAGGAAGGAGAATGTATTGGCAGGGAATACCAGGCTGTTTTGTCTGTGCCTTGTGGATGTGGGCATTGAGGCCTTAGGAGCCATCTGAAGGGAGAATTCCCCTTTCTGCCAGAAGAGTTGTAAGAGTGGCTGCAGCCTGGTTGAGGGAAGCCATCTCAGCCAGAGCTGTGGCTGAAAATTCCCTGAAGCAGGAGGGTTAATCATCTGGCCACTGCTGCTGGCGGTAGGCTCTGTAGGTGCTCATTTAGCAAAGGAACTCTTTTCAAATCTGAAAGCTATCAGCTGCAGACAAAGGCAGGGAATATTTAAAGTCTAGAGGAGCCTGAAAGACTGCAGATAAACCTGAAGAGTTTTCCCCCCATAGCTAAATCTCTAGGATATATTTGTTGAAACTGTTGAAAGAAGATACAGTAAAGATTTGTAACAGATTTCTGCCAAGGATGCTGCATGCTCACCTGAAAGAGTGCACAGGCCACCTGCCTGTCAGCTGGGGAAGGTAATCAATTGGTTTGCAACCTGCATGAGTTTGCATGCATAAATGCCTGCTCTGTTTTGGGAGTTGGTCCTTTTCCCTTCCAACCTTGTGTCTGGGCACATCTAACAGCGGTGCCTTCCTTTGCAGATCTGTCCTTCCGCAGTTCCTGTCTGGTGTTTGTGAGCACCAAGTGTTTGTTTGTGGCATGCAGGTGAGGGGCAGTGCAGACCAGTGGTCAGAGATAACCAGGCTTCTGAGACACGCAGAATGAAGATTGACAAAGTGGTTCTGGACCCCATGAGGAATCAGAGAGGGTCTTAAGCATCAAGGTCTCTCCTCACCACACATAGTTGTCCTCTGGGGTTGGAAACCTTGTTCTTCCCCCAGAGATCTCTTGTCTTTCCTTGCATTGTCCCTGTTTCCATTCCAGCCTCCCCTCTGTCCCACCACTCCAGTTTCCTCTGCTCATCTTCTCCGTGTCATAGTTTCAGGGGACGAATGCTTGTTTCCTACCTCAAACCAGTAAGATCTGGATCATCCTGCCTCAAAATGTACTGTAGGTACCCATGCAGGCATTAATGCTTCTCCTAGTTTAGCCTCTCAGGCTCCTTGCAGAGAGAACTGATGTCCACCAGGCTTAGCCCTCAGGTATCAAAATAAATAGATGATCTTTGTTTTACTGGGATCTAAATCAAGATGCTTCAATGCCCTTGGAGCATGTGCCCAGGCTGCACTGGGAGGATGAGCAGGATGAGCCCCTGCTGCGAACACACCAGCACAAGTTAGATAAACCAAAGGTGATAGGGCCCACATTTTAACGACCAGCAAAAGCTATTGAGGTTTGCACTTCAAACCTTCAGTTCTTGAGCTTTTGTCTTCTTACCATCACTGTAAAGAGAGAGGTTTGTTGTGTCTGATGATTGTTTCCACCCTGCGAAGTCACCATTTGCTGTGGTGCAGCTAACTGGTGTTACTGCTGCTTTGGCACTGACCGAGACCAGACTTTGGTTGGTAGGTTGTTTTGTGACCATGCCCTGCTGAGATACAGCATGACTTACAGAAAGAGAAACAAAAGAGGGTTTACATATTTAAATAGAAATGATTCTCATGGTTTTGTCATCACATATGGCAGGGACATATGCAGAAATGAATTTGCTGCTGTTTGCCTAGTAACAATAAGCAGGTTGAGACAGTCTGTTAGATCTCACAAAAGGAAACATGGCTTTTCTTTTTTAATCTCTGTTTTCTTAATTCAGATGTTCCCTGCTGTTCTCTTGAAACTGAGTTGCAAGTCATGAATTGGGGGTGGGTGGGAAGGCATTCAGCTGCAATGAAAAAGAAAGGGGCTACCCTAGAGGCACATGTCTTCATCTGCCTGTCAGACTGCTTTAGGAGATGTCCTGTGCAGAGGCTGGTCTCTTGATGAGGACCAAGCATGGTGAGCTGCAGCTCAAGGCTTATGTATGTTGGCGATCTCACTCGACTGGTTTACAATTAATGTTATGAGTGAGCTGTTAAAAGCCTCCATGCAGCAGCCTGAGAGCAGGAATGCCAGCTTTTTGCTTTGAGAGCATCTTGTGTGGTGGAGTGCATGTGCACAGCAGTGTCTCAGAGAGAGCAAGCACTTAATATCACAGGGCCAAAGCTATTGATTCTTCAGGGACTATGAACCTGCTCTTCCCCCTGCAAGGAAAAGCTGCAATGCTGGTTTTGAAGCCCATGTGTCTGTGAGCATACACCCCCTACTCCTTGTCTCACCCAAGAGGCAGCATCTCTGCCCACCCAACCACGCAGCAAAGCCAGAAAGAGCGACTCTTCCAGCATTACAGTAAACCTGAAAGCTGGCAGGTAGGCAAAGATTTGCAAGTCAAAGAGGAAGGGAGGACAGAGTTGACATCTATGGTGTTAAGTCAGCAAACTCTTAGTGAAAATCAGAGGGCAATGAAGAAACAGCTCTGTCTCAGCTTGGCTCCTGTTCGTTCAGCCCTGGCTATTGAAGAAGGGCCTTGTGCCAGAGGCATGGGCATCCCTGTACTGTTGCTTGCAGCCAGGGGTGACAGACAGCTTTAAGAAGTTCAGAATGGCAGGAGCTGCAGGAACACGTGTGACACATGAAGCACTTCTCTGAAGAAAGCACTGAAGCTCCTTTCCTGCTGTTGAGAAGAACATGGTGGGGGATTCTTCAAATAAAATTACTGATTTGAGTTGAAAATGCAGACTTTTGATGTCAAAGGAACTTTTTCACAAAGGGTAGATCATAGTCCCTACTAGTGTCTCAAGGGAAGCATTTCAATGCCTTGTGATTGTGTTTTCTAGGTCCATTTTCAGGCAAGATGTGGCTTTGCTCTCAATCCTGCAAGCCTGAATACTAGAAAACACCATTCCCCTGTTTGCCAGCGAGCATCTTGTGAAATACCCTGCCTCTGCTTGGCAGTTCTTTACTTCCAGAGCACAGTGGGTCCCCTGATGACTTGGCAATAGTCAATTCAGAACCGCTGTTGCAGGCAGCAAGGCCGGGACATGTCTGTATGTGTATCCAGTGTGTTGCAGCCCCTTGCACACGTGGCTGTGATCATGGCATGCTGAGACATCCCTGGGAGAGCTGAGCTCTTAGTACAGCAACGTGACAATCACACTTCAAAGCTGATTGAGGACATGGGCTTGTTAATTTTTGCAGAGGTTAATGGATCTCATCGGTGCTGCGTGTATGAGGAGTGCTGGGAACTTAGCATCTTTGTCTCCCCCGTGTAGTTCTTTGACCATATATAGCCAAGGTATCAACTTACAGGCCTGGGGATTTCAGCTTTCTGTTTAGATTTTAGATGAAAGGCTGCAGTTGGAAGTGATTGTTATAAATATTTCCCGCTATCTGGTAGCATGCTGACTTCAGTCCCTTCTAAGGAATTCACCATAATTATCCTTTGTAAGAGCTGCAATGAAAACTCTGTTCCTGGCAAAAGTCCGTGAGTGGAGCGTGTCCTCCAGCTGCCCGGCTGAGATGTGGCTGTGTCATGTCTTGGAAGGCTGACTGGGGCTGAAGCCTCAGGTGAGGGCAGAGCTCTGCTGCAAAGGTGCTACTGGCCTCTGTGTCCAGTGCTGCAACTCTCTTGCTTTGCTATGGGACCTCTGCTAGGGCAACACAAATACACAATGTCATGTGCTCTGTCAATGTTCACAAGGCAAAGAACAGGTTCTCTGCAAGCACAGAAAGAGGGGAAGCTGCTGTTCCTTTTAGCAACCTCCAAACTGCTTGGCTGCTTTCCTCTTCCTGGCAGGGAAGAATCTGGCCAAGGGGCTGTGGAATGGCCAAGGCTGGACCAGTTTTCAGGATCTGGGGTTTGAGATGCAAATGAACCTCCTTTTTTGCCCCATCTTGAGCAGGATATGGAAGCGTTCAATACAAAGAGCCGCCTGCATCCTGTGGTTTGTTCACGCAGGAGACAGGAGATGGGGCTGGGCACTCTTCACATTGCTGGAATGGAGAAATTCCCCTGAACTCTGCTGTCTGCTGACCACCACCAAAGAGCAGCCTATGTCTGAAAAGGAAAAGGAAGCAAGAGCCATCCAGCACACCACCTGGTTGTCCTCATTGCATGGGGTAAACCCTGTGAGAGCAGCTGGTGGAGGGCACTGGCGGGACATTCCCGGAGGAAACTTTCTGCAGTTTCCATTTTCAGGGAAAAGCAGAGAATGCAGTGAGCAATTGGGGCCATTGTCCCAGGAATGACAGGTTTTCCCTTCAAACACCCAGAGTGACAGGAAGGATGAGGGCTGTCACCCTGATTCTTCCTTTTTCACTTCCCTCTTTCTCTCTTCTTTCTTTTAAAGTCTTTTCATGTATCAAAAAAAACCCCCACAGCAAACCAGCCAGAGCTGCTGCTCTGTGCAGAAGGGCTAAGGAAAACAAGAAAAAGCAGCAACATGCAGTCAGAAATCCCAACTCCCAAGGCCTCTGCAAATTTGTGCCACAGAAATGCTGTACTGTTGTGCAATTTGGTGCCTCAGAAGAAGAATAAATCTGCTTTCAAAAAAAAGAAGTCTCTCTGCATATTGCATATATTTATAGTTAGCTGCAAGCCTTTCCAGTGAGAACTTTTAGAATTCATTTTAAATTAAAGTGACTAGCGTGACATACCAGCACTTAGCCATTTAACAGAAACATTTTAGTCGTATAAATACAGTTGCTATTATTAAACTCCAGGGAAAGCCTGCAAGATGCTCCAAATAACATCCCTCTAGTTTGCCTGACCGAGCTCTTCTGTTGATACCCAGAACCGAGGCATCCGAACACCTTGTTGGAAGGCGTGGGTCCATTTTATTTTCTGCCTCCCTGATGGCTGTTGAAACTTGTCTTAAACTTTCTCTTTCTCTGCTTTTTTCCCTTCCCTTTTCTATTATGTTATTCCTTAGACATTTTTTCTTTTTCCTTCAGGCCTCTTTTATCTTTTTCCTCCCTCTCTCTCCTCACTCAAGGAAGCCTAGTTCCCAGTGGCACTTTCTGGCCTTCTCTCTGAAGGCAGACAGAAACTTGTCTGATAAACCAGTTGCTGGGACTGACTTTAAGGATGGCACAAGTTGCTATCTGTGTTAGCAGAGAGCAGGAGTATTTCTGTGTGTGGAAAAATGCCTGTAGGCAAGATTTTAGGAAATCTCTGTCCATTTACCCTGTCTGTATTTACAGCTTGTGGAAATCCTAATTTTGATGCTCCAGAGTAAATAACACCAAACATGGTGAGGGCAGAGCTGGGAACAGGTTTCAACCTTCAGTCAGCACAATGCAGGAAAGGACTCCTTTTTGAAGATCTCTTGTCCAAAGAGCTGTCTAGAGGTTAAAAGACAGGCAGCCAACAACTGGGGTCAATCGCATCTCCTCCACATCGGTCTTAGCCCAGTTCATTTCCAAACAAGTGCTAAGCAGCAATTCCTTGTGCACCCTTTCAGCCTGTATGACTGCTAAGAGAGGGAGGAGGCAATAAATCACTTCAGCCCAAGGCATAAGCCCATCTAATCACTTAATTAGGGGCTTTCTCCTTATTTGTAACCTCCTTTCAAAGCAAATGAGTCTGACTGGTAATGAAAGGAAACATATGCAAGAGTTTAAAATTCGATGTCTCAGGGCAGCAAAGAAAATCTGTGTGTGGCTGTTTGCCTGAGAGACTGTGTGAATGAGAACTTGTATGCATGGGGGCTACTGCCTCAAAAGTGTCCTCCTCAGCTCCTGTCCTCCAGCACAGGCATGGTGCAGGGAGGACAGCCTGCTCCTGCTTTTGTTCCCGTGCTAGTCCAGCTTTCCAGAAACCTACAAACATTGATTTGCTGCTCCACACAAGGGCACGTCAGGCAGGATACTGGATGGCAGAAACACAGGGTATACTTGTCCAAAATTGTGTGGGTCCCTGGTGTCCCCTTGCAGAGCCAGGAATTTCTGTCTATGACACATGGCTGGAAGTAGGAAAGTTTAAGATTTTAGCATTTGTTTTTCTCTGCAGTGCAGGACATTGAGAGGTATCAAGAGGCTCCTCTGAACATAATTTCTGTTTGCTTTGTCCTTATTCCAGCTTTTCTTATTCTTCCCTGTCTTAATTCAGTTTAAGGGACTGTAAGTATTGCGCTTCTGAATTAAAAGCAGACAAGCTCACTCGGTTATGCTCTGAAAAATGGCCCTGTCTGAGCTGGTCATTTCGGCCTCTGTCACCCTTCCTGCCTCAAGCTGCCGCTTTGCACCGTCTCGGCTGTGCCCCTGGGAAGGATCTTCTCCCAGACAGGCGCTGATGCTGGCACTCGCCCGCTTTACTTCTCACCATAAGAAACGGGGCTTGGCAACACCACTGCCAGAATGATGAGGGCAGTTCTGCATGTAAACCAGAAAGCAAGCAAACACTCGAGCAAGTATGGGAGGAAAAAAAATCATTTAATCCCTGTGATAGTCACTTAATTGCTATTTTTTTTTTTTAGCTCTGGAGGTTTTCTGGCGCTTGAGGTTTTCTGAAGGTTCAAGAGATGAAGAAGTCTTTCTGCCATATCTCTAGTTTTTAGTAATTGCTCAAGTAATTGCGTTGGTTGTAAACCATGTGGTAATAAGCATGTGTACAGCTGTGATGCAAAAAGCAGAGCTAATCTGACTGAGGGTGCCAAGCAATATGCAATGCAAGAGTAATGATTATTAATAGTATGTGTTGACTTAAGCTGATAATGCCTCAGAGCTTTCGTTCTCCATATCTCACCAGCGGTAAACGGACGCTCGCTGCGGAAGACAAATACCTTGTAACTAGGAAACTGCTTACCCCTGGACTCTCTGGGGGTAGCATGACCTTAGAGACAGTGGCTCACGAGGATGGAGGCTTTGGGGTGTATCTGGAGTGGAGGGAAACCAAAATACCAGGGCAGGGGATAGTGTCTTATACCTTGCAATTTTCTTCGCACAAAGAATTGTGTTTGGATGTGATAAATGCAGGCACAATGCACTGTGTGGGCTGGAGAAATGCAGGTTGCCTATGGGGAGGGCTCTTGTCTGAGTTAATTATTCCCAGAACTAGAAATAATTAGTGCTGAGCCTTATTTTAGGAAGTAAATGCAAGATGAGATGGAGAAATATGAAATGGGAGAAATTATTACATAGCCTGAACAGCTGGTTGAAGGGAAGGAGAAAGAAATTGAAAAAATACAAAACCTCACAGTGTTGAAATAAGAAAATGCTAGATTAATCCAGAAAATATCCCCAAGCCAACCCAAAACCTAGAATCTTCACCTTTTTGTGCTTTCTGGCTCTTACTTCATCTTTCCAAACACGGGAAGGATAGGTGACTGTTGGATTATAGAGAGAGCTGGGGAAGAAATTCTTTACTCTCTTTCTTTCTTAAACTTCTCGCTTTTTCTGCTCTCCATCTTTACCAGAACTCCTTGGGTTTGTGGGAAGAAATTTCTGACATGACAAATGAAAAATAAAATCATGTCTTTGGTAACCTGGTAGGATTTAAGAATTTAATCTATTCAGACAAAAAAAGTAAAAGAACAGGTTTTGCTTTTTTTCCTCTCCATTTTTTTGGACAATTTGATAAAGTTGGAAGGAAAAGTCAAAGAAATTATTAGGAAACAGCAACAGTGAGGACTTAAAGAAATAGCAGGGAAATAGGTATTTCCTATAATAATAATAAAATTAGGAACAAAATTAATATAATAATAATAAGAAAAATCATATTATCAAAATAGACAAAGAAAATGTGGTATTCAAACTTTTATAGGACGATAGAGGAGGCTTGAAATTTTCAGCAAAGATTTGCAAATCAAGTTTTGTTGGGGGGGAAAAAAATCTTACAAGGAGACCTTTTTTTACAGTTCTGATATTAAGCATTACTCTTCTAAAGAGAATTGTGGACTTTTAGAGGAAATAAAGGAATTTCCTTTAAGTTGGAGCAGCAAGTGGCCTCTGCTGAAATGCAGTGGTTTACCCTGCCTTGTTTAAGGATCTGAGCTCTCTTCTGTTCAGAAGGACAACTGGGAAAAACTCCCACCCTAAGAGCAATTAGTACTTCAGAGAGGAACTTTAAAGAAAAAACTGTCACAAGTAACAGTATTTCTGATTGCAGGGCATGACTTCTCATACCGTGTGAGCTGGAATTGCAGTTGATAAAACAAGCAGCTAAAATGTGAGATACAGTGTTTTAAAAACCGGTGATTTTATGAGGTGGTGCCAAACACTAGGATGCAACTTAACATCATCAGAACTCAGGAAACATCAGCTGCAACTCGGGGACGTTGGCATCATATTCAGGGAAAGCTTTTGTAAGGTTTTCTCTAGCTATCCAACTTGGCCTGGATAAGGCCTCTGAGAGGCACTTTTTTTTTTGCTGCCAAGAGCTGTTTCTCACGAGCTTTCCCCTCTTCTCCAAGAATGGGGAAAGCTGCAGGCATATTGATCTGAGTCAAAATGTCAATGAAGAGCTTGCCCCAGATGGAAAGGGAAACAAAGGGCACAGCCATGAGTGACTTCAGCCCCTGTATCTTTCCAGGTTCCTGCAGCTGCAGGTTTATCACTGTCCACACAAAAATATCTACCTTAATCTAGGTTAGATTGCGTAGGAGACTTGTGTCTCTGTTGACCCCAACAGTAGGTTATTAAGTGCTCTGTCCGACCTTGTCTTGGGATTGGAGCTTCTCCCCCATTTTGTAGGATGGACCTTTTCATAGCCATAACATGGTTAGAATTTACAAGAAGCTTTTTCCCCCACTTTGGGGAAGCTGGCTATAAGCATAGTCCTTGTACTCTGTTCTACACATTGCCATGGTAGGGCCTGATCCAAACACCTTTCACCCACTTGCTCAGCTGTATCAGTGGTGTCCATGACACAGCAAGAAATCATGTAGGTGGCATTCTGGCTCATGCTGGCCCAGCTCCACAGTGCCTGCAGACAAATTGGTTATGCTGGAGAGAGCAGCTTTGTCTTCCTTGCTTGGGCTTGAAAGAAATGTCCTTGTTGAGGTGTTTCCAGGATGGGAAACCATCAGCGAGTCACGTTTGCACTCTCCTTCCAGGCATACCTCATAGCATGTGTCAACACAGATTGATATGCAAGAGGTAAATGTGACCCTCACCTTCCTCCCGACTTGTCCAGGGTGTCTGCGTGTCTTGCAAGACTTGGGGGAACAAGGACCTTGGCAGCTGGGATCTCCCAAACCTTGTCTGTACAAGATGGAGAACACAACTGCAGTACAAGCGTCCAGGGGCTTCTTCCCTTTTGTATATTTACCAAGAACTGATGTGTTCTTGGGAGTGCAGCACTAAATAGCTAGAATGGCAGTAGTAATGGTGGGAGAAAGTTATTTTTCTGTTCCTTAGACTTGTGAACAAGCCTTCTGGACCACAATACATGGGCCCATGGACAATGGAACTAAAGAGTCATTTGGGGAGATAGTGAACAAATGGTCTCTTTTGAGAATCTTTCATATCTGAGGATAGCTAATTGGTCAAGCATCCCTGGACTTCCGTCATGAAGGGCCTTAGGAAGAAGTGTCATTGGCTCTCTCAAGTTGAAAACAACCAAAAATGCTTTTGTTGCCGAGTAAGTGTTTTGGATCTCATTTTCCCACTGCATATTGTACTTTTCAGTCTAAAAAAGACATGAGAAATAGAAATGACTGATTTTTCCATTCCTTAAGCTGCCTCCACGTGGGTTGTTGCTCAGGGGATTTCAAGGCAGTCTGAAACACAGACAAATGCTGGCTTCACGTATGCTCTTAAATATTGCTGTGTTTTGAATTTTATTAGAACTTGGCAGACTTCTGCTTGAGCTCTAACTTCCTTTTCTGCCTTCAGTTTACCAGCTGCCATAATTTCAGATGCACCATCACAGTGTGCAACCATATAGCCCAGCACACGTGAGCAAGGGGAGCACTCTCAGAACTTGTCTGGTTAAAGTACTTATATTAGTAGCTGGCAACCAGGGCAAATTAGACCTAAGCTGGTACATTGCATAAGCGAGGAAACCTCTTCTCTGGTGTGCTATCAGTCCTGCTGTGTTTGCCCAGTAAAAAACCAGGATCTTCTCTCAGTCATAGTCTCAGAATTCTGCCTGGAGACACCTTGGGTGTATATACACTCAAGGGCATGTATATTCAAGGGAGAGGATGTGATGAACCCATACATCTGTCAGAAAGTAAATACAGCTTCGTGATCTTTCTGAGCTGACTGCAGCTCTAAATCCTGCCAATGAGACAGCCATAATTCCTGGTGCAGGGCGCTGAAGACAGATGCACAAATCCTCGTCGAGCATGGGAAGTAGCTGTTTTCCCGTTGCTCCAAAGAAGCCTTTGAGCTGTGAAATCAGTGCCCTTTTGTTTGGCTTTGCTGCAGTATGTCCTGTTCTGGGTCAGGATGGCACATGCTGCTGGATCTGGCCATGAATTGTCTGATTAGGTCTCACACACCCTTGGGGATGTAGAAAGACGTGAGCAGGTTGGGGAGAACAGGTTGGTAGAAGGAAATCCATCCCTTTGGAGCAGCATCAGCCCTCAACACTTTGATGAGCTAAAAGGCACTGGAGGAAAAAAAAAAAGCTGTATGATAACTGATGAAGCTATTAATGTGATGGGATGGTTTCTTGAGCATGGTCCAGACCACAGCATATTTGGGAGTCACTGGCAGCTTGCCACCTACAAGAGAGATATATTCATGGTCTCTGTCAGTGCAAGAGGGAGAAACACCCTGTTTGCTTTTTGTTTTCCAAACAAACAGATCCTGTGCTGGCTGATGTGAAGACTCTCTGCTGGTGAGGATTGAAATGTGCCTGTCTGAAACAACTTGATTTTCTATGGCAAAGATAGCTTTGATCACCATAACATCTGGTGCTGCAGAGTGTCTTTGCCTTGAATTTCCTCCAGCACAGAGCAAGCACTGACGAGTGTGACTCAAGGAAATACTAAAGACCAGACTATGACTGTGACTGGGGGCAGATGTTATACTGGACATCTCGTACCCTATTCTGAAGCAGTCCCACAAACTGGAAGGCGTGCTGGCTATGAACTGTAGCAAAAGCTCATTGCTTCTGTCATAAGGAAATGGGGGCCTTGAGTAGAGCAGAAATCTGTGCTACATCAACACTTAGCTCACAAAGGCTACAATGTCTCAAGCAATCAGCCTAGAGTAGCCACTTTGGAACTCGTTTGTGTCCATGACTCTGGGTCCAGGCTGGCACCAGCTTCTTGATCCAATCAAAGCCTTACGGGAGGTCAGGATGGATTTGCTCCTGAATGGGCAGTTTCTGTGTTCATATGTCTATACATACTACATAATCCCAGAATGACAGGGGTTGGAAAGGACCTCTGGAGATCATCCAGTCCATCTCCCTGCTAAAGCAGATTCCTCTCCATCAGGTCACACAGGAACGTGTCCAGGTGGGTTTGGAAACCTCCAGAGAGGAGCCTCCACACCCTCCCTGTGCAGCCTGTGCCAGGGCTCCCTCACCCTCACAAGACTAGCATCATCCTCTTGACACACACCCTTTAGGTATTCATCAGCATTTATAAGGTCTTCTCTTAGCCTTCCCTCCTCCAGTCTAAACAGCCTCAGGTTTCACAGCCTTTTCTCACAAGAGAGATACTCCAGTCCCCTGATCATCTTGGTGTCCCTGCACTGGCCTCTCTCCAGCAGTTCCCTCTCTCTTGAACTGGGGTGCTCAGAACTGGACACAGTACTCCAGATGTGGCCTTAACAGGGCAGAGTAGAGAGGAAGAGAACTTCCCTTGACCTGCTGGCCACACACTCCAGGATGTCATTGGCCTTCTTGGCCAATATTAGCCACAAGTTTGGGCAGAGGTCTCTCCGGGAGCCTGTTTTCTCCACAGCGCTGGCAACCCTGTGCCATACATAAAGCATCAAATCAGAGGGGTTCAGCTGTGTTCTCCTGTCCTCTAGTCCTGATGGTGGGACATCTGGAGAGAGGAGAAACATATTTGCCTGTGGTATTTTTAGCTTGTGCATGCCAGTGCAAAGAGAGATCACCTCAAGGGTGGGAACACAGTTGTACTTTAGGGCACTGCAGCACAGACCTGCCTCAGCCTTTGCCTGGTGAGGCTGCTGTAGCTCTCTGGAATGGTGGTTTCATCACACTGCAGAGGAAGCACCAGGGAAATTAGCCAGGCTTCCAGTTAGTCCATCACAACACTCATGTTGCCCACTCTCAAGGCAGTGGAGCAGTAATGAAGACAGAGTGGAGAAAGGCAATCTGTACCCAGAGCAGTTTTAATAAGTGAAATTGAAAATAAATCACTGCAGACATGGTGGCTCATGCCAGCTCTCATTCATGCTCATTCCCTCACTCTGCTTTCCTTTCCCCCTGTTAATTGCTCTGCTGCAATGCATTATTGTCCTAGTTTATTATCCAGCCACTGGAACCTGGGATAGTCTACAAACCTGCATTGGAGAGGAGTTACAGTGGAGCAAAGCAGGTGAAGTCTTAGCCTGCAAGAATAAATTAGGAAAGGAGAACTGGAGATGCTGACATGTTTGCTGTTTGATGGTGCAGGATTAGGTGTATCTAACTGAGCAAATAGCAGAGCCCATGGTGCTGTGGCCTACTCCTGTGCCTCAGCCTCCCTGTGACTGCCTCAGAGCTAAAAAGCTGCTGTCACGGTACCAAGCAGCTGCCTCTCAGAAATTGGGTCTCTGCAGCCTGCCCTTCCTTCCCTTCCCTGAGAAACTAAAGCAAGTTCTGGGAAAGCAGCTGGGTACCAGAGACCTTGTGAGATGGGATTCAGAATAGAAACTCTCCCTCGCCATAGCCCTCTCAGAAA
Organism: Colius striatus; assembly: GCF_028858725.1. Classification (NCBI taxonomy): domain Eukaryota; kingdom Metazoa; phylum Chordata; class Aves; order Coliiformes; family Coliidae; genus Colius; species Colius striatus. The sequence continues at coordinate 110,659,671 of NC_084760.1, forward strand.
GTCTCTTTCAAGCCAGAAAGGGTTTGTTCTGCTCACCTTACTGACAAGCCACTATCTGTAGAGCAGGAGAAAGTGGGGTTTGCACAGTTTTGGGGTTCTCAGGTGAAAGGGAACTGCTTGTGCCTTGTTCTTCACCGTTAGAGATGTGGGTCTTTTGTTTTGAAGCAGATGGACGAAGGCAGCAAAACACAGATGTCTCATGGTCACGAGTTGGGAGAGAAGACTGGACCGTGCTGTTACTTTGCCATGCTTTGGGAAGCCAGACTGCTCCCTTGGTACAGCTCAGTATGCTCCAGCTGTGCTGGGAAATGTCAGCTATGGCATAAGCCTCAGTCCTTTCCTACACACCATAAACGCTCCAGCAGGACCAGAGAGCCATCCTGGACTCTTATCTGTGACTAGCCAGGAGCTACAGCAGCCCAAAAACCAGTATTAACTATTTGATTGCTGTAGGGTTTTTGAAGTTATCCTTTTGCCAGAAGTTCCCAGCCACTTGTGTTCTCCTTCATAACAAACCCTTCTCCTCTAGCAACTAGGTGGTTCCCAGGGTGCAGTTACATGACTCTATGATGTGATGAAAACCATCTCTTTAAGGCTTAAAATCAACTCTGGGTAGTGCTGAACCATCTAGAGTAAGAGGTTCTGGAACAGTGGGGCTGCCTTAAAATGTCAGGGCCTGGAGAGCTCCCCTTTGAGGCTGTGGGTGCAATCTGCAGCCGAAAGCCTGCCTGCTGCTGCCAAGCCTGAGCCAAGAATGGGGGGCTGAAGGATGTTGCCTGTGCTACATCGAGCAGCAGAGCACTATGTGAGAGGTGGGTGAGTTTCTGGGAATGAGTGTCCTTTGGGTGAGCCAGGACCTGCCATCCCCATGCCTGAGGCATATCAGAGTTGCTGAAGGAAGTGCAGCTGGGAGCTTTCTTAGGCAGTGGCAGCAGTGCCACTGCACATGGAGACACAGAGCAGAGGGCAGCTGGGGCAACTCTCCCTTGGTGCAGCAGCCTGAAATGCAAGGCAGTGATCCAAAGCATTTGAAGATGTTATCTCCTGATGTCTTTCCGTTTGACGTGTGCCCATCTTGCCTGGCAAGAGCCCAGGAGTGCATTGTCGCTTGATAACAGCTCTCAGGACTCGCCTCACAGGGAGCACAGGGATGAGCTGCTTGTGCTCGGCTGCCTCCCCAGCCTCAGCGTTCCCTGCCCAGCAGCTTGGCAGAGACCACACCTAGAGATGGGAGTTGCTCACTCATCCTTCATGTGAGGGGTAGAGGAAGGGTGCCCTTGCAGCATAGCCTGGACTTCACCACAGAGTGAACTGCACATATATCCCAAACTCAGCACCCTCCAGGAATGCCCCAGCTCCCCTGGCAAGATCAACACACCTGTATGTTTTTGCTGCAAATGCAATTCATTAATTAAGGTTGCTTTGATCAGCAGCATTTGGGGGTGGTTACGCTCCAGATGCTCGGTCTCTCTGTCTGTGAAACCGCTGATGCCATTTCCAGGAGGGTCTCATCTTCCCCCTCGATTGTCTCTTAGTCAGGCTGCAGGAATCTGCTTCTCTCCAGGCAGGACCTTCACAGTACAGTGTCTCTGTGAAAGCAGAGGAATAGAGCTGTCGGGGCTGAAGTCCCAGAGGCCCATCAGTCCTGAGTGAATGCACACAGCTCACTATCAGTCTGACTATACCAGTGCCACATCAGCTTTACTGTGCATTTGCAGATGAACCTGCAATGTAGCTCATGCCTGAGATGTCACATGTCACACACACACAGACTGCACGTGCGGCAGACGTTTCCTTGTTGAATGTAGAGGAAACACTTCCCAGGACGCTGACCCATATCCCTCAGGAGAATAAGGCGAGTTCTTGGTTTATTTGCCTGTGTCTCTGCATGATTCCCACAATTCCAAGTAGAGGGCAGGTTACTCGGGGTACCTTTCAGGAGAAGCCAGAATGGAGATAGCCTGGGAAGAATCCTGGGAGATTAGGGAAGCTGAAGCAGTAGGATCCCCCTGGGCAGACAGCCAGGGAAGCTCTTCCTCTGTGGAGGAAGCAGGACTGATGCGTTGAAGGTGATGGCTGGTTGAGGTTAGAGAACTGGGTGCTTGTGGCTTCTGCACCTGACAGTATGCAGGTTCACCTCACGCTATTTCATTCCCTGAAAGTCAACAATATTGCACAGGGCAGAAATCTGTGCAGCTTTCTAAGGTGTAAATCAATGCCTCTAGCTAAATCAGGTTTGGTATTTGGAAAGAGCCATCAGCTCGGCCTGCTTCTTGAACTTCTCACAGCTGTGTGTCCATTTAGGACTTCGCACATCTGTGCATATCAGTACTCCCCAGTTATAGAGATCAGGTGTGCAGAATCACTCATCTCTTTCAGGACCAAGTGAAAAATTTGCCCTGTGGTGCCTAGTTTTAGCAGCTATTCTCACCCTTTTATCTGAAGCCCCTGAGATGTGAGGAGTAGGGATGGTTCCTTGTACACTGTAGATGGGCTGCTGCATGAGGGCAGAAATGAAATGATTTGTCATGTGTGTAATCCAGAGGCTCAGCTGAGTTACTCATCAAGGCCTTTATAAACCATGGCTGCTGCTGCTTATTGCTTATGATATCTTACGTTGTCTGATGAGTTACTGTGTTTTGTCTGCTGCTCCTTCCATCACTTTGAACTCTGAAGCTGCTTGAGGCAGCTTCTGCTGGCCCAGTGCAACACAGCCCTGCTGATGAGCGGTGAGCGGATTGAGATGCGTTGTGCAAACCACACGGTATCTGGAATCTAAAGAGTGTGGGCTTCCATCATATATAAAAATAGAGACATTTCAGCATGGAATGGTATGGGTAAGGAATTTTCCCCATCTGTCTGTCTGTGATTTGGGGCTCAGATCATGTATGTTAATCACAAGGAGGCACGGTCTCTGATCTTCAGGGTGTTGGGGTGCAATAGGATTTCACATGTACTTTCTGGAGCTGTGACTTCCATTTTCTCATCAACAAATACAAGCCTGTGCAGGAATGAAAAGCACTGAAGTACTGCTGTGAAACTTTGGTTCTTAATGGTGTGGTGAGGATAAGGCATCATCTGGAAGTCCCTTATACTGTGTGATGGCTGTTGCTGCTAATTTTTACTCTTTAGAAGTTACCAGAAGCTGCTCTGCACAAGGGGGAAATATCGCAGCTCCTTTCTTTAAAAAGTCATGCCTCCTAAACGCTCCTGTGTCTGGGAGGCAGGCAGGGAGCTACTCTGAATGCATCAGCACAAAACCCCCTCAAAGCCATCGTGACCGTTTACATCACAGCCATCTGGGTCGGTAGCACGACGGGAGCCGAGCTTCGCTGGTGCTATAAACCAGGAGCCCACTCTTTTGCTTCAGAAGATTACTCTTGCTATCAATGTCTCCAAACCAAAGCCCTCAGGACTTTCAAGGGTGTGAGGGGAGCAGCTTGCCTGCCTGAGCCCAAGCCACAGCATGGTTTTGGACAGGGTAGGGCTGGAGAAAGCTGCCACAGGAGGAAGGGGCCATCCCGTGCTCCCAGAAGCAGCACGAGGATTGAGGGCAGACAGTGATGTTAGCTGACCCCCACGTTTACCGTAGGCCCCTACAAATTTAGCCAGAGTCTAAGCTATTAACCAGTTAAGAGAAATATGCTTTTTTTTCTTTCAAAGCAGCATTGCCTGGGGTTTGATCTGAGGCTTTTGCAGGTACCTTTAGCTTTAACATCTCTTGTGTTTAATTGGCAACCCAGCGCTATTGTGTAACCACTTGAAACGAGAGGGATTTCCAAAGAAATCTGGAGCTTTTCCCACTGTCTCCAGCAAGAGTCCTTCCTTGCAGCCTTACAGTCCCATCCCTCTGCACTCATGTCCAGAGCCCCAGAGAAACTCCCCCTGCACTCACACCCTGGGTTCTTGAGCTCCCTTTTCTTCATCGATGTCCAGCATTGGCCTGTTTTGAAATGATTTCTTTCTCCCCTTGCTCCCTTCGCCGTGTCAGAAATCAGAAAATACCAAAGGCAGGACAGCTCCCCAGTAGTGTAGCTGCAGAGGGAAGGCACAAAGCGAAACCACGCTATGACCAGACCTGGTTTGCAAGAAGAGGTTGGGGAAAGAGGCCTGGCCAGTGCACTGGGCTGGGGCAGCATGGTTCAGCCTGGCCGCAGCCCTGGGCTCTGCTGCACTGCCGTGACCTACATACACCCTGTGCTGCCCATGGATGTATTCCCAGACTTTTAAAGAGTTTGTTCCTCTTGGCCTTTCTGGGAGGAGCCAGGGAGGTTTTTTGGGGCCAAGCTCAGCGTGTCTGCCTTGGAAGAGCTCCTTAGCATACACTTTTTGCTGTGTAAATAATAAATAGTACGTTTAATATTAAACAGCCTGTACACTTCCCGGGCTTTGTTGTGCACGTGAAATCTGGCAAATGAAGTGCCTGAAGGCAGTTTGTCTTTAAAGCCATGCAGAATTTCTAATATGCCACCTTCTTTTTTGAGGGAGGAACAAGGCTTGGTCCCTCACTCTACCCTCTGCTCCTCCAGGTGCACCTCAGTGTCTCCTCTCCCATACTAAGCACTATACTTGACCAGCCATGGAGATTTTCTGTCTTGGCCATCCTGCCCCTTGCACCGCCTGCATCTCCTCATCCCTCAGCAGTGCAACCTCAGCTGTCTATGTGGTCACAGCACAGAGCACAGCGCTGGGAGGACCACGGACACAGGGGTGGCAGAAGCCTGAGGATTCACTGATAGTGAAACAGCAGATATGCTTGTGCAGAGCTTGGTGGAGCTGGGACAAGATTCCTTTCTGGCAGTGGACTCAGCAGGATGCATAGCAAGGATGATAGATCAAGTGAAAATTAGTCATTTGGGTAGGAAGGACTGTCAGTACAGTGGGTGACGTCTGCATGGTTAGCTCACAGACTCCCAGGGAGACACTGGAAACCCCATCGCCGGCGTAATTTAAAACCCAGGCACACTCAGCCCTGGGGAGAGATGCTGCAGCAGCAGCAGGGAGCTCGCGTGTACGTCCGTGGGTGCGGACTGAGATGAGCTGGTGGACAGCAGTCCGATGCACTTGGTTTTTCCATCTCCGATCCCTACGATTCAATGACCGTTGATCATTTTGGAGAGCTAAGCCCATCAGTCCGCCGGTTGAGGTGCACAAGGAGCGGGCGGGTGTCTCTGGGGAGCTGACACACAGCAGAGCAGGCATCCGCCCGCCAGCGCGTTATTGCGTTAGCGAAGCGTTCCTGTTCCTAGTGATACATGCTCAGCCCTTGCATTGCTGCTGACAAGCCAGGGCTGCGTGGAGCAACACGCAGCAGTGAGGAGGTGAGCTTGGGCAGCCTGATTAGATTTCCTTGTTTGTTTGTCTAAGATTCATGGGAGGCAGAGGGAAGGGGGAAAAAAAAAGAAATCCAAATGAAGACGAAAAATGATGCTGCAGATAAAGGATAGCGGTGAATATCCAGAGCTGCCCTTTAATTCAGTCTTCATAGTCTGAAAGCAACACACGCACACGTGCAAAACCCAGGCTGCACATAATGGATTTTGAGAAAATGAGCCCTCAGCTGCCTCCTCCCAGCTTTACTTTTTAGAGAATGCCTTTCCTTCATTTTGGAAATGATTGCATTATCTCAAACTGCTTGTAAATCTTGTTAGCCAAGTAATATAGTTTGGACTAAATGTCTGTTCCTATGTGGGCCTCAGGGGAATATGGAAAATAACCAACACAACCCTGTTGTGAACTCCCACCAGCCCTGCAAAGGAGACTCCTTTTTCCTGATTATCCTCAGTTCCTTTCCTTGGTAAGGCAGAGAGAGAAGCAGCAAGATTAATGAAAATGAGGTCCATTAAAGCCAGTGTTATTTTCTAGCTGTGTGTACAGCCTTGCCACAAACTGAACTCATCACCAAATGCAGAATGAATCAAACTGGCGTGCAGGCACTTCACTTCTCCCAGTGCATGTGTGTGTGTTTGCATGCATGTGTATACACTAAAGATGCCTGCACCAGATGCATTTACAATTGAAAAGAGCAGAGAAACAGAGCCAGGATGTTAATTTTCCTATTTATTATTTATGTAGCTGAGAGTTTGCACCCAGCGAGGCTTGTGGAGCTGTGACTGATGAGTTAATTGGACACCACACTGGCATCGCTGGAAGAAGCTGCAGAATCCCAGGGACAGGAGTAGTAGCTGGGGCTGTAGGAGAGCATGTCCAATGTGTGTTGATGTGCTTAGAGATGTGAAGCCATAGCTCCTGCTCCAAAGGGAAGAGACTTGGAGTTGTTGGTTTTACTACCCAAAGGACTCCAGTGTAGGGTGAGAACTTGTATAAGGATCAAGATATTCTCTGTTTAAACCTGTCTCATCCCTAGCTTTGAGTGAATTGCTGAGGATGTGCCAGAGTTAGGCCCAGTTCTCTACACACCAGGTGAGAGTCTTGAACTCAGCTCTGGCACCTTCCTCCTGTCAGCTGCTGCCCTTCCATTTCCCTGCTTTTCTGACAGGGTTTTGTGGAATGAGGAGGATCCCGCAGCCCCTGGTGGCAATGATTCCTCTGCCCATTCTTAGATGTGTGATTGTGTGGCTCATCTCCATGTCTCTGTGTCTCTTCTCCATCCACACAAAACCCACAGCCCTCTTTTCTTTCTTAATGATGTCCCAGCTCTGAGTTTCTCTTTACCATGAACCATGCCTAGTCTCCCTCCTTGGATCCAACAGGGACCGGGAGGCGTCTCCAGACCCCACTAACTTACACAGGGATGTGTTGCAGCCGTTCTCCCTGCAGCAGTGCAGTGGTTGGAACCAGGTCTTGGCCAGGCATTATGCACCTCGTGTGGCCAACAGTGAAGCTGCTCCCATTCCAGAGGGGCTGTTTTTCTCACAGGAATAGTGCAAGATGAGTGAAGGGGCTTGTAGGCTTTCACACTGCCCTTTGGTGAAACAGCCCTGATGGGCAGCAAGGAAGAAGAATCCCCTGGACTCTCTGTAGTAGTGTTTGGCAGCTGCTTTGGGGCTGAAGACCTCTAAACATTTTCCATTACATACCTTTGGAAAGAAATCACAAACCTAAATTGTCTGAAATCCAGCGTGAGCCTGTTGAGAGCAAATGGGATGAGGAGTCCAATGGGAAAAAAATCAAGGATGTGCAATCTCCCCCTTCCCTCCACCTGTGTTGGGGAGCTTGGGCTTTGGCACTGGAGGAGCAGTGGCTTGGTAGAACATGAGGCCATTCACCTTCCCCTCCAGCTCTGGCTTGCATAAGGATTTTGTTTTCAGCAGCACTGAAAAGTCCTTTGCTGGGGTAAATGGCTGTGTGCAGGGAAATCTGTGCTGGAGCTTTCAGGCTCAAGCATGGTTAGAAAAGCTATTTGTAAATATGAGCAATGTCCTGTAATGTCAGGTGTGTAATACCCACTGCACCAACACAGGAAGGCACCACATGCTCATTCCATCACCTTTCACAGGTCCCCTGCGAGATGGTCCCTAAACCACAGGCTCATGGTGTAACTGTGACAGGTGACTGTGCTGGTTCTCCCACAAACAAACCACCTTTGTAGGGAGCCAGGGCAAGCACAGATCTCCTCCATCTGCCGAACCAGGCCACCTTCAAAAACAAAGAAGCAGCTGAAAACTGCACAGACTTATCACTCCACTCTTCTCTGGATATCAAGAGGCCAAAGGGAGATCTGCAGTGGAGATTTGCTGTGAGCATGTGTGCTCAAGCAGTCCCAGGAGAAGGCTGGCTTTTACATGTCACCCATGTTTTTGCATCACCCCATAGCAAACAGAAAGAGACTAAAGATGATGGCCCACCAGGGTTAAAAGGGACAGGGCAGTGGCTGGGAGTAGCACCAAGGTCTTCTTTGCCTTGAAAGGGAGCTAGCAACCAGCCCAAATGTCCAGCAAGCCTCTGTGCACCCCTTCTTCTGCTGCAGGCATTACCTTGCCCAGGCTCTGGCTGCACTTGTACAGTACCAGGCAAACAAAATTCAGTTTTGTTTCTGTGGCTGGAAAGTCTGCAGTCCCTGTGCCAATGCTTCTGTAGCACAAGGGGAAAATACTGATATCTCCAGAGGCATATGAAGCTAAGAAATAAAGCTGTTTCACTTTGCACACATACCTCCTCCATGGCAAGTGGTTTGCTTGGGCTTGGTCCATGGATCTTGTCTCACAGCAGCCAGGAACTGGAGTTTTCTTCCCACCACAGAGCTGAGCCCACCATAGAGAGACCTTGTGCCTTACTGTATCACTACTACCGACATGGAGCAGCCACTTTGCTCATGCTTCCCCAGGGAGACTTGCTTTCTGACCCTGGTCAACACTATCAGGGTCCCAGTGAGGAGAGAGGAAGAAGCCTTTGCTCCCAGAAGCACAGTGGTCCTTCCAGGGTAGCCCAGCTGGAGAAAGGCATCACAGGCATGTAATTGTGTGGTCAGCCTTAGGCTCTGACACTGTTGCAGAAGGGTGTGAGCAGGTTTAGAGAGCACTTTCCCATAGGAAAGGCCAGGAGGACATGACCTCTGGAAGCACACCCCGGGCTGCCTGCTTGCCCTCTGCATCTCACAGTGATTTCATTTCCAAACCCATCTCTTCCATCCAAAGCATGCAGCCATGAAGGACAAGGTTGAGAAGAGTCAAACTGGGGAATGAGGATGGGGAAATAAGGCTGTTGTAGGATAAAAATATCTGATGGACAAAGTTTTATCCACTGGGAGCCTGGGGAAACCCTCCTCAGGGGGTATACCGAGTCTTACATGGTCCAGAGAAAACAGAGTTAAATCACACTGCTTATGCAGTAAATTCAGCCCTTTTTTTCTGTCTGCAGACGTAGCAATTCTTTTTGTTGTTCATCTTAGTTATTTGCATGCATTTACACATGTTTCAATAACCATCTGGATTCCTCAGGCTCTTCTTAGCACAATCCATGCTGTTGACCATTCAGGTTAGATGTCTCCCGGATAAGCAGAAGGGTGCCTCCATGTTCTGGGTCCACTCAGCCAGGTGAGCTTTCCAGATCTCAACTGGTCTTCAGCCTTTATCAGGCCCATCAAGAACCATACTGAAAGGTGGGCATGGGAGCTGGAAGATACTGCAGTGATGGTCTCATTGGCACTGTCATGTCCTTGACTGCCATAAGGCAGCATCTCCCTTTCTGTGCAGCCAGCCCAGGACACACAGCAGAGTGGCATGGAGAGCTGCTCCATTTCCAGGGTCACTGCTTTGGTGCTGTGAAATTTCCTTCAGCACCTTTGGACCAATCCTTTATTCCTAGTTGTTTGATCAGGACTAAGAAAGCATATTGTTGATACCTCCTTGTAAAAACATAGGGCCTTTGTTCTAGACTTTCATTTAAAGAAACCATACTTGCCATCTAAACATCTCATTCTGTCTTTAATCATACTAATCTCCTGACCTCAACAGTGTCAGTCACTGACACAAAGCGACACACTTTCTGTGAGAGCATAAAACCCCTTTTGTTTCTTTTTAAACACGTTGCTTTTTAATTTCACCACGAGATCACTTGTTCCCATGTCAAGGAAGGATAAATGAGAAGTGTCAGGCAGACCTTTTATATATTGCTTTATCTTTAAGCTAAACAAATCCACTGTGCACAGCCTGACTCGCTGTGGAAGTCTTGTCACCCCTTTATCAGTTGTCACCCTGTTACTTGATGTTCTCCCTTTCTGAAGTGGAACGACAGAAACCACGTCTGTGCCCTCACTGCAGATTTACTGATTGGCATCATGCTGGTTTGACACTATGGTTTTTTTCAGCCTACTGTTTGCACGTCCAAGGGTTTTCTTTTGCTTTCTTGATGTCAGAGCAGAGTTCTCCACTGGGCTGACTGCTGTGAAGTCCTTTTCACGAGCAGCTACAGCTGATTTACAATGTAGGGCATGTAGGAGTAGTTTGGGTTCTTTCCCATCGATGTGTGTGTTGCTTTGCATTAATTTCTTCAGACTTCATCATCCCACTCCCTCACCCTTCCCAGCTGCCTTTGAAGATTCCCACAGTTCTCTCTGAGCTTGTGTCAAATATGTATACACATGTACAGATGCCTACCTGTATGCTTGTACATATGCACACATATATGGAGGGGTGGAGTGTGTGTATATGGGCTTTTTTCTCAGACTGTTAAAGAATTTACAAAGCCTTGTGTATCCTCTGCTGCAATTGTATGGCACCCCACTGGTGAGCTCGTTCTCTTGAAAACTGACCATTCTTCTTCCTTCTTTTCCACTTCTGAGCTGTTTTCAAAGCTGCAACCTCCCTCAGATCTTTTAACTGTTGATCACTGGCTTTCATTGCCATCCTTTCACAGAATCACAGAATCGTTTCAGCTGGAAGAGACCTTTAAGATCATAGAGTCCAGCCTTTGTCCCAGCCCTATCAACCACTAGACCATTTCCCTCAGTGCAACATCCACCCGTCTCTTAAACACCTCCAGGGATGGTGACTCCAGCACCTCCTTGGGCAGCCCATTCCAATTCCTCCTCATATCCAGGCTGAACCTCCCTTGGCGCAACTGGAAGCCGTTTCCTCTTGTTCTATTGCTTGTTACTAGGGAGAAAGGCCTGGATGAGGTTGAAGCCATCCAAACTACGCATGAGGTAGTGCTGCACAGAGTGCTCTTAGATGCTTATCCTCCAATTTCCTGCTCTGACACCAGGTGCCTCCAGTTGATGGCTCACATTCTCTCCAAATTTAATCTGGTTACTGCACAAAGCCACTTTGTACACTGAAGAAAAAAAAAAAACTTGGAAGTTTTTGTGCCACAGGAGAGAAGCCACAATGTTGGAAGGCCTGTTGTTGCTCTGCCAGCAAACTGATGAGGCTGAGCAGATGCGGGGCTCAGAGCTGCACCGCGCTGTATGACAGTCGGCCGCCCATCCCGCAGAGCAGCTGCTCTGCCTGATGCACCGAAACCTGCAGCAGTGAGCACACGGTCAGATTTAATTCCCATCCAGCAACTCACCCAGGGGCAAACAGTCAGCTCTTCATAGGGTGTAAATTACCCCTACCTGCCAAAGCCAATGAAGCTGTCCGTGGGGGATCTGGGCCAGACTCTCAGGTTTCCAGATGAGCCATGAAGTGGTACCAGCAATGAAGATCCAGACAGCCTCTCTCAGCAGAGGAGAGTGGACAGCATGTTTGGGAATCTTTAAGGAGGCCAGTAACAGGACAAGCAAGTTTGCTGTAAAGCAGAGGGCATGTCTGGCCACTGCATCCTGAAATAAGATGAGTGGTAGCACCTTCGGTGAATACAATTGAGGGCTGCTGCATTGCTTACCTTGTGTTTTAGCCTTTCAGCTTTAGATCTGCCTTCAGAGGAGGCAGTTACCTCCATTTTATGAAGTTTTCAACAAAAATTTAAACTAACTTTGTGTTCACTGAGTCCTTTTGTGACAAATTACCCGATGACAAGCTAAGGCAGGAGTGTTTTGCTCTAGCAAGGTCTGGTGTCTCCTTCAGCATGAGAGGCTCCTATCTTAATAGTTTTATACATAAAATTCTGGTTCAGCATGCTGGGATAAATGGAGTGTATCATGCATGCTGTTACTGAGCCTTTGTGAAACAATGTTAAATAGTATAGAGGGGAAAGAGGACATAAAAACAGACTATGAGCTTTTTTTATCCCAGAGCAACGTTGCAATGTGTGTGTTGTCGGGGGTGGAATTTTCACATTTCAATGAAGTCACATTTCATTTCAAACTGGGAAACCGGTCCCAATGAAAAAGCACTAAGTGCTCCGTGAACCATTCACTTTGCAAGCAGAAATGCCAAGAGAAACTTAAAGTGAGCAGTCCTGGTCAAGTTGTGCATTAACATAATATAGGAGAGCGCCAGTGCAGGCTGTAGACAAATGATGTCTGGGGACAGCTCTGCATGTAATGTGTCCTGCTCCAAGCACCCCTCCAGAGCCTGTATTACAGAACTATATTTGCTTTCTCCATTGGATGCAGATGGGTTTCCGCTGCTCTCACAGGTCCCTGTCTCAGCCAGTCTAAAAAGAAAGCAAAAAAACCCCTCCTGTGGCTCCCATTCTGCGTTTCTCTCATGGGTACAAATTCCACGTTGCCTTGCAAGGCCGTGGGGATTTTGCCTTTGAGTGGTGACTAAGGACTCCTGGTTTAGTTCCAAAGTGTATATAAACCCTCTCTATCAGGGCAAAGCCCTAAGGCTGTGTTTTTCAAAGGGTGGTGGACTGGTTTATGCTAACATCTGGTCTGGTTCTTTGTGTTTTTCTTGCTAATTTGAGAGCTGAACCAATTCAGGAGTTGAAAGGGCTTTGAAGCCCAGCTTTTCATGAGTTGCCATCAAGGCAGAGATACATGCGTGGATATATGCTGTTCTAATGGCTCTGTTGAGCACTTGTGGTTGTGTCAGTGTCCTGAGCAGGGGGACTCAATTAACCTTGACCAACATCACTGGGTGAATTTACTGAGATCCATTCATTTTTTTCATCATCCTGCCAAGTTTTCCATCTCGGAAAGTGACGAAAGGCCACGTCTGCTCCCACAAATGCAGGAGAGTAAGGGGAAATAAGGTTGTTCCTGGAGGGGTGTCTCCCAAGGCTGCTGCTCCAATGAGGTTTAGGTAGAAGTGAGTTCTGGCAGAGGATGTGATAGCCCTCATCTATCATGTGAAAATGAGGATGCAAAATCCAGCTCATGGAGAAGGAACCTTCTCCTGCAGGGTGCTGTGCCTCTATGGAAGAGTGATGCTCCTACCTCTTTGCCCAAGCACTGTAAACAGCTCTGCAAAGCCCTGAGGGAACTCTTCAGCAGGCTTTGGGAGTCCTGGCCTGACCACAGCAGGGAGCAGGACCACATCCCTGACTTTTCTTTTAGTATCAGTAGGATTGTTAATACCAACAGTAACACTTGGAACTCTCCTGTTGTTTAAGACCCGAGACTTTTGGTCTGAATTGCACTGAAATGAAAGACAGAATAAAGGGGAAAACTTGGCCAAGATCTTGATGTGCATTTGCATGTGTGCACATGCAAAAAACAAGTGAAAAAAAAACCCACTTGGGTATGATTCACCCAAATATTATGTGGGGGAATCATTTTCTACCAGGGAGATAATTGCTAATTACATGAGTGCAAAGCAATTTGATTTGCAAAGTTTTGTTCTTTGCAGCCTGAGAAACCTAATTTTGCAGGAGCTGAGGTTATGGGTATTTAGGCAATGGAGGTATTGTTGTTTCTGTCAGAGCCCTGAGTTTAAGTTTTCAGGAAAGCTGCTGCCCTTTAAAATAACTTCACTTTATTTATTAGCTCAAAACTTTCCCAGAGCAAATGACAAATAAAGCCTGTGGTATTTTTCCAGGGCTTATTTTGAGATAAAAGCTATCTGGTATAAAGGGTTCCTCTGGCAGCTGGACAAGAAGACCATAAATCAGCGTCAAGGAGCAGGGAGAGCTGCCTGATGGATGCGAGATGTGCTAGAGGGTTTCTCCGCTCCAGATGAACCAGGGTGAGAGCTGCTTAGGATGGTGTGGCACAGAGGTGATGGAAGCTCCCTCTCACCTTTGCTGTAGTCAGGAAGGGGCTGGAGTGCTGTGGGGTGTGTCCTGACTCCTGTCCCCCAGCCACGGCCACACTGTCAGGGCTTGGTGGAGAAAATGGGGGAAAAAACCCCTCCTTCCTCTGCTCCTCTATCCCCTCCCTGGTGGCTCCCACAACAGCAGAGTGTCAGCTGGCCTCAGGGCCTTGGCAAGGTGGCATGTCCCTGATGCATGACGGGAGGGGGCTGGGGGCGGATGGGGATGATGCCATCACGAGATGCTGTGTGGCTGAGCAGGGTGGCAACAGGAGTAGCTCTGCTGCTCTGGTCTGTGGAGCTGCTTGTTAGGAATAATGAGCTCAAGTGAAAGCGGTGGTTTTGTCTGTGCCTCTATAGAGGAATCATCCTCTCCTTGTGAGTCCTCACGGCTGGTATGTAGCCCAAGCCTCTTTAATTTCTCCAGACAGCACTGAGAGGGCCTGGGGTGGCTCATGGCAGGTTTTGTTCAGGAAGAGATGGAGAGGGATTGGGTTGCAAGAGCCAAGGGAAGCTGAATGAATCATTAAAAGCAAGATAAGAAACTAAAAGCCTCCACCAAATGCCCTTATTAATGTTGATTTGATTGTTTATGCCACTTGACAGGGATGAAACCAGAGGCAGATGCAAGGACTAAATATTCGGTCACTGCAGTGCCCTGCCCGCGGTGCCTGGCCTTTTCTGGAGACCTTCTTTGCACATCCAGACACAAGGTTACGTGTTTGGGAGAGCAAGCCAGCTTTCCCCTTAGGGGCTGGCTGCTGGAGGCCAGGCAGAGTGTGTAGCCACCCAAACATCTGCATCCAGACTCCCTGCGCTGTTTCTCGCGGGAAAGGAGAGCGGCAGTCACCCAGCTGAGGGGCAACTGCGTTCTGCAGAGGCAGCAGCAAGCTGCCCCCCTGCCATCCAGCAGCCTGGGGACTTCCTACTGATGACCACTACTGGGGGAATCACTGCTGTCCCCTAAAGGCTTCAAGCTGCCTGGGGGCCCTGCAGGCTTTTTACTGGCCTTTAAGGACAGGAGACTGAAGCATGCCTTTTTAAAACATTAGGGAGAGCATTAGGAGAAAGGAAAGGTAGAAACCAAGCTCCTTGACCTTGCTGGTTTCCCCAGCAGAAGGTGGTCATGCTCTGGAGCCAGCCATCATGGGCAGGGGGGAGTGGGGTTTGGGTGGGGAGGGGCTGAGAGGGACATCTCCCACCCCAAGGACTCCTAGAAGGAGCTGCCTGTATTGCAGAGAGCTGGTAAGGATTGCAAGGCACTCAAATACCACAGCAAAAGGGATGAACAGAGACAATTTCGGGCAGATTATGCCTGCTAGATAAGCTGTCAGTACCTGGAAGACACACTGTAGGAAGACCTGTCCATCTCCCACTGCTCCCAAGGTGTCTTCTGAGTCTTCTGGCCCCACTTAATGCAAGCAATTGGTTTTAGTTTCAGTTGAGCATTCAGAGCAGTTGGCTTTCCTTGCATACTGATCCAAGCCTGGAGATGCTCCAACATGGAGCAACACTCTGCCTTGCTTTGGTGCTTTGTGGTTGAAATCAGAGAACTGGAAGGCAGGCCAGCAGCTCAGCCATGAGCAGCTCACCTGAGGGATGTATCTGAGGGACCTCTGAGGGTGTTGATATCTCTCCTGACCCCTGCAGAAGATATACGTTGGCTGCATCTCACGTCTCTTCTCTGTAGAGCAGCATTGCTCCGCCTCACAGCAGTGTGCTATAAAATCATGGAGGGTCTTTAGTGAAAGGCCTGGGTAAGCACCAAGGAGTGATGTGCTGGGCTCTTTCCAGCTGCTCACACGCTTATGCTTGGTGTTCATGCTGCTCTGAAACCTTGCCAGTGCCTAGCACAGCTGGGCTGAAGGCCTTGGCAGAGGTCAGGTGCCAGTGCGAACTCACAGGACTGTGAGCTGCTCACTCACCCGCTGCCAGCCAGGCAGGGGAACCCTGTCTCCTCTCTCTGTGTTATCCCAGCCCTCAGATCACAAAAATCCCATGGCACAGTGTCCAACCTCGCCACGAAACCACCGTGACCTCTGGCAGGCATCCTCTGTGAAGCCTCATTTGCAGAAGGCTTGCAAACATCTCTGCAACCTGCACAGGTAACTCTGGCAAGGCCAGAGGGGTTCAGGTGCTGAAAGCTGGAGAGTTCTCAGAGAAGCAGGGGGGCTCTTTTTTGGCATAGGTCTTCAGCATGTCCTACATGTTGTTGTTAGTGACAGTCTGAAGGCTAACAAATCATGTTACCATCTCAGCTGAATCCATCCCTAGTAGCATTGCAAGTGAGTTGCAGTGTAATTTGTGTTCATAGAATCACAGAGTCACAGAATGGCAGGGGTTGGAAGGGACCTCTAGAGACTATCCACTCCAGCCCCTTGGTAAAGCAGGTTCCTCTCCATCAGGTCACACAGGAACGTGTCCAGGTGGGTTTGGAAACCTCCAGAGCAGAAGCCTCTACATCCTCCCTGGACAGCCTGTGCCAGGGCTCCCTCACCTCAACACCAAAGAAGTTTTTGGGAGTTTGACTAGGTGATCTCTAAAGGTCCCTTCCAACCCCTACCATTCTATGATTCTATGATTCTCCTCATGTTGATGTGGAACTTCCCATATTCTAGCTTGTGCCCATTACCCCTTGTGTTTAAATGGAACTTTCTGTGTTCCAGCTTATGTCCATTACCCCTTGTCCTGTCACTGGACACTACAGAAAAAAGTGTTGCCCCATCCTCCTGACACCCTTTAGGTACCTGTAAGTGTTAGAGGTCCCTCTCAGTCTTCCCTTAGAAGACTTCTGTTAGATCTTCCTACTTCTTCACTGCTGTGGATGAACTGGCTGGCTGTTGAATTAGCCACTTGCTCGCAGTATCTCAGGATAACTGCATTTAGCTGCACGTGGATTTCACTGCCTGCAAGCACATGCTTGTTTCTTTGTCTTCAAGGACTGAACTCCTGGTGTTTTTTTCATGGCATTATTCTCTTCTGTATGCTTCCTCCCATCTGCGGAGCAGGACACATTTTCCAAGGATAAAAGAGCTAAACCAGGCTGAACTAAGAGCTGCTGCGTTTGTGAAGTGCAGCTGATCTGGATTTAGATCAGCAGAGCTCATCTCACTGCACAAAAATAGACAAAATTCTTCAAGGCATCCTTTAAATGTTAGCAGCTCTTTAAAAGACAGCACTTTCAGTCTGTCTTCCTAACTTTCTCCCTAAAATGATGCTTGTTGCAGCCCAGCTTCCTCTCAGTCCTGCAGCTGAGGTCTGCAGCTTTGCTGGCATTTGGAGCTGTTTCTGTGGTTGGCTCTCATGGGGTTTTGTTGCCCTCCAGCACAAGTAGGGTGGTCTCACCATGAGTGTAAGGCCTGAGGACATTTCTGCTGTCTGCTTGAGAAGAGGAGCTCTCTGTTCTCTTAGCATCTTGGCTCTGGCAAGGCAGAGGAGGCACTTTTTTGTCTTCAAATGCATCAAACTCCAGCCTCATTCCTTCTCCCAGCAAACATCTTATTGGGAGATGGCTGTGCATACTGCTGAGAGTCTGTAGCTACAGCCTGCCAAGACACAAAGCTGCAAGAGACAGAAACTTTCCTGGGGAGCCAGCTTTCACAGCTTGGGGCAAGAGTACTGACTAAGGCAGTCCCAGTGCTGTAACCTTGAGACAAGCTGTTTAGTGACCATGGGGAGCTCTTGTATTAGCCATGGGAGCTGCTGTGTGGTACCCAGGTCACACTTCCAGTTTTTCCTCTGCCAGTATGTAGGGTGAAACTTGATTATATTTGAAGAAAAAGATAAGCCTTTCCCATAGCCCCCAGGCTTGAGGAGACCAAACCTTTGGGAAAGCATCAGCCAGCCCAGCACAGAGCCCTACAAACACACACTTAATGCAGCACAGCACATTAGAAATGGACAGCATCCTGCCCTGAGCACCATTGCCTTTGACTTGTGAGGAACCATGGGTGACCTCTAAGGGGTCTGTGAAAATTACTTGACAAGTCCAGGGAGCTTGAGTCTTTTACCCTTATGGTCAAAAAGTTGTTTGAAGTTTGAAGCTTCTTCCTTGAAGGAAAAGAGAAGACATCCAATTAGCCTCTGATGTTGCACAAGAGGCCGGTCGCAGGTCCAAGTACCTTAAAGCTTCGTCATCCTGCTTTGGAAAGATCAACATATTTTGTTGACCATCCCCTGATGCAAATACAGATACAAGGTCCCTTGATGGTAATGCAGTGCCAGCCCTGATCAGTAAGTCCTGCAAATTGATGGTGAGAGGTGATCTCCTTGAATTAACAGCAGCCACGGTGTAAAGTTCCTTCTCTGCCCAGACTTGGCTGGCCTCTGGCACATCACAGTTGCTGCTGTGAGAGGCTCAAGGCTTTTGTACCTTGTCTCCCTCATTGCTGAGGCATCACGTGCTCCATTTTTCTTTCTCTCCCTTCTTTTTTGTGTTCCTGTGCATCTTTAATCACGTTCTCAGGACAGCTGCAGCATCCTGGCTTATTGCACGTCTGATATCGTCCACACTTGCTCTCCTCACAGCTCAAGAAGCTTTTCAAAATAAAAAGTCCTTCACTCACAAGCACCACACAGATGAAATATGCATTCCTTGGTAAAATATTAAAACAAATCTCTTCCACAGAGGCACAGCCCATGAAGATGTCTTTAAAACACACAGGGAGGCACAGATGCAATATTTACAATCTCGAGCAAGGCAATTTATAATCTGCCTCGGCTCCCTGACATTGTTTGAGCAGTTTTTTCTGGAGTGTATCAGAACAAATTCATCAACATTTTCCTTCCTAACTATATGCAAATGGACTTCTAGAATTTCTGGCTGTAGGTTGTAGCACTAATTGCTCACTGGGCTCATCCAAGCAGCTTGGAATTGATAATCAGGAGAAAGCACCAGACACTTCAGTGAATTTCTAATGCAAGCTGACCAGCCCATTTCCCCTTCTGCAATTATTAAAGGTCAGCACAAACCAAGAAGGCAGAGGGATTCGGTTGCCTTTTTGTTTTGATGCCAGGGTCTCATTTCTCTTCCTTGGTCTGTGTTATGGGGAAGGGATGGGAGTAAACTCTGTCTGCTTTGAGCACAGTGCTGGCTAGAGATCTGGGCTCGACTCTGCTGAGGGGTCTGTCACACCACTGCCTTCTGCTCTCTGCTCATTTGCACCACCATGAGTTTTCCTGTTAAAAGAGACATCCATGCAGTGTATTCAAGACATTGCTCCACTTGCTCATGAATTCAACTACCACGTGCTGAAGCATTTACCACAGCAAAACTCAGCTCCATGTGCCTGCCAAAAGAATTACTTTTGTTGTTGTTAAAAAAAAAAATCCAAACAACAACAAAAAATCCCCAAGGATAATAAAAATTGACCAAAAAAGGGTCAAATTTTACTGCCACACTGTACCAGAGCTTGAGAAATCCTCCCTTGCCACAGCACTAACTTGTTCCTTGCCTCAGCACCGACCCTCTGCATCCCCTGTAACCACTAGTGCTGAAACAAAGTTGGAGCAAAGTTGTAGCTTTTCCGAGTTGGTCTGGTTTGGAAAGGCTTTGTCTCAGCTCCTGCCGCTGTTGGGCTGTGCATGGCTTCCCAGGGATTTCCTGCACAGGTTTCCTGATGAAGTTGAGCAACACTGACAAATACAGAAGAGGGATGAGGAGAGGAGCTGAAAGTGCCCTGGGGAAGCCAAAGCATTTCTGTGCATCCCTTGTGCTGTCTTACCTTACAGGGTGTTTGTGACCCATGCTCGTACACAGGCTTTGCATGTTGGTGGCCTGCAGTCTGAAAATACTTTTGGCAACACCAGCTCAGTGTTACTGTGGCTGTCCTGAAGTAGCTGAGTGTTAGGAAATTATTATTTACTGCAACCATGTTACAGCAAAACCAAGATGTGTTTCCCAAGTTTCAGGATCCACGTTTTAGTAATCTGGTTGCTAAACTTTAAGACATGCCATATATCCTACCATCTGGCCCTGACCAGGTGGAGCTGGTGAGCTCTAACATCTTGTCTGGAGACCCAGAGATGCACAAAGCTACAAGGAGGCAACTCTCTCACAAACCAGGTCTGAAGACAGAGCAGACCTGGATCATAACTGTCATGTCAGATCATCACTTACTGAGGGCAGAGAGGGGCTGACATTGCTCTGGAGCAGGTGACACCACCTGCACACCCCTCTGGGACCAGAGTTTGCAGAAGTCCTGCTGTAGCTGTAAGATTTTTGGCACAAAGCAAGCTGCTTTACAGAGGTTCATGGCCTACTGATTGCCACTGGAGGAAAGTCAGCTCCTGCACATACAGTGTCTTCCAACAGGGACTGATGAGCCCTTTGCACTAAACACGTGGACTTGATTTTCCATTTGCTACCGTAAATTAAGATACATCCCAGTGCAGGGCTTGGGACCAAGGTTGGCCCAAGCAGCTCAGTAGTATGTCTGATGGCTAGAAGGAGAAGCTAGGCCAGGGAAGGTTTGCAACAATTCTGGCAGGTTTGCTTTCCTCCAGCATCCCAAGAGACTCCCCCAGCAGAGCTGAGCTTCTCTGGTGATGCACTGGGGAAGTCTGACCAAGGCTAAGGTGTCAAACCAGAGGTGCACACTGTGTTGATGGCTAAGAGCCAGAGCTGGGCTGCTGCACTGGCCATGCAATGGCCATGGAGCAGTGTCCCTGCTGGGCACTCAGTAGGCATGGACAGGTGAAGCCTTAACAGCCACGCCATCTGGGCTGTTGGTCTTTCACAGCTCTGCTTTTCGCCGCTGGCAGCTTGTAGGATCCATTTGGGTGGCCTGGCCCTGGGGTTAGACTGTGATTGCTCATCACCAGAGATCATAACACACCAGGGCAGAGGCAGGACAGCTGAGCACCAAGAGAGGTTATTGCTATGTGACTATTACAGGGTGGAAACAAAGATCTCTTGAGTGGTGTGATTGGGGGTGAGCTGGTGAGCATGAATGTCTGGTCCCAGAGAAGCTTGACAGAAAATTTGCACGTGGTAAATCCCTGCTCTGCAGCCTCTCCCACATCTATCATGCTCTTACTATCCAGTTACACATTTATTAGCATTTCTTGGCGATGAGGCTTCTGAGTGCTCCATTTGAGCAGGCATACATGGCCTGCAGACCTAAATGTTGTTTCTGTAAAGCAAAGGTTGAGCAGAGAGCTGTGTTAGAGCAGAAGGGACCTGCCAAACCTTGGGCAGCAGCTCGGTATACAGAAGGGACGGGAGGAATAAAAGTGGTATGGCCTGGAGTGGTGTGCAGCCAACTCATAGGCTCTAAGAGAGTGTAGGGGAGGCTTCCTGGCATGGTGGCATCCTTGGTTTCATTGCCTTTCATAGACACTGGCAGCATTCTCCCTTTTGCCTTCAACTCAGGAAGTGCCATTTTAAAAGGTGCTGATGAGGGCTGTGAAATAGTGTCCAAGGCCCTTGTGTCCAACAACCCAAGGGGGTAGCAAAAGCCCATCCTCTCCATTCAGCAATGGTGGCAACGGCTGATGGTTCTGTTTGCCTGGCCAGCAGAGTTTCAGTACAGGCTTCAAGAAGACTGGGATTTCTCTGGCTGCTCTCAGAGCATGATGATGATGAAGCAAAAAGTTCATGGTGCTGCTGGCACCCCTGCAGCACACAGGGAATGTCAGGGATGCCAAGAGGCATTGCCGTGCCTCTGTAGAGCCAGCTGGGCAGCTGTGGTGTTACAGCTGGGAGCAATTGAGTAATGTGAGTGTTACAGCTGGGAGTGTTGAGTATGCATCAACATGGTACTAACCCCTCAAACTCATCTCACTGCACTTGGTACATCCAGGATCTCTGTGCCAGGTGCCCAAACTCCATGTGATGATGGGGAGAACCAAGAGGTTGAGCTATTTATCCATTATTCATTTACCCGACGTGCATGTAATGCTGTGCAGCAAGTGAGCAAGCACAAAATTAA
The DNA here is from genome assembly GCF_028858725.1 of Colius striatus. Classification (NCBI taxonomy): domain Eukaryota; kingdom Metazoa; phylum Chordata; class Aves; order Coliiformes; family Coliidae; genus Colius; species Colius striatus. The sequence continues at coordinate 110,681,143 of NC_084760.1, forward strand.
AACTCAACATGATGGATGCTGCCTTATGAAGGGCTCTTCATCCCACTCTTGAGATTCATTCAACTTTAAATATTGATGGCAGATCGCCTGTTGGCAAACAAATGTTGTGTAAATCTATCGGTCTCAGCTCGCTGCCACAGGTTCCGGAGGCAGAGGGTTTGTGTAGTTGGGACATGTGGTCTCTGTTGCCTGGGATGGAAGCGGGGCTTGGAGTCACTTTCATTACTTCCTGAAGTGAGCAGTTAATCTGTGCTTGAGTACTTTACCTACCTGGCAATACAGCATCAGCTAGCTGTGGTCCTTAATGTGCTGATCCTTACACCAACCCTAAGAAACACGGGCAGTCTCAGCAGGGACTGCAGCAAGTCCCGTCGTCTCAGCACTCTCATTAACGGCTGTGTGTCTGCTGGGATAACTGGTCACTCTGGTTGTTATCGTTTTACTTCCAAACCTGCCAGGAGTGTATTAGTGGGGAAGCTTACTTTAAAAAAAAATCACATCTACAGATCCCTGCTGTGAAAGGGAAATGTGATGCCAGAGGAGCCTGGGGAGTCACTGGATTGAGGGGCTAGCGCAGTGAAAAGCAGCTTCCCAAGTCCAGGCTGGGCTGCATACAGCTGGCATGGTCTCTCTCCTGCTGCCCACGCCAGCCTCACTCAGTCTTTCCGAAAACACAAACCTGTAAGGCTCCCAATTTCCCAGGAGCATCTCACTCCTGCCCTGCAGGCCACCTCACACCTGCTACAGGAGAAAGCCCAGCAGACCAAGAGGGGCTGCCTGCAAGAGGATAAATTCACAGCAGTCCCAGGTGAACCCCAAAGCTTTGGATCTGCTTTTTTTTTTCTCCCCTAGCTCTGTCCCAGCCTCTTGCTGGGCCGATCTGTGCAGCCTGAGCTCCTCACAGGAGTCATGCCTGAAATCAGATAGGTGGGTGCTCAGCCTAGCAGGCAGCAGGGTCCACTGCATCTGCCAGCCCTAAGGTTTAACCTACAGCGTGAGGTTGAGAAGCAGAGACATTTACAAGCCAGCTTCTCCCTATGCAGAGCTGGCAGCATGTGAGCTGGCTCATTGTGTACAACTCCTTTAGATCCAGCTGTGGTCTCTTTATTTCCTCATGCATGGTGGTAGCTCTGGCCACAGTCTTCTCTACCCTTTCAGTGATCCCACCATGTTTGACATCATCATCTTCCCTCCCTTTCCCAGCTGCCAGGAATTTGAGGGCTGGAGTTTGTCTGCTCCTCAGCAGTCTAGAGGCACCCCAGAGACCAAGGCAGCAGATGGATGGCCTGGGGGAGCCGCCAGCAAGAGGCACACTGAAAATATCTCTGTTGGCTCTCCTGAGCCATAGGCATGTGGTGAGGTGCCTCTCTGGAGGCTCTATCCTTGCATGACTCCAGGGCTGATTTCACTCAGTGCCACAGTGTGATTCCAACATGGCGTGCCCCCATGTGGGCATGCTCCTGCCCACCCCAGCACCTCTGTGCAGGCGTCCTGGTGCTCTGCAGGGCCTTCAGGACACTAATAAACAGCAGGTCTTCATGCTGGCAACACTGTGAGGGCCAAAGCAGTATGGCTTTGGGGTAAAAGCCTAAAGGTATGTGAGCCTGAGAAACAAAAGCCTCAACCTCTCTCTTCCTTGCTCTCTGGGAGAAAGACCTGATATTCTTTTCACGTTTGAAAAGCCCAAGACAAGTATCTTAAACATGGAGCACGGCCAGTCCAATTACTTCTCTTGGTCCAATGCCCGGGTTTTATTCCATGAAACATCTCAGTGACAAATGTTCTCACTGCGAGAAACTTTCTAGTACTTTTTTTTCCATTTCTTGATGCTCTATAAACTTTTGCCAGAGGCTGCCCAGAACCAAGGTGTAATTCCGATCCATCCAGACCTCTGCAAAGTGTGACTGGAAAACATCTCAGCAAGGTGATAATCGCTACAGCCTTCTTGAGAAACAGCTGTGTAGAAGTGAACACGCCAGTTTCTTTTGTGGGCATAAACTTGCCTTGGAGAGATTATGTCTTTTTCCTCCTTTAATTTTTCCCTATGACTTCCACATCAGCACCCTAACATCCAGGCAAATTGTGTTGTTCATTTTCAGTCTGTTTCAGGCTCAGATTAATTGCAGATACCCAAACTGTCTTGCTGTAACTAGCCGTGCTGTACTGTTAAACTAAACAACTGCCAACCTCAGTACATAAAAGTGTGGCTGGATAATGTTTCTACCAAAAAGTCCGGGTGGTAATTCAAGTCTAGACCTCTGTCTTGCAGAAATCAGTGCCCCTCCGCTGAGCATGACAGACTTGCCCATTATTATTGGCCAGCAGAGAGCTGCTGTGGGTGTTATTGCCTGCATGAATATTGTATGCATGGATGTTTCAAGAGGATCAGAGAAAGATGTGAGCTGCAGTCTCGGGAAGTTAACCTCTGGTCTGGACTGTGCCTCTAGACTGAGAGCAGGCTCGTGGGCATCTGGATCACAGGCTGTACACAGGGAAGAAACTAGGAGTCAGCAATGCATTTTGGAGAGGCAAGAAGAATGGTAGTGCCAGCCCCCCAGGCACAGTGGGCAGCACCAGGAGCAGCTCACAGAGCTTGCTGGCGGCTCCGTCCTGGCCCTACCTTGTGTCTCACCATCAGGGCTTATTATTCAGCACAGGACTCTGTGCAGACGAGTTGCCAGCTCTGACCGCTTAGCCAAATTAATAGTGCCGAGCGGGAACAAGGCGTACTGGCAAGCTTCCCCTGGCACCAGGCAGATCGTGGCTGCCCCCATGGGAGCCAGTGGAGGGGAGGGCTCCCCTCTGCCCCCAATGGCCCTTCTGTCACAACCCCAGCAGCCCTTAAGCTCCACTTAGGGGTCTTTTTTGATTTAGGAGGTATTAGGAAGAGGCAGGTAGCGCAGATATGCACCTCCCGCATTCCTTCACTGCCAGTGCGAGGTGGCCTGAGCCCCTCTGGTCGTGGCTGTTCCCCACATGCACCTTGGGGCTTGCTGACCCCCACCAGTGCCCTCCAGATACTTCCAAGCACTGCTGGCCCAGCAAGCAGAAAATTGCCCTTTTTCTGTTATTCCTGCAGCAGTTGCTGTCTATGCTGAGTCCTGCAAAGCCCGAGTCTGAAGGCAGTGGCTCTACCATGTAATGTGCTGCTTCCCTTTGGAGTGCATGAGGCTGAGTGGATGTTGAGGCCTGGAACCGTGCAGCAAAGAAATGGCACTGCATGCAGAAAATCAGCAGTATCTGGGACAAAGCCATCACTTGAAGAGTCCAGTGCTGTGTGCAGACCCTCTGCTGTGTAACAACCTTACATGCCAGCAGGCTATTTGCCGCTGCGTTCTCTGTTAGCTCCCCAGTGAAACCCTATGTCTCAGATTTTCCTGCTGTAGTTGCTGGACCTTCCTAAATTCATCCCTCACCACGCCTCTCTTGAGATCTCATGAGAAAGTCTGAGGTCTTGGCCATCCAAAGGTGCAAATGAAAGGGGAATTACCATTTTGAAGCACCCCGAAAGCCTCAGGGTTTGCATGCAGCCAAGGGTTCACACCACAGAATCATAGAATCATAGAATGGTAGGGGTTGGAAGGGACCTTTAGAGATCATCTAGTCCAACCCCCCTGCAGAAGCAGGGTCACCTAGATCAGGTCGCACAGGAATATGTCCAGGCGGGTCTTGAAGACCTGCAAGGAAGGAGACTCCACAACCCCTCTGGGCAGCCTGTGCCAGGGCTCCCTCACCCTCACACCTTTCCCCATGTGCAGCCAAGGGCCAGCTGGGTTTGTGGGTACCCCTCTGACACCACACCTTGGTATGCTTGTCTTTTGATGGGTTTTTTTTACAAGCCACAAACTCACAGTTGCTTCTTTGCTTGCTGGGGGGAAGGCTGCCTATGGCTCTGATCCTCAGCATTCCTGATTCACAGGAAGTTCATTTTGGGCTCTCACAAAGTTTCTGACTTGTGGGAGATTGCTGGGAGCTCAGTTTGGTCATTAGAACATTCGTGGTGTCACCACAGCTTCCACTACCACCACCGTAGCAAAAGAGGTGTCAGAGAAGGTGAAGATTATCCTCTACAGCACACAGTGCAGCAGGAGCCACCAGAGGAATGGAAATCTCAAACCGAACTTGGTGACTGAAATTCAGAGCATGATGTTGAATTTTGTCTTAACAAAATGCTGTCATTATCCTAAATATAAAAATGTTTGATTCCAAATCATTTTTCATAATGATATTAGCCAAAAGCAGCTTGTTCTAAACATGTCACTTTTGACAAAACCGGCATTTTTATGGCTGAAAAGAAATACTTTGAGAATAAATTTGTATGGCAGTGCTAGTGATAAGTCTTTCATTTCATGCTCTAATTGAACATTGGCTTTACAACTTAAAAGCAATCATCCTAAATTGCCTTCTGCTAATGTTAATGCTTCAGACAAAGGGTAACAGCCAGATTATAGGTTCGTATATTATTCAGGCAAATCTGGGTTCTTCATACATCACTTTTAAAAGGAAAATTAATCTTTCCTTGTGTCAAGAATGAAGATAGAAATAATGGATGATATACTTACATCATCCTATATTGCTGAGATTGGCAAGAACATTGCCTCTGAACAAAGTGGGTCGCAGCCAGCGTGCCCGACCTCATGCCAACCCGAGCGGATAGATGGGCAACCTCAAAAATGCCCATACCCATGACTCAAACCTGTGCATTTTCCAGTGGAGAGACCAGATCTCACCCCTGCACTGATAAGCAATATCCCCTTCATCTCTTCAATAGATATCATCTGTTTTAATTCCTCCCTGGGCAGATAATGAGCTGAGATTACCCCTCAAACTGAGCTGAGCCTGGACAAATGTCAGCCATGGTAGTAAAAGTTTGGCAATGGAGGCAAGGTCTTCTGGTGAGAAGTAAACAACAGCTCCAACCATAGCCATCAACTAAAGCTGCAGTGTCAGAGCTTGAGCTGCCTTTGATTCATCTAGATTGTCTCTTGGGTGGGAATCACTAACTTACACATTTACCCCCTGCTCCCTCCAAAAGCCTCTCGTTTCCCAGCGCAGCTCCCTCCCCAGGATGACAGTGGGTTTGCACAGCAGCCCTGCAGCTCTTGCACCCACTCCTCCCCCCGCCTCTGCCTCCCCACATACTCCCAGCTTTTTTGGCTATGCCATGGGAATCCCTCTCTTTCCCAGCCATCCTGCTGGGAGCAGTGTATTTTTAGCTCTCAGGGCCAGGGCAGGGTGTCTGTGTGGCGGCGGGGCCCTCGGCTCCCCAGGCACTGCCTGTTCCCACCACAGCTGCTGCTCTCCATTTGCAAGCTGCCTCTGCAGCGCTTGGCACGAACAGTACCGTTGTCTTCTCGCTCAGCAGCTTCATTAATTCACACCTTGTTTGCTCTTTCAGGAGCAATCTTTCCTTCCATCAGCCTTTGAGAGTCACTTGCATTTGCCCTGTGGTTTGAGGTCACGTCTACCTTCTTGCTCGCCTCTGTCATGCTGACCCTCTGCTCCAATCTAGTAGTTTCAAGGTTTTGATGGCACCTAAATTGTTGGGGGATGTCTTTTGCATCAACTGGAGTGATTCTGTGCTTGTGAGTTTGAGTGGTGAGGTGGGATCACACCTGGATCCAGCCATCGCCATCAGTGATGTCAAATTGCATCTTTGCTTTCCTCATGCTTTCTTGGATGCCTCTGCATGCTAGTCTGGACCTTGTGCAGGAGGTTTGTCATCTTGGTAATGCTGGTGAGAAATAAAGGTCCCCCTGCGTTGCTGGGGAAGCAGATGGAGCAGGAAAGGGAGGGCACTATACTGAAACTATGCTGTCCCAGCACTACTTCAGCCCAAGGGCTCCTTCCTTCCTTCCCAGATGTGGAAACAGCTGCCTAGCAGATTAATGGCTCCTTGGGCAGAGGCAGGATGGAAGGTCCTGTGATCTGCAGAAGCGTTACCCAATAAAAATAGCAACCCAGTAAAAAATAGCTGCAGCTGGGAGCCACGCCTGGTGTTGAGGAACACCGCCTCAAGAGGGGAAACATCCCTCTGGGCAGAAGCTCTGTTGCCACAAGCAGGCACTTGCAGGATGGAGCAGTCCTTGCCCTTGGTGGGAGCAAAGGGCACACACAGCTCTCCCATCCTTTCCTTGCAGGAGCTGAGGCTCCAAAGAGAGCTGAGAGGGAATGTGTCACAGCTCAAGGCTTTCTTCTTGAGATGGTTGGACAAGCAGAGAGTGAAGAGCAGTTGCAGCCTCGGGGAGTGCACAGTGCAGAAGGATGAGCCTGGCAAAGGATTTGTCTTTGCTTACAGAGGGGCAGCTGATACCAACAGGGCTGAAGTAGTCACACAAGAAATCCGGAGCAGGCTTAGGCTCCAAAGGCCAAATCCCAAGGGATCGTGCTGCTATCCACCTCCCACACAAGGAAACCATCAGCATAAATCAGCAGTAGCTCAGCAATTTGCGGCAAGATCTAGAGCCTTACGCAACTCCTCTAGCTCAGAGGTCTCCAGGTGCTTCACAAACTGCTGTTGCAGAGGCAGGGGAAACTGAGACATGGAAAGATGGAGACAGGGGTGACAGACTGCATGACCTGAGTTTTCCATCGTGTGGCCCGTGGTCTGATCACTGCCCTGTGGCCGTGAGCAGCGCCTTGTATGGGCACAGAAACACTAGGCTTTTATCTGCTTTACGTTATTTACTCCGCAGTTGTCGGTCTCCTGTTCAAAGTGGTACAAGCTGAAAAGGCCTCTTGTTAATAGCTTGTTATCAGGGCTGGTGCCGCTATGTACAAGCGTTATCTCCTTGATCCCATCTGTCTCAGGAAATGTGGTTGAGAGGAGAGTGAGGATGGAGCTCGGTGGCTGCGGGAACCTGGGACAGAGACCTGGGCACCCCACAGTCACACCGTGACCATCTCTAATTCATCTCCACTCAGGGGAGCACTTAGAAATGCCACGGGGGAGCTGCAGTGGTCGTGATTGATCGCGTCTCTGCTGCACGCCCGCGAAGGAGAGCAGCTTCAGCAAGAGGAGACCTTGGCTCCTGAGCCTCCCCTTGAAGTGTGGGAATGAATTATGCAAACTAATCTGTCCCTTGGCTCCTCCAACAGCTGCTGCCTTCCTGACACCTCCTGCCTTTCCCTCTTTCTTTCTCTCGAAGCGGTTTTAGAGCCATTGAGGCATCGCTTCTTTTCATCTGGTGACCACGTGTGTCCCGGGATACCAGTGGAGGTCGGGGCAATGCAGTAGCTGTTGTAGGATGTTATCTCAGGCACGAAGATAAATTGCTAAACCAGCCTCAGCCAGAGCTTAAGTGGACTGTTGGGCAGCCCCTGGACTCTTAAAAGAGAGGAGGGAATCATAAACCTGTGTTAAAACACTATCGATTTCTCTGGCAGCTGGCAGTGTCAAACGCTGCTGTGCACCGATAGCTCGGTCAGCCTCGCTGGGCTTCTATCCCCGGCCGTGGTGGGTCCAGGGTTAGCAGTGCTGGCCCAGCTTCCTCCCAGGCCAGCAGCTCATGGCTCCTATTTAAGGGCTACTATGCTGATTGTAGGCTGGGGGCAGGTTATTAAGCTCTCGGCCTCAACTGACCCTGTCTTCATTCAAGGGGGAGAGGAAAAGGTAGGGAGAGAGAACCAGGGCAATGGAGAAATGCATCTTTGAACAGGCTGCTGTGTCTATGCCCTGGAGCATTGAGGAGAAGGAGACAAAAAATTCCACTTAAACACAAGGAAAAACTTCTTTACTAAATGATCTATAGAGGTCCTTTCAAACCCCTACCATTCTATGATTCTGGGTGTCTTGAGAGTCCTGGTTGATAATAAATTAAACATGAGCTGGCAATGTGCCCTCGTGGCCAAGAAAGCCAATGGCATTTTGGGGTGTGTTAAGAGGAATATGGCCAGCAGGTCAAGGGAGGTTCTCCCCCTCTACTCTGCCTTGGTGAGGCCTCATCTGGAGTCCTGTCTCCAGATGATGTTCTGGTCTGCCCAGCTCAAGAGAGGGAATTTCTGGAGAAGTGGAGGTCTACCAAGATGATAGGGGACTGGAACATCTTTCTTATGAGTAAAGACTGCGGGACCTGGTGCTGTTTAGCCTAGAGGAGAGAAGACTGAGGGGAGAACCCCATCATTTATAAGTACCTAAAGGGTGGGTGTCAAGAGGATGAGGTGACATTTTTCTGTAGTGTCCAGTGACAAGACAAGGGGTAATGAACATAAGCTGGAACACAAAAAGTTCCACTGAAACATGAGGGGAAACTTCTTTGCTGTTGAGGTGAGGGAGCCCTGGCACAGGCTGCACAGGGAGGGTGTGGAGGCTCCTTCTCTGGGGGTTTCCAAACCTGCCTGGACACCTTCCTGTGTGACCTGATGGAGGGGAACCTGCTTTAGCAGGGAGTTGGTCTGGATGATCTCTAGAGGTCCCTTCCAACCCCTACCATTCTGTGAGTCTGGTGGTCTATGATTACTGGGCACTGAGACAGACAAACAGAAGTACAGAGATGAGCTGAATGGGAGCAGGACGTGGAGGTGGACACACAGTCCATGCTGGCACTTTTACCTTGGTCACCCCTTTGCTCCATCCCTGCTGCTGTGCCTCTCACCCTGGTGTGAAATGCCCAAGCCAGCACAGTGCAGGAGGCAGGGGAGGCTGCCATTTCTCCAGCTGTCCTCCTGCCCCTCTGAAAGCCACATTATTTAAAAGTGCATTGTCAAATAGCCTGTCTCATTTTGATTCAAAAAGCTCCCAAACTGGAGAACTGCAGTGAAGGTGGCTGTTTTAATCTGTCATTTGCTTGGCAGGTGGGGAATGTGCTGACCCTGAGACAGAGGTCATCAGCTTTTGGGGAATTAAAATAGGAAACTTTTTTTGTTCCAGGTGTTGGGGAAAAGAAAAACAAAACAAAAACCCAACCTTGTAAAATCTCACAGAAACAGCTTCTTTTTCTACCTGTGAGACAGGAGGAATATCTCCTTTCTCCTGCTCTTTCTCTTCCTTGGAGTGCAGATCAGGGGTGTGCAGGGCCTGGCTTTTATGCCAAGACTATCTATTGGCCAGAAAATGGGGTTTAATTATGGCTGAATCTTGCAAGTGCTGCTGAGCTGAAAATGCTCTTGGTGATGTCATCTAGGTATGGAAATGATTTTAAATGCATGTTTCACATATGCTTTCTCAGGAGCACTCAGGTGTGTGCACTGGTCCTGTGTGTTCAGAACACTTCACACTGGTGGTACCATTACATTTGGCTGCAGGAGACGTGGGACGTGAACAGTGAACTTCAGCTGTGCCATCACGTGTATTTGTGCAGAGTTGAGGTTAGATGGACAATCTTGGCTTCCCTGCCTGTAGGCGTCTCTGTGCACGTGCAGCTCCCTACACACACATTTCCTCAGTGCCATGCAGCTACTGACAATACACCCAGAATATAGTGTGAAGCTGTTCAAGGCTTGAGGCCAGACAGCACTTGAGAAGGCCACAGAGTCAGGGACGATGCTGTGCCTCTCTCACTGCCCTGCTGCCTCTTTTGCAATCAAAGCATTAAATACCCACAAACCATTCGTGCCGGGAATTTGCCAGCAAGTCAATGCTAATGAGCTAACCCCCCAGAAGGGCTGCTGAGATGGGTTTGTGTTGTCATTCTTCAGAGCAGCTCATTTAAGGCTTGTATTTTCCTGATGCAGAGTTTTCATGTCTTTCTGCTCATAAGCTGTCTGGTGTGCTAAGTCTTCAGCACGTGAGAGAATGAAATCCCATATGATTAAGTGCAGAGTCCTGCATCTGGGAAGGAACAACCCCACACACCAGTACAGGCTTGGGAGTCGAACTGCTGAAGAGCAGCTCTGCAGAGAGAGACCTGGGAGTCCTTATTGATAATAAGCTAAATATGAGCCAGCAATGTGCCCTTGTGGCATCCTGGGATGCATCAAGAAGAGCATGGCCAGCAGGTCAAGGGAGGTTCTTCTCCTCTCCTCTGCCCTGGTGAGCCCTCATCTGGAGTAACTGTGTCCAGTTCTGGGCTCCTCAGCTCAAGAGGGACAGAGAACTACTGGAGAGAGTCCAGCGCAGGGCCACCCGGATGATCAGGGGACTGGAGCATCTTTCATATGAGGAAAGGCTGTGGGAACTGGGGCTGTTTAGTCTGGAGAAGAGGAGACTGAGGGAAGATCTTAGTAACATTTACAAATATCTAAAGGGTGGGTGTCAGGAGGTTGGGACATCCCTTTTTTCTATAGTAGCTAGCAACAGGACAAGGGGTAATGGGATGAAGCTGGAACACAAAAAGTTCCACTTAAATATAAGAAAGAACTATTTCACTGTTTCAGTGAGGGAGCCCTGGCACAGGCTGCCCAGAGGGGTTGTGGAGGCTCCTTCCTTGGAGGTCTTCAAGACCCGCCTGGACATGTTCCTATGTGACCTGATCTAGGTGACCCTGCTTCTGCAGGGGGGTTGGACTAGATGATCTCTAAAGGTTCCTTCCAACCCTACCATTCTATGATTCTATGATTAACATTTGTGTTTTGCCACTGTTTGCAGAGGTTTGCCAACTTAAATACCTATTAGTCACCCATAGCTCTTCATGTCTGCACTGTACATTTAGAAAGCAGATGCCATTTATCAGGCCAGGGGGTTTTTTTATTTATTTTCTTTTGGTTTTTGAAGGCATCTTCTAAAACTGCATTTGTGAAAAATCAGCTTTTAAGTATGGGATAAGTATGGGAAATCTGATACGACTTGGCAGATCTCACCGATTAAAATCCAGTGTTCAAACCCATTGCTAAAGTGCTAGTAGGAAGCAGAAATGTTTCCTGGGGGAGTTCAGAGCACAGATGGACACAAGCTTCAGGAAACAGTTGCAAAATGCTGTGTGTGGTTTGTAGTATATGGTTTTTTTCCATGCCTAGTGTTGTGTCACTGGCCTGGGCAAGTTAGTTAAAAACTCACCCTGTTTGCATGGATCTCTTACCTTCTCAGTGTTGTTTTACACTGCTTTACAGAGGAAAGCATCTCCCTCTGAGCTAGGTAGCCCTGGAGCTATTCCCTGTGCTCGTGGGATTTCTGGCAGTTGCTTTTCAAAAGCTTTAGGGAGGAGACATGAAATAACTGCAGGGAACTGAGGAGCGTGCTCCTTGGCTTTGCCTAGGATGAAATCTCAGCAAGGTGGGCCAGATGCCAACACTGTGTCCATCAGAGCAGCCCTGGCCCACAGCATGCCTGACCCAGGAGCCTGAAACCCCTGGCCAGGCAGAGGAGAGGAGATAGGTTGGTGGTAAACATGAATCCAGAGAAAAGGGAAGAAAATGTTGATTTGGCATCATCTCATTTCATATGGTTAAGCTGCTTCCTCCACAATTTCACTGTCTGCAAAGGGTCTCCCAGAGATTTCTGGATGCTGGTCCCAAACTCTTGCAGAAGGAAGGCTGGGGAGATACAGATGTCTTTTCCAGGCTTGTGCCTGTGTTGTAGCCCATCAGGAAAATAGGAAAGCGGGATCAGAGATATCAGCAAGGGACCAGGGTCTGTGCAGAGGTCACAGGTTTCCTTGCTCAGGCCATACCACCGAGGCAGCACTCAGAAGGTCTCAGGTCTCAGCCATAGAGGAGTCTGGGGATGCCAGCAGGTTCGGGTAGAGAGCACCAGCTGCAACAGGCTGAACAAGCACTGCTGCCTTTGCACCAGGAGAATCCTAAGTGGGTGGCCACACTGGACTGCATGCCAGGCTCACAACACGGCTTTTACTACCAGGATTTTTCACTCCTTTGCAGCAGCAAAGCAAGGAAAGGCTACTTCCCATTGCAAACCAGGGGATTCAACCCACCTTACACTGGAAGCATGCTGGAGTACCTGCATCAGCCCAGAAACAGCCTGGAGAAATGACAGACCGTGCTCCCTAAGCCCTTTCTTGTGTGAAGAGATGGTGCAGGTTGCTTCAGAGCTGATAAAATGCCACCCAAAGAAGCAGAAGGGAGCTGAGCAGATATTCCCACTGCATGAGCTAAAACCCCCTCTCAGTTATTTCCCGTTGCCGGGGGAAGCATGGCAGAGGTGGGCAACCGCCTCCTTGTGCTCCTTGTCCTCATCCAAAGCATTGGCACAGCATGCAGGGCTCTGGGGCTGGGCTAGGTTGGGTTCAAAATTGGGGTGAACCCGATATCAGATTGTTGATCCCATCCAGCAGTGGTCTGGAGAGGAATGGATGCCCTTGCTATTCAAGTCTAGGAAAAGTTGCAACTAATGGGTATTGATCAGAGGAGAAAGCAGATCTGTGGGCACAAATTTATGTGAAAGCTTGAAAGAAGTATGTTCCCTAAAAGGGGAACAGTGTGAATAATCAGGCTTTGAGACAAATGCTAATCAACATTACATTTTGCCTCTGCATCTCCAGACAGAATGTTTAATCTCTGGAATTAAATATTTCCCTGGTGAGAAGTTAGACAACTTCAAGAGGCTCCTGCTTGAAAAATTAAACTCGGTGTCCATTGGTTTTAGATCTCTCTGATGGCGTGGAGTTCAGTCTGGCCAGAATTTGGCCAGCCTCTGGACCTTTGAGAAAAGCCAAAACATTAATTTCTTCCCTGCTTTATTGAGAGACCCACAGAGCTGTGCATGTTAATCAAAGGCTACCAAGGATGGCTTTCAATCAGATACAAAGGCGCAGAGTTCTCTGTATGGGAGCCACAACACAAACATTTTCTCACTGTGAAACATTTTATCAAAGATTAGAGCTCAGATGTTCATTATCTGGAAAAGTATCTCCTACAAGGCACATCTTCTTTTTCTAGTCCCTGGGGTTGAAGAGCATTGGATACAGGTGCTAAGCCACAGGAGAGGAATGGATTTATGGAGATGTGAGTTGGATGTTTGACAACTGTAGGTTCAGGCAGTTGATTAATCGATAATTGGTATCCATCCCAGCTTTTCATTGCACCAGTGATATCTAGTTTAAAGCAGTCTCAGATGGATTAACCTTTTATTATGTGCTCTGGGCTTGCTTCTGAGAGTCTGGGACGTGTGCCAGATGGTGTGTGTGTGTGTGTGTGTGTGCACGTGCACGCACCTATACAGAGACACACGAGCACTCTGTCCAAGCTTGGGGTTGGCCTCGCTTCGACCAAAGACCTCCAGATGTCCGTGCCCACCTGAACCCTTCTACAGTTCTATATTTCCAAACTGGATTTCAGGAGAGGGTATAGATGTGCTTTGCCCACATATGCATAGGAATATGTGTGATATTCACTGCAGCAAAATAAGCTGAATCAAATCACGAAGAAGCTTCATGGAAAAAGCAAGAAGAGAAATCATACCTGGCTAGTAGGAAAAGAAATTCTTTTAAAACAAACAGAAAAAAAAGATCTAAAGAAGAGAGAGATTTATTTGTTCCTCTTAAGAATGAGAGTTCTGGTATTACAGTACTTATTTTGGAAATTTCATGACAGTGATTTCATCTTTTGTAGCCACTTGTGGCTCAGTACATTTTTACCGTGGTTGCCAAGTAACAATCACTAAGCATTTGTGTCTAGATCAGTAAAGGGGAGTGGAGGGAATGGATCAAATCTATTTTCAGAGGCATAATCATCAGTGGCTCTTCGTAGGTTAACGGTTAGGCTCACTTATCAAGTGATAGTGTTTTGTTGAAGGCCTTGGGATTTGCAAACAGGAAAACAGCAAGGAGACTGAAGAGGGGGGTTATTGTTATTATTCTTTCAGAGCAGAGTGGCTTATGAGTGATTAAGGAGGCATTAGCTACGTTGGATGTCAAGTCCCCCGTATGATAGGCGCATTATAATCCCCTCCTCAGGGCCTGGCTGCAGTGTGCTCATTTCCCCCCACCCAGGTTTCACTGTACTGAAACCTCCCAGCACCACAGTCCCCACTCTGGCCTCATTTCTCCCAGCTGGCAGCTGTACAGGTGGAGAAAAGGTTTCCCTCACTGATAAAAAATGATGGAACAATGGAGGGAAAAATAGGGAGGAGAGCTGGGAGATCTGGTGAAGACTAAGTCCAGGGATTCCCCCTGTGCAGCAGAGGCTGTGGTGTGATCTCTGCTACACTGCCATGTGCTTCTAGCCTACATTGCCATGGATTTTCCCATTGGTGCTACCACCTCTTGCGCCCAACAGACAGGCTGGTTTTGCCCTGATACCCTGAGTTTTTCTCTGGAAAACTTGCCTCTTCCCTGACTGGTCCCTCCTGAGCTTTTTAAACGTCCTCCAAGGCCACCTTTGTCTTTCTGAAGATGTCGGGCTGTGGATGCAGCGTTCAGAGTAGGCTTGGAGAAAAACCATTACTTGCCCTGTCATCTTCCCAATGGCAGTCCTCTACACATCCCTGTGCACTGTCCACCTTCCTTATTAAAGCAGAAATAACTCCCACTGATTCCCAGCAACTCCTCTAGCCTTGCTATCCTTGCCTAAAGAGCTGCTGCCAGTCAGGTGTTTCCATTGTCTCAGTGATGTTGCACATCCCTTAAAACCAAGGCCATGCCTTGGGGACTCATAGAGTCATAGAATGATTTTGGTTTGAAAAGGTCTTTAAGATTTTCAAGTCCAACCCCTCCCCTCACACTGCCAAGCCCACCACTGACCCATGTCCCTCAGCACCTCAGCTACACGGCTCTGCAATATCTCCAGGGATGAGGACTCCACCACCCCCCTGGGCAGCCTGGGACAGGGGCTGACAACCCTCTCAGGGAAAAAGTTCTTCCTCATCTTCAATCTAAACCTGCCCTGGCACAACTTGAGGCCATTTCCTCTTGTCCTATCACTCATTACTTGGGAGACAAGCCTGACTCCCACCTCACTACAGCCTCCCGTCAGGTATTTGCAGAGAGTCATCTTGTCTCCCCTCAGCCTCCTCTTCTCAAAACTACACACACGGATTTCCCTCAGCTGCTCCTCATCAGACTTGTGCTCCAGACCCTTCCCCAGCTTCGTTGCCAACTCTGGACATGCTCCAGCACCTCAGTGTCTTTCTTGTAGTGAAGGGCCCAGAACTGAACACAATATTTGAGATGCAGCCTCACCAGCACTGAGTACAGGGGGACAATCCCTGTCCTGATCCTGCTGGTCACACTATGTCTGATACAAGCCAGGATGCCATTGGCCTTCTTGGCCACCTGGGCACACTGCTTGCTTATGTTCAGCCACTGTCAATTAACATCCCCAGGTTCTCTTCTAGCAGACAGTTTTCCATCCACACTGCTCCAAGTCTGGGATTGTTGTGGCCCAAGCGGCAGAGACCAGGGGCAACTGCATCTGCCAGTACATGTTTCAGGGCAAGCCCTGATATTGCAGCCTCATAGCAGATGAGGGCTAGGGATGAGCACTGCTCCTTGCTCCACCAGCCTGGGCTGGAGTGTGCCTCCGCCTGATGCTGGGCTCCAGGAATGTCCCTGGGCTTGGCTACATGACGGCCGTTTCATTGCACTGGCGGGGCTGGCACGGCCACACGACTCTCTTTTGCTTTTCTCCCAAGAAGGAAAAGATGACCCTGGGAAACAGGCCAGGCATTAATTACAGCTCATAATCCTCTCTGTGACAGACCAGCACGTGGGAAGTACCTAGCTCCTTGAGAGAGGGAAGGGGCAGCAATGGTCTCCCTTAATTCTGTTCCCACTAGGCATGCACTCAGAGGAGAGGCAATCAAGTGAGAGGAGCAGGTGGGCACACTGCCAGGAGCCTCCTGTGACCAGTCTAAGTTTGCCTTGACAGATCAAGACTCAGGGATGAGCCAAGGAGGTGGCTGTCGCTGCTGACTCCAGCTTAATTCAGCATCCTCCCTGGGATGTGTGTTAGGGCTGCTCCGCAGTCCCTGCTGCTGCAAAGGGAGGGAGGGAAGGAGGAACACAGGCAGCAGAAGTGCCAAGGAGCAGGGCTGCATGTGACCTCAGCATTTTTGAGCCACATGAGGACAGAGACAGCCTCAGTCCATCTGCTTGTGAGAGATTAAATGAAGAGCCAAATGGCCTAGGTGTATTTGAAACGGAGTGTGAGGACAGGCTCGGGAGTGATGGGCAATGGACAAAGCACCACCATGCTGGGCACCAGCAGCATATTTCCCACTGGTTTCACAGGAGCATGGAGATTTCTGCCTGGTTTCCTCAAACCTCGTGTGTACAGTTCTCTGTCCTCCCACATAAAAGCCAGGTTGGTAGCAGGAAGCAGACAGGAACGGCTACTCAGGGAAGAAGAAGGGATTTGCGGTGTGTTTTTGTGAGCATGGAGGAGATGCATCTCACGTGCATTCAGCCTGGGACACATGACCTCATGCAGGAAGGAGAGGTTTCTGTTTAATTGTGCAAAGTGAGATTGCTGTTTTATAATGCTGAACAGGCTGAAAACCGAGCAGGGCCAGGATAAAATACGCTAAAGCAGAAATGCTGGTGCTTTCCCACTCAGGCCCTCCCCCTTGTAAAACAGCAGTATTTTTAGAGGGTTGACCATATCCTGGAGTTCATTTCGTGATGTCTGTCAGGTGGGATCACTGAATCTGTCTGTGGTTAGTTGGAGTGATGTAAGGGGGACAGAGTTGGGCCCCATCCGCTTGGAAGCCATGATGAGTGGTGTAACACAAGCAGGAGTCCCATCTTCTGCCTTTAACGTGGGGAAAGGCATTTGAGTTTTGTTATTGGGGCCAGAAGGCCAAACAGCTCTTGTGATCTGCTGATGTGTTTTTAAATGGGGAGGCAGGAGTATCTTGGTTTAGGACAGTGACGTTGCTTTTGTACAATGGTTTCAGCCACTTCAGCAAGGATCTGATGAGTGTGTTCGTAGAGGCACTGTGACCTTCTGTTACTAAAGTAAAAGGCAAGATTGGAAGTGAATTGCCATTTAACCCATAGCATAAGGTATGCTAAATGGATCCTAGGACACAGAGCAATGCATGATTTTAAATAGAAATGAGATGTGTGTGTATATTTGAGAAAGGAGCCTGTGGTGATCTCTCCTCCTTCAGCACCATGTTCCTCCAGAGCAAGGACACCTTGAGGACGGGAGAGAGAACAGCATCAGTCCAGCCTCAAGTGTCAGTGGGGACCTTCTCCCTCATGCTACCAACCTCATGCAGCCATCCTCCCCACCATTGCTTGTGGATGTTCTGCTGGTGTCCACAGCCCTCAACAAGCTGAAAGCAGATGAGTCCACGTGTGGCACTGTGCGTTACTGCTGACTGGAGGGTTAAAGCAAGCAGCTTCCTGGAAACTGATGCAGATAAGGCTTAATGCTCACATCTGCACAACACAGCCCCTGTTCCAGGAAATATTTACCTTTAATAAATGCTCATGTTATACCTTATGACCAGAAAAAAAAAAAGTAAAGGGGAAAAAAAATGCCTGCTGAATTGCAGTGGAAGAAACGTCCTCCTTCCACTTATAAAGTCTGGTAGTTAGAAAGGAGCAGCTCCCAGTCCAGCAGGATTTGTAGCTCACATTGAAAGGGTTTGGGGTGGGGTTGAGTGTGCTTTTTTTCATGTCGATTTTGACTCCCAGATCCAAACTTTGTGTCCTCTTCTGGTGGTCTGAGATTTGGGAATAGAGCCAGGCTGCTAATAATTGCCTACGCTTTTAAAGACCCCCGTCCTCCTCTGAGAATCACAAGTGAGGGGGGAAAAAAACACATGACTTACTTTTCAGAGCTTTGTCTGTCTGCATTTCACGGAGCAGGAGAGATAAGGAGTTCTGCAGGACCTCCATTTTTAAGCATGAGCTCAGTGCTGGGTCTCGCACCTCCGTATCAGTGAGTTGCTGCTTGTGCAGTGCCTTACCTTTCTTGGAAAAGACACATGGCATTTCTGCCTAGAGTGCCAGCACTCAGCCTGGAGGTGTTGAGAGAAAGGCAGCTGGGGCCTCTTTGGTATCTGTTTGGCTTTGCCTCAGCAGGACATCACTTTTCCAGCATGTTCCAAGGAGATCTGGACATCCTGGTGTGCAGGCAACCCTGCCCGTGCCACCAGCTGGCTGGGACGCTTCAGCTGACACCTATCAAGCCTGCTTGATCATGGCCAAGACATTTCTGCCTCATAGCCACTTTGGCCCCATCAGATCTCCCTTTCCTAAAGCTACTGAGTGATTTTAGTGCACCAGCCCAAATAGCTGCTGCTTCCAGAGACTTATTTTGTCAGTGGCAAAATGAACCTGAGGGGCAATGCATGTATCAGTTTGTTAGATTAACACCAGAGGCTCAGAGGACACACCATGTGCACAGGCAGGTGGTTTTGCTGGGAAGAAGCATCCCACTGAGCCTGGTTGCTCTGAGGCAGCTCCTGGGGAGCCAGTCCACCAACGCTTGGAGACACCCACTTGTTTGCGTGGATGGGAATACAGCCCAAAGCAGGCATGATGTAGAAAGAGGTGGAAGATCAGCAGCACAGGGCTGTTGGAGATGAGTAATGGATACAGGGATGCTTGTCTGAGTCAAACCAAGATGAAAGGGTTCACAGGCAGAGGGTGTGGGGAAGCACATGGTCAAGCGGTTTCGGGAAGTTAAAAATAGCAGCAAAGTGGAGTCCAGTCCTTGGTTAATCTGGGTTCATTAAGGCCAGACATCCAGATCCAGTTTAGTATTTTCATTAAAAAGGCTGTATTTACAGAGCTGCTGAACTGGCTACTTGCCCACTGGGGTGACACTGGCCACTGGGCACTGGGCCAGGGTGACTTCAGTATCCTCCTCCAAAGGCTGTGCTGAAATGTTGGCCTGGCTCATTCTTCTGAGACCTCATACAGTGGGTTATGAGCAGAGCTGGGACTTCTCTGCTGAATATCTCAGCCTCAGGATCACAAACATCCGCCTCTGTCCTCAGGAAACCCAGTTACACTGGACTTCCCCAGAAATTCCCTCTTTTGGTCAGAATTTTCTGCCTTCTTCACTGGCCCACCAGAAAACCTTTCAAAGGTGAATTGAACAGGGTTGCCTGGTTTAAAGAGATTCAGGAAGGAAAAGCAGCCATTCTGCATATGAATGAGGCTCAGTTTGTGATGTGGCTGATTGATGAGAATTGATTTCCCCATGGCTTACTGATATCTCAAGTGAATTATGTGGAGGCTGGAGTAGCTCAACCCTGCGTTAGAAACCTGAACACTCACACAGGAGCGAGACATCAGGCATGACCCTGCTGCAGAAAAAAAAGCTGCATGTGGAGTTTGCACGTGGTTAGCAGCAGAAGGCTTGCTGGCAGGCCCTAGCTTTCTAATGTCTAATAAACACACTATGCCAAAATACATTTCTGAACGTGACTAAAAACATCCAAGCAGCCACAGACTTCCCAAGGAGAGAGAGAGGAGAGGGAGGCAGGGCAGGGAAACAAGTGTGCATTGGTGATCCCATAAGCCTCAATCCCCAGCAAGCAGGCTTTGATCTTTCCTGGGACACCTCACAATCCCCCAGGTCAGCAATGCAGGTCCTGGAGCATCATCTCCTCTGAGAAGGAGGTGCAGAAGCAGAGAGCTGTGCTTGGTGAGGAGGGCTGCAGCAGGTGCCGACTCTGTGTCTGAGATCACCCGGCATTGGCAAAAACCATCTTTGCTGACTTTGCCCCACCTCCCACTGCTGTAGCAGAAAGGAGCTTTATCCTACAGTGCCAAGCAACAGGAAGAGAGGTGTAAATCACTGCAAGATCATTTCTTTCTGGTAAGAAAACTTTTAGAATGCCTATCCAAAAAGTAGTTGGCTTTGTAAGGGGCACGTGCATCACTCTGACAGCCTCTGCAGCTGGGCGCACAGACACCTCCCTGGAATCACCTCAATTCACTGCCCATTTGCTGTCAGACACTTGCTTTTATCCCCCTCTAGTAGCTCTCTGCAACCAAGGTTCTCTTTTCCATGCTTGTCCAAGGGCACCACACTTTGTGAGCCTCTCTGCTTTTCATATGGCATCTTTGGAAACCCAGATGCAGATTACCTCAAAAGAGCTGAAGTGCAAAGCAAAGAGAGGAAAACCGCTGGGTCAGGACGAGAAGCTGCTGGTGCTGTCACAGAGCCCACTGCTGGTGAACTGTCCATCCCTGGGTGTGAAAGCAGGTTTCTCCACAATGTTTGACTTCCCCATGGCTGGAACACTGTCCCCTGGGTGATATGTGTCTGCACAGGGATGGAGGGAGTTGCTGAGAGCAGATCGATCAGTCTTGACGTGTCTGGGATGAGTCCTGTCCCTTAATGCCTCCAGCCTCTGCTTACAGGTGTGAGCTTTGGGATGCTGATATATATTTGACAGTAACTGCATGGGTAGCATGGAGTATCTCACCTAGAAGAAATTGTCACTGCTGAGGAGAGGGAACCAGAGGAGAGGGGACAGACAGGGCAGAGTGTCCTGATGGCTGTGTGCTGGCATCTTGGCTTGCCTGAGAAAAGCACAGGCGATTTCCATCCTTTCTGATGCCATGGCAGGAGATGGCCAGCTCCAAACTGCAAGAGACATTACTTTGTTTGCCCACAGCCAGCTGATTAAAACGCTATTTTCCACACATTTGCGCGGTGATTAGTGCTGAAATGCAAATCATATGCAATTAGGTGCAAATGGATGGCGTGCACAGCCTGCTCCAAAGTTGGACACTTTCATTTCCTCTGAGGCATTTAGGACTCTTTTTGTACCTACAGGGAGGAACAGGACAAACCCACTTGTGATCCAAGCACAGAGCTGATGCAAACGGTGAGGGGAGAGTGGTTAAAACTCAGCTGCTCCCTGGATGCGCTCACCAAGCGGCGTCTGGGTTGGTTGCATCCATACATGGCATCCAGCTTATGCAAAGATCTTGATTAAATAAACACCTACAAACCACACAAACAAGGCTTCTACATACCTCACTTCCCAGCCTCGTTTCTCTTGTTTACCAGGGCCTGGCTGGAGTTCTCTTTGTGGGATAGCCCACATTGCAGATCAAACTGCCAGAATGGTTGCTGGATATAGTAACAAAATGTGTTTCTCCAAATATCAGATTTGGAAAGAGGGCCTATGAACACAATGGAAGCAACAAGATGAGTTCCCAAACCCTTGCCACAAAGAGTAATTGCAAATATGTCTACATATAGATATATATATGCGTGCATATTTTTAATTTGGCTTCTGTTCTTCTTTGGCTTGCAGACCCAGAGCTTTGCTTTGGTCTGAAATTCAGTGGGGCCATGTTTCCTCACTTCCAGGCAGCTTTGGGGAGGTGACAGGGCCAAGATAAATAAATAAATAAGGACTCGCAGAGTGAAATATTGTATTTAATAAGGCTGACGAGTCCTCCTGAAACCCAGTTGTGAAAACTTTTTAAAGTGTCTGTTTCCTGTAGCTATCAACATGCTAGGAAGAGGGAAGCCCTACGGGCTGGTCCAATTTTTCCCAACGGGTGCAGTGACTTTTTGCAGCTGGTCTTGATTTGCCTGGATATTGCTCATTTTCCTCCTGCTCGTAACAGCCCTGGAATGGAAATCCCGGTTCCCTTGGCACCGGGTGCATCCCCATGAGGTGCTGGCAGGTGAAGGATGCCAGCCCAAAAATTATTCATCCCAGTTAGCCCTTGGCTTCACTTGCACTTTAAGGAAATGAGGCTGGATTTATGAATAACAGAGTGAGTACAGGAGGCGTAATAAAGGACAAAATTCATGGTGAACGCAACTCCTCTCGTCAGCAAACAGATTGGTGCTGCTTGTGCTGTTATCCTCCCTTCTTCACATGCTGTGTTTACAGGTTTGTGTGCTTCAAATCCTTACCTGTGTCTGGCTGTTGATGGCAAACAGGAGCAGCAGGAAGGGAACAGGGTTGCTCTGGACTTTGAAAGGCCAAAGCAGCACAAGCCAGCGTGGAGCTGCAAGTGTCTGAGGCTGCTGCAGCTCTGTCTGCATGCCTCCAGGCTGTGCATGTGTGTCTGTGTGCCAGTGCCTATTAAATATACATGGCCCTGCTATTTGTGGGACACCATATGGGTACCAGGAAAGTAACCAGGCTGACATGTGACTTGCTGAGCTTCTTAGGAAATGCAGGGGAATGAGTGCCTGTATCTAGATCTTGTGTGAATTGGGTGTAGGTCTGTATTACCATCAGTTCTCAAATCATCCTCCCTCTGATATTTTTTTATGGCACAGCTGTTTCAGTTGGGAAACAACAGGATTTACTGGCCTCGGGAATGGCTGTAGTCTTCCCTTATGCCTGAGCATGCTGCCCAGCCTGAGGACGTGGTGCAGGGTCCTCTTTGCTCTTCAGCTAGAGATGGTTTTGTTTTCTGCTTTTTTGGCAGGCCCCATCAGGCATAAATTGTTTTCCATTTGGAACACACCTTGGCCATTTTTATCTGAGTTTCTGGGAGCTTTGAAGCACACTTTTCTACCTGTCTGCTAGGATTTTGACAGGAAGCTGTGTAGAAATGGAAATCTCATCTTCACAAGTCACCCTAGAATTTTCCTCCAAAATCAGTGACAGCAATCATTAATATGGGGCATCATTTAGAGCTCTGTGCAGAATAATCCTCCAGGCTCTCTGGCAGCTATGAATTCAAAAACAATAAAGACCATGACTAGAGGAGGGGTTTTTTCCATTAAAAAATGCATTTTCTGTGATACATTGTGTAGCTCTCAGAAAAGGTGGCAGCAAGTGAAAAATCTCTCTCTGCAAATGCAGGCAGCACCGTTCCAACTTCTTAAGCTTTTTGCTTTTTCCGTGCTCTGACATCTTCCCTGAGTAGTGCCAATAAAATGAGAGGCTTTTGTTAATGTGCTCTGCAAAGGTTCCTCTGGGGAAGCAGCAACCATAAACAAATGTTCACCTCCGCAGAGGGCTCCCAGGTCCAAGGCTGCGGCAGCTGCTCCCAGGCACCTTGGCTTGGCCAAACAGATGAGCCCTGTGCCCACTGAGCAGGGACTCACCTCAGCTCTCCAAGTCCTGCCATCCTCTGAGCTCTTCTGGAAGCTCAGTCACTGCCTGCTGCCTAGATTTTCCTGATGGATTTTGAACTGCAGTCAAAACACACTGAAAACTGCGGGGAAGGGGTGGGAATTTGACTTTATTGTGCAGCCTCACAGCCCATCTCTCCAGATTTGCTCTGGATCCCCAGGCATTTTGCTGCACATGGTCATAGACTCATTTTGGTTTGAAAAGGTCTTTAAGACAATCAAGTCCAATCTCTCACCTTACACTGCCCAGCCCACCACTAACCCATGTCTCTCAGCAGCTCAGCTTTGCAATATCTCCAGGGATGGGGACTCCACCACCTCCCTGGGCAGCCTGGGACAGGGGCTGACAACCCTCTCAGGGAAAAAGATCTTCCTCATCTCCAATCTAAACCTGCCCTGGTGCAACTTGTGGCCATTTCCTCTTGTCCTATCACTCATAACTTGAGAGGAGACACCAACCCCCACCTCACTACAGGCTCCTGTCAGGTAGTTGTAAAGAGTGATCATGTCTCCCCTCAGCCTCCTCTTCTCCAGGCTGAACATTCCCAGCTCCCTCAGCTGCTTCTCATCAGACTTGTGTTCCAGACCCTTCACCAGCTTCATTACCCTGATGGTACCATCAGCTGAGTCTTTGAGACTGTGCTGCCACAGGTGTTCTTTCAGCTTAGGCCAGGCTTAGGATGGAGTCTGCATGCCCATGGCCAGAAACCCTGACCGTGCTTGAGCCCTGCTACAGCCACTGTGGCTGGAGTTTAAATTAACCTTAAACACCTAAATAGCTTTAAAAATGAGAGCTCTAGTGAGAAAATAGAACTGCAACTGTATGTGGCTACTAGAGGATCCCTACCTGCTGTAATAAATAAATATGCTCACAGTCAGCTCTGCATTCTGATATTCAGTCAAGAAATAGATATGATGATGATATGGTGTGAATTGTTGTGATGAATGATTGGGAGGGGAGAGTGAAGGGCCCCTCAGCCTGTTTGAAACAGGCTGTCTGAATGGAGTCTCCTGCTGAGGTTTCATTCTCTCCTTCAAAAGTGTTAGTACCCACAGCAGCACCTATCCATGCTTGAAGGAAAAGATAATGAGTTTCAGAGAGGGAGAAGGGCAGAATAAAAAAGGCAGCTTTTATTTCCTGGCTGGTCAATTTGTTTTCCTCTTACTATACTTTGCTACTGTTTCTTTGAATCCTGACAGTGTCTTTGGAACTCTTCCTAAAAGCACCTTTTTCTCCTTAACACTGTAATTACCATCACCAGTGTGACTTTCTGGAGCCAAAGGCAATTAATGCTAGCTTGGTTTCTCTCTCTCTTTCTTCCCCTCCCAGGCTTTGCACTGGGAGAGCTCTCTGGGCAGCTTGTGTTCCCTTGGCTTCCCTCCTGCCTCCCCTTCCACCCAACAACTCCTAAACCATCCCTGTGGCTCCTAGGGAGAAACTCCCTAGCACGGTATTGAGGTGTGTTTCTACCTCTTTGTGCTTTAAATGTTTCTAAACCTTCTGGTTTCAAATTGCCCTTCCGGAAGGAGCAGGTTTTTTCCATAGTCTCACTCCATCTGCAGGCAGCCAACACAATGAGCAGGTCAGAGCATGGTCCTACCAAGCCAAGCACTTTGGGCCAGAGTTAATCTCCAGCCATGTGCTTCTGGCTTTCCCCAGCAGCCCTGGCTGTCTGAGTCAAGCTCAGGATCAGGATAGATGAAAAAAGGTGAATTATCCTCTGAAGATCCCAGGCTGAGTGCAATGGGGCAGTTGTAGATGCCCCAGCAAGCTTCATTGCTGACCTAGCACGGGCTGATGAAGAGGGCTACCAAAATTACTGCAGAGAGCCAATGGCATCCTGGGATACATCAAGAAGAGTGTGGGCAGCAGGTCAAGGGAGGTTCTTCTCCCTCTTTACTCTGCCCTGATGAGGCCTCATCTGGAGTCCTGTGTCCAGTTCTGGGCTCCTCAGCTCAAGAGGGACAGAGAACTGCTGGAGAGAGTTCAGTGCAGGGCCACCAAGATGATCAGGGGACTGGAATATCTTTCATATAAGGAAAGGCTGCAGGAACTGGGGCTGTTTAGTCTGGAGAAGAGGAGACTGAGGGGAGATCTTATTAACATTTATAAATATCTAAAGGATGGGTGTCAGGAGGTTGGGACATCCCTTTTTTCTATAGTAGCTAGCAACAGGACAAGGGGTAATGGATGAAGCTGGAACACAAAAAGTTGCACTTAAACATAAGAACAAACTATTTCACTGTGAGGTGAGGGAGCCCTGGCACAGGCTGCCCAGAGGGGGTGTGGAGGCTCCTTCCTTGGAGGTCTTCAAGACCCACCTGGACATGTTCCTATGTGATCTGATCTAGGTGACCCTGCTTCTGCAGGGGGGTTGGACTAGATGATCTCTAAAGGTCCCTTCCAACCCTATCATTCTGTGATTCTATGATCCTCAGAGCAAGCAGGAGTCTGAGTGCACAGAGACGTTCCCAGTTAAGAGGCCAACAGTGAGGAGAGGGAGGGGAGGCACGGATGTGAGATTCCCCTGAGCCCCGCGGCCGCCTCTGCCAGCTTCCCTGTCACGGCCAGAGCTCTCGGCTCCCCAGCATCTCCCAGGCATAGGGAAAGCCCTGCTGAGGGCACAGCCTGTGCAAAGGCAGCTTTGGCACAGGGAGAGGATGGAGCATTTCCAGAGCGGATGAAATCTTCCAAGACCTTGAGCTGCCAGTTCGAAGAAGCCTACGCATCTTGCAAGTTTTTAGAGTCTTAGAACTTGGTCTAATTTAAGCAAATTTTTATAGGATTGGCACATCCTGAGCACTGGAGAGATCCTTCTGCTAAGTTCTGCAGCAAAGCATAAGGAAGAGAGAATTACTCAGTATGGTCTTTAGGGAAAAAAAATGTTCACATGAGCAAAGCAGCAGCATTTTTTTCCCCAAGCTGAGTCTTCAGTGGCAAAGATGGTGGGGCTTTTCAGAACTCTCTCAGCAGTCCCCACTCCACATGGAAAGTTTCAGTCTGAATGGCTGAAGTCTGGCAAAGCATCAAGCAATTGAAGCAGACTCTAAATCAGTGGAAAGTTGTGGGTGAGTTTAAAGGCAGACACTTTGACATGTTCTGCCTTTAGCTCAAAACCCTGAGGGCATCAGGCATCTGCATGAGCACGTGTGAAATATGAGGATCAGCTGGAGAAAAAGCATCTGGGAACTTTTCCCTCTTGTTGTCTTAACTAAGGATTGTTAAGGGATGGAAACCAGCTCTGGGAATCGCCACTTCCACGTAACATCATCCATTCCAGCATAACAGCAATGTGCAGCTGGACCTGAGGCAGCCCCTGTGCAGCCCATGATGTGGAGTGTGCAACCTGTGGGGCCAGAGAGGACCCTGACTTTGCAAACAATCTGGTGAGCTTTGGCTTTGATTGTAACAGGACCAAATCCAGCATGTGTGTGTCCATGGGACTCTGCAGTAGGATTTTCCATCTGACATTCTGCCAGTCCTCCAAGCTTATAGGTGGGCACTGGAGCTGCTGAGCTGGCCACAAAGGAGAGTCATTTTCAGCCCAAGTATAACTGGTTTTAGTTTGCTCCCACAAAGAGATCTCCTCTTATGGCCTGAACACGCTGAAACAGGTCCAGGCTGAAGGCACCAACCACGGTTGCCGTAAATGGAGCTGACACATGGCTTGAGGTCTCTGTAGGCAAGGACTTGTCTGTTTTGCCATTTTTAAATGCTCCCTGCCATTTTCAACCTGTTCCATGTAAAATGAAACGTGGAAACTTACCCAAGGAAAAGGGGAAGAGCTCTTGGCCAAGGCCAAGCCCATCACAGGGAATCTGCCCAAGTCACAGAATCATGGAATTGTTTGGTGGGAAAAGACCTTTAGGATGAACAGGTCCAACCCCTCCCCTCCCACTGCCCAGCCCACCACTAACCCATGTCCCTCAGCGCCTCAGCTTTGCAATATCTCCAGGGATGGGGACTCCTCCACCTCCCTGGGCAGCCTGGGACAGTGTCTGACAGCCCTCTCAGGGAAAAAGTTCTTCCTCATCTCCAATCTAAACCTCCCCTGGTGCAACTTGAGGCCGTTTCCTCTTGTCCTATGGTAAGGCAGCAAGCTGTCACAAAGCACTCGAGTGCTCCTCCACGCTCACGTTTCTCTGAGCCACCCGGTTCCTTTTATTTTAGCTTTGTTTAAACAATCTCCTTGGTAACTGGAGACAGAAGCAGGATTTTTTCATCCTCCTCATAAGTTGATTTCCTGCCTATCTCAGCACAGAGAAGGCTTATATTCAAATATGCATTTGCCATTGTGTCCCGACCACAGGCTTTAACCCTGTGTATCGCTCACAGACTCAGTGTCTCTTTCAAAGGTTTTTTATACACAGAGTTTCAGTTGAGAGGGCTGTATTTCACAGTTTATTTGACAGTAAACAGGTGGCATGTCAGTCACACAGTGTGAACAGGGGCTCTTGAAATTGCCCACGTGCTCCTGACGCTGAAGGTGTCCAGCAGCAGGGAAACCTCACTGGAGCGGGCTGTGTCAGGATGCTGCGGCTGCCAGAGTGGCAAAACCCTTCGGCAGGGATGGGGGACTTACTGCAGCAGCACCCTCCACCCCAGTACCTCACCCCTGCCTGTCTCTGCCAGGACATGGCAGCCCAAGGATATTAGGGTCCTCTCATCTTCTTGGGACAGTTTCCAAAATGTCCCTGCAGTTAATGAGCATTAATCACTCACAGCTCTTAGAGACCGGGAGGAGTTTGAAAGGGCAGCTCTCGGCTGACACACTTTTTTCCTCTGCCCTCTGGAGAGGCAGCTCATTGGAAAGGAAGGGGGAAAGAAATAGAATGAAAACAACTCCCAAACTGTCTGAAGGCTTGGCTGTGTTTCCAGCCAGGGGAGGTAGAATCAGCTGCTGTGCTTACTCCCTCTTGATGAAAAGAAATGATGTCCAGAGAGACCAATCTCAGAAGCAGACCAGCTTTACCTGTTGCTCTGCTGTGTTTGATACCAAGCACAGGGGCCGTGTTTGTCCCCTCCTGATAATGTCCTGCTGGGCTCAGAGCTGTTGGCACTCAACCCCAGCACATGCTTGTGTTGACCAGAGCCATCCCCAAAGGATGGACACAGCAGAGTGAAAACATCAAGCAGCACCTTTAGTGCAGAGCTGAAGAGTCGAGGTTTTGGGGTCATTTGTTGACTTCATGCTCCAAACATTGTCACTGTTGAAGGCAGCATTGCTGTAGCAGCAGCCCCTCCCTGGGGGTGGCTGGAGAGTGCTTTTTAGGGCCCATTCTGCTGTCTTTATCCCTGGGTAGCTCATGGCTTGGGTCTCGTGGTCTTCAGAAATGAGCACTCGTGATGCTTCAAGCCTGTGTAACAACAGCATTTCATATGCTGGTATGTCTTCCATACAGTGAAGTGAAACCCAATACTGGTCAAGCATGAGGTGACTTGCCACAGAGAGTCTGGACCAGGAATGAACTCTGCAGCCAGTCATTTAAATTACTGAAATGTGAGTGTTGCACTTGAACCTCCCTTGACAGGAGATTACTTACAGCTTCTTCTAATAAAAAGTTCAGTGTGACACTTAGTGACAAGCTCATAAAAGATCAAAAGGCTTTTCCATGGCTTAGGGAGTCCATTAGCAGCAGCAGGGCCCCCGCAGGGATGAGCAGGTAGGATGTTTGCCATGTGCTGTGCCTGCAAATGCAGATCATATCTGCCTGCATGGAGAGGTAGATGCCATTTTCCTCAGCAATTTGACTGCAACTTTTGTGGCACAGAAGCTGTTGGGAGCAGTGGGGCATGCACAAAATGGTTCAGGTACTTTCCCAGCCTTGGAGTCAGTCGCTTGCATCGCTAGGCAAAGGATGATAAATGTAGTGGTACCGAGGTGCTTATTTCTTAAAACACCATCAAGATGCCTTGATCCTGCATTTAGAACACTGCTCCAAGGGATTTGGGAGGGGTGGCCTGAAATAAGGGGTTAATCTTCAGGACCAGACAGCAAACAACAGGAGTCAGATGCATCCATGACTGACCATGGAGTTAAAATGGAGCTGGATTCTGCTCCTAAAGTGGAACCTGTGCAAGAGATAATGATGTTTACCCTTTGAATTTCTGTGACATGCCCTCTGCTAATGCTGAGCATCCCCTCATCCTCTCCTCTTTTTCCCATGTATATTTGCTTTGCCAGCCGTAGAGCTACCTGTCAGCAGCCCTGGCAGAGTGGCAGAGCACAATTCAGATCCCTTGTTCGCTATCTTCCCAAATAATGAAGGGAATTCTCCCTTGCCCTGAAACCCAGAGGAGGGGGATTTGAAATGTGCCTTCCTTAGGAGAGAAGCACTGCTGTGATTGATGCAAAGTCTGCCTACAGTGGCAGTTCTGGAGCAGCTGATGCACAGCAGACATAGTTTGGGCTTCTTTGAATCCCAATTCCTGATGCTGAAGTCATGCTGTTAGATACAGACCTATTATTTCACATGGTCTTCACTGTTTTGTTTAGTCAGCTTTCACTCAGCAAAGTTTTCTAAATGATTTACAGGGCTGCAAAAATGTCCTCTCTACTGGCAGTTGCTCGTTGAAATTAATACTGGGGCATGCCAAAGCCATTTCAATAAGAGTGATGTCTCCTGTTTGAGAAGCATCGTCATGGCAACTGTGCCAGGTGCACCCAGGGAAGAGCAACTAGTATTTATTTTAAAAGGTTAGAGCAATTATTGTCATAAAGGAGGACACAGCAGTGAAGAAAAGCTGCATGCATGTTTGGATGTGTAGAGAAAGAAGAAGCACTTACATGAGTTTCCAGTTGCTTTCCATGGGGGAAACGTGCATGAGGACAATCAGGGAGAGGAACGAGGGTTTGACCCCATTGTCCTCTCCCACCCAAACCCCTTTACAATCTTATTCTTCACTGCACTTGTTTTCCACTTCAAGTTTTCCAGCAGGGATTTCAAATCCAGCCTTGACCCCTTCTCATCTCAGCACACCTCTCATCCCTGCAACACACTACCCCCATCACCCAGCTCCCTGCACCGGGGCAGATCCTTCTGACGGAGCATGAAGAAATATTGCAACTGGATTTCTGTTCCCTTTGTTACTTGCCTGCATCACCCACAGACCTGACTGACCAGCCAGGCAGGGGTTGAAAATCCCAGACAGGCAGAGTGGGGGAAAGTGCCAGGTTTTGACTCTGAATCCTGCAAGGCTTAGAAATGAGATTTGTAGGGTTTTGTACTGAGCAAGGATGTTGGGTCAGGCTGAGCCCTGGGGCAGTCAATCCTTTGCTTGTAGCACAGGCTGAATTTGTAGGGACTAATGGCAATGTTTAGCTGGCATGGGCAGGGTTCTGCAAAGCCAGGGGAAAAGTTATTTCTGCTCTGTCAGCTTTCCCAGGTGCCTTAAGCAATATTACTCAGGACATTTTTTACCAAGTTCATATCAAATATGTCTTCCCTTCTAGTCATTACCACTTGTATTCCTCTGTTTGTGCATGCTGTTTTTGGAGATCCAGATGCTGGGTGGAGTCTCTCCTGCTTGATCACCCAGTGATCTTGCCTCCAGAAGGCACCCTGGATCACCAGCACCAGATGTGCATACCAGTGGGATTGGGAAAGAACAGCAAAGCACTGTTTTGCCATGGTATAACCACAGAGGGAAGCCACACCTTCAGCATGACCAAAAGGGCTCAGGGCCCTGTTTTGGGACAGATCAACTGAGTGCCATGTATCTTTGCCTAGCTGGCACCTTGCAAGATGTGACATTGGCAGATGAATGAAGAAGTGCATTAGCCAGTGTGCAAACTTCACAGTCAGATCAGAGCTAGTATCGAGGATTCCCCAGAAAGGCATTTCTGCTCTAACAAATCCTGCTCAATATGGTCTTCCTAAGAGGAGAGTCAAGCACCATTCAGTCTAGCATGTGAAATCATCTAACCCAGCAATTGTTGCTCCTGAAAAAGTGTTTTCAGAGGCACTGAGGATCAGCTGTGCCTGTCATCCCCCAGCTATCCATGCCGCAGCAGCTCTCAACCCTCCTGTCTCTGCAAACCATCTCTCTCACATCTTATAACTCTGCAAGGCCAAGGAAGAGCATCCCTTTCCCAGGGTTTTCCTGGTAGTGATGCTGTGGAGCAGGCCAGCGTGATGTATTTGAGTTATTTGTTGTCATTTAACCACAATGCATCTTGAGGCCAGGGAGCAGTTGGTTTGTGCAGCCATGGAAATGGCAACACAGCCCTGTGGTCATACAAAGATTGATTCAGCAAGCTTTGGAAAAAGAGGTGGAGAGCAACCAAGAAAATAAGAGCAGCCAGATGAATTTTGATTCCAGAGGGGAGGGAAGGATAGAGGGAGCAGTTCCCCCTCCCTGTGTTTGCAGTGCCCAGGCTGGTGTGCTTGATCACAGCTGTGGTAAGCATTGGGTTGTGCCATGCAGACCTGGGCTGCTGGACCAGGGAACCAAATTGTCACATCAGATCATATCCACGCTTCACGGAGCACACATCAGGCTTAGCTTCAGGCAGGTTTTCCTTTACCCTCTGTGTCATGTTTGCAGCACACTGCAAGCAAAGTTTGTGTGAAGTACAGACATATCATGCCAGCAAAGCTTGGTTTGGCAAAGGACTCTGCATGGATGACTCGTGGGGCATCTTTCAAAGATGGAATCCTGTCCTCTGCCAGGCACATGTCCCTCCACCACCTCCAGCACAGACCTGAGGGTCTCTCTGCATGCAATACCTCTTCACCATTAGGTTCAATTTTGTTGTCCACTGGGAGAAGAAAACCCCTATCTATTCCTTTTCCTTCACAGCAACAAGACAACTTCCCTGCTTGAGTAGCTGTCAGAAATTTTAGCAGTGAAGCTGTTAAGTGCATAAAAGCACTCCCTGGTGCCCTGGTTGGAAGAGTTGTGTGCTGCAGAGACAGACAGAGAAGCAGATAGGTCTCATTGCATCTATAACAGCACGGGCAGGACCTCGAGCCCCTGCAGCCTCTGAGGAGACTCACCAAGCAGTTGAGGACAGCCAGGGAGGTGGAGAGCAAAGCATAGTGGAGGTGGGGATGGGGAGAGAAGAGCTGCCTTGCTCTTGGTGGTTGGCTCCAGACATACCCTGGGGTCTGGTCCAAGTTCCTCTCTGTGGCCACAGCCAGTTTGCATGATCCTGGCCACTGGCTCTGGTGGTGCCCAGCCCTGATGATGATTTGAGAGCTTTCTCCCTGGTCCCCTAGAGCAGCCTGCTTGCCCCTCTGCACAGGCACTGCCTGGTGCCCAGCTCTGCGGTAGACAGGGAGGCTCCTAAACCACGTGTCAAGCTTTAACTTTAATTAAGTGACTGGCTGACAAGCAGATGTATGAGAAATCAATGTACCAGCCCTCTGTGAGAGTCTTGGAGTGAAAGCTGGAGTGGGCAGCACCAATGGAGGTGGCTTTGAAATGTCACCATCAGCATCTACATCCCTCATGGCTATGCTTTCACTGTGATTGATGATCCTCTGGATGGGGAGAGCTCAGCTGTTGCAGGGTCAGGGCTGGAAGCACCAGGTTTAGGACAAAGAACTCCACTCCCAACTGCCCACCCAGGATGAATCTGCAGCTGAAAGTACTCCAAGCTGTTATGGTAGTTCTCCTGGGTGCTCAGTGGAAGCTGGCCGGGTAACAAGCTGCATAAGCACATTGTTCCGTCTATTGATTCAGGAATAAGTCCAGGCAGCAACAGTATGCCCTGTTCTCATGGGCAAGCAAGTTATTGACTGCTGTATTAGTTGGTTGGTTGGTTGGTTGTGTGTTTACAGTGGATAATTTTCCTGGCCCACTGGAGACAAATTTACTGGTTATGGGCAGTACTTCTTAGCTATTCCAGCTCCAGCTCGTGGGTGATCTGGGCACAGTGGTACTTTCTTAGCTACAACATCTCAGTTAAGGTGGGCAAGATCTCTGCATTGGAAGATCTCTGGATTAGAAGGTTTCTAGTCCAAAGCAAGTTGCTCAGGCAAGTTTTGAACATCTCCAAGGATGTAGGTAGCTGGCCTCACTGTCTCACTTGAAAAAAAACAAACAGAAAACAGTCTTAAAAAGGTATGACTGTGATTCTGAAAGAGAGCTGAGAAGTGCACTGTGCAGCAATGAAAACCAGCTTTTGCCATGCTGAATCTGAGCAGCAGTAGGAAGTAGGTGCTGAACTTGAGACGTCTCTGCTGCTGGAAATCTGCCCCTGTCAAGATGAAGTACTTTGGAGGATGGGATGTCCTCTGTGTCGCAACATGTCCTGCCTGGATCTCTCTCGAGCTGAGGTGCCCAGAAGATGCAAGTGGACTGACATGCTTTTGCCAAGTCCACATCACCTCCTCTAAGAGCAGCTATTTGCTCTCCCTGACACTGAGCTGGCCTTAGCAATCACATTGCTCTCTCTGGCACACGAGGTACCACAAATGCCAAATGCTTACCCAAGCTCAAAGGGAAACGGGAGAAATCTGCAGAGCAGAGCTAAATACACAGAAACTTGGTCTGGCTAAGAAACTGCTGAGACACAAATACCTGGGAGCTGGAAGAGCATCGACTGGAAATACTGTCTATATACCCATCCTGCTCTTCTGTTCTCCAGTACTCTTGACAGGTATTAGAAGAGTCTATGCTGGATGGCCATGAGGTGTAGCAGTTCTTCCCTTTGTGCACCATCCTCAGGGCATCAGCATCCAAGAGGACCATCCCATGGGCTGTCATAACTAAGGACTGTGTGGAAATACCTCTGTTAAAAGGCTTTTGCAGTTCAAATTAAGTAGCATGGATTGAAGTGTAAACTAAGTCCTCATGGATGGCATTGGGCTTGGAGGGAGGGCAGGGATTTCTATGTTGTGTTCTCAAAGGTACCATCCTTGTCTTGTTGCTTCTGGGTATCAGCAAGAAGAGAAGAGCTGAAGCTGCATCTGCAAGATTTGCTTTATTCTTTGATTTCTGGTACATGGAAATGAGATGAAACTCATTCCCTCAGCAATTACCTTGGCTACAGACTCAGGGAAGAGCAATTTCTGGTACAGAAGTGCAGTTGGGTGCACTGTGGATGCCCTCAGCCTTCATACCAGAGCAGGGCTCTTTAACTCAGTCTCAGCACCAATGGAAGGAAAATCCCCACAGCAGCAGTGGTTTGCTGCAAACTTGCCCCATGATGTCACTGGGGCTGCCTGTAGTGAGCAGGGAGGAAGGCAGGAGGTGTGCCAAGGCCTGTGGTTTAGGCCAACACACAGCAGAGGACCTTTAGCCCCATTCACCCAACTCTTTTGGAGAGATGCTCCAGAAATTGCTCTTTCCCACCTGCAGTGTGGCTGAGGTACAAAAACATTGCAGCTTTGTCAAGGGCTGTCGTGTTGCATACTCATTGGATCTTGGCTTAAATACACAGCTCCTGGTCCCTAAACCAAAGCTGATTCTAGACCTCTGTGGGGATTTAAAGGGCAGCTTGGGAGCACCACCTAGATTGACCCCAGATTCACACAAAGGTGAAGAAACTGTGTGATTGTTTAGAAGCTGCTTTAAAGTCTTCTGGTTTCGCCTTCTATTTTTCCCCTCTGCCTCATGGATTTGTGGCTCCTGGTTTCTGGCCCTGCAGTGACTCAGCAGTGGGGGCTTCAGGGTACTATACAGTGTCCCTTCTGTTTTCTGTTTACACAAGCACTATCACGTCTTGTGCCGAAGGAGCCACAGGAGAGAGACATTTTAAAGGCAAGTTTCAGCGTGTGCTCGCGCTGTTGGGACTTTGGGTCTCGGCCTATTTCGTGCCACCATGTACCTCTGAAAAAGGCAGCAGGCTTGCAAAACTGGACACTGAACACAGCAGGAGCACAGGACTAGGTGAGGCCACTGGGAACATGGGCTGCAAGCCACAGTTAACTCAATGCTGCTCATCATCACAGCCCACACTATCCAGTGTCATCACTGCACCTCCTGCATTACTGTGGCAAGCAGCCCTTACTCTAACTCAGGATAAATTGTGCAGTTGCCTGATCCCTCCTCCTCCTCCTCTTCCCTGATCAAACCCAGCAGAGAGGCTTCCCAGCAGGCACGTGGCCGTGTGATGGAGACCAGGCATGCTCCAGGAGAAGCCCGTGTTATTTCCACATCCTTGCTGCTTCTCAAACCGATGTCATCTCAAACACCATCAGGAGAAGAATCCTTTTCTCCAGGACTGCAGTCTCATCCCAGGGATGAATTTGCCCCAGCAATTCTTGCTGATTGGAGATTCAATCCAGAGAGCAGACTTGCCCTTTGTTCCTTCCCCCTCTATTTCCCCAAAGGCCTTGTACAGCAGAGACACCAGCACATGTCTATCCAAGGCAGAGCACTTGCTCACACCCTGAAAAATAGCACTCAGACCACTAGCAGTGATGCCACATTCTTCAAGGAAGTCCTGTTGCTGTTGAGTCTCTAAGCACCACAATCAGCTTTATTAAATGGGCACCCAAGTTTCTTTGTGTGACAGAGAAATATTTCGTGGGGCTCTGAGGAAAGCCACAGGCAGCAAGCCAGAGCACACCCATTGGAAGTTGACATCTCCATACCTCTGCTGCCCTCAGAATTGATGAAGGAAGCCTTTTTTAATTAACTTTCCCAAGCAAGGGGGGGTTTTGTTTGCTACGTGAGGGCAGAGTGCAGTGTACATTTCCATGGGAGCTGCCAGGGAAATTATTGATTTTGTCAGCAACGTGGTTGAAATTGTGCCATTCTGTTAATTCTGTCAGGCCCTCTTTGATAGCTTGGCTGAGAGCATTTTTGCATCCTTCATTAGGTTTTTAATACACGATGATTTCCCCTAACTTATCAAGGCAAAGTGAGATCAGCCACGTGCTTGGTAACTGTGCTATGTGCAAACCTATTGCAGCAATAATTATAAACAGAACAAATTATTAGAGAGATTCATTATAAGATACAATTACATTGCATCTTCTAATGTGCTGTGCTGCATTGTTCAATTCTGCCCAGGCACCGCTTGCTTTTGAGTAAATGGTTTCGTTGTGAGCATGAAGGGCAAACTTAATACGCTTCTGACTCATAGCAAAAGGCACAAGAAATCATCCTGGCTGTTCCTCCAAGTGCTTGGTGGTGTTTACTCTGAATGGGAATAAAATGTCGTCTCTGCTGCCAAATACTTGTCAGCCTAACGGAGGGGCTCTGGGTGGCAACACAGACGTGCAAGGAGGGGACAAAGGCAGCAATTACGGCAGCGCAGCCTTAATTTCACTCACCTAGAGAGTTGCTTTCTTGCCTGGGTTTTCATGGGCTTTCAGGAACAGCAGATCCTGCTTGGTCACATATTAGAGCAGAGCCATGGCTCCCCATGGAAAGCACAGAGGAGCAAGGGATGGGACAAGAGGTGTTTCTTTGCCCCCATACTCAGCTCTTGCCCTAGTATTTGGCATTGGTGAGACCTCAAATACTGTGTTCAGTTTTGGGGCTCTCACTACAAGACACTGAGGTGCTGGAACATGTCTAGAGTTGGGCAACGAAGCTGGTGAAGGATCAGGAGCACAAGTCTGATGAGGAGCAGCTCTGGGAAATGAGAGTATGTAGTTTTGAGAAGAGGAGGCTGAGGGGAGATGTGATGACTCTCTGCAAATACCTGACAGGAGCCTGTAGTGAGGTGGGGGTTGGTCTCTTCTCCCAAGTGACAATTGACAGGACAAGAGGAAACGGCCTCAAGTTGCACCAGGGGAGGTTTAGATTGGAGATGAGGAAGAACTTTTTTCCTGAGAGTGCTATTAGACACTGTCCCAGGCTGCCCAGGGAGGTGGTGGAGTCCCCATCCCTGGAGATACTGCAGAGCCGTGTAGCTGAGGTGCTGAGGGACATGGGTCAGTGGTGGGCTGGGCAGTGTGAGGGGAGGGGTTGGACTTAATCTAAAGGTCTTTTCCAACTGAAATGATTCTAGGACAGGACAGATGGGCTGGGTCAGGGGGAGAATGACTGGGAAACTTGTTTAAGTAAGAACTTTCACAGGAGGGCAGTGCCATCAAGCATGGGGTAAAAAGCAAACCCAGCCAGCATGCCAGCAGCAAGCAGAGGGCTGCAGACAGTCACTGCATGGGGACTTTTTTACTCCTTACTTTTTGTCTGAGACAAGATCAGAGGAAGAGGTCCCATCCCAGCAGCACTGATAGTGAGCAGGTTGCTCCTGGCTGCTGGATTTCTGCCTCCCATCTTGTCTTTGAAAGGGCTTTGCACTGTAGGAAAGACCACAATAGCACTAGCCTCTCGTACCCCAGGGGTTTGGTCACCTTCTGGAGAGCAGCTTTAAGCTGGATATTTCTGGTCTGCATACATGAATCCCTGAAAAGAACTGGAAAACTTCTTCCATGCTATTTTTTCCTGTGGTAAAGTGATTTATTCACTCAGTTTTCACTCTGTTGGATGTCCCAAGCAGCAAATCTCTCTGCTGGTGGCCACAGCCTCCTACAAGGCTTTCACCCTTTGTAGTGTGTGCTTTGTTGCTGTGCTCTGCCTTTGGACCTTCCCTACTGATGCCACAGGGGCAAACTCAGCAACTCTGGGCCATGTGAGAAGAGAGACTTGCTGTATGACTCTGAGAGAACCAAACTTTCAGGGCTTGGGAAGGGATGTGCTGCTAGTGGGTGGACTTGAAGATCTTAAAGATCTTTTCCAATTGTAACGGTTTCAGGTCTCACTGTCAGGGAAGCTCTTCACCTGCCCTAACCATAAAGACCAACTGTCCCTTATGTTCCCTCCACAGAAAAAAAAACCCTGGGTTTTTGGACAGAGGCACTTCTTGCTGCCCCTGGGCTGAGTCCCCACTGGGGGAGGCTGGTGCAGGCTGTGCCATGCCCAGCTGTGGCTTCTGGCCGTGCTGGGGAGGATGGCACCCTGCGAGCTGCCGGTGCTCTGGCTCTGGCCCATGCTCATCCCATGGCAAGCTCAGCCCCTCTGCTCCTGCTCTTTTCTTTTGGCTGTGCTGCCCCTCCAGCCTGTGCTACCAAACCCACTGTTTTCTGTCCACAGCCCCCTTCTCCTGCCATTTCCACCCTCCTCCTCCTCCTCCTCCTCCTCTCCCTGTGTTCCCTCCTCTCCTTTTCTCCCCTTACTCTTGAATCTCTATTTCTTCTTCTCTGTTCCAGCAAAACGATATCAATCAAGGTGATAGATGATGAGGAGTATGAGAAAAACAAGACCTTCTACCTAGAGATCGGGGAGCCCCGTCTGGTGGAGATGAGTGAGAAGAAAGGTGGGGGACGAGCTCCGGGGCTGAGCCCAGCCTGTGTGTCCCTGTCTGGCTCACTCATGCCTGGCACCTGCACCACCGAGCTCACATCCCCAACGCCTATGGAAAAGGGCAGGAGCGAGGGCACTTCCCATCCGCCCCCCAAAGTCAGCCTTTCCCCAGCCCACCGAGCTCCAAGCCCGGAGGGGTGGTGGGGATGCTCCTGCCCTTGCCCATCTCCGGGGGGATGTGCAGCCGCTTCCCCCCACCCGACCATCTCCAGCACCACGGCACCCAGGCGGACGTGAACTGCATGCGTGTGTGACGCCAATCATGTGTTTGCCTTTGTCTTGTGTTCCCACAGGAAATTCATTACCCTTAGAGTACTTGACCGTGAGGAGTATGAGAAAGAGTGCAGTTTCTTCCTTGTGCTTGGGGACCCGGTGTGGCTACGACGAGGAGTGAAAGGTGTGAGAGTAAAACCAGACCAGCTCTCGAGACGCTGCCGACTGCTTTCTCTGTGTCTCCCTACTCTCACACTCCTTTCTCCTCGCACTTTGGCTCCCGGTCATTTTGCCTCCCTCCTTCAAAGCTTGGCCACTGCACCTTTTTACCCTGTATTT
This sequence comes from Colius striatus, assembly GCF_028858725.1. Lineage (NCBI taxonomy): Eukaryota > Metazoa > Chordata > Aves > Coliiformes > Coliidae > Colius > Colius striatus. The sequence goes on from NC_084760.1 coordinate 110,719,817, forward strand.
CTTTCCTCTTTCATTTTGGGAGGACTCCGTTTCGCTCACGAGGGTCCCTTGGGGAGCAAGACACGCTCCCAGGAGGGCCCCGGAGCACCCAGGCAGGGGATGAGGAGCATCACCAGCCCCCCACTGAGATATCTGGAGAGCATTGCCCCTGCCACATCACAGCTACACCTTCCTTTAATCCCAAACCAAAAAGGTGATGCTGCATCGTTTTTATCAGAAGATGAAAAAGAGCCTTTGCTTGCAATAAAACGCATGGCCAGAGCAGTAATTTAACCCTTTTATGCTGGCAGTAGGATCTGAAAATAGCTGAGAATCACAGCACAGGCAGGTAATACCATGAGATGGAATCAGTCTAGGAGAAATCAGGTTATGCTCATAAGTTTCATGGCTTTGCACTGACTAATAGCTTCTCATAGGAATAATAAAAACAATTTCCTCTTTCATCACATTTCTAAACCAACTGCAAACCTTTCCCCACACACACACACACACAAAAGAGTTCACTTGCTTTCCTGTGCTTTTTTCCTGCTAGGAAATTAAGTGAAAATTAATAGTAGCAGCTAATTCTGTGTGTTATTGGTGGCTGAGCAAGAAGCAGCCTTAGAGTTACTTAAGATAATTAGTTGCCCTACAACAGACCCATATTAAAGCCTTTGTGGAAAAAAAACACACCCAAACCTGGCAGCAGCATTTGGTCTGTCTGCCTTGGAGGTGCTTTCTCATTTCTGGGACATAAGCTCTCCCTGCAGCAGGCATGGGGTTGTAATAGATTATGTGCTAGGGACTGCCCCTAGCACTCCTCATGCTGAGTGAGGGACATGCTGCTGTATTTCAGGCTAAAAACACATCCGGCAGCAATGCCACGTTCCCCTTCAGCTCAGGTGAAATCTAGGTCAGCAGCAGCTTCATCCCCTCCATCAGGGTTCCTGCAGGTTTATGTGACTAGCCAACAGCAGTAGGGCTGAAAAAAACAGAGAGAGTGGCACGGCTTAGGCTCTGCAGGTGGGATTTATGTCATTAAACGATGCCAGTGGCATCTGTGGAGCACAGCCAGTGTTGCCAGGATGAAGGGACACACGGGTAACTCGGTACCTCTGGCTTTGCCCAGCTCCACAGGGATCAGCATGGGCTCAGTCTGCCTGAGTCCAGCAAGAGCAAACACGCCTTCCAGGCCCCAGGTTTGAGAACTGTGGTACCAACACCAGATCCCAACTGAAATGTTTCATTAAATATAAAAGGAAAGCAAGCCCCTCATCTTCACAGTCACAAAGGTAACTGGGGAAACCTGAAGGAAGCTCAGCCTTGCAAACTCACTAGCTGGAAGGCAAGTGAAGGTTGTCAAAGATGCCATTTGCTGCTTTGGCCATGCAGAGGGTTGGGGTTTTTTCATTTGTTTTTTGTGCCTGGTTTTGTACAAGAGGCAGCAAATTGGGGTGGGCTGTGTGCTCAGCACCCTGGAGACCAGAGCCTCTCTGAAACATCACCCTTGGGCACGTAGCCATGGTGGGGTCCGCACCTCAGGAACCAGACACCCACCAGTGCACCGAGGAAGAGGCTTTGTCCTTTTGTTTTGAAGGCCAAAACTGTTGAGCGAGAAGATCCTTGAGCCAAGCCTTGCCACAGCCTTCTCCTGTTGTATATGGCAGAAGCACAGCTGCCTGCTGGAGCTCTTGCTCTCCACGAGGCAGCTGGAGGATGGCAAAGCCTGTAGCCGCCGCACAGGGGACGTCTTGTGTCCTCCCCCGGGGCAGAGCTGCCTCCGAGACCAATGGAAGATCTTGCACCTACAATTCAAAGGGGGGAAATGAATTTTTGGAAGTGTGCCTCAATGCCATCCTCACCCCATGTTTGATAGTTTTTATTTTAAATCCACACCCCCACGAAACGTTTCTGTTCCTTTATTTTTAGTGCCTTTTCTCTCAACACTAACGGTATCCTGCAGCTTCACAGATCTGAAATCTCTGCCCTTGGGATCTGGAGTCTTTCTGTGGATATCCCTTTTGATTTCATTATTCATTTACTTTTCTTCTTCTGTGTTTGTCTCTGTCTGTCTCCTCCACAGCCCTGTTGTTGAATGAGCTTGGTAAGCGCGCATTCGTTTTCCTTTTCCATTCTCCCCCTTTGTCTGCGTATTTTCGGAGGACAAGTTGGTTTCCTTTGACGTTTTCCTTTGCTCCCAATGTTCTCTTTTAGGGTGGTCAGCACTGTATAAGTAAGCTCAGGTATCTAATGCCACATCTTTCCTTGGAGTAGAGCCCCAAGGTGGTGTTACAGCCACAGTAAATCCACCAACACCCCGAGTTACAAACCTGGCTGTGCAAGTTAACCCATGGCCTCTTACACACTGGCATGGCAGAACCAGGAGTGCCTGGCAACTCAGGGATGCTTGTGGCTGGACAGGAAAGTTGGCCAATCCTTTGTTTTTGAAGAGATGGTCCAGGCTTTGCATACAGCCTTGGGGAGGTTTAGAGCCCACCCAGCCTCTGAATTTCCTTGCTGGCCATCCCTAGGATAGGATGACCAGGGATGGAAGCACAGCCTCATGCCCCCAGGCCAGGCTCACCCTGGTTTTACCCGCTCCACAGCAGATATTAGATACTGGAGGGTGGCAGCTTGCAGATGTGTGTTGAAAGGCCAGTGTTCAGGTTTCCCCACACTATCCCTGGGGTGTGTATCAGGAAGCAGCCCCTCACACACACCATGTCCACAGTCCCCGGCCATGGGGCAGGGCAGGACCCCCACATCCCTGCAGGCTGCAGGGTGTCAATGTTGCTGTACCAATGCTAATCCACTCTTTCTCTTTCTCTCCTCTCTGTCTCTCTCTATGTTTCATCTAGGTGGCTTCACCATCACAGGTATGAATTTCTGCTTTGCCCTGCCCCCTCCCCTTTCCCTCCTTTTAATGGCCATATGCTTACCCCGCTCTTTCCTCTTGCTTCCCTCTTTGCTTTTGTTCTGTCCTGGAGGGAAACTCTGGAAGGGTAAGAAGGCATCGTGCTGTGGCCCCGCTGCCACAGCCGGTCACGTTAACACTGTGTCCTCTCACAGAGTGCTCTGCCTGCCACACGTGCCTAACCCCCACCTTGGGGAGGGTGATCCATGAGCCCTGCAGCAGCAGGCAGCCCCTCTCTCCATCTCTTGGAGCAAGGAGGGCTTCACCACTTGGTCCAGCCTGCAGAGGAGGTGTGCCCAGGGCTCTGCACAGCACAGGGACCCTGTCCTCACTCCTCAGGCCATAGCCAAACCTGGCTTGCTCATCCAGCATTAACCAGCCAAGCATCTGGCATTAGCCAAGCACTGTGGAGAGAGGAGGTCCCAAGTCCCACATGATTCAGAGCAGCCCCTCAGGAGCCCTGGAAACAATAATTCAGCCTGACACAGCTCTGGCCATGAGGTTGGCCCCTTTGACTTGCAGGAGGAGGGCTTTCCCTCAGCCTGGGGCCGCCTGCAAGGGAGCAACACTAACCCTGTGTGAAGTAGGAGTAGTTTACTAACCGCACGGCGGTGGCTGGCGTGGGGCGGATGGACCCTCCTGCTGATCTCCTCCTGATCACTTTGATAGGCAAACCTGTCTTCAGGAAGGTCCAGGCTAGAGATCATCCTCTTCCTTGCACCGTGGTCACCATCCAAGGTACCCACCAGCGTGATGCCCACGGGCCCTGGCAGTCCGGCACGGACTGACTGCGGTGTTTGCCCACTGACTGTTGACCTCCTGTCTCCAGTGAATCCAGCCCTTTTTACCCCTCATGTCCTTCTGCTCATGCCTGGAGTGGACTAGAAGGAAGCTCAGTGGGGACCTGTGCAGGGACAGTGACAAAAGCCATGCTGCCTGAGGTCCCTGTGCCCCAAAGGTTGCACAGATGCCAGTGGAAGTGCAGACCTGCTCTGTTGCTTTTGCAGTCCTTCCCCTGCCTCCTCTTTCAGGAGTTTCACGCTCTCTGGTTGCCAGCCCCCTCCCCAAGGTAAAGCCCTGCTCAGAAGGAGGCAGAGCCAAGATTTCATAACCAGCTCAGCCCTGGGGCTGCTGGCAGCTCTCTCTGATTCAACCAGGCTGATGGAAATGTCCTGACCGTGCCCCAGTGCAGACCTGGAGAGCTGGGAAATGGAGCAGCCTTAATGATGGTCTGTGCCCTCCCAGCATTCCTGTGAGAGTGTACCAGGCAATAAGCTGTTCCCTAGCCCTGAGGGTGAACTAGACTCCTCCTGAGGTTGGATGAGTTGCAGACCTCTTGCTAGCCTTTCCCAGCAAAACTACCTTGTCTGTTCCTCCATGACCTTCACCCTCTCAGCTGCTCTGTCGCTCGCGCTCCCTCCCAGAGGCTTCCTGACCTGCTCTTTGAGGGGAAGCCAGCTTCAGAAAGTGCCCAGCCAGGCCTGGCTCACCCACAGGCTCTTTGCTTTGCAGAGGAGAATGAGGAGAAGCAGCCACTGACCAGCAAAGAGGAGGAAGAGCGTCGAATCGCAGAGATGGGGCGCCCGGTCCTGGGGGAGCACAGCAAGCTCGAAATCATCATCGAGGAATCCTACGAGTTCAAGGTACTGTCCACATCTCCTGTGCCCATGCTTCCCCTCCAGCTGGCAACCCTCCTTTTGGGTTTGCACAGCACTGGCAAGCATGTGTTAATGGTATCACAGCAAAGTGAGGCAGCTCCTGGCGTCACAAGGTCTCAGAGCAGGACCAAGGGACCAAGGTGGCTGAGCCAGGGCATGATAAAAGAGTGAGGATCACTTCAGTGAGATGGCAGAGGGTTAACATATGCACTGCATCCTCGCTCTGTCCATTAGCCCACAGCCATGGTCCTTGGGGGATGACCTCAGACTTTCAGTCCCACTCACAGCCTGTTTGTCGTCATTATTATACGAGCATATCAATCTGATGAACTTAAGAGCTGTCTGGCCTCCAAAATGCTGCAGGTTGCTTTAAAATACAACCCTCTGTAGTGATGTGCTACACCCAAGTCCTTCTTACAGGTGGTTTGAGTAAGCCCTGAGCTTGGAACTCCCAGCACAAAGGACTGATTCCCTAAATGCAAGTAATGGCTGTGAAGCTGAGCTGCTGTGAAGGCAACGAGCTGCAAACTGACCATTTCATTCTCCTTCCCATTTTTCCTGCAGTATAAAACACAGCAGACTGCCCTTACTGTGTTGCAGCAATGGCTGCCTCCCTCCCATGGTGTTGCTGCCCACTGTCAGCGTGCACCCGAGGTGGCCCAGCATGCAGGCAGCTCTTGGGCTGCCTGTCCAGGAGCATCTCCTACCACTGCTGCCACAGCTTCTTCCCTGCCAGTCTGAGCCCCAGCTCCCACTAATGGGCCTCCATCCAGTCCCAGTTTCATTCTTTGAAGCAGCCCAGGACAAATTCTTCCCAAGGCATGGGGAGCAACAGGAGCTGTGACACCTCTGCACTGTTTGCAGTTAAACCTCCGCTGAGTCAGTTCCGACTCCCACCATGAGCAGGTTTCAAAGGGTCTTTTTGGAGAGGCTGTGAGGGGAATTGCAAGTGCTTACATTTGCTGGGGCTCTTGACACGAGCTTAAAATCTGCTGAGCTTTTTCCCTAAGTGCATGGCTGTGAGGGTTAGCACTGGTGGGTTTCTACCCCTTGTCTCCAGCCCAATAGCCCCTAATTGTCTGCTCTGCCTCTTCATCCACAGAACACAGTGGACAAGCTCATTAAGAAGACGAACCTGGCCTTGGTGGTTGGCACAAACAGCTGGAGGGAGCAGTTTATCGAGGCCATTACTGTCAGCGCGGGTGAGTTTGGACCACAGCTCCAGGTGAATTACGATCAGCCTGGCTCCTGTCTTGGCTTGGCTGGATCAGTAATAGGGGAGCAGCAGGGAGGCAAAACAGGTGGCACAGCTATTTACAGCATAAATTTAAAGAGAGCTGATTAAGCCTTTTTGTGAGATCACCTTGGCTGATGCGTAGGAAATGTCCTGCATTAAGTGTGCCTGTAGCACCCAGCAGAGAAACACCCTGGCTGTTACCAGGTGGCAAAGGGGAAAGTAATTTCAAGTTAGAGGGATTTAAACGTAGTGCTTAACTTCAGAGTGATAGAAATGATGGTGTGAAGCATCAGTGGTGTGAAGCAGCAGTACTCCCCATCCCTGGTGCTCCCTGGACTTCTGCAGGGAGGACAGTGAGGTACTGAGAGTGACAAGCTCTGGAGACAGCCACTAAATCTACCTCTTTGTGAGTCAAAATTTGTCCTTGATCCCTTGCTTTCAGGTAATGGCTCAGCAGCCCAATAGCTGCAGCAGAACATGGTATCTGTGGTGGTGTCAGTGCATTTCTGATAGTATCTGACTGGGGGACTAGAACATCTCTGTTATGAGGAAAGGCTGTGAGACCTGGGGCTGTTGAGCCTTGAGAAGACTGAGGGGGGACCTTACCAACATTTATAAACACCTGAAGGGTGGGTGTTGAGAGGACAGGACCAGTCTTTGTTCTGCAGTGCCCAGTGACAGGACAAGGGGCAACAGACACAAGCTGGAACATGGGAAGTTCCACATGAACACGAGGAGAAACTCCTTTGGTGTTGAGGTGAGGGAGCCCTGGCACAGGCTGCCCAGGGAGGGCGTGGAGGCTCCTTATTTGGAGGTTTCCAAACCCTCCTGGACACTTTCCTGTGTGACCTGATGGAGGGGAACCTGCTTTAGCAGGGGGTTGGGCTGGATGGTCTCTAGAGGTCTCTTCCCAACCTCTACCATTCTGTGACTCTGCAATCTTCCCTCTCTTAGAGAGCTGCCTTTGCCTCAGAAGTGCCCTGTTGCACTGTTCTCACAGGTGCCAGTGCTGTGTTTACCAGTGTGCCCAATATAAGCCACATTAACATTCTCACATCCGTGGGCGATGAGGGAAAGAAGGTCTCCTCCAGATGTGGTTTCAACAGCTGGAGACACTCTAACTCCCTCTCTGGATGTTATGACCTCACAGCCCAGCCTGGGCTTCATGTGGACATACATTAGGGCAAAAATCAACCAGCTTGAATTAAACCACTGTGGAATGCAATCAGAGTTCATCTGGCTAATTGTGCCTTGAAATACATGGGGGATCACTCACACTCCCTACCTCAAGATCTGCTGTAACAGGGTAACCTCTACCTACCTCAGAGTAATTCAAAGTGATGACTGTACCATAGTCATTCTTAGAGCCTTCAGCCAAGAGCCTCCCATTATTTCAGATGCAATATGAGCACATCACACAAGACAATCCCTGCTGCAGGTTTTGTAGCTAATACAGTTAAACTAATCTGTGCCAGAACCAATTATGTAATTGCATCCCATATTAAAGCAAAGATCCTTGCTGGTGCTCAGATCCTCTCTGTTACACGTGGCCAGTCTGCAGTTATGTGGCAGCCCCGTGGCCACCATGTCTTGCATACACAGTGCAAACAGGGTGATTAACAAGCATTTAGTAAATGTAGCATGCTTTGGTGGATATAAGCTGTTCCTGGCCACTGGGGAACAGTAGTTTGTCTCTGAGCTCTAGACCTACATTTTCTGGCAAGATTTAGCTCCTCAAGCTTTGTGCTGAGCAAGTTAAGCTACCACAAACACTGGAATTTGGTTTGAGTGTCTCCCTGCAGCCCACCGTGGAGAGCAGGTTCAAGTCCCACACTCCCACTTCAAAATGTAACATCCCAGCTGAGAAAAGAGACGTTAAAACCCCTTTTCTCACTCACTAAGCAACTGACAGCAATGTTGGCAGGGAGGCTGGGCAATGGATGGAGCATGAGGAGGTCGTGTCTGAGGAAGGGCAGTGCCATCCCGTGCTGTCCATGGGGCTGAGCTGCAGCCTCTCACCCATAGCTGCCTTCCACATTCACTCAACAGCCCAGTTTCTTCCACAGCAAAAAAACATGGCTGAGATTTGTCAGCCTGTTCCTGAATACACCCCTGGGTCACCATCTGACCTCATTTTGCCTTTCAAGTCACCTGCACAGCTCTGTGAAAGGAAGATGTTATTGCTGCTTAATAAAATGAGGCAGATCTGGATGAGTGTTATGGCAGTGGTGCTCGTGGCCGTTTTTCAGTCCATTTTATCATCCCCATAAAGATTTAGATCCATGGCAGCCCTGCTGCCATGCAGCTTGGGAAGAGGATTAAAATACCTGCTGCAAAATTACAGGTGAACACAGCACAGTGTATCCTGCCTGTACCAGCCTTTCTGCACTGAGGGGTAAGAAAAACCCAACTCAGCCCAGCACAGGCTTCCCAGCCCGAAAAATTGTTCCTTATCTTCATGATAATGCACAGGAATTGAGTATTTATATCTGCCAAAATGATAGCACCATGCCACTGATTAGCTACTATTTCTGCCATGGTGAGATTGAAGCTTTAAAGCCAAGCAACACATAATTTCCTATCAAGTTGTTTCAGAGACGTCAGGTCTCCCGCTGCCTCTGTGTTACGTGTTGGTCTTGGTCTGCAAAGATGCTTTGATGGCAAACAGCATGTGCCAAGCTGCACCCCATTGGGGTGCTGAGCAGATCTTGTCTCTGGTTGGTCATTGGTTTTATTTAGCCAAATGCTCAGATGCTCCCAAGATGCCCAGCAGCCAGGGTATGTGTCACAGGACTGCATCGCTCTCCTGGAGGAGATGCTTCTCCTGGTGTTACCATCCAAGCTGTACTTTATGGCTGTTGCCACTTGTTAGTGCAGAGAAGAGTTTCGCTCTATCCTGTCTGCACATGCTCTCCAAGTTGCTTGGTCCTTCCAGATCTCTCCTCCTGATTCACCAAGCCAGCTCCTTCTACCTCTCCCCATGGGCAACATCCCCCAGGCTCCCCCTGGTGCTTGCCCTGAATCCCTTCCAGCCCTCATGTGGGATGTCATATCCCCTGTGTGCAGACAGATACCTGCAGTGAGATCTGCTCTGACTGGCTCCATCACTACCCTCTCACCTCCTGAGAGCCCCAAGGATGCTGGCAGAGTGCATTTTTTCCATGTACTGAAGTTGGGCCAAACCAAGAGCATGTTTACCCCTCTTTACAGGTTTACCAACTCTCTTTGAGGTCAGTCACAGTCTGAGTGATCTCTGGGCCTTTTCCTTTCCTTGCTCCCACATGCTGCCTCTGATTTGTGGGGGATCACAAAGAGGGATGGCCAAGAGGTGAAACTGCAGTGCTCAGGGTTTGGCCTCTGCTTTCCAAGGAAGGATGCCATGTCTTGATCCCCTCCAGCTGGCTTTTCATCAGCATCTTTGCAATGAGGCAGAGAGAGAAATGGTGGTTATGAGCAGCACCAGAGCAGGCATCTCACCAGCAGCTTTCCCCAGTAACTCTGTTGTGGTGGCACAGAGCCAGAGTTGGAGCATGGGGTGAAGTGATACCCACATATTGGTATGTGGTGTACAGCAAGACCATTTTATTCTCCCGGTGGGAGGCTTGATACATTTTGTTATTCAATCAAACATCCGCATTGTGGAGGAAGATGTGAAAGGAAGAATGTTCACACTGGCCAGCAGGAGGGCAGATAAAACCAACACAGTGTCATTCAAAAGCTGATGCCAGCCTCATCCATGCTGGGGCTGCAGGAGAAGCAGCTTTTTTCCCAGGCACAGAGCCGTCATCCTCTTAAAGCCAGGGCCTGGTGAGGGGAGACCTTGTCCCCTTGCCTGTTGTGGTGGAGCAGAGCAGAGGTTCAGGTTTCACTGCATGCTCTTGGCTACTCTGGGACTTGGCCCCTGTTTTTGACCATGTTGAAGTGTCCTGGAAAGCAGAGCCAAGCTCATTTGTGCCATCTTACACTGCATCCTCCTCTTGGTGAGGTGCTTCTGCCAAGAGCCACACAGGGAGATCTGGTGGTCCACATCCTTGGAGGGGACAAAAAACAACCCAAGTGCAAGGGATGTCTCTAACAGAACTCACAGTGGCCTCAGAATCCCATCCTTGTTCCTTGAGGGCAGCAGGAAGGCTCCCACTGACTCCACTGGTTAAGCATCACTTCTCCTTCGTGCTTATTGCAGTGTGAGCAGGAGGAGTTTTTGATTGTGCCACAACTCTGGTGTTGTGCACTGTGTCAGGCTGAGGGAGCTCTATATTTGCCACACAGCCCAGCCCAGAGGACAGGCTGGCCAGTGGGCTTGAGAGGTGCTGGAGTCAGAGCTGCTGGAGTCAGGCAAGAGATCACCAGCCCCAAAGGGGCTCACTGGTGGGGTCAGCCCCACACAATAGGGACTCCCTGGAGGCTGGTTGCCAAGTAGCTTTGGAGACACTGGTGAGATGCCAATGCCTGGAACGGTGAAGGGAGAAAATGAGACACCATGGTCCTGTTGGGAACAAGAAGATGAAGATGTGCTGGGCCAGTGCCAGGGGAAAGGGATGGCAGGCAGGATGGGCACAAGGCCTCACGTCCCCAGCTCCTCATCACACTGGAGATGCAGATGTTGCAGGGGCAGCAGTGTGTCCCAGCACATCAGTGAGGACCCACAGCACAGCCCCTCAGCACAGCACCCACACAGTGTGCCTGGTGAGCTGAGAGAGGGGCAGGACTACTGGCAGGCTCATGCTGGAAGACTGACCCCTGTAAGGCATTGCCAGCGTGTTGGTGAGAGCTGAAGCACTGAGCTGGATCAGGGGCAGCAAATAAAGAGAAGGAGGAAAGTGCATTTTTGCTGTGACAAATGGTGCCCCGTGGCTGGCTCATGACTCAGAGTGCTTGACAGTTATCTGGAAGGGGTGCAAATGGGAAAGTCTTTTCTTGTGCAGGGAGTGCCCACTGGCCTGGGACAGACCAGACTGAAAGGAAGGGGCAGCCAGAGCTTTTGGGGAGGCACATGAAGGGGCAGAGAAACACAACAGGGAAGGACAGTCAGCAACAATGGACCAGGGAGGTTTTAGGCCAAGTATTCTTCATGAGTGGATTCTGATTAGCAGGAAAGGTGAAGCACCAGAGCAGCTCAGCAGCCACCAAAACCATCTGGCTTTCCAGAGAGCTGGAAGCAATCACAGGCACTTGTGAAAACTGGCTCAAAATAGGCTTCCTTAGGGGAGTCTCCACGAGGCACCTGTGGGTGGGTTCATCCACCCTGATCAGCTCCAGCCAGCGTGAGGCCAGTCTCATTTCCAACATCTTCTAGGGAAAGGGCTCCTGAGCAAGGGCTGAGTCCCAGAAAGCATCTGGTGGTTAAACTCAGGCAGAGGCTTTGCATTTTCTGAAGTACAAGTGGATTTTCAAAGCCAATACCTTTAGAGGCACCTCTCTGTGCCACGGGAAGGGGCCAGGAAAGGCCATCGAGTCCCTCCAATAAAATATTGGGAAGTCAAGGCCTTCTGAGGCCCAAATCATGAGACAGCACTTGAGGGGCTGCAGTGAGCACAGCACCTTTGCCCAGCTTCCCCCAGGATGGACGATTCTAACCAGACTCTGGTGGTTTTCTGCAGGGGAAGACGACGACGACGATGAATGTGGGGAGGAGAAGCTGCCCTCCTGCTTTGACTATGTGATGCACTTTCTGACCGTCTTCTGGAAGGTCCTTTTTGCCTTTGTGCCCCCGACAGACTACTGGAATGGCTGGGCTTGCTTCGTTGTCTCCATCCTCATGATCGGCCTCCTGACAGCTTTCATCGGTGACCTGGCGTCCCACTTCGGCTGCACCATTGGCTTGAAGGACTCGGTCACCGCCGTGGTGTTTGTGGCACTGGGGACATCAGTGCCAGGTAAGGACGGCAGCAGGGTTTGTGGTAAAGGTCCATCTCTGCCCAGTCTGGGTTTGGATTTGGGCAGGGAAAGCTGGGCACAGCGAGGTGGTGGGAGGACTGGAACATTGTTATGAGGAAAGGCTGTGAGACCTGGGGCTGTTGAGCCTGGAGAAGGCTGAGGGGGGACATTACCAACACTTGTAAACACCTGAAGGGTGAGTGTTGAGAGGACAGGGCCAGTCTTTGTTCTGCAGTGCCCAGTGACAGGACAAGGGGCAACAGGCACAAGCTGGAACATGGGAAGTTCCATGTGCACAGGAGGAGAAACTCCTTTGGTGTTGAGGTGAGGGAGCCTTTGACACAGGCTGCCCAGGGAGGGTGTGGAGGCTCCTAATTTGGAGGTTTCCAAACCCACCTGGACACATTCCTGTGTGACCTGATGGAGGGGAACCTGCTTTAGCAGGGGGTTGGGCTGGATCATCTCTAGAGGTCCCTTCCAACCGCTGCCATTCTGGGATGCTGTGATTGAGTCCTCGGCTGCTCTCTGCATGATCCCTGAGGACAGATTCGAGGTGTATGCAGCAGTTCTTTTTCAGTCTCAGGTGGGCCAGGAGGATCAAACCAGGATGTGGATTCTGTCTTCTGGAAATTGCTTCAAGGACCTTTCCCTTGCACAGGCCATGAAGTATCTGTTTCTGTGGACAGCCTCCATGGCATCCACTCTCAAAGTAGCAAGTTTGTCTTTGATTAAAATGCTGTCAGTCCTGTGCTTTCTTTCTGAGCATCTGCTCCTTTAACCATGCCTCTGGGGTGAGATAGGTGTTAGTCCATACTGAGGGTGCAGCTGCCCACCACAGACACCTTTGTGTGAGACCAGGTGAGCTTTGGTTCAGATGGATCAAGGTGAGGTTGCTGAGCTGGGGGAGTTGCTCAGAATGCAACTTGTGAAACCCCTAGAAAACCCTGGCCCCATAAACGTTTGGAGATGTGTCTCTGGTCAAGTGGTCATCCAGCCTCAGAAGACAGCAGAGGCTGAGGACTGACCAGAGAGGAACAAATCCACAAGTTTCCATTACCTACATGCTGCTTAGTCCTGCCAGTGCACATTGACTTGCTGCAACCCAGCCTCCTTTTCTGCTGGCTCAGCAAAGGGCCCCTCTTAGGGATGGGCAAGTGCACTGGAGAGGATGGTGTCAGTGACACAGGAAATCCCATGTCAGCTTGGGTGAGAGAGGCTGTGCCTTTCACTCACCTTCTTCCATGGGCTGTGCTGGCCAGGCAGAGCCTGCTTCTCAAAAAAGGGACTCTAACCCCATCCAACCACCCCTCAGGCTGGTCACACCTTCCTTCACCTCCCCCAGACACTCAAGTGCTGAAAGATCTTAAAGTTGTCCTAAGCTAGCACAGCCCCCCCCAAAAAAAAGATGCAGCAGAACAGAAAGGAACAAAAGATTTGGGCAAGGAAGAGAATGAGGAGCATGTTTGAGGCCTCTGGCACTAGAGCTTTTAGGCGTGAAATTCTCAGGGCTGCCTCACACCCTTGACAGAGAAAATCCTCCCTCCTGCTTTTTGTAAACAGAAGGTGGCAGTTCAGAAGTTCTCCTTCTTTGTGACACATTTGGATCCTCTTGTTTGAGCTAGCAGGGGCTGCCAGCCCGTGCTGTGTTAGCTAGGTGCTAGCTGGGCTCCTCCACACCTGCTTTCCAGGAGCCACCAGACAAACGTGCAGCGAAATCAAGACTGACAAGGACTTTCCCTGCTTTCTAAAGCACTGCTGAGGCTGATGTAGTTGTTCTCACTCTCTGCCTGGTGCTGGCAGCGTGGCCCAGATGTGCCACAGCCCTCCTCCTCCCGTGGTGGCAGCTGGGGACATCACCACTGTCCCACAACCCCATTACTGCACCGTGACCAAGGCTGAAAACACTCCCATGGGACCTTATTTAAAACACCATAAGGCAGCTTTGGGATTCTTTTGCTGTGCTGTGCTTGTAGGTGCCCAGCCCCCCTGTTACAAGAAACTGGGGCTTCGTGCCAGGCTGTGCTTTGCTGTCTCACCTTGGAGGCCCACAGGGAAGGAGCGTAAAGGAAAATCCCACAAAGCTTTTCCAACCTTTTCAGTTCTTTTGTGAGCCAACAAACGTGGGAGAACGCACCAACACAGTGTTGTACCGGGACGTGTTGTCTCTTGCTTGAGGCACTGTGGGGCATCTGGGGCCATAGTGGGGGAAGCCTCATATTTCTGCACACTGGGGTTGCCCTCCTGGGCATTTCTGGATCCTGATTGTCGCTCTGGCCAAATGTGCCCTTCTTTGGGAGTGAACCCTATCTCCTGCCCCCTTACCCAGTACTTTCATTCCCCAAGTGATGCTGTTGACATCAGGAGGTTTAGATTGGACATTAAGAACTTGTAGGCACAGATGTAGCTTGGACCAGCCAGCTTGAATAGAGATGGTAGGGATAAGTTAATGCAGCTGGCATGCTACTTCAGAAACAGGTGCTGCAAGTTAATCAATTGGGTGATCTCATGGGCAGAAGCAGCATATAAGGAGGTAGCTAGCAAAGGAAGGGTGGCTTTGAGTCAGCTCTGGTGGTTGTACTACATTGCCCCTGTATGTCTCTGCACGTGTGTTACTTAGACTCTCTATGTCTTTGAGTGAATATTGCCTGCACTACTACAACAAGAACTTGTTCACCAAGAAGGTTATTAAGCTGGAAGGGGCTGCCCAGGGAGATGGTGGCATCCCCATCCCTGGAGATATTGAAGAGACACATAGATGAGGTGCTGAGGGACGTGGGTTAGTGGTGGGCTCGGCAGTGTGAGGTGAGTGCTTGGACTTGATGGTCTTAAAGGTCTTTTCCAACCAAAATGATACCATGGCGAACCCTGTCCCCTTACCCACCGCCTTCATTCCCCAAGCGGTGCCATTGACGTTTGCCCCCAGGCTGCCTGCTGCAGTCCCTCCTTACCTGGCCGTCCCCTGAGGGTTTCTCTCTGCCCTCCCTTGACAGACACGTTCGCCAGCAAAGTGGCAGCGACGCAGGACCAGTACGCGGACGCCTCCATCGGGAACGTCACCGGCAGCAACGCCGTCAACGTTTTCCTGGGCATCGGAGTGGCCTGGTCCATCGCAGCCATCTACCACGCGGCACACGGACAAGCCTTCCAAGTGTCCCCCGGCACCTTGGCCTTCTCCGTCACCCTCTTCACCATTTTTGCTTTCATCAGCGTGGGCGTGCTGCTCTACCGGCGGAGACCCGAGATTGGAGGTGAGCTGGGCGGGCCGCGGACTTCCAAGCTGCTCACATCCTCCCTCTTTATCCTCCTCTGGCTCTTGTACATATTCTTCTCATCTCTGGAAGCCTACTGCCACATAAAGGGCTTCTAAAGGGACAATCAGAGATAGTAAATATATATATATCTATATGTATCTATATAGAGCGATATATAGGTATAGATATAGATATAACGCTGTGTATGATGATGAACAGAGAAAGAATAAAAGAGATTTGCCATGTTCACACACCTGCTGACGGAGAGCGGCTTTGGAGCATCCTTTGAACCAGGCGGGAGCCCAAAGCCAGCAGGACCCCTCCCCAGGCAGCGGCCCCGGGCAGGAGCCCGGCCCCGGGCAGGGCCCCTCTCCGCGACTACCGACGCGAGCGGCTGGTAGCCACCGAGCCCTCTCCCATCAGTCCCTCCCGCCCGCCAGCCCGCCGGCAGGATGGATGCGAAGGCGACCAGGGCACGGGGAAGGCCAGGGTAGGTGGTGAGGAACAGAGCAGAGGGCGAGGGAAGGAGAGGGGAAGGGAAGGCCCTGCTTCTCCGCCCGCCGCCCGCCTGCCTTCGCCGCTCGGGAGCATCCCCTCTGGCCCCGCTCCGGAGAGAAGCCAGAGACCGGACTGAAGACGAGGGGCAATCGGGAGCTTTCCAAGGATAGAACACAGACCGTTTCTGTCATTGATTTGGGGTTGGTTTCCTTTGGGGTTTGTTTTCGTTTTGTTTCGCTTTGTTGTTTTGTTTCGACGTGTGTACAACCAACATTTCCCCACCCCCCACCCCACGTGCCCCTCACCTTCCCCCCCCACACTCCGTGCTGTCCTGAGCCGAGGCCGTGGGGAGCGGCGGGGGCCTCCTGCCCCACACCCTGCCCACCTCCTCGGGCATGCTGTCGTGGTACTTGTAACATTTGCATGAAGGAAATGAACCCTATCTGTATATAGCATCCTATAGCGATAGTCCTCCCAAGCCATGTGGGTTGAGCATTACAGATACAAGTTGTTTTCTTTTCACTGGGTTTTATTTATTTGAGTTAGCTTAGGTTTTGTTCATCCCTTTGTTTCCTCTTGGGGGAAGGGAGGGGGAGTGGAGGGTGGGGGGGGGTGGAGAGGTGAAAAGAGGGAAAGCTGTCCCCATTTATTGCTCCCTGTGTGGGAAGCAATAACAGCCACGCAGATGGAGGTTTGCAGGGGAGGAAAACACACAGGCTGCAGGCTGCGTGGCCAGGATCCCCCCCACAGCAACTGGGCCAGAACATGCTGAGGCCTGGAAAAAAACAGGAGGTTTTATACAAGATCAGGGAGCCCGAGTGGGATGAACAACAAACACCCGAGCCCGAGGGGGAACGAGCGTGGCTCCCAGCACCTCACCTGCCCCCGCCTCCATAGCCGGTGGCTGCCTCAAAACACCCCTTGGCCCCTGCTGTCCCCCGTGTCCCCAGAGCAGCCCCTGTTGGCGAGCGTTAAGCCATCGGGATCAGTCCCCAAAGCTGATCCTTTCCCACAGCCATTTGGAGGCAGAATAACTCAGCATAAAGGCCGTAACAAGCCCTCCCATGCCGCTGAGCGTAGCCAGGAACCATCCCCTGAGGAGAAAGGGCCACAAAGTGCACCGCCCGAGTCAGAGACAGCCGAGAAGGATGAGGCAGGGAGGTGGAACTCAGCACCATCCCCCAACCCCAGCAGCACTGGGGCTCCTGGTGCCCCAGACAGGCCCCTGTCCCTCCTGCACATCCTCTGCCAGGCTCTTCCCACACAGCTGGAAGCCAGGTCCCACGCTCGGCCTGTAGCTGATGGGCTGGGGGGGGGACTTGGGCTCATTTTGAACAATCTGTGGAAACTTTAATTAACCTGTTGTAAGATTTTTCTCCAGGAATATGAAATTGTGGTTTGCTTTGGGTGGTTTTTCCTTTCTTTTCTTCTCAAGCCCTTTATTCCTTTTCGATGGGTTTGGGGGGTTTTTTTTTTGCCTCTGGCTGTTCCGTGGCAGGAATCGAAGCAGGCGCAGGTTGTTCAGGTTTGTGATTACCTTTTATGTACAATGATTTCATTTCCATCTGTTTGCCTTCATTGATCTTTTCTTTTTTCTTTGTGTGTATTGCCCACCACTATAGGCAGTGAGCCCCACTCATTGTGATGATCCTTATCAATGGTACACAATGCACAGACAAATAAAGTTTGTAATGATTCCTGACGGATCCAGTAGTGCTCCTGCATCTTCTCTGTGGAAAACCCTTCCCTCCTCTCCCTGTTGTGTCTCCCCTTACGTTGTGCCCATCTCTTCTTTACTCATTGTTTTGCTTTCACTGTGTCTCTGCTGCTTGAGGGGGAGCAGTGGTGCTCCATCTCACAGCTTTCCTCCCACTCCCACCTCCATTACTGCCTCAGGCTTGGTGTGCTGCCCAGCTCTCAGGGGGATGCAGGAAAGCACGCGGGGACAAAGCTGCACCACAACCCTTCTAGGGCCAGAAGCTGCCTCTGTGCTGGCTCACCCTCTGCTTGGGGAGAGCCCTGCATGTGCCTCCGAGGTACTTAGCAGCTCTTTCTGTTCCTGTCCTCAACATAGAACTGCTGCTGCTCTTGTTGATGCCTCATGATGACTTGCACCAAGATAAGCCACTAGCTAATGATGTGGGAACGAAAGAGATGCAGGGCCTGTGGGTGCAAAATTACATCTGAGACACCTCGTGAAGTTTCTGAGCAAATTGAAAGCTTGAACTGCTCCAGGCAGCTGCCTGCCCATGACCCAGCCAGGAGCTGTGGGCTGTTTCTGACCCACTTAGCTCAACAGAGTTCAAACAACACAGAGGAGGAGAAAAGCTGTAGAATCACAGAAACATTTTGGTTGTAGAAGACCTTTAAGATGATGAAACCAAACCCTTCACCTCACACTGCCAAGCCCATCACTAACCCATGTCCCTCAGCACCTCAGCTACAGGGCTTTGCAGTATCTCCAGGGATGGGGACTCCACCACCTCCCTGGGCAGCCTGGGACAGGGGCTGACAGCCCTCTAGGTGTAAAAAATCTTCATCTTCTCCAATCTAAGCCTCCTTTGGTGCAAATTGAGGCCATTTCCTCTTGTCCTATCACTTGTAACTCGGGAGAGGAGACCAACCCCCACCTCATTACAGCCTCCTGTCAGGTAGTTGTAGAGGGTGATCATGTCTCCCCTCAGCCTCCTCTTCTCCAGAATAAACACCCCCAGCTCCCTCAGCTGCTCCTCATCAGGCTTGTGCTCCAGACCCTTCACAAGTCTCTACATGCCCAGGAACGTTGTTGCTCCCTGTGTTTCATCTTTTGATCTATACCCAAATAAACCCTCTCTGTGATGCTTCCAAGGTCCTGCTCTGACAGCTGAGCTCAAACACAAGCTCTGGAGACAGGTCCCAGGCCAGCACTGCCTTTGTCTGCCTGCTCCTCCCATGGGGCACACGTCCTGCCCACGCTCCTGCCCGTCCACTGCGCAGGGTCAGGATGAGGCCACACAGCCGGTCAGACAAGCACCAAACAGCAGCATCTGTCCTTGCAGCTCCAGGCTAGAAACATGCCATCTGAGCAGAGAGAGGGTAGGAGGTGGTTGGTTTTGTTGTGTGTCTGTAGAGGCCCGGAGGCAGTAAACTCCCCATCTGCCAATGCGAGGGGATGTGGCAGAGCAGGTAACTAATGTACCCGGGCAGCCAGAGCATTCAACATCATCCTGGGACTGCTCTCACAGAACCCTGGCCCGTCTGCACACCTTTGCTGCTCTTTGCCAGCCACGCCACCAGTCTCCCTGCAGGTGCTCAGCACCCTCCAGGATGAGTGCAGGTCAGGCTTTGGTGCTCATCAAGCCCAGGCAAAGGCAGCCAGTCACATCGTGTGCTTTTCCCAGGCAGGGAATTATGAAAGCAAAGCAGCTCTCCTGACCCAGTAATTACATCTACTGAAAGGTGATGTTGCTATTTTACTCTCATCATTTGCTTCTTCAGAATGAATTGCAGTTGCTGAAGCCATTAACAAGTCGAATGGGACTTGTGTAGCAGCTCGATTTAACAGGCAGTAAATAACTGCTCTGCTCATGGAGCTTTCCAAAGGGAATGATGGAGCATTGCTTGCTTAGGACAAGGCCTAAATCACACAGTAAACACCAGCCTTGTTTATGCAATTAGTCTCTGCCAGCCACATGCTTTTTGGCATCTTTAAGGAGCTTATGCAAAGAGTGACGTGTACTTTCCCAGTCACTCACAGAGGAGCCAGGGATGAGCAGTGAGCCTGATACCTGGGCGCTGCCATGCCGTGCCAAGGAGGGGAAGGATCTCTCCCCCTGTGCCTGCAAGGGTGTAATGCTCCTCTGCACCAACCTCACCTTGAAACCAAACCCTCCAAAGCCAGAAGGAAACTGCCCTCTTCCTTGAGACACTTGCACCCTGCAGCACGCTGCCAAGGGGTAGCAGAGAAGGCATAGCCCCTGGCACAGGGACATTTTACCCTTGTGCCCACCCGTGCCCGTCTGATCCCATCTCCTCCTGGTCCCTACCAGGCTCCCTGTCCTCCTTCACAAGGACAGGACACTGAGACTCTCTGATGAAGCCCCAGGCTCTGCGAGGTGGCCAGAAACAGCACTTCGAGCCCTCAGCTGCCACCCATCCACCTTCCCCATCTGCTCTCGCCCCATCGTCACCCTGCTAAGCAAAGGCCAGCCTTTCCCTGGAAAAGGCTGCAGCATGGTGCAAAGCACCTTCAGAGGGGGCCATCCAAGGAACTCAACAGGCCACTGCAAAGCTCTTGAAGGCAACTGGAAGGAGCACACAGTGCTGTGGCAGCCCTGAGCAGCTTAGTGAAACCAAACCCTCAGCTCTTCAGGGACCGATGGGAGCAGAGGCAAATCCCAGGCACAACCTGCACACACAGAAAAGGGTGTAAAAGGGCCAAGGGTTCTGCAGGTCCCTGGTGCCAGTGGGAGCCACCTCACGGCTCAGCTTCCCCAAAGTGCTCCCGTGCCCGGGCAGCGCAGGAACCGCTCGCTCCAGAGGATCCCTGCTCTCCAAACGACGTGTCTGTCCGCGTGTCACCCCGTCTCCAGGCAGCCTGTGGTGCCTTTCAGGTTGCAAGAGTCCTTTGAGCATCTTTCTCCCTGCTTTCAGCACTTCCTTAAAAGACAAAAAGGGAAAAGGGAGGCGTTGAGGCCTCTCTGGTCACGAGCCTGGCTGCAGTCTATAAACTCTATTTCTCCTGCGGGTGGGGAGGGGAGAACTAAAGCCCGTGTGTTATTGTTACAGCTATTTTTAAATGCTTGGGTAAGAATCAAGTGCAACGGTGTTGGGGGCCATACACATACCTAAGGAGGAGGCTCAGCTGCTTTCCTGGAGGGGCAGAGTGTGACACTGCCAGGAGGTGATGGAGAGAGGGAAGAAAAGGAAGACTTAATGCCAGAGGGTGTTATTCTAGGAGAAGCCCCCTGCAGTTGTTTTTCTGTGGGCTTTGGCACCCAGGCCCATCTGGGGAGGCATGTTTGCTGAGCTCCAGGAACCTCCCTGGCCTCTCTGTGCGTGCAGTGACTGACCACACAGGCGTACACACGCTCAGCACAGCTGCAGAAAAGCCTGTTTATCTTGTAACAAGAAATGGACTTGCACAGGAAAGCATCCAGAGGCATCTGTATTCTTGCAAAAAGCACCAAGGGACAATAAATACAGTGAGATTCCTCACCTTTTAAGGACTTGAGCCTTCCTCCTGCTGGGACTAGAGGTGCCAAGAGCCTCTCTCCAGCCAGCAACACCCCTCACGCTGACGGAAGGGATGCTGTGAAGGAAAGGGGCCCATCTGGTCAAGCAGGAGCTGTTATCAGCAAAGACAGCCACGACATTGCTGTCACTAGCAGGATTGGTTCTCTGGCACTCTTTGAGAGCATCCGAGGGGTCTCCACAGGGTCTTACTGTCTCTCTGGAGCATCTTGAGAATGTCCAGTGCCCCCAGGGCTGCAGGCCTTGCACCTTTCCTTTGCCTCCTTCCCACCCTCCCAAAATGAATGCCAAACCTGGGGCTCCTGTCTCTAGACATGTGAAAGAGGCCACTGGGATGCTTATGGTTCCCAAAGCTGTGGAGAGGAGCCAGGTGCTGTTGGTGAGGTGTCCAGCAGCAGAGGGCACGGAAAAGGGAGAAGTTCCCCATTTTAGGCACTGCCCCAGCATGTTCCCATGGCTGTGGATGTGGATCTTGATTTCCACACAGCCATAGCATAGCCTCTAGCTTCTTTGGCTGTCTATGGGCACCAACCCCAGGCAGTGGTTTTTTGCATTTGATTCAAAACAGCCCTTGACCTGTTGTGCTTCACTTTGACAGCTTTCTCTGTACCTCTCAGCACAGAGTGCAGTTCCAGGTAGTGGTGGGAAGGAACATTAGCAATGCACCAAGAGCGTATCCTGCCTGATGTTGGGATCCTCCAGCATCCAGCTTGAGCCATCTCAAGGCCTCAGAATGGCCATCTGCACACAGAGATGATCCACCTTGGGGTTTTATCAGTGCTGTGATGCCTTTTCACATGCCTCTCCCTTCAGGCTCCCTGTGGAGGAGCCCTCGTTGTCTCTCCTGACCCATAGCTGAGGGCTTCCCCCGTGGGATGAGTCTCCTCTCTCACCAGACCAAACAAGCAGTGTTTGTTCTCTCAGGCTTTTGCTGTGTGTATTCTCAGGGCAAAGATTGACCACTCCAAAAGATGTCTTGGACTTAAGGCCCTGCAAGCAAAGGACCATGCAAGTTTCCACGCAGCAGAGGCAAACCTGAGCACGCTGAGCCCTTCCTGCTCATCATCCCAGCACCAATACAGCCACTGCCTATAGACACTGGTTTTATGGTGCTGCTGCCCTGCATTCATGAGTTTCTTGAAGGTGAAATGTTTCTGCTGAATTTCAACCGTGATCAGGTTCCACAGATGCTCCAACTCCACCCACCATCCCACTCTGCCTCTACACTAACAAAGGGCTTTCACTGAGGGTTTGAGGTCCACATCAAGTCCTGTCTCTCAAAACAGAGCCTGTTCTTGGTGCTCTACGTATTCTAAAACTCACCTACCTGGCTACAAAACTTTCCTGCCCTGGCTTAAAGTGGATAGAGCTTAAGTTGCAATGGCTTGGTATGCTTATCCACCCTTGGGGCTCCTGAACTCTGACAGGACATGGAGGACTGCCACAGGGCTCTCTCCCTGCACCTCCTGACATCTCCACTGAGGTTGGATTCATTTCTTCTCCTTTATTTCTTACTCAGATGAGTCCCTTACAGATGACAGCGGGGTGAGACCTGTGTGGAGTACAACCTTGCTCTGTTTTCTTGATGATAATATCTACAGCGGTCCGTGGCACTATCACCAGTAGCCTGTGTGCCTGTGTGTCTGTGCTCCTCTGCCCTGGCCCACAGCCTCTGGCAGGCTCCTCACTTACACAACGGGGAGTTTCTGGCAGATAGAGATACTTAGAAATGTGGAGAGTTGCTGAGTCACTGTAAAACTGCTGCCCTGGCACAGGAGAGATTGGATCTTGGTGGTGTGAATGTGTCTCAGGTTGCTATTGGGCTTATTCAGACCGTTAATGAAAGCTTTGGCATTCGAGTGGCTTGGTGACTCCCTTGGCCTTTGCTTTCAGCTCTATGGCCCTGGTCTTGCCTTGCAAGAAGAGCTGTGATTACATGCCCCTTGGCTGAACTCTGCCTGTACAGATGAAAACGAACTGATGCCTGTTGTGTCTTCTTTTGTTTGCCCCGTGTTGCTTCCTTCACATTGCGAGCTCTTGAGGAAGACATGCTCACGCAGGAGACTTGCTTGCCTTGCCCTTAATCAGGAACCATGCACTGCTTCTGACAGTTCTGGAGAGAAAAAGATTGCCACAATACCTTTTGCATTGTACTCACCATGTTAGCAAGAAGGAAAACGTTGTTTATGTTTGCCCCTGAGGACAACTCGAGTGCTGACAACGCTCGTCCAGCTCCTTCCTTCTGCGGTGCATTAAGAGTTAGGAGGCACAGCTCTGCAAATTATCCAGCTTAGGACATTGTCCAGCAGAACAGCAAAATGGTTTAATTCATGGATGGAGGGGAGAAGCTGGTGAGTTCTCCTAAGCTTCTTAGATCCTGCTGGAAGAAACACATCCATGCTGTTAAAGCCACAAATCCCGGGTTTGGTACAAGGCAGCTCTCCGTGTCTTCAATCTCCGTGCCACTGGTGATGGTGTAAAATCAAAACCCATGGATTCCTGAAGACCACTCAGCAGTGATGGGCATCTTCATCCCTACCACTGTCCCTAGGATATCCAGAGAAGTCTCTGGTGCACCCAGTGTTCACCAGATGAAACGTCACCTTTAACCAAACCAGAAGAGGGCACAGAGGACACCAGGCACTGCCTCCTCCCTTCCCCAACAAACCAACCCACAGAATATTCCCAGCAAGAAGCAGGCAGGCAGGCAGGCTGCCAGGGAGCAAAGCTGTTGCCAGGAAAGCTCATACATCTCAAAGGCAACAGGTTCACCGTGAGACTCTCTCCATGCTGCTCTCCACATTGCTGCCACAGCGGGCAGAGCTGCTCATAGCTCAGCATCCTGCAGCCAGAGCCAAAGGAGAGGCCTGGGCTGCCCGTGCCTGTTTGTGTGAGCATCAGCCTTGATTTCAGACAGAGAGGCCTGCAGGGAGTGGCCATAATATTCTGAAGAAGAGGGAAATGAGATAGGAGTTGGTCAAAAACCAGCAGTAGCAGCAATTTAGAGCCATTACTAATTTTCTGCTGTAATTAAGCAGTCTGGTTCTCTCAATGCTTGAGTGACCACTCTGGTTCTTAAAAGCTACTTCTGCACTTGAAACACGGGGAAAGCAACTGCTCCTCGTTCTAGAGCAGAAGACAGGCTGTTCCTGTGAGCTTGGGGAGGACACAGGAACGCATCTGTCTCAGCAGAGATGTCAAATTCTAATCAGCAGCTTCTTCCTCTGTTCCACTCAGGAGCAGAGGGACACTCAGGCAGGGAGCTGGCAGCTGAGATGTCGGATGCTCCTAGGGGGTGAGGCAGCCAGAGTGCCCTGTAACAGCAGGATGCAGGAGACAGAGCTGGCTCTGAAAAGTGAGGGGAGTGGCTAGTGGCTAGGTGCACCCGGTGAGGCATGGCAGGCAGCAGGCTGACCCGTGGGGCAAGCTCGTCCTCTGCCATTCAGGATGTGCTCATAAATAATGATGGCTCACGCTTTCCTGCTCTCCTCTGACAGCAGCCACTGCCCCCTGCTCAGGAGCCTGAGGGGAGCTCCTCATCACCACAAGGGGGTAGCACAGGGCAGGCAGGAGGCTGCAACCACCCTTCCTGGCACAGCCGAAGCCCAGACACCCACCACAGTCACCCCCATCCTGCGTCCTGTGTCATGTCCTGTGTGTCCTCCCCCTCACAGCTGCAGGACACTCCAGAGCAGACAGATGTCTTGTGCAAACTTTGACCCAGAGAGAGAGAGAGATCTGACAGCCTGACACACCGCTTGGTCCCCCTGCCGGGAGGGGGTGGGAGGGGGAGCAGACCCCAGATGGACAGAGCCACTTTTTTTTCCCAAAGCCAGGCTGAAAGAGGAGCTTGTAGAAGCACTGGCTTGCCTGGAGACAGAAACCAAGAGCATGGGTGAGAAATTCAACCCCCTTTTCCTTCTGCCACCTGATGCCGTTGAGCCCGGCGAAGCCCCTGCGCCGGTGGGTCAAAGCTGAGGGGTCACCCCTGGGGCTCTGCAGCTGAAGCCTCCTGATCTCTCTGTCTCTCTCGTGGTCCTTTAGGAGTTCAATGGCACAATGCAGCTAACAAACACTTATTTGAAAAGCCATAATATTTGTTGGTACGACTCTTTTATTACCGTGGGTTTATATATATATATTTGTTGATAAAAGAGGTGACCTGGGGAGACGCTTGTAGTCTGCTGGGAAACCCTTATCCAATGCTGTATATTCTGTACATGCTGTATAAACAGAGCAAAATATTTAAAGCTAAATGTTCCGTGGACTCGGCGGCACGTGCTGAGGGTTCAGGGTCGGGGGAGCTTGGGACAGGGCCAGGCCCACTCCTTGGGTCACCGTGGCTCAGGCTTGAGGTCCCTGGCAGAGTCACCGTCCCTGCCAAAGCCCGGGGCAGCCTGCCACTGCTTGGGGTGCTTTTCCCCATCTGAAGGTGAAAGGAGGCACCTTCATACTCGCTCTCCCTCTCTGGGTGGGGTAAAAGCACAGGAGCTGGGGCACGGCCTTGTTTGGCAGCAACTCTCAGCGCGGCGAGCCCTGTGCTGCCCACCCGCTGCCCTCCTCTCCTGCCCAGGGTGGCAAGCCTCCAGCCACCCCACAGCGTGACATCTTTAGAGATGCCTTATGGTCAGAGAGAGATTGATTCCCTGTGGCAGGGAGGGGGGAACATCCAGCAGCAGCAGAGACTGGCTCTGAGCACCTGCTGTAAACCCGCACGCGGGCACCGGCCGCCCTCCCAGGCGCTTGTCACCACAGCCCCGTGAGCTGCCACCTCCCAGCCCCACACGCACTCTTAGGGAAGGCAACAAAACACCCCACCTGTTTCGTGTTTTGCGTGGTATCCTCGATCTGCGGCTCTGAAATCATCGGAGACAGTTGTGGTAGCCTCCAAAAGTCGTGCTGAGCTCATCTATTTTTCTATCTGTGGTGTTTTCCTATTCATAGAGAGTAGTGACCCCGTGCCCCTCTAGCTGAAAGTGAACTATTCCAGACAAATGCATAGACTGCAGAACATGTTTGTAAGAAACAAAGTGATTTATTTGAACTCTTTCTGCCAAAGATAGCTCTCTTAACGATCTGTAAACTGTCCTTTCTCTCTTTTCTTGCTCTGAATGTCATTGTGAAAGCACTTTTCCCCCCCACCGGTTGCTTTTTTTCCCTGCTTTTGTGTCCTTAAGGGCAAAGAAATATGCCAACGATTGTAGGGAGGCACAGACAACAGGTGATAGATGGGATCCAGTTAAAGATCACTCTGACAAATCCAGTTTCTCCCACAGCTCCTCTCACAGACGGATGCGTTTGGAAGGCCAGGATAGTCCTCTAGTAGGAAAGTCTCTGCTGTGGCTGCTGTGTAGCTCACTCAAAGGAGAGAAATCTCTCAACCAGCTGCCTGCAGCAGGCTGAGGGCATTTGGAGCCTCTTGGTTGGTAACTTCTGCCTCTGATGAGCACAATGGCATTATTAGCCCTCAACAGGCCCTGTCAGCACGTTTGCTCAGGGTTTTGAGGGCCTTCAGTCTGAGGAGGTCCAGCCTCTTCCAAAACCATTCCCAGTGCTCACAGCAGCCCCCAGCCAGCAGCAGAAGGAATCCCACTGATGCCCAGATCTGTCCCCTTCTCCATGTGGGGACATGGGCAGGGCAGACCCAACCACCTTAGCAAAGAGGATCTGTCCCTGCAGGTACCTTGCTGAAGGGTGGGATGGATGGCACTTTACCAGGGAGAAGCTGCCCAGATTAGTCTGTTCAGAAATTACAATTCATTTGGGGTTTTTCTTTCTTTTGTAGGGAAAAAAATCTTATTTCCCTTCTTCATTTCTTCTTCTTGAGTGAACTTTTCAATGCTAGGACAAGCCTTCATTATCTTCCGTGAGCCCCACGTCTGTCACAGTGGACACAGGGCCTCAGCCACATCCATTAAGCTCCACCATGCCAGAGAGATTTTTTAGCTCAATTTCCTTGTTGGGGTTTTTTGTTTGTTTGTTTGTTTGCTTGTTTCTGAGCAGACTTGCAGTTTTCTTCAATTTCTCAGTCGTAAAGGTCCAGAGGAATGAATTGGTAATAAAGAACCAAGGATCTTGTTCCAGTGAACGTGTTTCCACGTGCCACTCCAACTTCTGACTCATCTGGTGGGGCACGTGTGTAAGTGCTTCACTGGGCAGGTGAGACATTGTTCTACTGGGCAGGTGAGACATTGTTCCTCTGTGCCATGAGCTCTCTGAACCCTGGGCTCACGCAGCTGCTGCATCACAGGGAAACGTGAGCGAGCCAGGGAAGGCAGATGTGAGGATAATTGGGTTTCTGATCACTGTGCATTTTGTTAATTAGTGAATTCAGATAGTTTTATTTTTACCAAAATAATAAAGAAATACAAAACTGATAACCTTTATTCCAGTAAGGACAACTGTTGACTTGAGATATATATATATACACACACATATATATATACAGTTTGAATGGTTTATATCCTCTTGCTCTGACTACATCAAATGGAACCATGTTGCAAGTTGTGTCATTCCCATGTACAAAAATAAAATGACTTTTCCCTGCATGCTGCCTGGGTATGTTGTGATCTGAATTAAGAGTTATCTTTGAATTGCCTTATTCAAGAGGTGTGTGTGTGTGTGTGTGTTACCTAACTGGGGAAATAAATGACCTGGCACCGTTCATCACATTACATGTGTACTTGATGCTGTGTTATGTCAAATTCAGCTGAGCTGTCTGTCTTCTCTGTATTTTGTGGGAGACCTCTTTATCTTGTTAAACTGTGCTATGTAAACCTCTCATTGCCTGAAATAGTCAGTTGTATAAATCAGTGTCTTCAGCTGTTTTTCCTAATTTTATCACATTTCCTAACACGAAATATAGATGTTTGTAAATTCTTCATTCATTTTGTCTATTTTTATGCATGAGGCTTTTTTTTCCCCCTCTAATCTGGCAAAGGAGTAAGATAAGGCAGCTTCCCCTGAATTTTTCAATCAAGGCTCAGTTACATGTCTGTCACTGGGCAAGATGCAAGGACCAATTTTCAGCTGCCACAATTGGAATTAGGGGCGTGTGTTTATTGCTGTTATCTTTTCTGGCTCAGATGGGCCATTATCACTGCAGAACACAATGATTCATGACGAGCCACATGTGATGCCTCTGTAGTAATAGCCCTCTGGGGACCAGGTGATTTAGTTTCATCAGACCCCATGCCTCTGCTATGCTGCAGGTCGAGTGGGAAGGGAGAGAGTAGATGTCTGTGCCACAGCCAGACAGCTGAGAGGGGAGAAATGCTGCTTTTTTGGGATCAGTCCCTTCTTCCCAGGTAAGCAGTGATAGGATAAGAGGAAATGGGCTCAAGTTGTGCCATGGCAGGTTTAGGTTGAACTTTTTCAGTGAGAGGGTCGTTAGTCCCTGTCCCAGGCTGCTCAGGGAGGTGGTGGAGTTCCCATCCCTGGAGATACTGAAAAGATGTGTAGATGAGATGCTGAAGCATATGGTTTAGTGGTGGGCTTGGCAGTGTGAGGGGAGGGGTTGATCTTAAAGGTCTTTTCCAACTGAAACATCTCTATGAATCTTGGCTCCAAGGCATTGTTTTTTTCTTCTTACACAAGGCAGCCCAAGGCTGCGCCATCTGCCCTCCTGCATGACACCCCAGCCATGAAACTGCATCTTGTCCATTCAGTAACCCCACGGCTGCAGCACGTGTTGGAGACCAACATCCCCCCCTGATGCTGTGTTGTGCAAAGCCCCCAGTGACAGCCACTCCTGCAGCATCTCCTGAAGCCATGTGTGAGAAGGGCTTTTTTGTGCTTGGGATCACATTACTCCACAGCTGCCTAATAGCACTGTGCTTCCCTTCTAGTCAGCAATATGCCATGTACAGGTCAGATCCCCTGGAAAACGTGCCACACTGCTGAAGGACGCAGTACAAGGTAGGTACAGATCTGGTTTTTTGGTGGTACAAAGACAAAAGGTGATTTAAGACCCCCTTGCAGCAGAGCTCACCAGGTCTGCTGTGTCACTTCTCTTGTTCCACCCTCTCAGGTGCAACTGCTGTGTCTCTTGGCTGCAGCAGTTACAGAAAAGGAACAGGCCTGTGTGAGGAACAGACACCCAGAAGCCCATCTCTGGCTCTTCACTGACTGCAGTACTGCTGGGCATTTTCTCTCTGTGCCTAAAATGCCAAATAAAAGGGCATTAAAAACACTCTTGCCAGACTCAGCCATGGTGCCTGCTCAGTTGTAGAGGTTCCACATCATCCAGCATAAAAGTTTTGGGCATATAAAACCCCACTGAGGTATCTCAGTCGTGGTGTAAAAGCCCCTCTGTCCTCTTCTTCCAGTTTTTAACTGCTGTGTTATTTGTGTCTGCTGCTGGTCATGTTTTGTGTCTGCTAACAATAGAAACACAGTCAGGGAAGCAAATCCTTGGAGCAGGACAAGCTGTGGTCCTAGGCTTATTGATTTCTTTTTCCAAGGTTTTGAGTGCTAAAAAATGTTGTGTCTTGTCCATCTCATATTTTTCTCTTTAGCTCCTTTTAGTTTTAGCAAGCTTTGTGTTTGAAGGATGCTGCTGGCAAATGGCAGATGCACCAGGGTGAATGGGGAGGAAGCTGTGAGAGAGAGCTCTGTGTGGCATCCTAGAGAAGACCAAACAGAGGAATGGTGAGATCAGTTTTGCTACAGGCACATACACAACCTTTTTATTTTTAAATGCAGGGTAAAATGTTAATTTTTGCCTTATTACTTGGGGGCTCTCAGTGTGACCCCCAAAAACTCTGTGGTAACATTCACCACTCCCCACTATCATAGCTGCTGGAGAGCACCATCGGGAAGCCCCTCCACAGCTTTTGTTGGGCTCCTCACAGCATCCTGATGCTGAGCTCCTCTCTCACCTTGATTCCCTTCATTTTAACCTGCCAAGGCCTTGGCTCTGCAGGCACAGCTCACATTGCACAGGGTCACCCCTGGAGACAAGGATGGGGTAAAGGGCTTAAACATAGGGACCTGAGCTAGCACAAGGGTAGCCCTGCTCCAGGCCAAGGCTTGGTTGGGACCTCTCCTGGTACTCTTGGCCCTGAGGGTCACCTTGGAGTGAGAGAACAGGAAAAAAAGGTAACAGGAAAAGTGAAGTTTCACAATAAGCCTAAAGATGGGGGGATGGATGAGGAGAGAGGCTGCACGACTGGAGTCCTGTGTCCAGTGCTGGGCTCCTCAGTCTGAGAGACGAACTGCTGGAGAGAGGCCAGCGCAGGGCTGCCAAGATCATCGGGGGACCTGAGCATCTCTCTGATGACAAAATGCTGCAGGACCTGAGGCTGTTGAGCCTGGAGAAGACTGAGAGGGTCCCTACCAGTGCTGATAAATACCTAAAGGGTGGGTGTCAAGAAGATGGGGCCAGTCTTTGTTCTCTAGTGCCCAGTGACAGGACAACGGGCAACAGGCACAAGCTGGGACACGGGAAGTTCCACTGAAATGAGGAGAAACTCCTTTGGTGCTGAGGTGAGGGAGCCCTGGCACAGGCTGCCCAGGGAGGGTGTGGAGGCTCCTCTCTGGAGGTTTCCAAACCCGCCTGGACACGTTCCTGTGTGACCTGATGGAGGGGAACGTGCTTTGGCAGGGGGTTGGGCTGGATGATCACGGAGGCTCCCGCCATCCTGGGACGCCGCGATTGAGAGGCGGGCTGGCGCTTCCCCCCGCCCCGCGCCTGCCCGCGCCGCGCCGCGCCCGCCGGTGCTCGGGAGCCTGCGGCCGGCCCCGCCCCGCCTGGCACGCGGCGCTGCGATTGGCTGCGGCGCGGGCGCGTTTCCCGCGCGCGGGCGGCATGGCGGCGGAGCGGGCGGCCGGGCTGGTGCAGGAGCTGCAGCGCGCTGCCGGCGGCCACCTGCCGCCCTTCCGGGTGAGCGGCGGCGCGGGGCCGGGCCCGGGCGGCGCGGGGCGGGCCCCGCCGCTCTGACTCACGCCCGGTGTTGCAGGCGGAGGGGCTGCGGCAGGCGCTGGAGGAGATGCGGGCGCTGTACGAGCGGAACCAGGCGGACGTGTGAGTGGCGCCCGGTCCCGCAGAGCCCCGGCAGTGCCCGCGGCCGTGCCGCCGCTCTGCAGCGCCGCCGCTCCTCCTCCTCCTCCAGGTCCGAAGCGAAGGCAGGACGCACGGATCTGATTTTCCTCATCCGGTTCCGGCACTGCTGCCTGCTCCGAAACCAGCGCTGCGTCCTCGCCTACCTGTGAGTGCGGCGGGGGCGGGCGAGGGGCGGCGGGGCGCCGGTTCAGCCTCGCCGGCTCAGGGGAGCAGCTTCCCTGCGTGCTGGGGCTGCGGGGCGGCTGGCTCTCTTTGTGTGCATTGCCGGTGCCGCAAAGGCCCCCTTCCCTCCTGCTCTTTAAAGTCCCAATTGCTGGACAAGCCAAAACTCGCATCCTTTGAAGGAAGGCAAGTGGAATGCCCCAGGGTTTTGCCCTCTGCTTTGAGGGCAGAGCTGGGGCATCGGCGTTGCCCGGGGCTGTTGGCAGCGCTCA
Organism: Colius striatus; assembly: GCF_028858725.1. NCBI lineage: Eukaryota > Metazoa > Chordata > Aves > Coliiformes > Coliidae > Colius > Colius striatus. The sequence goes on from NC_084760.1 coordinate 110,750,960, forward strand.
GCACGGGTGCTGGGTTTGGCCCTCGTTTCTCGCCCCAGGTACGACCGGTTGCTGCGGATACGAGCGCTAAGGTGGGAGTACGGCAGCGTCCTGCCAAACACCATCCAGTTTCACATGTCAGCCGAGGAAGTGAGTCAGCCTTTGTCTTAAACCTTTCCCCTCCTTTCTTCCTCCTGATGGATTGTCTATTTAGTAGTGTCAAAACAGGGTGGACTTCTCTGCCCCCACTATAAACATGACACTTCACGTGCCTTGCTGCAGACACTGATGTGTTTGTTCGTTGTCTGTGGGTACAATCCCCAATGGATACAGAGTGAACAGCACCTTTAAGGATCAGGTGATCCTCACTAGATCAGACCCACAGCTAGCAGAATTAGGCCTTCACAGGCTGTTCTAAAAACGCCATCTCAAGACAAGGGCAGTGTGTGTCCTATCCTGCATCCAGATTGCTCTGCCTCTGGGGCAGCTTTCCCTTTAGAGGAGCTTGCCTTCACCTTTGGCTGGCATGAACACGCTTGGGGACAGTGGCCTGATGGCACAAATAAACTGCATCTCACTCCTGGGGGACCAACCTTTCGGCTTTGCCTGAGGGATGGCTGTTACTGCCTGCAGGTGGAGTGGTTCAATCGGTACAAGAAGTCCCTGGCTACCTACATGAGGTCAGTAGGAGGAGAGGAAGGGCTGGACCTTACCCAGGACATCAAACCTCCTAAAAGCCTGTACATTGAAGTAAGTGCAAGACTGGTGGTTTCTGTCTGGGAACAAACACTGGGCCCAACCATTCCATTTAATTTTTAGAGAATTTCCCCCCCATCCCAAGTCAGAAGGTCACTGAGCAAAGCCTTCGAGAGCACCAAAGCTTCCACAAGCTTCTACATTTTACTCTTTATACTCTGCCTCCCAGCATTTTATTCCCTTTTCTACTGAAGGCTCCAAATATGTTGAAAGATGGCATTTCTAGTCCATGGGGGATTGGTGTGGTGGGGTGAGTGGTCTTGAATCCCAGTGAGAAGGTTTTGCACAAACTTAACCAACTTAGAAACCTTGTTTCCTTGTTAAGGGTTGTTAACTCGTTGTCTTTATTATGTTAAATGGACTCTGATAGATGAGACTAGAAAGGGTTTTACACAATTGATCCAACAAAACGAGAACACGTGAGAAATCAAGTCAGGAGTTGAGATGCTCTGTTCTGATGGTCTCTTCAAAAGAACACGTAGTGACAACCTGCTCCTTAAGATACTTTCACTGTTAACAGCCTGGCATTTTCTGGTATGGGGCAGGGAGAGGTTCTCCTGGCAATGCTGCTGCTGTTCCCCAGACCTTGTCTCTTGTGCTGCTCTTCCTTTTGTTTCTGTGGAGGGCTGGGCTGGGCTGCTCTCTCCAGGCAGAGGCAGAAGAGGTCAGGTCGAGCCCACAGACCGTGGGGTCAGTCCAGTCCTGAGTTCCAGGCCTGCTCTATACTGAGGCAGGTGGGAACATGTTCTTACAGGTGAGGGGCAGGTGCTGTAAGTCAGCCATGCTGCCTGTGTTTTCCCTGGGAGATCAGATGACTGCAGAGCTGTGTTTCCACTTTGCAGGTGCGCTGCTTGAGAGACTACGGAGAATTTGAGATCGATGATGGGACCACCATCCTGTTGAAGAAGAACAGCCAGGTACAGAGTGTGTGGTCCATTCTCTTCCTTCCCTTTGGCTCCCATACAACCCTAGTGCTCATCCCAGCTTTGCAGCACGTCACAGCTCCTGCACACGGGGTTCCTTGCATACGCTGCGAGCTGCCTGTGTGGCCCAGGACTGCAGATCAGCCCTGCCCCATCTGGTTCCAGGGGCAGCCAGCACAAGAGCTAGCTGGGTGCAGCAACAATTCCAGGCTGCCTGGGTTTCAAGGAATGTTTCTCTGTGTTTCTCTGCAGCACTTTTTACCCCGCTGGAAGTGTGAGCAGTTAATCAGACAAGGAGTCCTGGAGCACATCCTGTCATAAGCCTGCAGGACAGGAGGGACAAACCCTTGCTTGGTGGCTTATCCATCACAGGGACTGAACTGTGGTGTGTGCAGCACATCAGGCAGCCTGGCAGTCCTGCAGTGGGCACCCCTGGCACTCCTCCTAACAGCTTTTGATACCTGCCACAAAGACCAGCCCTGAGTTTATAAAATATGCAAACTACACGGCCAGCTCTTCGTGACCAAAGGGTGCACACTGGTAATGTATAATCCTGGGCATTCAGCAGAGGAGGGGGTGGCTCTGGAGGGGGGAAATCCACAGCTATGAGCAGGTTTTGTGAATGCATTTTTATTTGGAGCAGTTCTCTGTTTGTATTGTGGATGTGGGAGTAAGGCAGCAAGCTCTGGAAGCTGGGAGAGTTCGGTAGTTGCAAAATAAAGAGCTCCTTCAGCCTTCAGTGTAATGTTTTTTAAGAGTTAACACTTTGTTCATTAAACACAGACCTGGCTCTCTGGCCCAACCTATCGACCCTGCAGGATGATGCTCAACTGGTTATTTAGGTGTCTCAGTGCAGCTGCTCTTCCAAGTGTCAGATGAGGCCGTACAAGCCTCTGTCTAAGATTAGACATGAAGCCTTATCTCCCATCAGAGGCCTGGAAGTGTTGTTTCTTAAGGTGCTGAGTGAAAAGAGCACTGCAGTGTGGGCCTAGCCAAGGTTTCTCCCAGCACTCTTGGGCTGTGTCTCTGTCTCTGAAGAGTCTTTTCCCCAGAGCCTAGGGACTATTTGGAGTAGGGGTGGGAAAGGGAAGACAGAGGTTTAAGGAGTCCAGTTAACACAAAACCAGAGGAAAGCTGAGGAGCTGCTCTCCCGGTGGTTCTCCCAATGGAGCTGCTCACTCTTGAGTAGCACTGAGATGACACTTCCACAAACATACACTGAGACCAGAGGTTTGCCTAGCCCCCATCTCTGACAGAAGCTGAAAAGCAAATACTTGGGGAAGATACAGGAATGGGATAAATGCCTGGAGCATTACTGCATTGCACTCCAGCCAAGAAGCTTCTCTGAGCTAGCCCACACCCTCTGTGGGGCCTCCTTCCTTCTAATAGCCCTGTGCAGAACAAGGGGACTGAAAGGCAGTGGCTGAGTTTCAGCTCACAGCTAGTTTATCCCTTTCAGTTCTTGAACCAACAACAGCTTGAGCTATTTTTAAGTTCTCTTCTTTGTGTTGACTTTGTCTTGCCTCTGTTTTGCTACCCTGAGCCAGTCAAGCTTGTCTGGTCTGTGTTGTACAGGAGTCTCCATAGGTTCCCCAAATCCTGTGGGTCCTTTCACAGCCCCAAATACCCTCTGCTCTGCACAGAGAGAGGCAGCAGCACTGTGACAACGATGCATCCTCCATGCAGAGGGTAACACCCTGCACAGATCAATAAATTTGTGGGGTTGCTGATTTGACTGCTTGGCTTTGTGGCCATTTAGACAGTAGTGTCAGTGTGTGTAAAGGCCAATAAAGAAAGGCTGGATGACACAGTGCACTCACCTTGTCCCCTGGTCTCCTTTGAAGTGCAGTGCTGAGTAGGGGTCACCAGCCCTGCCCTAAGCTTGGAGGCTCAGTCACAAAGGTGGCAGCTCTTCCCTCAGCCTCTCTGTCCTGCTCACTGCAGAGGGAACAATCCAGCAGCACAGTGGTTTGGATCCTAGGCTCAGGCTTCAGGAGGGCCAGAGTGTCCTAGAGCCCAAGAGGAGCTGTGGGAATAAAAGTTCAGCAACAGTTAGGGGAGGCTACTGACTGGAGATGGCAGGAGGTGCTGTAATACTGCATTAATGCCACACGACAGGTTTCCTGCGTGGACTGAACCAGATGCATGAACCTAGAAACCCTCCTGCCCTGGCTTTCCAGCCCTAGAGCAATGGCTGGGGCATCTGCACCACCACCAAACACGGTGCCAGAGTGCCACAGTGCAGGCAGCTCCCGTGGGATGGCTGCCCTGAGACAGGCCTGACTCAAACCAGCGTGCTCTCCCACTGAGAAAGGCAGCAAAGATGGTGCTTTCTGTAGAGAAAAACAGCCATCCATAGGATCATTTTCCTTTAAGGACTCTGCCTTGTTTCTCCATTTTCTACTTTCTACCCAGAAAAATCCTAGCAAGACCAGGGAGGACAAGGCTGATTTTCCAACACACCTGCCAGACCTAGGCCAGGGCTGGCTGCCCCGAGGGGTGCCCCATCATCACCCACTGAGAGATGCTGGTGTGATTTTTCCAATGAGCTGCTTCAGAGCTGAGGCTTGCTCCTCCAACAGCTGGTTCTTTTCCTCAGTGCTCTTCTGCTTCAGCTCAGCTGCCCGCAGGGCCACTGCAAACCCCCTGTTCTCCTCACGGAGGTCTTCGATCAGCAGTTTGTTCCTGGAGAGTTGAGCCTGCAGCACGGACAAGGAGCCTTAAGGTTGAGCATGCCCAGGCAGGGGTCCCAGCCAGGCAGGGGCATGCAGCACTAACCCCTCTGGCACTCACCTGGGCATCTTCAAGCTGAGCTGCTCTCTCTGCCAGCACAGCTTCTGTACTCCTCAGGTCATGTTCCAGCCCCTCTGCCTGCTCCACGGCTGCCTGCAGCAGGCACTGGTGTTGTTCCTGCAGCGAGCAAAACCTGACTGTGAGCTGTCCCAGCACCCACCTGCAATCCTGGATCCTGCATGTCCCTGTGGCCCTGCTCACAGACCTTGACCCTCCCTGAAGGAGAGCCTGGGGGGATCAGGGGAGGTGATGCAGGATGCAAAGAGCAGTCTGGAGCAGCACAACTTTCCCTAAGCCAGCACCAACTGGTTTGATGACAAGGCAAAAGATTTCCCAGCACTGTTTTCTATAAAACCAAAGCAATGGCCTTCCCTCTCCCAGCAAAAGCCCAGGGAGAGACATAGTTTCCTTGGATGAAGGTTTTGGGTCTGCTCATTTAATTCTTTAGGTTATCATTTCCTCCATCTTTGCCCAGGTTAGTCCAATTGAATCCCACTGTCAAGCTCACAACAACCCAACACCTTGTTGCCCAGGGCCCTGGAGATAAAACCACCCTGCTCTCTGCAGTCTACAGCTCTACATAGAGGGCTCAAACCTTCTTTCTCCAGCCTGAGCCAACATAAAGTATCTCCCTGGGTAACTCCTGCTCCTCTAGGTACAAGCTGTCTGGTCTAGGGTGGTTAAAAGTGGAGAGGGCTCTTGTTTTGAGTGCAGGTAGTGACTGGATTCATGAGGAATGACAATTGCAGCTGAATTTGCAGATCAAGTTCATCTGCCATGTGGGATCCTGATGTATTAACATCTTCCACTCAAACATCTGGTGGCTTTGACCTCAGGAGCCTTCCAGGCCGGCAGTGCCCTCTACCTGGTACCCTTGACTGAGCACCTCCCACTTCCCTGCTTACCTGGGTCCTGACCAGCTGCCTGCACGTCTGCTCAGACTGCTGGTGGAGTTTTTCCTGGAGCTGCTGAGCCTTGCATTGTTCTTCTCTCAAGCTGGCTTGCAGCTGCTCAAACTGTTTCTTTGGTACCATGTTGTTCATCCAGGCCTTGGCCTGCTGCAGTTGCAGAGCATGCCGAGTCTGGGCCAGGCTCAGGCTTGCTTTGGCTTCTAAAAGCTGTAACACAAAAGCCAACAGCTGGTTACAGCTTTGTGCCAGCAACAGGACAGACCCAGGGTGTGCCTGGGTGAGGGGAAAGGTTAGGAAGCACCCTCACCCCCTGCCTCAGCTCTCACACCAGCATGGGCAAGGCTGAGCTGCAGGACTACAGGAGTGGTGTTTGCTGGGCAGTCTACGAAGCCACAGCACTGAGAGCTGCAGGAGGAGAAACAAGGACCTCTTGCTGAGAGATGCTCCCCTTGCTGAGCAGTGAGGAGCAGGAGCTGCTGGAGGGATCTTCTGAGAGGGAGTCCTCATACCAAGTGCCATAACAGCAGGAGGCAGAGGGGGCTGCTCACCTGGGTTTGCTCTTAGACACATCCCAGGCAAGTTGGGCTTCAGTCCCTGCCTGTACTACATGTCCTCTGCTTCCTGCCACCAGCAAAGGGCAAATCCGGTACTGGGATGCAGGTCTGGTCCAGCTGTACTCTGGAAAGCCAGTCCCTAAACCTCTCTCCCCAGAGTGGGAGGCAGGAGGGGGATATTAACACAGCTGGAGGTTTCTCGCACTGGCTTTCCTCCATCCTAATCTTTGCTCTAGGTCCTTCACTCCTGCCAGGCCATCCCTGCCCAGCCCCTGCCTCATCCTGCCACTCCTCTAGCTCCTGTCAGCTGAGCCATGAGGAACCACAGCTCCTGCCACTCCTGTGTGAGCCCCCTCCAGTCAGCCTCCCAACTCCTGTGCTCAGACAGCCCACACAGGACAGGGACAGAGGGGACACAGCAAGGATCTGTCCCAAGCTGCACATGAACTGGCTTCAGACATATCTGAGTAGGAGTGTAAGTTGTTTTGCCCTGACAAAGAGGAAGAGAACAATCTTTCCTGCTTGGGGAAGGCATCCAATACAGCCCCAAGCAGGTGACCACCAACATCACACGACCCACTCGGCCCTCTGTCACCCTCAGAATGCCACTCACCTTCTCCTGTGAGGCCCTGAGCTGCTGTTGGAGCAGCTCTGTCTCCCTGCAACACGTTGCATGCTGCTGCTGATGCTCCAGCCTCGTGGCCGCCTCTGCTCCTTGTGGCCACTCAGCCTTCACCAGCCTCTGTCTCTGCAGCGGGACGGTGCCAGGGCCAGCACTGTGGCCAGCCTTGTGCTCAGCAAGCTCACAGCCCAGCTGACACATCTTGACCTTCATCTTGACACCCTCCTTGCTCTTCTCACTCTGGAAAAAGTGAAAAAAACATGTCTCAATTCATGAACAAAGGTTTGGGGTGAGAAGAGAGGCAAGAGAGACTTAACCTGTCCCCTTCTGGGGTCCCACTCAGAAGTGCCCTTATTTCCCAGCCTGACCAAAGCCCAGCAGCTGAGCTCATGCACAGCATTCCTGGGCAAGGCAACCTGCCCTGGAGGAGGTCACTTGGGGGGGTGTGGGGGAAGCAACTGTACAGATGTGTAGCAGGAATATTGGGATTGGTGAGAATACAGTAGAAATGGAAACGTGTCCATGTGCACCCGTGGAAGTACCAGACAAAGGAGCAGAGTAAGGGCTGCAAGAGGGGCCTGCACTGACACTAAAGGGCACCAGCCCCAAGATGTTGCTCCTAGGACACCATCCCCAGCAGCAATGCTGAGCAAAGTGTAGCCAGCATGTCAGCAGAAAGCCTGCATCTAACAGCAGGGTGGCAACACAACCCACGTGCCACTCCTCTGCCAGCCTCCCAGGGAAACGGGCAACCAACACAGCTCTCCTCCAAAGCAGGGAAAGCACACAGTGGGCAGCAGGTTTGCAGCTGAAGCTTAATGGAAGGCTCCAAAGAGTATAAAAGCCACGTCCAAAAACCATGTTGAGGTTCTCAAGTTATGAGGAATCCCAGGAACAGTGTGTGGAACTAAGAGCCTGCAGCCCTCGTCCATGCTGCACACAGGCAACACATGTCCAAGGGGTCCTGGGCAGGTGGGTTTGAGACTGGGAGTGAGCAAAATCTCTCTGGGAGAAAGAATGTAAGTCAATCTCACCAGAGACGTTGTAGTAACACCTTCCCTTCTCCAAGACCTTCACTGGCCTCTATCACACAAACTTTCCCAAGCTATAAAAATGCTATCAAATACAAGCTATAAAATGAAGCTGGTTCTTCAAGGCAAGGCTGTGTTTGAATGTTTGAAACAAACATTCCTGTGCTCCTCTATAAGCACACATATTTTTTATCCTCCTAAACCCTCCAGCCAAGGGCCTGTCCCTCAGTGTTAGCAGCTACTTACCAGCACTGTTAACTCTGCTGCTTCAGCCAGCTCTTCCACTTTCTCTCTGCCCACCTTGCTGATGTGTTTCCTGCCAGGGAGAGAGACACAAGCAGCTTCAGGCCAGACAGCAGCAAACCACGACCCTCAGAGAAGAGCCACACACCTGGGTTTGGCCTGCAACGGGAGGTAAAGCCAGGCTAAAATGGATATAGGCCTGAATTGATTCAGGAGTGGGTGAAGCGTCTCTGCCCCAACAGGTGACTCAGCCCAGCCCAGGGCAGTCAGCTAGGGACATCCAAAGCCCTGCAACACTGTCAGTGGCCTAAAAATCAGGGGATGAAGACTGGTGGGAGAGCCAGCTTGACAGACTCTTGGGACCATACACACCAGAAACCTGTCTCTGGTTTTGTCTCAGTGAGGTTTGTGTAGGAAAGCAGCCCAGCCTTTCCTCCCTCAGCACACTCATCCCCATAGCCTTCCTCAAACCCAGCTCTGGACCCTGTGCTCTGGCCTCCCCAAGCTTTCAGCTGCTCAAGCCTGGCTGCTTCTGCAGGGAGTAAAGTGTGTGAGAGTGCTGCTTCCTCAGAAATGAGAAAACAAAAGGCAGGTTGAGACAGCTGAGACCTGGCAATGCATCAGAGTGGCTGTTCCTTCTACAAGCCTTAGCTGTACACCCATTTGCCAGCCTCCCATGGCTGGCTCCTCTCTTCCTCATTGGGTTTGCTGCCCTTCTTTGCTATCCTCAGCTCTTGCTGGAGTTTCCCGAGGTGACCTTTCAGTGAGCTGTTCTCCTCTAGCAGGAAGCACAGCTCTCTCCTCCTGGGAGAGACAGCAGAGTGAAAAAACCATGCAAAAGCCCAGTTTGCTCTTGGCATCATATGCTGGCTCCCTGCTCTATCCCCATGTGGTTTACAAGGCCAGCAAGAACGAGAGAAATCTGAGAAACAACCATCCCATAACTCATGCAAAGCTTGTAGGGACAATCAAAAGACATTGGTAGGGAAGGAGCAGTTCTTCAAGGGAAAGGAAATAAAGGGGAATGAGGACTAATAGCATCAGATCCTCAATCTGTATGGCTTCCATCTGGCTGAAATTGTTTTGCAGGCCTGCCAAGGAGCAGAAACAAAGTGATGTGGCTCATTATGACACAAAGAGACTTCATTACAGGATAACCAGGTGGTGAGCCCAACCCCTTAACTGCAATGAGCCATGTCTGGAGAAGTCAGCTTGCTTGTGAGATCTCTGTGGTATTACAGAGCTAGGACCCCAAACCCAAGTCAACCTCCCTGCCTCGTTATCCTCCCCTTCCTACTGGTACTCTCAGCTTCCCACAAGGCCATGAATACTGGCATTGGTGGGAAGGAAACTCAGCCCTGTGTTAAAACAGTCTTATCCAACAGCTGCTGCTGAACTCCAGGTCCATACAGGACCTAAATTCCTCAGGGGACGGTGCAGGAGAACAGCCTGTTCCTCCTGTGAGGCAGGACAGCATTGCAGCTTGTGGCACTGCATTTGGGAGCTGAGTGGGGAAGTTCTTTCTCTCTTCTCCCACCAAGAGGATTAGTGCATTGGCTGTGTGGCATTTGCTCCCCCTGCCTGGCAGGACTCTCCTTACAGCAGCTGCTTTCTGAGTCAGTCTGACATCAGGATTCACATGCTGTGCTTCCTGTAGCATCTCTGACACCCCCAAACAGCTGTACAAGGCAGAGCAGATGAGTGTGGAGTCAGCCACAGCACTGTGAGCACATCCCAGCTCTGACCACAGCCCCACAATTAGTAAGAGACATGCCAGGGACAGCAAGACAGAACAAAGCTGCTGATAGAGCATCAAGAGGGAACAAAGCTGTTGGAGTGCTTTGGACCATCATGCTGTTAGACAGTCCTGTGTTTCACAAGACATCTGGTGATGGGTTATTTTGCAGCAGCAGCACTGTTAGTTCTACACACAGCCACTGAGCTCAAACCTGCCACTCTCTTGAGCTGTGGATTCATTCTCCAGCTATTGCATGACATCTTTGAGCTGCATCAGCTCCAGTTTCGCTCTGTTCTTTTCCCTCTCCAGCTCCATTTTACATCCTGCACATCATGTTTCCCCCTAAAGCTGCTGTGCTGCTCTGTCTCCCAGGGCTTTTTATTTCTCTTCAGATCAAGCCTCTCTATGTCCTGGCCACACTGCTGTGTCTGTTGTGTGAAGGCAAACCACTTAACTTTGCTCTCTGCCTCTTTCCCAAGCACATCCCTGTCTGTCAAGGTTTAATTTCCTCTTGACAAATGCTCTCAGTTTTGGCTCCAGCTTTATGACTGTGCAGGTAATTTGTTGCCACAGACATCTGCACTGTCTGCACTGCTCATCACACTGACGAAAGCTCTTATTTCTCTCCCTGTTTTGAGATAAAATCTTTGCTGGGCACTGCCTCAGACACAAGCTTGTAGAACTTGCAAAGGAAACGTGCTGGGAAGCCTTGAAAAGAAAGCACTCATGTAAGGGGAGTTTAGATGTCTCATTTTGAACAGCTTCAGCCCTGAAATACTGCACAGATTCCTCCAAATTGAAGCAGCTCTCCAGAAACCAGCCCAGCCTACTCTGGTAAGAGCTGGGGATACCCCCTAATCCCCTACTTAGCCCCAGAAAGAGAATGGTACCAGACCTCAGGTTCTCTTGGTCACTGTGCTGAGTGCTCAGCTCTTCTCCCTCCTGGTCCAGCTGCTTCCCTGGATGGTAAATGTCTTTGGTGTGCTGTTGTCCCACTTTGGCCTGCTCCATGTCAAACTCCTCCTCCAGCCCCACACTCCACATACATTTTTGCTCTTTGAGGCTGGCAATTACAGCCCAGTACTTTGCAACTGTTTCTTCCAGGTCTTTTTTCTGGTCTTCCATCCTGTGCATCTCAGCCTTGAAGCTTTCCTCACTGTCCTTCCTCTCTCTCTCAAAGTTTTTCCTCATTAACTCAATTTCTTCCTCGTAATAGTTCATCTGTTGGGAGGAGACAGGATTTGGGTATCAGCACCAGGCTCCTGAGAGCCCCCCTCACCTCCAGTAGCTCCGACTCTGATCAATCTATCGGTCCCTCTCAACAAGGGACACTCTTCAAGCAGTTCTGGTCCAAGCTGAACTCAGGGCAATAATCAGTCTCATGCAGCAGCTTCTATCAGGTTTGGTGAGTCCCAGCTCTTCCCAGCAAGCAGCCCCCTTTCTCCTCATTTGCAAGAGACCCCAGAGAAGAGGAGAGGCCAGTGCTGCAGTGCTGGAAAACCAGTAAGCACCCTTGACCTCTCAGTTCAGGGAAGAAGGAAGCTGAGGCCTCTCACATGATCACTCAACTACTGGGCTGGGCTCACACTGTCACCTTAGGGCAAGGAGGTTAAAAGTTTGCTGCAAGCCCAGGGACACAGGGCTCTGATACCCACTCAGGACACACTTGGCTGCTTCTCCTCTTGGCCCTGTTGCTGGTTTTACTGCAACAGCAATGCTAAGTAGAGCCAATCTCTGGTTCCCCCACAAGGCACCCCCACACACAAACAACTTGGCAAGGTGACAGAGATTCCCACAAAGTCTTTGACAGCCAGTGAGGGCTTCAAACCTTCCCACCAGCAAAGATGGGCTGGAGAAGCACGTGCATCAGTCCCAGCAGAGAGATGAGCTATTGCCCTGCTCCCCAGCCTGAACTCTAACGCAACCCTCCCAGAGCAGATGCCCCATCAGCCATGCAGTTGTGCCAAAAAGTCAGGACACTTGCCCTTGGGCCCCTCACCTTGGTTTCCAGCTGCATCTTCAAGTCCCTCAGCTGCTCTTGGAGCTGCTCCATTGAGAGTGATGTCTCTGTGCAGGCAGAAGTGGGAAGCAGAGGGCTGGCAGAGCTGCACACTGGTAGCAAGGAGCCCTGAGAGGACAGGCCTACAACAGAGGACAGGCTTGGCTGTCCTGACTGGGACAGCTGCAGCTTCATACAGCCCCAAAAGATGGAGATTCCTCCATCTATCTGGCAACCAGTCCCAGAACTGGGCCAGAAGTCTTCTTCCTAATGCTTAACCTGAGTCTCAAAATACAGAATTTTGGGATACTTACTCTTCTTTACCTTGTGTTTCCTCAACATCCTCAGCAATGAAAATCTGCCTTTTCACTCCCAGCTGCCTAGTCCACAGGCCATCATCACCAGCTTTTGAATTGGAAGAGCTTCCTTCCCTCCACCTGCCTCCTCATCACCCATCACCACCTCCTTCCCTCCCATGGCTCCCCACTACCAGAACAGGCAGTAGCAGCTCAAGCACAATAAGCTGCCCCACACTCCCATGAAACACCAGCCCTGAGGTAACCTTCCTCTTGCTGAGAAGATGGAAAGGCACAGAACCCTCCTGCATTTTACCTCCTGCTTGCAGCCTTCTCTCAGCCCTGCTCTCCTGTAGTTGGAGTCGCAGCCTCTCCAGCTCCCCTTGCAGCACTCCGTTCTGCTCCCACAGCACCTGAAGCAGAGAGGGGTCATGATATTGCTACAAAGCCTCTCCAGGGCTGTGGGGGCACAGCAGCTCCCACATAGCCATAGTTCCCAGCAGCCATGTGTGCTCAGGGTCTCTCACAGCATGAAGAGCAGAACCCCCTCACCAGCACAGTCAGAGAATAAGGCAGGGAAATTTTCTTCCTTCCCAAAGAGGCAGAGATGTGAGATTTTGGAAGAGCCAGAGAAGAAACACAAGCCCAGATTACCACAACCACCATCACTGGACACTGTGAAGCACAAAGAGCCACGAGCAATTTCCCCTGCATGCAAAAGCACGGAATACCAGGGGCTTCTGCAGACACCTCAGAGAGCTGGGCCTCCTGAGGCTCTTCCTGCCCTAAACACAACCATTGCTGGTGATCAACACACACCATGATCTCAGTGCAATCCCTCACACTGCCCAGAGGTTTGTGTCTACATCCTCAAAACACTCCTGGGGGCACCTGGGGTAGCCAACAAGCACTACCATACATAGACAAAGCCACAGCAGATGGCAAGTCCCACAGGACTCTGGAAGGGAACATTTCCAGGTTGCAGGAGGAACACAGCAAGGCAAGAAGGTGCTGATCCCATGGGAAGCACAGCATGAGGCAGGACATAGAGACACCCCCAGAGGCCAGGATAGGAGCTTATCTCGTCTCAGTGACAACATCAGCCTGCAGCAAAGAGTCCCACAGCTATAAGCCACCTCACTAGTGCAATGACCCACTTCCATGCAGGTGTTTGGAGCTGAGCAACTGCTTGTTTCACTTCAGAGCCTCTACCCTGTGCTGGAAGCAACAGTATACAAGGCATCTGGAGTGTCCACCCTGAGCAGACATGAAATTATATCCCATATGCAGCCACCCAGGAAACTGATGGGCTGCAAGAGACTATGAACTAAGGTAATTGCAAAGATCCCAATTAATAAGTAGTATTACACAGGTCTAAACAAACTCAAACCCAGTTTACTCTTCATTCTCTTCATTCTCAAGAGGAGAGCAGAGGAAGAGGGGCACTGACAGCATTTAACAAAGGTAAAGCATAAAGTCAGGGGCAGATGAAGCCTGAAGGCAGAACCATCAGTATTGTCATGGATAACTCTGAGGCAGCTCAACAGAGGGAAAAATTGCAGCACTGAGCATCTTCAACCCTTTGGTGCCACCTGGAGCAATGTGGCAGTGCTTCAGCATTTTGTCTTTAATTACAACTTCAAGACAGGCTGTCTGGTGCATCCATGAAACGGCTTTGCTGAAAATGCAGACTTCAGCCCATGCTGGGAGGATTTGGTAAGTCACCACCTCTACTTATTGCTGTTCCCCAGTCACACACAGCACTTGGAAACAAATGGGCAATGTCATAAGCAGTGGACTTGAGGAACCAAGGCACAGAGCACCCAGAAACCCACGCCATGCAAGATACACAAAGTCACTGATACAGGAGAGAAGGGAAATGGAAGCTATGCCCACATCCCAGAGAGCCCAAAGCTCTGGGGAGAAGCACAGCACCCTGAAGAAGGAACAACACACTCAGCACCAATGCCTGGAACAAGGACACATCAGGTACCTGGACAGGCTCACCTTGACTCTCTAGCAGAGCCCAGCAGCAACAAGTTTTGTAGTGGGGGCAAGAAGGAGGAAGGGAAAAAACAAAAAAGACATAATAATTCAGCTGCTACCATGTTTTCCAAAGAAGGAGAACAGTTTTGCCCTTGTGTTCAAGAAGAAATGCAACCAAGCCCAGGGTGGTCTGTCCTTACACACAAAGCCACACAACTGCCAACAACCTGTGGCTACAGGGGAGCAGGAAGGGAGGAATTTACCACCCACCACTGCTCCCCGCTGCCAGAATCTCAGCAAGGGAACTGACCCATGGAGGGCTGCAGGAGTAAAAGGGGACTGGCTGCTTTATTGAGGGGGCACAGCCTCCTGCCAAAGGACTGAGCAAGGGAAGAGGGATCCTCTCTCTGATGAGGGGTGCCTGATTGCTCTCCCCCAAGGCCAAGGTGCCCAGCAGACATGCCTGTGAGAGCTGTCCCTACCTGGCACTGCCGCTCGTACTCCAGGACAATCTCTGCAAAGTGCTCGCTCTGCTCCAGGAGCTCTGGGCTGTGGGGCTCCAGCTGGCTCAGCTGCACAAGCACAGGGAAACAATTCTCATCAAGAGAACCAGCACTTCTCCCAGCAAAGCCAACAGCTCTGCTAAATCAGCAGAGTCCTGGTGCTACACCCCCAGATTACATGGAAAGGTTCCTCTCGACACTCGTGTGATGGGTCAGATGCAGGAAGAGGAGGAAAAACGTCTTTCTTCACACATGAGAGACACCAAACCACAGGCAGGCTTAGCTTTCCTAAATTGGCCAACCAGATCACAAGCTCATTTCTCTCCCCAGATCCATTTTTCCTTGCTGGAGGAGAAGACAACCAACCTAACCTTTTCCTTCAGTATTTGTGAAAAAGAAAGCTTTTCTTTTCTGGAAACCAACCTCTCAAGCTCTCACTTGAAGATTGACAGATTTGTAGAATCTTCTACAATTGCAAACTTTCCTCATCCTTTTTAGGTTTTTTTTTCTTCCCCAAACTTCAAAAGGCCTAAATTAAAAGCCATTCTTTTTTCTTTCCAGACTGTCACTAATGTGCAGGAGAGTTTAAAGAGGGGAGACCATAACAACTAACCCAAAATACACAAGATTTCATAGAAAAGGGTCAAACTTTTGATGAGTTCCTGAAAAGCTCCTATTTAACCACAAGAGGAAGAAAGGTCACCTTGTCTTTCACAACGCAGCTGAGTTCCTCCTGCAGCTCCACCACCAGCTTCTCAGAGGCTGCCAGTTTCTCAGCCATCTCCATGACCTTGTTTTGCAACCGTGTGTTCTCCTGCAGACAAAAGGGAGAACATTCTCTTGATGTCGTGGGTCCTCACATTGCAGGATGGGTCCATCAGCCACAGGCCTTCAGCAGGAAGCTGTAAAACACCTGGCACATCAGCACGTCAAGCAATCAGCACAGCTCCCAGGAGACACCCCTTTCGACACCACATGGGCTGGGGTTTGTCTCATCAATCCGAAGGACACAGATAGGAGGGAGTTTTGCAGAAAAAAAGAGTGAGGTAGCCCCACAGGCTCATCTCTGCCCCTGCTTCACAAAACTATGGTGTCCCTCAGAGCCAACACATCTGTACTTCCACACTAAACAGCGCCAGGAAACCCCTGGGCACACGGACACCATCCTCTCTGCTTTTGGCATGGTCCCTGGCACAATTTTAGCCTCAGCCATTAGGTGTTTGGGTGTTACCAAGAGCCAAGTTACTCCCAAGAGACAACAGGGGGGTCTGATAACGTCATTAACAAGAGAGCAAGCTCTGTGTTTAACAGTACAGAGGTGACTGATGACTTTTCTGCATAAAATTCCCGTCCTTCCCAGCAAGAGCAACACAAACCACGCGTTTTTGTCACCGCTTCTGCTTTGCCTCCTCTAAAGAGGTGAGGATGTTTTACCTGGGGCAGTCTTACTTACCTTCATCATGTGGGTGAGTCTCCCTTGTAGACTGGTCTCTTTGCCCTGCAGGAATCGTGTCTCAGCCTCCAGCTTCGCTTGGTGACTGATTGCTTGCTGCAAAAGCAGCCCTTTTTCCTCTACTTCTGCCTGACAATCCCTGAGAGGACAAAAGCAATGTGGATGGGGGCATCTGGGGCATGATGGCCACAAAATCCAGACACCCCCTCTCACTGTGTGCAAAGTAGATGAGAGCTGGGTTGGAGGGATGCTGGGACTTTGGGGGGGGTGGTTTGGGGACTTCTTTGCCACTGACACAATGGCAAAACAAGCGGGAGACTGGGATATGAGGGAGAGGCTGTGGGTACCCACAGGAAACCCATTTTCCCTACCCCACCAAAAGGACCTCTCTTACCTGAGGTTGCTCTGGGTGTGCTCGAGAGCAACATACTGCTCATCCAAGTCTCTGCCAAGCTGCAGGCAGCGTCTCTCTGCTTTCTCCGAGGCCAGCTTCGCCTTGTCCCTCTCCCTGGCAATCTGCCTCACCTGGATCCTGCAGGCACAGTGGGCAGCATGTTATAGAGGCACCTCAGGCACCCCACAGCAGGGCCCTCCTCACGGGGAGCAGCACTCTCACCTGAGGCACTGCAGCTTGTAGCCATAGGAGGTGCTGGTTGCGTGCTGGAGCCCGCTTCTGGGCACCATGAGCGCGTTGTCTGGAGCTGCAGGCAGCTCTGCCAGGCTCAGCTGCTCCTCCCTGCTGCCACACAGCCTCTGCCCAGGACAGCACAGCCTAAAATTACCTTCTCTCTCTTCTAACAGTGCCAATGAGACTACTGTTGTTACACCATTTGACCACTCTCCAGCCTTTCAGAGGCTCTCCCCCATCACAAACAGGCCTGGATCACACCCACCCTAGATTTTCTCCAAACCCTGCCACTCGCTCATGAACATGACTGCAAATGCCTCTTCCACCCCAACAGCCACTTGCTGAAAGGCCTTGCTGCTCACTTCACTCACCAACACCAGTCAAGGAAGGACCAGAGACCTTGAGGATCTCCTCAAAGTTCTTTCAGGGCTCAGATGCGTAGGACAAGTCAAGGCTTTGCAAACCCAGTGCTGTTGCTGATGCTGGAGAAGAGCAGCAGCTTGGACAGAAGGAAGGGCTGCTTCCCTGCACACACTCCTCTGACACTGAGAAAAAACAGCAGCAAGGGTAGGTCAGCGAGGAAAAACTGGCAGAGAAAAACTGACAGCTTTTGATACTGAAAGGAAACTCCAAGGAATCCATCAATGTTGGAGAATGTTCTAAAAACAATCCCAAGCTGCCAGGAGGGAGATGTCCTGAGCTGCCTTTAAGGCAGAGACAAGGAGCAGGTTGGCAGGCACAGACCATGTGCTTTGGTCTCCCTGCTGCCCCAGGAAAACTCAGCATCCACAGAAAGACCAAGATGCATGTTAGATGTTAGATAGCATCAGAGGATCTTGTGAAAACTGTCAGATGGGGACTGCTAGCAAATACTTTGTTTGATCTAGAAGCTAAAATCAGGTTGAGAGAAATGAGATTCAGCCAAGCTGAATGGAAAAATCAAAACCCAGAACACTGATACAGAACATCTCTAAGAGTATCAACTTCACACCAGCTTTAGAAGAAGCCTAGCTCCAGAAAACTGTTATTGAACTGTTTTGCTCCACATCCTGGATGGAGCTGTCCTGGCTGTCAAGGTAATCAGAGATTTGCTTCCACCTCAGTACATCAAAGCACAGTGACTTCAAAAGCATTTGTAAATGCCTTGCCAGTCCTTGGAAGTAAAAGCACTAGGGAGAAAGACCTATTTTACATCCAAGAAAGACAATGTGGGTGAAGCTTGCTCCATGCACTGAAAAGGGGACAACCTGAGTCACAAGAGCTGCAGAGATGTCAGCACTTCCGAAGCCAACGTTAGAATTTGGGTGATCTTTCCCCTTTGCTAGGACATGTACCCCTTTCCCTCCCACAAAAAAGATGAGGCTCGACAGCCCTCTGTTGTTCTGCATTACCACCCCACTCCACCTACACAGGGTTTGCTCCAACTCAGGCAGCCAGCCCCCAAGAGAACGTTTCAGTCACCATGGTCTGAACCCCAGACTATACCCAAAAACTGCCTGACAAGCAGAAAACTCATCCCAAGTCATTACCTCCAGGTGCCAAACTAATGCCTATTAAATCGTCCCCTTCTGAATCAAAACATCTTGGCCTGAACTGGGGACAAAGGGTAATGGGATGAAGCTGGAACACAAAAAGTTCCACTTAAACATAAGAAAAAACTATTTCAGTGTGAGGTGAGGGAGCCCTGGCACAGGCTGCCCAGAGGGGTTGTGGAGTCTCCTTCTTGGAGGTCTTCAAGACCCGCCTGGACATGTTTCTATGCAACCTGATCTAGGTGACCCTGCTTCTGCAGGGGGGTTGGGCTAGATGATCTCTAAAGGCCCCTTCCAACCCCTACCATTCTATGATTCTATGTACTGTTTTAAGTATTCTTTAGTCTTTTTTTT
Organism: Colius striatus; assembly: GCF_028858725.1. Lineage (NCBI taxonomy): Eukaryota > Metazoa > Chordata > Aves > Coliiformes > Coliidae > Colius > Colius striatus. The sequence continues at coordinate 110,769,261 of NC_084760.1, forward strand.
CTGTGGGGAAATGGATGGAGAAACCTTTCTAAGGGTGACAGCTGGATATGTGTCTGGATTTTGCTCATTCATCCCTGTACAGACAATGGAAGAGCAAAGTCAATGCCACTGACATAATAAGGATGACAGAGACTAAGGAGCATGATTTCCACATCACAAACTCAGTCCAGGCATGTTAGCACCAAGACACTCTCCTATACTTCCCAACAAAATCCCAGAGGACCTGGACCATGTCATCTCCTGATGGCTTGCTAAGACATCACACACAGGGAGGAGGGAGACAAGCATACCTTTCACCTCCATCGTTGTGCTCACTTTATCACTTCCAGCCTCTTTGTTTGCTTTCGGGCTCTGTAGTAAGAAAAAAATGAGGAATCAGTCACAGTTTGTCCCAGGACATGGGTCACAAACACCAAACCCACCTGCTCCACTCCAACACGCAGCTCCTGACACAACCTGACACTCAGCCTGCCTCACCCAGGCAACCCTCAAGACACACTGGGCCTCGAAACGTTTGTGGGTCCCCTTCACCACATCAAACGCTTTAACTTAAAAACAGGAGCGAATCTTTCCCCCCACAACAGCTTCAGGGTTTGACAGTGAACGAGTCCATAAAGGCCCTTGGGCACCCGGGAGGACCCGCGCCGTGCCGGTACCGGCACGGCGCGGGTCCTCCCGGGTGCCCAAGGGCCTGAGGTATCCAAAACGGCGGAGCTCACCCGCGCCATCGCCCTCAGCCCTCAGCCCTCAGCCCTCAGCCCTCAGCCCTCAGCCCTCAGCCCTCAGCCCTCAGCCCTCAGCCCTCAGCCCTCAGCCCTCAGCCCTCACACACCGCGCACGCGCCGCTCCCGCCTCCTCGCCCCCCTCACCGCGCATGCGCAGCCCCGTTCTCCTCCCCGTTCCCCCCCCCCCCGCACATGCGCAACGGCGGCTTCCTCTCGGTACCAGGAGGCGGTTGTGTCGTCCCATCGCCATGTCGGGTTCGGCGGGGTCTGGCGGGACGGGTAGCTCGGCGCGGAAGCGTTTGATGAAGGAGGAAGACATGACGAAAGTAGAGTTCGAGACGAGCGAGGAGGTGGATGTGACGCCCACCTTCGATACTATGGGGCTGCGGGAGGATTTGCTGCGCGGCATCTACGCCTACGGTGAAGGGGCGGGGGAAAGGGGGGGAGCGGGAAGGGAGAAGGGGCTGTGGCGGGGAGAGGGGGCCGGTCGGTGGCGGTGTGGGGCTGTGAGGCGGCGGTGTGGGGCCGGTCGGTGGCGGTGTGGGGCTGTGAGGCGGCGGTGTGGGGCCGGTCGGTGGCGGTGTGGGGCTGTGAGGCGGCGGTGTGGGGCCGGTCGGTGGCGGTGTGGGGCTGTGAGGCGGCGGTGTGGGGCCGGTCGGTGGCGGTGCGGGGCCGTGCGGCGGCGGCGTGGGGCCGGTCGGTGGCGGCGTGGGGCCGGTCGGTGGCGGCGTGGGGCCGGTCGGTGGCGGTGTGGGGCCGGTCGGAGGCGGTGTGGGGCCGGTCGGTGGCGGTATGGGGCCGTGAGGCGGCGGTGTGGGTCTGTGAGGCGGCGCGGGGCCGGTCGGTGGCGGTGCGGGGCCGGTCGGTGGCGGTGCGGGGCCGGTCGGTGGCGGCGTGGGGCCGGTCGGTGGCGGTGCGGGGCCGTGATACGGCGGTGCGGGGCCGTGAGGCGGCGGTGCGGGGCCGTGAGGCGGCGGTGCGGGGCCGGTCGGTGGCGGCGTGGGGCCGGTCGGTGGCGGCGTGGGGCCGGTCGGTGGCGGCGTGGGGCCGGTCGGTGGCGGCGTGGGGTCGGTCGGTGGCGGCGTGGGGTCGGTCGGTGGCGGTGTGAGGCGGCGGCGCGGGGCCGGTCGGTGGCGGTGCGGGTCCGTGAGGCGGCGATGTGGGGCCGGTCGGCGGCGATGCGGGGCTGTGAGGCGGCGGTGTGGGGTCGGTCGGTGGCGATGTGAGGCAGCGATGTGGGGTCGGTCGGTGGCGATGTGAGGCAGCGATGCGGGGTCGGTCGGTGGCGGTGTGAGGCGGCGATGCGGGGTCGGTCGGTGGCGGTGTGAGGCGGCGGTGCGGGGCCGGTCGGTGGCGGTGTGAGGCGGCGGTGCGGGGCCGGTCGGTGGCGGTGTGAGGCGGCGGTGCGGGGCCGGTCGGTGGCGGTGCGGGGCCGTGAGGCGGCGCGCGCGCGGTTCTGTGTGTGTGTGCGTGAGGGGGAGAGGCCGGAACGCGTGGCCGGCGCTTGCGCGGTGAAGCCGCCGCTCCGTCCCCGCGCCGCCCCCGGTTCCGGGTCCCGCTGACGGGTAACGGGTCGCGTCCGTAGGTTTTGAGAAGCCTTCGGCCATCCAGCAAAGAGCCATCAAGCAGATCATCAAGGGGAGAGACGTGATCGCCCAGTAAGTGGGGCCGAGGGCGCGGGGCCTGCGGGCAGGGAGGGGAGCGGCGCGTGTGGCACGGGGAGGTTGTAGGCCCTGAGGGGAGTGGGGCTGCGAGGTCTGTTGCCCGTGGCCCTGGGCTGCTGCGTGGCAGGATTAGGGAAATCAGACCAAGAGCTATCCGAGGTGAAGTCGGCCGGTCTGCATGCAGGCTCTGAGCCTGGTAGTTGTTAACGTGAAAGTCGGTCAGGTTTAGGTACGTGGCTGTAGTAAAGATTTGGCCAAGATACTGCATGTTCTCAATGAACACAGATCTCATTGGCGATCAGGAGACTGGAGCATCTTATGAGTAAAGACTGTGGCATCTGGGGCTGTTTAGTCTAGATAAGAGAAGACTGAAGGGGAATCTCATTAATGTTTGCAAATAGCTAAAGGGTGGTTGTCAGGAGGTTGGGACATCACTTTTATCTCTTGTCTCCTGTGACAAGGGGTAATGGAAAGAAGCTCAGACACAAAAAGTTCCATTTAAACATAAGGACAAACTGTTTCACTGATGAGGTGAGGGAGCCCTGGCACAGGCTGCCCAGAGATGGTGTGGAGGCTCCTTCTCTGAAGGTCTTCAAAACCCACCTGCACACGTTCCTGTGTGACCTGATCTAGGTGAGACCTGCTTTGGCAGGGAGTTGGACTAAATGATCTCTAAAGGTCCCTTCCAACCCCTACCATTCTGTGATTCTATGACAAATTGCAGGAAATTAAAATGCTGGTCAGATAAGGAGTAAACATGCCAGAGCTGGAGACCTTAGGGACCTCAGGGACCCCAAGAGAGTACTCTGTCCCTGATGCTGCAGTTTTCAGAGCTATGTGTCTGCAGATCACGCTGTGATTGTAACAAAGCTTTGTCAGATATGCTGGTGGCACAAGGAGTGGGAAAGAGCAGAGGGGTAGAGTATGTTGGAATTGCCTTTGTTGGTTGTCTAGACCTCCAGAGCATTCACCAAGCATCTGTCTCTCAGGTCACAGTCAGGAACAGGGAAAACAGCAACATTCTCCATCTCTGTTCTGCAATGCCTGGATATACAGGTAATTTCATAGCATGTGCTAAAAGTGATTTTTAACTGAAGTGGTGGAGGCTTATAAAAGCCTTCGGGTTTAGAATGAATAAATGAAGCTTTACAGTGAAATCTTCTCATTATGAGCAGCGAATCTCAGCCAAATTTCTGAATGAAAATGTCACCAGGTTCTACCCTGTAATGATGTAACTGTTAAACCCACCCTGGCAAAATAAGTTCAAGTGAAGTCTTGTGCTTACAAAGTTGGCTTTGACATCTGACCTCTTTCATGCATGAGAGGGCTAAATTAATCTCTCAGCAGGCAGCATTGTCCTCAAACAGTCCTGCCAGCAGCAACCTGTCTGAACAGCACTGACTCACACCTAGATTTTGACTGCTTTTGTTTTTGTTCCAGTCAGGGGTGCTGTGTCCATCCAGTTGGTTTTTTAAGTGTAACTTGAACGTGTAGATGCTGTTGAATAAAAGGATGATGTTCTGTGGGATGGTACCCACTGAAATACAGCTTACAGTGCTGTTCACCTGTCACTGCCTGGGGACATGAAAAGATATGCTGCATGTTCTAAGTGAAAAGGGCAGCTTCTTGCCTGCTTTCTGCAGAGTGCTGGCAATGGTTTTCAGACGTGGCACTTGGAAACGTTGTCTTGGGCTCCCTGTGCAACAGAAGGTTTTTAACTGAACATGTGAAATTGAAGCCATGTAAATTTGTTTCTGTCCTTTTGCAGGAAAAGCACAATGCTTTTGTAAGTGTTGTCAGAAGTTAGGTTGGGGTGAAAAAGGAGCTATCAAAAAGAACTTAATTAGGAGGCTGCTACTGTGTAAATGCTCTGTGTGAGAACAGCTTTCTACGTGTACTCACTGTTGCAAACGATAGGTTTTAGTCCCAAATTCTCTGATTCATCCCATAGATCTGAAATTTCAGAGTCCTGTGGGATCTTTAATCTCTGTCATGCTTGGATATCTGCCCTGTGATGAGCTGCTGTGTGATCACCTCTTTTAACCAGGTTCGCGAGACCCAGGCGTTGATCTTGGCACCAACTCGGGAGCTGGCTGTACAGATTCAGAAGGTAGGAGTGTTTTCATTGACCTCTGTAGAGCACTCTCAAGGCCTGGGGCCAGTTCTCAGGTGTTCCCCAGCAGAGCTCAAAGCACAGCTTCTGCTTTTTTTTTTTCTCTCTCCTTCTTTTCCTGAAAGAAATAAGAAATTCTGATAAAAAGCCATTTGTTTCTCTGGGTTCTATCTGTTCTTGCTTACGTGGCCACGTTGGATTAGCAGTCTAAGGTTTTATACATTCCTAGTTTAATTTTTAAGGACAGCACTTTAAAAGTAGGTCTGATGGCTGGGGAGCTGAATCACAGAATGGCAGGCGTTAGAAGGGACCTCTATAAAGATCATCCAGCCCAACCCCACTGCTAAAGCAGGTTCCCCTCCATCAGGTCACACAGGAACGTGTCCAGGTGGGTTTGGAAACCTCCAGAGCAGGAGCCTCCACACCCTGCCTGGGCAGCCTGTGCCAGGGCTCCCTCACCTCAGCACCAAAGGAGTTTCTCCTTGTGTTTCAGTGGAACTTTTTGTGTTCCAGCTTATGACCGTTACCCCTTGTCTTATCACTGAGCACTGCAGAAAAAAGTGTCATCCCATCCTCCTGCCACCCACCCTTTAGGTATTTGTAAGTGTTGATGAGGACTCCTCTCAGTCTTCCCTACTCAGGCTGAACAGCCCCAGGTCTTGCAACTTTTCCTCATCAGAGAGATTCTCGGGTGCCCTCAGCATCTCGGTGGCCCTGCACTGGCCTCTTACCAGAAGTTCCCCGTGTCTCTTGAATTGAGCAGCCCAAAACTGGACACAGGACTCCAGATGAGGCCTCACCAGGACAGAGCAAAGGGGGAGGAGAACCTCCTTTGACCTACTGGCCACATTCTTCTTGATTAACCTCAGGCTGCCATTGGCCTTCTTGGCCACAAGGGCACATTGCCGGCTCATGGTTAGTTTATTATCAACCCCACTCCCAGGTCTCTCTCTGCAGAGCTGTTCCCCAGCAGGTCAGTCCCCAGCCTGTACTGGTGCAGGAGGTTGTTCCTTCCCAGCTGCAGGACTCTGCACTTGTCCTTGTTGAACCTCATGAGGTTCCTCTCTGCCCAGCTCTCCAGACGGTTGAGATCCCGCTGATTGGCAGCACAGCCTGTGGGGAATCAGCCAGTCCTCCCAGTTTGGTGTCATCAGTGAACTTGCTGAGGGTACACTCTGTCCCCTCATCCAGGTGGTTGATGAAGATGTTGAACAAGACTGGCCCCAGAACCGATCCCTGTGGAACTCCACTGGCCAGAGGCCTCCAACTCGATTCTGTGCCATTGATCACCACCCTCTGGGCTCTGTCCTTCAGCCAGTATTGAGTTCCCAGTGTTTGCAGGCCTGCTATTGAGAAGATTTAGCTAACACATAACAATCCTTCCAACTGCTTACATCTCTTAAAAACAAAACCCCACACCACGTGTCTGTGCAGACCTGCATATCTTCACAAATCCAAACGTGATGACAGCTCAGTCCATTCCTTTGTCTCAACACAGGGTCTCCTTGCTCTGGGAGACTACATGAATGTCCAGTGCCACGCCTGCATCGGAGGGACCAACGTGGGAGAAGATATCCGAAAGCTGGATTATGGGCAGCACGTCGTTGCTGGCACTCCAGGCCGTGTGTTTGGTAAGCAGAGGTGGGAGGCTGCATCACCTCCAGCTTCAGACCCGAGTTGAGCTGTGGGAGCTTCCTGCAATTTTTGTGCACTTAGGTTTGAAAGAGCGTGAAAACTACAGTTACCATGACACTGTGAATGTAACATTAATGTCTAACAAGCCTCAGTGGGGCAATATCTGGAGAAGACTAGAGAGAAATGATCGGGGAGAGTAGTTGGACTTTCTCTGTTTTTGTTTTGCTTTTCATTGTTGGAGTGAAGAGTATTGTTTTTAAGGAGAAACTATTACAATCCCAGGAATGATTTCGGGATCTTGGAAGAGATCAGAGCTGGGTCTACTTGAATGTCAGAGTTAGCTGCATGATTTCTGTGTCCTGGCCATGCCTCTGTGAAATGAGGTGCAGCTGTATCTGCACAGGGTACTTTCTGCTTCCACTGCGTGAAGGTTTTCTTATATCCTGTTACCATAGTGTCAGCCTTGGAGCTCACATCTTGTGCATCTGTGAGATACAGGCAGCACTTTCTTACACAAGCACCTCTCACTGGGAGAACACAGAGCTAGGCTCTGCAAACAAAATAACACCTCCCCCCTCACCAAATTACCAGCTGCCAGACTGGGCTGGCTTTGAACAGCACACAAACAGCAGCTGCTAAGAGATTGCACCAAGCCCCCTGCTCTGGGCACGAGGGGAAGTGCCTGTCCGTGCTGTGCCGCAGCGCCCGGCCGTCGGGGGCGCTGTGGGGCTCTCGTGCTCTCTGAGCCTTTTCATCTCACTAAGGGAATTCCCACAGATATGATCCGGCGGCGGAGTTTAAGGACACGTGCCATCAAAATGCTGGTGTTGGATGAAGCAGATGAAATGCTCAATAAAGGTAAAACTCTTGTTTCCCTTTTACTTCCTTTCTCCCCTCCATTTCTGTGTCCCAGCTGACAGTCCCACTTGTAAAAACAATTGCGTTTGCCAAAGTTAGGTAGTTACAGAGGTTACAGATTACAAAGGCCCTAGTGGGTTCAACTGCTTAATCTGCCTTGTCTGATTGAGTTGTAGTGTCCTCTTCAATAGTTACAAATTCCTGAGCACTGCCTTTCATTCTTTGCTGAGTACCACAGCCACCTGGCAGTGGGTTTGGGAAAATGAGGGAGAGATACACCAGCTGGCTTTGAGTTCCCAGTTCCTTGGTTGCTCCTCATCTCGGAGCATAGGCGTGGTACCAGATTCCAGATTAGACTGTGAAGGAGCAGGGTATTTGGGAGAAAGATGTGCTAAGTGCTGTCTGTGCTACTCAATTTGCTTTTAGGCTTTAAGGAGCAGATTTACGATGTGTACAGATACTTGCCTCCAGCTACACAGGTGGTTCTGATCAGCGCCACTTTGCCTCATGAAATTCTGGAGATGACCAACAAATTCATGACAGACCCCATTCGCATCCTGGTGAAACGGTGAGTGACTTCCTCGGAAGGAGGAGCAGCTCTGGGAGTGGGTCCAGCCCCAGGCAGCTCAGTGTTAACTGATCTCAGCATGCAGAGCACTCCCCACCGTGTCAGTTTGCCTCGGTGTTTGTGGATGTCCTCATGCCCTGTTCTACAGCAGAGGCCGTCTCTCTGACTTTATCCTCCACCAGTTGTGTTTGCTGCTGCTCAGCCTGGCTGCCCCCCGCCCCTCTTTCCTCCCCATGTATCTCACTGGTCCTCATACACTGAAACTCAGCAGGAGTCAAGAGGAGTGAGCATGTGTGGCATGACAGGAGGAGCTTCCCCCTTGCCTGATCTCCCACACTGCCCCATTTACTTTTTGTTCTTACCAGAACCGTTTCCCTTTGAACACCCCAGTCTCTGCCACATGGGTCGCATTCAAGGCCCTTCTCAGAGCAGGCTTCTCCATGCCCCTTCCACACCAACATGGACTCGTGTATAGCCCCAGCAGCCCCCATCAGGCAGGGCAGAGGTGTGATCTCCACAGGAGAGCACCCAGCCCTTCTGCCTGCATCGTGCCCATTCACCTGTTCCCCGCAGTGATGAGTTGACCCTCGAAGGAATCAAGCAGTTCTTCGTGGCTGTGGAGAGGGAGGAGTGGAAGTTTGACACCTTGTGCGATCTCTACGACACGCTCACCATCACCCAGGCTGTCATCTTCTGCAACACCAAGAGAAAGGTACAGTGGCCATCAGATGGGCATGGCCCCTTGGAGGAGAATGCAAGGGCAAACACAGTTAGGAGTGGTGGTTTCCTCACATGAGACTAGTTTAGGAAGAGCAGAGGTTAAACATCAGTCTTTGGGATGTACCTGGCTTAAACAACTGGTTGTAGACAGACGCTAGAGTTGGCAGGAAGTGCCTTTCGTACCATTTGAATGGCTCATTATCCCTAAGACAACACCATGCTTTGTGAATAGATGCCTTTAATTCCTTTTCTTTCAGGGTTCTGGAGCCCTGCATCATATAGCCAATGCTTTGTAAGGATTATTTCCTTCCTTTAGCTCTAGATTGCTCATTAAAGCATCCCTCAGTCCTCAGCAGCATACTCAGCAGTCCCTGCAACCATTCCCCAAGCACAACTGGTGCACATGGCTGCTCTAAGCAAAGACCTAACCCAGGCTGCCTGGCTGTGTGTGCAGGTGGACTGGCTCACAGAGAAGATGAGAGAAGCCAACTTCACAGTCTCATCCATGCATGGGGACATGCCACAGAAGGAGAGGGAGTCCATCATGAAGGAGTTCAGATCTGGTGCAAGGTAAATGCAGCGTTTCTTGCAGCATTGCTACCTCAGGGCAGGAGCAGGCCTCAGAAACCCGTTACCTCCCCTCCCAAGGCCTCGCTCAGCTCAAATGAGGAAAAGCTCTGATTCCTGTCTGTTTCCCTGCAGTGTTGCAGGGGTGGAAGAGTGCCATGCTGGTACTTTGAGGCACAGAATTGGTCTTGTTTATTTTGCTAAAGAGGTTGGGAGTCACTACATTTAAAATAAGAAAAACTATTTGGGCTCTCTCCCCTACATTTTAGATTTCTAGGAGCATTACAAGCAATAGAACAAGGGGGAAGGGCCTCTAGTCACACCAGGGGAGGCTCAGGCTGGATATGAGGAGGAATTTCTCTACTGATAGGGTCGTCAGGCACTGGGGCTGCCCAGGGAGGTGCTGGAGTCAGTGTCCCTGGAACTGTTTAACAGACAGGTGGATGTTGCACTTAGGGAAATGGTCTAGTGGTTGATAGGGCTGGGACAAAGGCTGGACTCGATCTTAAAGGTCTCTTCCAGCTGAAACAATTCTATGATCATATTCATTCTGACAGATCAAAGTTGTATCATTACCATTTGGTGGTGCTGCATGGTGCTTGCAGCAGAGATGTGGATGCAGCCAGTGTGGCATGGGCAGGGAGGAGCCTGTGCTTGAGCCTCCCAGCTCTGACACCCCCCTCAGGCAGCTGGAAGAGCCCTAACCTCTGCCCTTCTCTTTGCAGCCGCGTCCTTATTTCAACAGATGTTTGGGCTCGAGGCCTGGATGTGCCACAGGTGTCCCTGATCATTAACTACGACTTACCCAACAACAGAGAGCTCTACATCCACAGGTGAGCCTGGCCTTCTGTGGGAGCAGCGCCCCTTCCCCTGCCCCGGGGCACCTGCCTCCCTTCTCCCTTTGCCCCTGCCCTGCAGGATCGGCCGCTCGGGCCGCTACGGCCGGAAAGGTGTCGCCATCAACTTTGTGAAGAACGACGACATCCGCATCCTGCGGGACATCGAGCAGTACTACTCCACCCAGATCGACGAGATGCCCATGAACGGTGAGTGCTGCTCCGCAGCCGCAGGGCCGCAAGGGGCACAGCAGGCGGGCACTGTGCTGTGGCTCTCGCCGCACTTACCTTCTGTCCCTCGCTCTCGTTGCAGTTGCTGATCTGATCTGAAGGTCTGTGTTCCCCAGGGAGCTGTACTCCTCACTTGGTAGCCTGCATAGTTTGGTTTTGGACCCACATCCTTCGGTGACAGCGCTGGTCAGACGGTCTCGAGTTGAGCTGCACTTGGGAACTTGTGTAAATAACGTCCTTACTCCCACCCGTGTTTTGCAATAAAAAAAGGAAGTTTTACCATAACAGGTGCTTAATTACTCTAACCCAAGATAGCAAGAGGCAGGGAGTTGTGAGGTACTGCTGTACTGGGCTAGCACAATCAGAAACTCACTGGCTATTCATCTAGATTGGTTCACAAACCCCAGGGCGTCCTCGTCTCTGCCCTTTGGTTATCTGTGCCATGCTGCCTCACGGACTTCAGTTGCCTTGACTCAGCCATCTACAGGAAAAATCTGTGGCCTTGCCCAAGCCTGCTCTAGGAAAATGGAGTTGCAACACAGAAAATGAGTTTCCTGTTGTTTGGGCCTTTCTGGAGGCAGAAATCACACCCCTCACTGCTCCGGCTGAGGATTTCCCCTCCCTAGGAACACAGGGCTCTGCCCAGGCACTTCTGAGGGGCATTGAGGGCCTCTCACCCTTCCTGCCAGCAGGGTCTGAAGAAGCAGGAACAACTAATGTATTTTCTCCTTGCCTTCTCCCCCCTCTGCTGGTGGAGCTTGTTACATCTTCCCTAATCCATGTCCCTGCAGCAGTACACTGTGCTTTGTATCTCTGCTGCAGTCTTTTTGAGGTGGGAGTGTAGGCTGAGTTAACACCATGTTTGGTCTGTGCTTTGTGAAATCAGGGTTTGCTTGCTCAGAGAGGCCAGGGGAAGCAAGGCCCCACTACACAGTTTGCACAGAACTAGAATGGCTCCTGGATGCTCCTTTCCTGAGGCAGTAGTAGAATAGCCCTGGATAGAGAAAGTGTCTCCTGTGGCTCCAAGCTGTAACTGGGCAAGGAGGCTCAGGAGTCCCAGTCTGCTCCAGGAGCAGATGTGTGTCCAGCCCAGACGTAGGGCTGCCTCAGTACTTGCCTCCAAAGCCCCTTGGCCTACTCCCTGGCTCAGTCTGCGTCAATACTCACTTGCAGCCCCACAGCCCCTCTGAGCCAAGGCCCTGTTCCCATTGCTGGCACTTGGACCTCCTCACACACAAGCACATAGAATGCAGGATGCAGTTAATGGAGGAGCAACAGACAGAGCCAGACACAAACACCAGCAAGGTGTTGCCACAGGACCAGCCCCTATTTGCCATACCTTCCCCTCCCAAACATCACCTTTGATCCCTCTCCCAGAGGTGAGAGGTTTTTTGCCTTAGTTCTGCAACTTCCTGGCAAGGTGTTCAGGAATTCTCCCCCCACACACCTCCCTCATTCAGCCCTCTATTCATCTGCCTAGGCTGGATAACGCTTTCCAGCTTTGCTGTCCACATCCTGAGTTCTGCTCTCACCAGCCCTGCAGGGCCTCAAATCCAACTCCTACCTTCCCAAAGACAACACGAAGCAAAGGCACCTAAGGCCCTCGAACGCCCTGGGTGGCTCTAGTCATTCGGCTAATAAAGAGATGAATCACCAAAGCATTAGATTGTTTAAATAACAGTATTTAATCTGTACAGTTTGAGAGAAGATATAATAAAATGCAACATTCCTACCTCATCTTCAGCATCATTCACCTGGAGCTGAGCCCTTGGCTCCAGAGGGCAGGTAACCACCGCTCGCTCCCCAGCAGTTCTTTATGGTACAAAAGTCACAGTGCAATCGCTTTAGTCCCAGACAGGTGATTTCCCTCACTCAAGAGGGGAGACTGATGAAGCCCAAATGTGGATGGAAAAAATTGTTACCATTTAGGAATGTGAAGACTCAACAGCTATTGCACACAGTCAGCTCCAGCTGAAACCACAGCCGCTGGGTATCGAGCTGCCTTCACAACCCCACACAGTTGCTATTTAGTCGAGAGCCAGTAACAAGACTGCAGAACGGTACCAGTTGTCAGGGGGGGCAGAAGCTGACAAGCAACTCCACAAGGCAAGAAGCGTGCTTTAGAATACCAGAAAGAGTTCCTGCGCGGGGAGGGGAGCGGAGCCAGACAGATGTCACCCTTCAGAGACACACACCAGAGAGAGGGGAACAGCAGCTTCAAGAGAAAGCCATGAAGTACAACAGACAATTCGCTCATATCACCGTCAGGATAAGCATTTGACATAGTTTATGTAGTAGAATAATACATACTTGAACATCTTTTAAAAATAAGCACAGGTTTCATCTCATATATACACAACTGATTTTAATCATGTACTGAAAATAAATTACAGGAAATAACTTTAAAATGCAACAGAGGACAAGAGTTCCACAACAAACATTCCCACTGATTTTTTTTCCCAAGGGGGTGAGAGATTGCAGTGCTCAAGGCAGGTAAATATCACAAATATATCAAAAAACTTCCAATTGTTGCATTCACACATTTACATGAGCCACAGACATTCCTTTACAGGGACTGCACTTAGCTACCACAGGACCAGGTTTTGCCATAAACTACAAAACTTTGATACAAAATCGTATTTATATATTTATATTTCATGTACATGCCCTACCTGTGATCTCTTAAAAAATAAAAACTGAACACACTGTACAGACAATCCTAACTCATTGCTTGGTAGCTGTAGGCAACAATTGTCGGGTTTGGATGGGATTTCTCCCCCGGTAGAATTAATGGCAATTATTATATACACGAAGGCTAAACTGCAAAAAAGGGACAGCTCTGTCGTGATCACAGCTCCCAGGGTCCTGCTCCCCCCCACTGCCTGCCCTGCTGGGAGCAACCAACATGCACTGGTGTAACACTGGTACAAAAGGCAATGAAGCGAGATGCAGCTGGTACCGCGGCGGCTCCGAGGGCTGCAGCGACCCGGGACGCTCAGTGTGGGGAGAGCAAAGCGAGGGGGCTGAGCAGGCTGCTTGCCCAAAGCCACCTCCCACACAGGAGGGAGCCCCGCTGCAAGCCAGAGAGCGCAGGGGCTCAAAGGCTGGGGGAAGGTCCCTGCCCCCCACCCCCCACCAGCGCGGGGCTCAGCGGGACTGCGGGTGGAACCGAGCCCCTCGCTCCCGCCCCAAGCAGAGCACTGACAACCTTAACTCTCCCCAGGTGATGGCAGCAATCTGTGAAGCCACTCACACTAAACTACTTCTACAGTTGATTGTAAACTTTGGTTTATTTTTAATTTTTAACGTTTTATTCTTATTCTTGTTGAGTTCTCATGGTACAGCAAAGCGTGTCTAGGATGAGAAAGCAGAGCTGCAGAGGAGATGAACTGTCAGTCTGTCTTTAGTCTGGCATGCTGAGACACCTGCTCGGTCAGGCCTGCTTTGATAGAGTTTTTTACAGACTGCCTCATCTGATCCTCCATCAAATTATCACTCATGGGCTTCAACACCTGTGGAATGAGAAACATGCAAAAGAAAAAAAGGAATGAGGTGACCAAGGAAAATGAAATATGAAAAACAGAGAGATGAGACTCAAAAAAAACCGTAAGAATGATGAAGTCTGAAAGAAACTGGCAATGAACTGAAAGAGAAATGAGTTTTGCTGCTATGGTAATGAGGTTAAATCAGTCCCATGCTATGGACACAAGTGATACCCCTCCTCTACAGCAGAATTTCACTGATTTCCAACCACTTTTACAGTTCCTAGAAGATGGATGTGCAATTCCATACCCTATATGCAGCATCAGTCTGGTATGGTTACAGCATTTATGCAGACCGGCCCAGACGGTCCAGCTTATTGTCCTACATGTGTAAGTGTGAACACTTCAGATACAGAAAGAAAGTTAAAAATACTGGCTAGTTTTTCTTCTTGTTATTGTTGGATGGGAGTCGCTGTCGCGGCACTGATGTGAGAGCACGGCGAATCGTTCGGCGTCTAAGGACTTCAAAGAGTTTGGAAAACACCTAAAACATGAAGTCAGCTGTTAGGAAAAGTGGCTCTTGGAAGGCAGCAGAAAAAGTAATTTCAGAAAGAAAAGGAAAATAAGCAAAACCAAGCCAGAGTGCCAGTAACTTCTCACCTTCCTGGGATTCCTCTGAAGCAAGGAGGGGAGAAAGAAAGGCAGAGGTTCAGAAAAATCGACAGCGAGAACATTGTATAGAAGCAGCCACTCAGAACCTGTAGGTGCTTTCAGTATTATTGGTGATGTGCAACTGCACCACCAGCAGCAGCAAGTTCTTTTGGAGACGGCCTTCCTCTAGCCCACAGAAGGCAAGTTCCTCCCTTCCAGGGAGGAGGCAGCAGTCACATCAAGGCTTACGTGCCTTGGGTCTCCTACAGCAGCAGCTGTCCTCAGCGAGTACTGCATGCAGAACTGACACTGCGCTTCCCCTGCCGTGCTCTTCAAACCTCCAAAGCAAGAAGCTACAGGAGAGCCTCCAGTTTTAATCCCCAGCTGTGGGAGTAACTCCAAGTGCAGTACTACTCTGATGCTCCTTTCCCTCCTATTATTAGAAATCCACTCCAGCGTAACCCTGTAGAGAAGGCGCTGGTAACCTGCTTGTGCCTTGTAGGACACGTTTTAATGTCGTCCCAGGTAAGCTCAGGGAGCCCTTTATCTCCAGTAACAAAATGCTTCCCTCCTGCTGGCACTGGATACAGCTACAACACTGCTAGGAGTTGGTCAGGAAGTGCCTGTGTTGGCTCTGCTGGCACAGCTGTGTCCCTGCATTCAGGGAGCACAAGCCTCTACAGAAGGCTCTGTGCTCCAGCTTTGGTATTATTTCACTCATGTCATCTTTTCCTTCAGCAACTGCTCTGGTGAATATTTCTTGCAACAGCAGTTGCACCGATGGCACAAGTCTTCCTGAAGGAAGAAACCTGCCATGCACCCTCGTGTAGCAGCCATTTCTCTCCAGGGCCTAACCACCCCTCCAGTGTCACTCCCTCAGGGAGTGAGCAGCATTCCACCTTTTTCACACCACCCGAGCCATTTCCACCACATCCACAGGGCAAGTTTATCACTCTAAACGTACCTTTAAAGGCAGAACTCCTTGCTCTGTAAAAGGAATGTGATTTTTAATGAGTCCCTCCACCTTTACTGTCCAAGCACCTAGTAAGGCCTTGAAGTAACACTTTAGCAGTACCCTAAGCTTGTTTACCATCTTTTGTGTACTTCATCTCCTACTGAAGGGAGCAGCCACGCCTGAGCCAGTTGTCCCTGGGGCAGCAGCAGTACCCTCCATTAGGTCTAGCTCAGCTTTTCACTCAGCACCAAACAGAAGCCATTGGACAGATCTGCTCAAGACAGGATGATTTTGCATTGAAAGACCAGATACCAACCTGTTCCCATATAGCTTCAGTGATCTGATCGATGGCTGTTCCAACTTCTCTGAATTCCCCAGAGTACTTAACGTATGCCCAAGTACAAAACGAGATAAGGGCCATCCCCAGCACGAGGTTACACAGGGTAGCTATGGAGTTCATACCAAGGAACCCAGTCAGTCCTGAGATTATGTACATGGCAAACATGACCGCAAACAGAGTGGCAGGGGTACGAGCAGCATAGAAGATGTTTTTGCCATCGTTGTGCTTCACAAAGTTTGCATAGATCTCGTCGATTTCCACCTCGAGCTGCTCCTGGTAGCGCCGGCAGAACTCCTCCCCCCCCATCTTCTTCACGGAGCGGAACTGCCTGACGGCCGTCTCTCGGAAGTCCTGGTGCTTCCGCTCCAGGTCCGACGGGGCGATGTAAGGCTTATCTCCCCCACACACCTGTCAGGGCAAGCAGAGACGAGGTCACTACACTCCCAGCAGCTCCTGCAAACCTGCTCTTGGCTGGCCCCTCTCTCAAGCCAGTACCTGACCACCTCTCCTGCAGCTTTCTCGGCTCTGGAAGCT
Source organism: Colius striatus (assembly GCF_028858725.1). Classification (NCBI taxonomy): domain Eukaryota; kingdom Metazoa; phylum Chordata; class Aves; order Coliiformes; family Coliidae; genus Colius; species Colius striatus. The sequence goes on from NC_084760.1 coordinate 110,785,140, forward strand.
CCCGAGGCCCAGCTCACAGAGGGACTTTGCTTTCATCTCAGCGAGAGGGTCAGTGCTGAACTTGGACTAGGCAGGGCAGCTTTTGCCCATCCAACAAGCTTTGTTTCTGCCATAGAAGGCACCATGGAACTACCAGGCAATTGGAATTAACATGACATCTTTAGCCTGTTCTTCCCCAGCCTTGCTTCTGTTCAGCTCCTGAGAGGACATTTCTGCTGAAGGGACGAGACCATGGACTCAACTGGACACCCATGATGTGAGACAGCACCTCTCCCTGGATCAGCATAGGTATGAGAATGGTGAAGACTCCAAGGACTTCTGCTCCATAACACTTATTTCTGACCTTTTAAGGAGATTCCCATCTAACAACTGAACATTCTCTCCATACAATGCCAAACAAGGGCCTCTTCCCTCTCCTGCCTCAAGGTAACCTTATCCCAGTGTTTCTCATCTCATGTCTTGAGTGCAGCAAACACCTTAACTCTCCTGCTGCTATCCCTTCAGCAGGACTCACAGGAGACCACTCTTCTTGCCTCACAAGAGCTGTGGCTTCCCAGGCTGGCTTCCTGGAGGCACACCTCACTGTCGAGATCCCGACAGCCCCTCTCTGCCACTTGCTCAAGTGTAACAAGCACTTTTCTGCTTTTTTCCATATTGAAGTTCCCCACACATCTGGCAAAACTCCCTGGGAAATGGCTCCCAGTCTCATTCTCCAAAACGCTCTTTTCACATTGCCCATAGTGTTAAACAGCAGGAGCTGCTGCTGCCTCCAGACCACCACAAATAACTGTCACTGGTTTCACACTCTGACTGCACCTGTTGCTCCTTACATTTAAGGTCATTGGGGGGACAGTATTTTGGTCCTGCACACTCAGCAAAGGAGGGCTTCAGTTCACAAGCAGAACTCAGATGCTACAGTAAGAACTATCTTTACATAATCCAGTCTTAAATCCAAAGAGTTCCCACTTCTGTTCCTAAAAATAAGACGTTTCAGAGCTGTGTCACATCATTCGAGACATCTGGATAAAAACCATTCGACACACTTGTATCTCTATAGTGATATAAAAATACACAGGACTGGGGAACATTGCTATGGAAACAAAGTCTGTTTAAGAGAACATCTGTTCCTGTTTATTCCTTGTCCCAAGTAAGAATCCTTAGAGCTACGGGACCTCAACAGCCACCGAAGATTCAGGGTAGGAAAGTCAATCTGACATCTATTACAAACAACCCCTCTACTACTTCAAGAGATTTTTCCAAGACAAACACAAAGGAAGGAGTCCCTCCACGGGAGCAGAGCATTCTCCAACCAGCCTGCTAACCACTGGGACCGGCCAGCCTGCCACTAGCTTGAAGTCTGATTTGAAAAGGGAAAGTTACTTTAGCAATTGAGACCAAAATTAGCCTGGGTAATGGGGAGCTGTGCTCGTGGCATGTTCTCACACCTACCGCTCTTTTCCACTCGCAGAGTTTCACAGTGAGCACGGTGCTGTCAAGCTTTGAGACATGGAATAGTTTGCAGTACTTCCTATGACAAAGCCTTACATAACACTACACTCAAGTATGAAGTCCTGGCAGATATTCAGCATGGGGTGCTAAAAGTCAGTGTCTTCCCTTGAGGAAGCAAGTAGGAAGTTACACATACAGCTTTTTCAGCCAAAGTAATTCTTGTGTTTCAAGGAGGTTGTCTAAAAACCCTTTAGAATAAGTTTAATCCTCACAGTTCACAGCTAATGAATAACCACAACTCAGAAGCAAGACACTAATACTGGAACTCTACCCCTGCACAACAAATGTCTCCACCTGTCTGCCTGTCCCATGTCACAGGCCTTTAAGAGGCTGTTCGGAGCAGCAGTGGGAACAAGCAGGTGATACCTTACAGACATATCCATTCCTGCACCTCCTCAGCAATTTGTCTCAAGAGAATCCTGGTTTTGTGGCATCAAACCTCAGAGCAGAGTGCAGAAAACACCCAAGGACTGCCCCTAAGATAACTTTTCTCCATTAACATGCTCACAACCAACACTGAGCACAACACTACAACTGAAAAAGCCTGTGTCTGCATGTAAGCAGTTTGAAATACTGGGTTGACATACCTGCTCCATGCCTTTGCTGTACAAGTCTTTTGCTCCTGCCACAGCAGCAAGATTGTTCGCCTCAGCTGTTGCCTGGAAAACATTTGAGCACCGTGGATCATCACAGCATTACCAGGGAGCTGCAGACACCCCCCCACAACCTCCCAAGCCAGGACAATGCCCCCCACACACAGGTGCAGGTTAGCAACACCCATTCAGACAGATTCCTGACTAGGGGAATGTTTCATTCAGCTTCCTAGCACAGCTGCAGACGGACTCCCACGTGCTTGTACAGGCTTTTCATCACCAGCAAATCTCTTCAGAGCGCTCTGTTGTTAGTAAGTAAATAAGGCTCACTGAACTATTAACTGTCAATCCCAATACATCACTACCTGTGAGGAAAGCAGCAAGCTGGTATGATCTCTGCACTATACACCTGCAGGTTCTACATCAGAATTTAAGGCAGTTTTCAACCTGTGTCATGTGAGGGACAGTTATCCTACTTAACCCTGGAAGATGGTATCTTTTGTATCTCCCAAGCACATTTCTGGCATGCTAAGTAGAAGAAATTATAGTAGTCTTTGTTTCACTGTGATGGGTTTTGTGAACTCCCTCAAAGGTTTAAAGATTTAGTTCTTTGAAGGATGAGAAAACACCCAGAACAGCCACATCTTCATGAAGTGACTACAGGAAACTTAAAAAATCCCAAGTCTTACAAACACACAATGGTTAAAATTGACCCTACAGCCCACAAATGGATGAAAGCTCCTTCATCTCAAACAATTCAAGGGTTTACCATCCAGCTTTATACAATCAGTTTGTGTTCAGATCGCTTTAAAGCTGATTACATCCTCTTTGGATCAACCCAGAAAAGAAACCTCAACGCAGTTATCCAATCTAACCAACCCACATAGAGCAGCCCAACACTGCAAGACTGCATTGCTGTAAGCCCTCTCCATTTTCGTTGCTTTCAAAGTACACAGCTCCTTCAAGAACTACTGTTCTGTGTGTGGGAGCTTCAGATCCAGAACTTGAAGTACACACATCTATCAGATTATTTGAAAGAACAAGATACCTGCAGCATGGATTTTGGATGAGGTAGCTCCTCTCCTTGATAGATTTTAATATAAGCCTAAATGGGAGAAAGACAAGAAAAAAGGTTTAATTCCCACTGAGGAGAAAAGGAAGAGGATAGAAACAACTCAGATTATTTCTCTGAATAATCCCAGATATTCAATTGAGCAAAATTCTTCACCCAAGTTGGGCTATCCCTGGTGCTTGAATCCCTTCACTTTCTGGGGCATTTGAGCCTGGGGTCTAGCAGTGTAGCACAATATCTTAAGGAAATGTGGCCAAAAAAAGTGACAGGTTTGACCACAGGTTTCTGCTCCCTCAAATACTTAACAAGGTCTTTGCTGGGTAGTGAATCTTCATTCAAAACACAAGAGTGAAGATGACTCTCTCACACAGTCTTTTTGGCAAGAGGTTTGTCCAAATATACCCCAGTGCTGGGAGAACCACTTAGCATTTCCCCACATGTCTCATGCCCTTGAAGTGTGGGAGGACAAAATGCAGATCAAAGCACTAATGCAGACAGAATTGAGCTGCCAAAATCCTTCTGGAAGCCAAGCAGGCAGCCTGTCTCTCTGTGCCCCACCCCCACCAATTCCCAGGTGTCCTTTCTTTCACCAGGGTTTCAGAAGCCTGGAAGAGAACACATCCTTCTCCATCCCACAAGATGGCCCATGGCACAGCTCCTTCGGATAGATCAGTTTGGAGGGCACTGCAGGCAGCAGCAGCCACTTCCAGTACCATGCAAGTTAGACCAACAAGGTCACTCTTGGAGGCTGGGCAGTGCCTTTTCTTATGCTACTACTGCTTTCCCACCCCAGCTTGTCTACAAGCCTCTGCCCTGAGGCTTTTTCTTTGTAAAGGAGGAGAGAACAAGGTTATCAGAATCCCTATATACCTAATGCTCTAGGTTGTAGGACAACCTACAAAAAAATGTATAGAGTTATACAGGACTCTGTTCCCTCAACACCTTCCTTGCTCTGTAGCTATTTCCCCTAGGAAAAGCCCTCCAGTTTGCCATCAGCCCTCCCAATCTGGGCGTGAGATGCACAGTCCCAAGGGAGCAGCCCTCTTTAGTTACGTAACTGCAAAGCTGCCGCAGCACCCAGATGGGATATGGGACACGTATCGGGCAGCTCCTCAAGACAGGAGGTTTTACACACAGTTGTTAGGGTGCAGTCCCTCCTAAGCTGCTGGTGAATGTGCAATCTATACACTATATAGGATCGGCTCTTGCTAGAGAAGGAAGTGGCATGACAGCATGAAGCCATGTAAATACAGAGACTGAACACCTGAGCTCCAAAAAGTGTTGATTTTACCCTGTTAAAACAGCTATGGCTTCTCCATCCCATCTCATGCCTTTCTCCTTTATAGAAGGTTACTTTGTTTTACAAGTGTTAGAGAATTCTAGCCTCAGATTCCTCCCTTGTGTAGCTTCTTTCTTAACATCAACCCAACTCTGTTCTACCCTTAACATACACACTCGAAAGCAGCAATGCAAAATTCTCTTTAGCAATGAGTGCCTTTTTTTCCTACCAAGCCAACTGTCTAAGTCATTCCAATTCAAAAATAAGTATACACAGGCCAGACCAACTCCAGGTGATGTAAGGATTATGTTATCACATTTCTGCTGGTGTCACCATGACACTGAAACAGCTCAAGAGTCCAACAGCTGCAAGTATCACACACAAGTAATTCAGAACACACAGTGGTACTGCACTGGCAAGTGTTTAGAAAGCATCTCACTTGCATGTCAAAAATCCAGAGGGGAGTATCTGAAGTTTTCACTGGATATCCAGCAGTTTAAAGCTGGTTTTCTGTCTGTACAATCTACATAAGATCCTACCAAAACAACAACTAAGCAACCCCACAAAAACCCACAGGCAAAGGGCAACACATCCAGAGAAACTACAAATCTGAGCAGTGGTAAAGTCCTTAACACAGCTTGAAGTATTTCAGCTTATTTACAAGGAAAATAATAATAATGCCACCAATAAGCTTGCTAACACCTACACTGTTAGCAGGCTGTGTGCCAGTTCTGGAAAGTCAGAGTAATGAAATGAAAATACAAGTGAGCTGCTCAGTGAGTGTCAGCCTAGATATCTTACCTTCTCTGGGAACAACGTGCCCTATAATTAGAATACTTTCTTTTAAGCCATTAACAGAAATAATTAGTATGAGTTTGCTTACCTTGAAGTATTCTACCAGATCTCTACAGGTCACCTTGGATCCACTAATCTCTTTTTCTACCAAGTTTTCAGGGGCAAGCAGTAAGGGTACCAGGTTCCGCAGCTCATTCTTAAAATCCTCATCTATATCTAGAAAAAGAAGTTTTTAAAGAGGTTACTTTTCAATCTTGCATTTCCTAAAGGAGTACTGGAGACCCTTCAAAATCCAGGACACCACAACTGCTGACTACATTGTTCAGGTATTTAAAGGGTTAAACATATGGTATAGCCTTAGTAAGTTCTACCTACTCCTTAATCTTTACTTCAGGTTGCGAGAAGAGAGTTTCATACTCCTTGTAGTATTTAAAGTGCATTTCCTCAACTACACTGACATGTTAATCATGCCACAGGTCTGTACTCTCCACACAGAAGTGGGTGCCATCCCACTATGGCAAACTCACTTTTTTAGCCTTTGTTGTTCTGACACCAGAACAGAATCCTGCCTGTCTCTCGTCCCGCAACAGCAGAAGCCTACAGCTTTTATTTTAAAGTCATTCCTTTTGGTTTAGCAAGCTCTTAGAGAAAAGCCTTTAGTTTTTAAGAAAGTATTTCATTTGAAGAAAGTATTCCCCTCTGGAATCCTCATTTATCTTTAGAATCGTTATTTAATGACCTTTAAGTATGTCTCAAGTTATCAGATTACTATCATCAGCCAGACACAGATAGCCATTCCTTCTGCCTGCTTCATTCCTCCACCTTTAAACCACTGAAAAGAACACACAATGCACATTTCTAGAATCCAGTTTCACCTTTTACCCTTACATTTTTCCAATCAAGGATCTCAATAGCCAGCCCTTGCAGTATCTAGCTTCCATTATAAAAGAAAATGAACTCGGTGGCCTGAACCAAGAAACACAATGGAAAGCTTCCTACCATTCAACCTCCCATCAAAATTTGGGTTTGTCGCAACTTTAAGACCAGGGTGGGGCAACAGGAAACAGCCAAGATTACTGAAACAGGAGTGAATGTGCTTCCTTACGTTCTGGAGCTCTTCATGTTGGTTTTGCTTTACCTGGAGAAATAAAAAGAAGGCAGTAAGAATTGTTAACAGTTTTGCAGTACGGCAATGAACTATCTGCTTAAAAGCTGAAAGAGCACAAAGTGTGTTTTAGATTGACCTAAAAATGTCAAGTTCTAAACCCCAGAACTCAGCACACAAGTGGGAACATCACCAATGTATTGTATTAGCACAAAGAGTTATCTCATCATGCATCAGTATCTTGACAGTAAGTTATCACTTGAGTCAGAAGACCGTGTTAGGACTACTGGAGATAACTTACCTGCAATCTTTTCTCTAGGAACTTTTTTCCTCCTTCCAAGCCATATGCATGTTCATAAGGGTAACTCCAATCTCTGATTAAGAACATTAGTGTCTGTAACAGGAAAAACAACTGCAGTGAATGGCTTGCATCATTCCCAAGGTCAAAAACTGTCACACGTGATTAAGTAAAAAAAATGTCTAAGCTTGGCTGGTCTAAATTAAGTGGCCTTGTGGTTTTGTGGTGCAAGTGTTTCCTTGTTCAAAATAATTAAAAACACTGCATGAACACACAAATGCAACTCACTCCTTATCTGAAAAGAAGTACCAAGTGTCTCAAAGAGATGGCTTCCCTGTTCCCTGGGTCTGCCTTTTGCCATCCCAGAGGGATTACGCTGTCCTCTCTCTCATCAGCTGGAGATAGAAAACAAACCTTCAAGTTACTCTTGTATCAGCCAAGGTGCTTTAAGAAGAATGTATATTGCCTGGGTCATTCACAAGAAGAGACTGTACTCTCCCTTGCAGGCTGAATATCGAGTCTCCAAACTCACCTACAGTCAACTAGTACCCTCATAGGTCAAGGAAGCTACTTCAAGACAGAAGAGATCTCTTTCTCCACTAAACCGAAGCCTCAAACCCTTCTCTGCCCTAGCAAACAGTCAGGAGACACCAGCAGGTTTGAGACTTTTAATGTTGAAGTCAGTGTCACTTCAAGAAAAAGAAAACACAGCCCTCCTCAATGCTATTTCTTAGAGGCCATGACCTTTACTCAGAACCATGTACCACCAGTCAACTCTATCTCAAAGGGTAAATTGGCAGCAGGAAACTTTTCCCCTTAATATCTGCACATCACTTGACACTTTTTCTCCTTTTATGACCTGTAACTCAGACACAAAGCTATACTTGCCCAAAACACGATCCTCTTCAGCATTTTTCCACTGTGTTTTTTGCCAAGAAATGCAGTGACAGGGAAGGAAAATCAGTCTTGTAAAGAACAGGCTACCTTCATCCCAACTCATTTCATAAATCATCCCGAGCTTCTCTTCTACCCATTCAATTGCTTAAGATCCAGTTAACATTTATAGTTACCTGAAATGGCTTCTGGTAAATTTCTTCCATAGCTAGTCTCCCATATTCTGTAAACAACTGACAGGAAAAAAAAGAGTGTAAAGATGCCACACATAAAACACATTTTTGACTGTAAAATATTCTACTATGTCACTAGAAAACAAAGCATCCAATCTTAAATCCTCTGAAGGGCTCAAAATGGCAAATAAACCTCAAGAACAAGTATACCAGTCCTCAGCAAAATTCAGGAAGGAGACGTGATTTCCACTGGTTTCACCGTGGCATTCCATAACTGTCAACACACTGCAGCTCTAAGTGGGTGGCCTGTGGGCTATTCTCAGAGGAAAGCTAGCTGCACCTCTCAGCAAGCCAGCTTCCAACACTTGTTTCCTAGGCTAAGGAGGTAAGCCTGCCTAACATTTACCCCCTCCTTCCCACAAAAGATTTATTCCTGGAGATCAAGGAACTTGGCTAGAGGCAATCCATCAGACATTTAAATACAAGCCAAGTTCAGCAGCTTCCTAGACAAGGCAGGAGAACACAAATTATAGACTGTGCTGGCTGTTTCAGCAGTAGTCAGTGCCGTTGGGTGATGACCCACACCAGCTCCCTCACAGATCTTGGAGGGCGAGATGAAGGAGGCACAACGGTATCCTCTAGTACTAGACAACCGTTCTTCTGTGTTAAAACTAACTCCTGGAATATCTCACAGAAATTCAGGGCTAAAAGGACAGTTGCCCTTGTGCTGATCACAGGAGCACCTGAGAACTTACAAGACTAATTTAACACAATTTGACTTCCAAACCCTTGTTCCCCTGAGCAAAAAGTCTGAAGTGGACAGGCATCCACATGAGACTGGCACCTTTGGTCCAAACTCCCTACTCCATTCTCTGCCACATGGAAGAGGCAGTCAGGGACTCCACAGTACTACAGAGTAACTGAAATTCCTGTTTTAACAAAAATTCTGAATTTCATTCCCTCAGCCCAGAATTCCCTGCCCCAGTTTTAAATGCATGGCTATCCCCCATCCACAGCTTAACCTTATCATCCTTCTCCTCCTTCCCTCCCTCAAATCTCACCAGTATAACAGAAAGGAAACCCTTTATTCAGATGACACTGAGGCTGTCAAGGGACCAAAGTCATGAGGAAAATCTGGCTTTCAAATAACTAGCCAAGGGTTTTTTTCATTTGCAGTGCTTGGTTGGTGTTTTTTTTGAAGGAGGTGCTGGCCCAGTGAGACAACCCTGTTAACTGAGAAGAGCATCACAAGACTATGTTTAGTTAGCGCTCTTCTACTTCCAGTATTGGCAGCCAGTCTTTTGCAGCACTGACCAAGACAGAAGTCCTTTCAATCAGAAGACATGTTAAACAGTTTTAAGCTGTGACAAGGTCATGGCCTGAGCACAGGCAGGCATTTGTTAGTGCACAAGCTACACTAATGCTACAGGTTTTAAGTTAAGGAGATAAGGTTCTTGCACTATTCACATGAAGTCAGAATTCAGTGGCCTTTGACCACAGTGCTCTATTAGAGAACGAAAACCCCAGAGGAAAGAGAGGACAACTCTTCCTTGATTTTGTTTCTAAGCAGAAATAAAACTGTTGAAGTTTCTCAGTTGAGAAAAAAATAGAAGGGTACTCCTTCCCACATTTCTTTACAAACCAGTTCTGAAATAACCATCCATTTCCCTCTATCTAGGGGAAAATGAGAAACACTGGACTTTTCTAAGTACTTTCATAAATCATTTTCCATTCTCACTGATTTGGGAGTTTTGGAACTTACCATATAGAGAACAGGCCTTAGACAGATAAGCTTTAGTCACATTAGAAACCTGTACTATTTCACCTCTGAGCAGGCACGGCAGAAGCATCACAGTATCATGGAGTTAATGCAAGTAACGTTGTTAAAGGCAGTACTAGTTTTGGCACCAGGTCACCTTCAGGGGTTTCTATGAAGTAGCAGGCAGCTCCCAAATCAGTTACATTAGTAGTAACTTCAAGAACAATATCAAGACTATCAGTTCAGGAACAGCTCAATATAAATCCAGCATAGTCTAACCTGCAAATGTTGAAGGTCATCTTCCTGAATGTTCTGGGACAAGTTGTATACCTGCAAGAGATACAATAGTTACAGTGTAACAGGAAACCATTATCTTACACTCATGTAGTCTCTTCTGGGTATCTTGAGTATTTTTACCTCCCTCCAGCAAAGTCTAACTACTCAAAAATCAGCAACTAGAAACGTGTCATAGAATTCACCTCAAACAAAAGTCACTTCCTTGTAACAGAGTACTAGGGACAAAAGCACTGCTAACTACTCTAATCTTTCTTTGCAAAGAAGCAAGCCATAAAGTAGTAAGAAAAGGCTGCTGAATGCTTCAAATCATCACATAGGTATGAGACAGAAGGACTGAGAAGGGCACATCTGTTTGCCATCCTCAAGTCCAAGTGCTCTAGGATTCAGTGATGCAGCAGCTGCATCTCCAACACAAAAACAAGCGGGTAGTTAGTTTCCCAGGTGGTTCTGAGGCTTCTTTTGCTTTCAAAAACTTCCCAAAGAAATCTCATTTTATCCAGGGAGCTTGTGACTGTTTCAGTATCGTGAATACCAGACAGATTTAGACTCAAAGAGGCATCAGTAACACACAACTTAACCACAGGAAGAAAACCAAACAAACAACAAGCCACCAAAACCAATTTCACGGGACAGGAGCAGTGTTCTATATGCCCCTGAGACTTTCATATTGTAGCACGTCTGAAGAAGGGCACTTGTCAGCCCTCAAAAGCCTGCTCACTTTTGGCACATTTAAGGCACAAGCTTAAAAGTAGCTTTGGGCATAGCACGAGAGAATTGTCAGAAGTTTAACAGTAGCAGCAGGGAAACTCATGTAGTACACTACACTGAAAATAAGAAATTACATATGAAAGCTTAAGTAACAGTTGGAGAAAGATATGCAGGTGAATTTTCAAAGCAGAGATAGAGAGATATTCTTTGCATGTTCAGGATAGAGGGTTCCCACAGCTGCCATTATTTGCCAGCACAGGTATTCTCACCTGGACAGAGCTCGTCATGGTGCTCAGAGCAAAAACCGTTGCACAGTCTTTGATAGTGGATTGACTATCAAAGGCACCTTGGGTATCCATGAGTAGTACAGCAACCTAGAGAGTTTTAAAGAGCAGCAGTAGTTAACCAAACTGTTAACACTTTCCAAATCCAGGCCACTGGGATGTATTCTGTTTTAAGTACAAGTAGTCTCTGTCCCTATATCTACTCAGTAAACCTCAGTCAGCTTGTGGTGCACATGCCTACCTACAGCTGAGTAAGCAACAACTAAAGGGCCCTGTCATCAGCCTCAAGTCCTTGGCCTTGCTACACTAGCTACCCTCTCCCACAGAATCAGTCTCTCAGCCCAGTGGTGGTACAGTTCTGAATAACAGACAGTTCTTATTCACTGGAAGAACTTCAGTCTCAGCTGACATCTGAGAGGTGATTAGAGCTAAGAGTAAGATAGTTACTTTTAAATATATATACATACATATATATATATATATTTAAATAATCATTTTCAGAAGAAAACAAGACAATGGCTAGTGACTGTCTGCTGGAATGACAAGCAATAAAGTGATTTCAAATGACAAAGTTAATCTCTCCAATTCCTGTCTTTTGAATCTACTAAAATTCCCTTCTCTCAGCTAGAAGTGACAGATAAGAAAGAGCATCACAACTTCACTGTTATTTAGCCAGAGAGCTGTTTGGGTAGCTATAAAATTTGATAAAGCCTCCTGGAGGCCTCTAAGCCATTTTCTGTTTAAGATCAGTGTCTCACATTAAGTAGCCATCAGATGTTTCCTTTGCAATTGCAAGTAGTATGAAAGTTATATAACCAAAAGCTTATGGTTCAGGAGAACATGAATAGCTCAAGCTACACCACCAGTATAGTGGAGGGAACTTTTATTGACAAGACTATCTATGCTGAAAGAAAGTGTTAAACACCTACAACCAAAATTTCTCATTAAAATGATTTAAGAGTTAAAAAAGATGCACCAGCTTTGATTAGAGTCAGTGCCTTTTATCCTATTGTCAGTACCTTTCTATGGACTATATGTTAATATATGGTAGGATCAGCTTCCAGACACTGAAACTGTTTCCAGTTCTTAGAGCCATGCATTATATTTCACTAGAACACAGCTACAAGCTGGAACACAATATGTTTGTTACAGAGTTGTTCTTATCACAGCACTTGTCTATATGGTATTTATAGCTGTTAAAAGTTTTACAACATCCACAGGGTAACCCACTCAGCCTGGACAAGGCAGACTTTGCCAAAACAAAGCACTCAGAATGAGACTATTGTTGGAGACTGAAGCTTACAAGCCAGATGAAAAATTCATACTTGCATTGATAAGAAGTTTCTAAATATATTGTGCAGCTACTGAATGCAAAGGAAACCAACTGATGTTTGAACTGCCTCCAAGAAACCCATGGCATTAAAGGTATATGCAGAGGTAAAAATCCTTATGGACACCTATTCAAGTCAAGCACTCACCTTTGTTCCATTGGGTTTATCAATTACAAACACTTCACTCCAAATCTGAATGCCGGTAGTTTCCCGTTCACATCCACCTCTCCACGTAAAACCAGTCAATGGCTCAGTGTTTCCACCTATCCAGCAAGAAGAAGTCTACAAAACATGAGCAGAAACTTATTTTAAGACAAGGAAAATATTTTCTTTTTAAAAAAAAACATACAATGTTTTTGCATACATATACATTGTTATTTCCTCAGAGCTGACTGACACTACAGGAAACATTAAAACACAATGCTCCTCTGCTGCATTACAAGGATAATTCACAGAGAAGTGTTGAGTAAAGTCAAGTAGAAGTATTTCAGTGGTTGTACAACTCTCCAGTCACTGAAGAGTGTATGTGTACAGCCTTGAGTCTTAAGCACTCCATCAATTCCACTTTGCACTCATGCTCTCCTGTCACAGTTGAAAGAATGCAACTCAGTTGTAAACAGCACACATTCTAACCACAGGAACAGCTAAACCTCCGCAAGGAACAAAAAAACCCCTGATCTTTACTTAATCCCTTCCCTTCTCCCTCACAAAGAGGTCAACTGCTGAAACTAGTTAAGCATCTAAGCCCCTGTGCTAACAGAGGCCAGCACAGGACTCCAAACACCAGCTTTGCAGAAAAGAATAGGCAAGGACCAAATGATCTACCATCTCTACTCACCACAATTGCAAAATACTTTTTCCTAAGTGATTAGGATTCAAGAGAGAAGGTCACATTGAGAGTTTGATACATATCAATCACCTCATCCATATTAAAACCTTATTACCTCACTGCTCACTTTGGGAAAGGCTGTCAGAGAGTCAAGTAGTTTGCTGAGAATGTTTCTAGCTGATGGTACTCTAACAAGGCCTTTGCTCCTCAAGGACAGACAACACAGGGAGCAGTGGCTCATGCACAGGAATCCAGCCATGATATGAAGCCCTTTTAACCAGAAATGGGTTCCTGACCCGTCAAGTAAGGAACACGAACGGCCACCCTGAGGAAGTTTCACTGGGATATACACTGAAATCCACAAGAGGTAGGCAGACAATAGCTTAACTGATGAGGAGGCTGAGAAGAAAAAAAACTTGATTTCACAGGCTAGAATACAGCATGCTAGCAGAACAGAAAGAGACACTTAATGAATTTGCCTCTGACTGCCCAGAGAAGATTACCAGCCAGCAAAGTGTGCTATTTCAGAAGGTCAAAGGGGAGACTTCTCAATTCACTAGTCTATTATCTCTACCTTCTTGACTCTGCATCGGCAGTTTCCAGAAAAGAGCTCAGGACACATCTCAGAACACAGCATGAGCACCCAAGGGCTGCAGTGAATATAAACACTTACTACAAACACAGGAAACTGCTTACTAAAGGGGAACAGGAAAACAACCTGCACACAATGCTCATGCCTAAGAGCATGCAGAGCAAAACATACTAAGGTAGCAAGGCAATCAAACAGTTCTGCACCAGATTTTCTCCCAAATGCCAAGTGTGCACCATTCAGCTCTAATTGAATCAGACATGAGATGAACAGAAAAAAACATTCAGAAAACGAACAGTGGTATGGAAATGAACTCACCACTCTTTACAGGTAAGTTGGTGGAGGTGTTTCTCCCTTTTTTGTGTGTTTTGAGGGGTTTGGGTTTGTTTCTCTTTTGTCATGTACATACACCTCTACCAAAGAGACCAAGCAAGACCTGAATAGCTTTCCTGTGGAGTTTATCCCAGATGCTTATGCATCCACTGACCACTCAGAAATCAAAGCTCCAGGCCTACTTTGTGTTTCAGGACATTCCAGGATACAGCTGTGCAATGCTGAATCACATTTCACAGCTACATGGACTGTAGCTTTTCACTTTTTCAAAAGAATGTTACATTATTCAATAATCTGTTCCATTTGACATTTATACAAGAACACTTTTCTCCAGCATGATCTACAAATAAGGGTAATTTCTAGCAACTGAGACGAAAACTACACAGATCTTTTCACAAGTCCCTCCGTGAGCAGTAGATGTGACCACATTTGATTTTGTATGCGATTCATGTCATGAGAGACTTTGATGTCTTAACAGGCACAACTGCAGCTGAAACTGCTTCATCTTGTGGATGACATGGTTAAGCCTGTCTGACTGACCTTTACATCACTTTGAAGCACTCCTAGCTTGCTACCTCCAGCTCTGCTTAGTTAAAACTCAGTATTTTAATAGTCTCCATCCATCAAGTTGGCTTAAAAGATATAAAAGAGAGGGAAAGAGAAGAAAAGCCCACTTAATTATTACAAGAAATCAAGCTACAAGTTGCACTACCAGTTTGTGTCAGTCACCTAAAAGATAACCTCTCTAAATATATTCCACACTAAGGAATAATGTAGCTTTATTTACAGAGTCATTAGTACACAGAGCACCTTGAAGATTAATCTAAACTAAAAAGGTTATACCCCTAAAGAAAAGCTTTTACATTTTCTAGTGTTACTGCACCCAACTCTGACACAAATTGCAATCACGATCACAGGACCCTTGCAGCAGCTTGCTGACTAGACATCTGCTGCTGTTTTGTGGCAGATTCTTCTGTTTCAAAGGAGAAATCACAGCACTAAGTATCAGTGCTTGAAACGAGACATCCACCTCCCTGAAGTTACCAACCAATCTCAGCCATTGCCAAAATGCTACCTGTGACTTGAGTTGTTATAGAATGACAACTTCTCATATGAACTCCAGATCTTGGTTTAAGACAAGAAAATGTGGTGCTGAAGTACCTTGGCAAGTGTTTCATCACATATGTTAATATCCACATGGAAGGATATATCAAAATTGCTTCATTAGTGTATGAAGCAAATGCTTTAGTACTTTGTGCAGGTTTCAACACTTAGTTCACAGAAAATACAGACTTGTAATTCGGCCTGACTGAAGATGGAGCAATCAGACTAAAGAGTACTATAAAACTATACCAAAGCCTCCCTTCCTGTACTGAAATTTGCATAAACATAGAGGATACCACTTGACACAATTCAGCAGTGCTCAGAAGAGGAGGTGTTGCACTTATCTTCTCTCACCCCCAACTCCCATCAATCAGTTTCCAGCAGCAAGGATGCTTGTCAAACTCTTTCCCTAAGCCAGTTTACGTCACTAAGCTGGCAGGAAAGCAATTCGGCAGAGTGCAGTGTCTTCTGATGCATCATTGAGTTGGATCAGCTCAGCTAAGGGACCTGCAAGCATGACAGCTTCAGAATGCAAATGCCTGACCAGAGGCAGAACATGGAGAGCAAGACCTCTCTCTGCTTTTGGTAAGAGAATCGTTATAATAGGTGGCCAGGTTTGCCAGGTATTTTTAAGGACACCTATGGAAAACTGAAAAAAGTGGTTGCACAACAAAGGGAATAGAGAGGCATGACAT
The DNA here is from genome assembly GCF_028858725.1 of Colius striatus. Classification (NCBI taxonomy): domain Eukaryota; kingdom Metazoa; phylum Chordata; class Aves; order Coliiformes; family Coliidae; genus Colius; species Colius striatus. The sequence goes on from NC_084760.1 coordinate 110,800,787, forward strand.
TACACAAGCCTGAAACAGAGTTTCAGTCAGTTTTGCTTTGTGAACTTTTGTTTTATTTCGCAATGTGAAAGAATATTGCTTAAAGCCCACTCATTTTTGGAAGAAACTAGCACTATTTCTACCCAGTCACCACCTAGCTCAGATTGCTGTACTCTTTGGGAACTCATGTTCTGTTTGTGGTTTGGTTTTGTTTCTTTTATTTTGAATAGAATCAGGACATCAGAGAGGGTTTATGCACACACACAGAAAAGGCTACCCACTGAACAGCTATATCAATGAAACATTTATTCCTCCCTAAGTTAAGAGAGTCTTAAGAAGTTGGGAGCACCAGCTTGCTACTCTGTATTCCTCCTACCATATCAGTGTCTTTCTTACAGAGCTCTTGGCAAATCAGTGAGATGAATTCAATAGCAGGCACTATTGGGAGTGAGAGAAGGAAGCCTTCATGTGCCAACTAACAGCAGCTTCTTTGCAACATTCCTATTATTTTCTGTAACTACAGGGTTCATCTTAATTTCTCTTCAAGCTGGCTAGCACAAAGGTAAAATAGATGTAGTTGTGGTTAGTTTCTGCTATGTGAATTTCAATTCTGAGGAACAGTGGCCGAAGAAGGAATCAGTTCTGGTTTCAACTGTCAATATTCACTAAGCAAGTTAAAAGAAACACATCACAACCTGTGACAGGCAGATATGTATGTTCACATGAGGTCCCACTTCTCCCACTTTCTCCCTATCAGCTAAGGCTTTGAAGCATAGTAGACACAAGACAACACCAGCCAAAGGCTACAAACTAAAAGAAGAAATTAAACTTTGGATCAGATATTCATTAATCAGCAACTTCAAAGGATTTCAAAAGGTTCTGGATTATGTTGAGACATATTCCAAGCAGTAAACAGGAGACTTTCTCCTTTTTTTGCCACACCTCGGTTTGAAGCAAATTTATTCTGCCAATAGCTACCTGATAAGATTCTTCTTTTTATACCAATTGCTAGTACAATAGGATTTCAGGAGATCAGATTGAAGCAAGATTCCTCCAAACCACCACCTGCATAAGCCCTTCCTCAAAGCTAAATGAGAAGGCCACCACACTCCCTCATTAAAGTTCTTCTCATGCCCGCTTACATCAGGACACCAGGAAGTTCCCTTGGTAACTGCAGGAAAAAACGTACTGAAAAAGTGTCACTTAAATACACTTCTCCATAGAGTATAAACAGAGTAGCTGGCTTTCCCATCCTTCAAGAAGTAAGAGAAATTTGACTGCTTTATTTGTAATCAAGCCAATAAATAATGAATAAAATACCAAACAACATTTTTTCCTGCAGGGAAAATCCAAATTACTCACCCTGTTATACATATATCTAAGCATGAAGTCCAGAAGAAAAGATTTTCCTTTACGAAAAGCTCCTGCTACAGACACGACTACTATGTTAAGATCTTTTATGTGCTCCTGAAGCAAGATTTTTTCCAATGCTTCTTCATCTAATTCAAAGTTATGGTCATCTTCATGAGCAAGAACAATCTGTATGGGACGCGGCTTATCCAAATCCACCTCATCATCTGAGTCTGGCAGAGCATCTGAGTCAGGTAGGGCATCCTCTTCCTCTTCTTCCTCGTAATGCTCACCTGCAAATTGACAAGTTACAATATTAGTAAGTCAAAATCCAGACGTTTCTTTAAAGTGAAGCCCTGAGCTGGGCTTTCACTCCCAGCAGCTAAAGTGATGTTCTTGGGAATGCTCATGTGCAGACAGTGAGAACAGCAGCAGCTCCCTGTCTGTTTTCAGCAACTTTACATACAGTCAGACCTTCAGCATTTTGTAGTTTTTAAGAAATCAAAAAAGAAAAGTAGTTTTCAGCATCAAAACACCGCATCATAGAATGGTAGGGGTTGGAAGGGACCTTCATCTAGTCCAACTCCCTTATGAAGGCTTCTTAAGTATAACTTCCATTATAAAACAAAGATCTTTTACATGAAAAAAATAGTTTAGAATAAGCTCCAAGAAAGAACACGAAATGTCATTCTTAAGTCATCACCTTCTTATATTACTGTAAGGGGAGAAAAAGTGCTTTCTGTCAGTTTTCCTTGCCAACATGTACAAGCAAGACCACTGATCTAGCATGTAACCCCAAGACTACACACACCAGCAGATGACTAAATTCCTCTAATTCCAACACCTGTTTCGGTTCTCAATACAGAACAGACTTCAGAGTGCCTACTCACTGCTTGCAAGACGATAATACTCCTGACAGCACGCAAGACCTAACTCTTCTGGGATAACAATCAAAAACCATTGCAGTAGTTCCTGGCGTTATACTCTTCCTAGGACACATTAATAATCAAGATTTAGTAACAATAAGCACCAATTCCTTCAGAAAGTGTTAAGAGAATATTTTAAACACAAATCAAGTATCAAAATCCTTTTAGGATCAATCAGTAGCTGAAAGAATTATAAGTCAGAGGAGATTTATAAAGTAAATTTTGAAGTAACACAGCCCTTCAGACAGACACCACAACAGTACCAATAACCTGTTTCCCCAACTTTCACAATTCAGGAGTTTCTGGCTTAGAAGTCTAAAAGAAAACCAATCAAACTGACCTGTCCAAGATGCAACCTTGTCTCTTGTTCAAGTAACACAGCACAAAAATTCTACTTCTGGCCTGATTCTACTTTTCCTATCAATAACCTGGAAGCTGTTTTATGCTTACAGAATTGCCTCCAACTCAGGTTTACATTTTGTTATATTCAGTCAGAAACTCCACATGCACAAAGCTGACTGAGGCACCTTCCCAGCAGTTACTTATCTGAGAGCAGCAGTGTAGAACCTTAAGTACATTGGACTGCTCATTTGCTTAGAATGGTAAGGGTTGGGAGAGACCTCTAGAGATCACTTGCATTTCCAAGATGGCTGTAATGAAGACAAAGCAACAGTCACCTCCAGTTCCATGAGGCATTGCACACAGGTATGTCCCATGGCCCCTGTGCCTCCTGTGGAAGCAGCCCAGATGCAGAGTTCTCTTTCAGGACGTGTCATAACGCACCATGGAACATACCACAGTTTCCTTAATTCATGGCAGAGACCTTGCCAATACCCACAGGACTTGCCAAGTCATTCCTGCCAGACTTTGCATCCCAGATAACATCCTCAGCCAGACTTACAAACAGTGCTCCACCACACTCTGTCTTGTGCATGTAATGAGACATTTGAGTTACCAGGAACTTGAAAAACCAGTAACATGGTGATCCTGGAGTTTTTCCAGGGACTGTCTCTTTAGCCAGTTTCGACAACATTTTGCTTTGTTGTAAATCAAGAGGACATTTCCAAGCATCAAATCTGTGCTGTCTCAAAGGCCAGGGGCACTAAACCTTTAAATCAAAAATAGCTTGGATTTATTAAGCTAGTGTAGCGCTTGGTTTGAACAGGATGCAAACTTGAATGCTTAAATCCTAAGCAGCTAGAACTCCAACATTATCCAAGTAGCTGTGCAAAACAGCTCCCAGTATCATCCCAAATCAAACTGCTTGACAAAGCAGGCCAAAAAATTCAATTCCACCAGCAGGCCTGACAAGTAAAAGGAGTAACTTTTATTTTAAAAGCTGCCAACAGGACACTAAGCTACACAAAATACACTGACACAATACTGATAACCACTTTGGAAGAAAAACTCTCACCTTTGGCCTAAAGCTTATGTATTTCCATAAATCAAACAAACCCTCTTTTTTAAGAGTTTATAAAACTCATATAGGTAGCATCCTTTGCAGACCAGAAAACTTGGGGGGATAGTCCAGGTAAGGTATGAAGACTTTGACAGTCAGAAAGAAAGCCTTCAGCATCACAGCCTAGAAACAGAGGGAATAATTCTACTGACAAAAGGATCAAGATTAGATAGTTCCAAGAAGAGCCACTCATGTTTTAGCAAATAGATATTCATAAATTGTATAAAACTCTCTACTTCTGTGTATTCCCCAGGCAACAAGTTTTATCTTGATTACTTAAAACAGCCTTCTATTCTTTTATTTATACAAATACTCCAGCTGCAGTAAGGTATCAGTTCTGTAAACCAGGGTAGACTGTAAAATAGTCGGAATCAATGACTGCAACTTCCCTTCATTCACTTGGAGCCTGACAAACAAGTTCTGATAAATTCCAGGTAGGAAAAGTTTAACAGCCCTCAAAGTGTAAGCTATAGCATCATCTTTACACCAGTGCAGATCAGTGCCACTCAAAGCCTCCTCAAGCCAAGAAGCTCTCCAAACAAACTTTTATCTTTTATTTTGTCTTATCATAAGTTATTTCTAAACAAGCAGATTCTCCCTATCACAAGTAGATAGTGCTATCAAGAACTTACACACAATATATCCATTAAAAGCTCACAACATGTTTTTAATAGCTCTTAATAGAATTCTGCACTCATGTGGCTCACTTAGCTCAGAGGGCACAGGAGAAAAGATTCATCTTGGGTCCTATTCAACTCCTATTAGATTTCACTTACCAGCAGAAATTGCAAAGTCCAGTCCGGAGGATCAAATTGAAGGTTTTGGGGGTCAGGTTGGTTTGCTGATTGGGTTTTTTTTAACTAGCCAGCCTAATATACCTGAAAGTTCCCAACCTACCTACAGAAAAGACCATCACTGCCATGAATCATGCAATTCAGAGGGTGGAGAACTAAAGTGTTGACAGCTATGAAGGAAACTGGATCCATCTAGAAGAGCTGGTTTGATAATTTCATGCACAACCTGCAGAGAATAACCTTCCCTCCAAGAGATTTGTGAACTAGTTAGCAATTACCAGGACAGACATTGCACAAGCATCTTCACTGTAGAACAAGTGCTACCACTCGTCCCAGAAGCATAATCAGTATATACTAATCTGTCACATGCTCTTAGGCACATGTCACAACATTTTTGATCTTTATACTGCCTTCCAGCTGCTCACCCTGTTACTCTGACCAGTCAGTCTCGGTTAGTGCTGAAGTACTTTGGAAGCTCTCCTAGAAGACTTCTGCACCCTGTGCAGAAGGATCCCCCTCTACTTCCAAGAAGAACTTTCAGAGTAGTCTCTAAAAACAATACCCAGGACAAGAAGTTCCATTTCACAGTCTAGTTTTCTGCTAAAGCTACAGAAACGTTGTATTAAGTTATGTAAGTAGTTCATAAAACAAGCATGCTAGTAGCACTGTCAAGTCAAGTCAGGCCAGAAGTGAATGAAATTCAAAATATGAAGCCCTACTTACTTCCCTCCTTCCTTGCTCCCTCACCTGCCCCAGCATGGTCATAGTGCACTACTTTAAAAAGTCAGAATTTCTGTGGTTTTGTCCTAAAGCCCAGTCGAAGTACCACAAGCTGTTCTAGGTCCTTGAAATAGTCCAGGATCAGCAAATCAAGTACAGGGAAGGATGAGGATTAATATTCAGAAAAGGTGGCATCCCCAGAATAGTAGTATCTTTGAGAAGTTCCATTCCATCCCACTAATGGTGTTATGGACGCAGAACATTCACCCCATTTATTCATACTCAGAGTGGCTGAGAGGCATGGCTGATGTCTCCATGTGCTGCACACAGAACAGCCAGGCAGTGCTGCTTCCTGCCAGAATACTACAGACAGGCTGGTAGATCCATTCAACTCATTCACACAGGTCTTGGTACTGTTGGAAACCCCCATCTGCACAGAAGACTTGACCTCAGGCTTTTAGTACATACAGAAAAGCTATCATCTGTCAAAAACACATGGCCCTAAATCGTTTAGCACAGTGTTGCAGGCCCACAAATACATAGCTACATCTTTCTGTTTTCAAGATGTTCACCTGACCCTTGAAGCATCTGTGCTACTGAACTAACATACTGCAGACTACAGCCATATCTACCACTGGCAGGAAGTGATGCAAAACTGGGCTCACCCCTGTGGTCTGACATCCATTCAGGCCCATTACTATGGCTGTTTGCTAATCACTGCCTACTCCACTCCAGCTCCTTCCAACCTGAATCATTCAATTAGACCACACAAGCTAATGCACATTTCTGACTGTGCATAATCACTTCCTCACCCAGGTCAAATAGACTAGGAGATACAAGAGAAGCAATAGCATACAGCAAGACACAGAGGCAGGCTTGAATGGAAACAAATAGAGCACACAGAAGATACTACCACTCAGTTTCCCTATAAGCTCTCCACTCAACAACTACGGCAGGACTACAATTGACACTCACGAGCTAAGTATCTAGAACAAGCAGCATTTGTCGAAATGCTAAGCCAGATTTTGAGAACAGTAGCTTCTTGTGTGTACAGACAGCATTACAACTGAACAAACTCAACTAAATAACCCATTTCTTAAAGTGTGAGGTAAAATGAAACGCTAATTCCTGCTTCCCCTAAATACACAGCCAGCAGCTGATGACCTATTTGTCCTGCAGTGTATGAAGAGGAGAACAGTCAGCTCAACCTGTGTGCTATGAAAGTAAGAGGCCGACTGCTTTAAAGGCAAGTTCCTCCCTTGAAATACATTAATTGAAATAAAGAACCAACAGTTACCTTTACATTTCAACCCAAAATATAGACTGAGCTCATTAAACACATCAGTCACATTCTTTCACACCAAAAAAGCACATGCTAATTGCTAAACTCAGTTGGTTTTAGTAACAATAGAGGTTTCTTATCAACAAGCACTGAATGACAGCTAGTAATTGCTTCTCTAGACAGTGGGTTGGACACTGCACACAGATGCAGCACAACATTAAAATAAATTTAAATCTCATGTGCTTTCAGTGGCTTAAGACTTATTATAAACAAAGTCTAAAGAAGTCACTTTCACTAGTGGCTCTCATTGGTATTCCTTCCATCTGCTCTACCATAAGGAGTTAACAAAGACCTCACTCTGTACATCTTCAAGCTGGTAGTCTTAATATCTTCTTTGTACAGAAACTCAGATATTGCTAACAGTCCAACTTTAACTCAACACTTCCAGTACCCCTAGATCCTTCAGCCCTCAGCATCCCTGAACTCTTTTTCCTGGTGCTCTACAGACACCACACATGTGTGTCTACATGAAAGCAATCAGTCTCCCACTCATAACTCAGTTCAGATGCATGAAAGGTTCCCCTCCACACCTGAACGGTTAAGCAGGCTGAGGTGGGCTACACTAACCTCAAACCATCTGGCTTGAAATCCTGTTCTACCTCCACAGCCTGAGTAAGTTCACAGCTTGAATCCAAAGCTTAAAAGAAGTTATCATTAAGAATGTGCTGCACCACATTTAAATGTAATGTTTTCTTCCCAGAACTTCACCTAGGAAATCTTCCTTAGAGAGAAAGGAGACAAATTGTTTAAATGTTTCTTGTTTTGGTGTAGTGAACCAAGGAAAGTGTGGGCATGTGTGAACTGAGTTCCAGAGCACAGAGGGAAAAAAAATAGGTTACCCTTCAAACCTTATTTGGACAAGGTAAAAAAATCTGGCATATCTACTTAAAAAAAAAACCAAAACAAAAAACACCACACCAAACACTAGATTTAAGTCATAAAATTGTCCTCCCCTTTCTCCAGCTGTCCTATTCTATCCAATAAACTCACAGCAAGACCCACATGAAAGCTACGAGGCTGCCACGGACCTTAATGCATCACTGCTTTCCTATGGCTGACTAACAAGTACTGCCAAGTAGCTCATTTTAAGGCCAGAAATAATTAAATGTTTTGAATATTTCAGCTATAAATAGGACTGACAATCTAAGTTCTAAAGACTTGTCTGGATATCCAGTAAGACTGATAGAGGAGCAGGGGAAGGGGGAAGATGCATTTAACTCTCTCCGCTCCTTCAGTGCAATGTAATGTTAAAGGACAGATCTAGAATCGTTACGTAAACCATAAGCAGAAGCAAAAAGTACCTGAAGCTACAATTCTGCCAGGCAATGGGAAAAAGAAGCTATTCTGATGACCTAGATACCTATGAAGCGTTATAACTAATCAAACAATAGTCCTGTCTACTCCTATGTACATTAAATTGCCTCTCTGGTGAGTGGTCTGAACATATACATGCAGAGGAGAGCTCTCCTGTATCTCTGCATAACACTGGTAAGCTGACATTTTGAATTCTCTATTTAAGGGGACGGGAAAGCTAGAAGGAGACTTCTTTGTAATGAAGAGGTGCACCAAAAAAAGAAAACCCTCAAATTCAGCTACAAATGCACGCAAGCAAGAGAATATCAATAAGCAAAGACTAAGACAGAAGCAGCATAAACCCTGACACAGTCTAGTAGCACATAAAAAAGTTTATATATATATATATATATATATATATATATATATATATATATGGAGTGCTTTTCTGAAAGCACATCATGAACTTAGTAAGAAAGATGCTCTCCATAGCTACAAGGAAAAGCTTGGAGGATAGGTATAGTGACAAAGCATGCTTCTCATCCTTCTTCCACTCTGCCTAAAAAAATCACAACTATTATTAGTACACTCGCTGAAGGACCTAACAGGATTTCTACCCACAGTTAGGTTTACTAGGAGTCTTACAGCCCCCTCAAAGAATGCTGCTTTAGAATACTAAGACAGATGAAAGCACTAAAAGGCCTCTTCCTCCCCTTCCTTACCCATCCCCCAGGTTCTTGAGGACTGTCAGATCTGGTATATTCTCATGACAATGTCCTAGTTCACCATGGCCTCTGTAAATGGCAAGCACAAGCTCTTTGTGAGCATTGCAGACTAACTGGATCCTTGCAGGACACACAATTTCATCTAGGCAGACTTCTGCTTTCATTTCAGAGTGATTTTAAGGTTTTGCTCACTCAAGAAGATTCAGCCAGTATTTTCTAACTGGTATAGGCCATAACTATATTTTATGCACCTTGTATGTGTTCCTCACATCAGAGGTGGATAATTTAAACAATTATCAGCTAACCCAAACCAAGATTTTTCAGTGCAAAGGATCAGAAGAAAATAATAAGATGAGATATGCCAACTGCAATTACCCCATATTTGGTCTTTAGATTAGCAGCTAGAATAGGTTTAGTCACCCAGCTGCATACGTGCCTTGCTCACAGAGTAGCTCAGCAGCAAGTAAAGCAAGTGCTCCCTTTTGCTGTAGAGAGGTATGCCAAAGGGCCAGGTTTTATGCTCATTTCCAGGATAAACAAGCTGCCAGCCAGGAACACCAACACCCATTGGAAACAGAACAAGCTTTCTGATGAAACCATGCTTCTAACAATCTGAAGCTTCTTAGTAAAAGGGATCTTTTAGCCCAGTCTCCAGTTTACATTCAACTTCCCACCCCCTTCTAAGTTCCTGCAGCCAAGAGAGTCTCCCAGCTTTTCCAGTACTGAACTCCCTGATTCTGTTTTAATAAGATGTCCTACATTTCATTTCAAATAATGAAAGCCAGTACAGGAAGAGACTTGGTTTACTTTAAACTGCTTTCTCTAGATCATGTAGCTAGCAAAACCAGTAGCAGAAGCTACCTTCAGACAGCTGCAGGGAGTATTTCAATTCCTCTCCCTTCTCAATCATTCTTCACTGGGGGAAGCACAACATATGCCATCACTATTAATGCCCAGATCACCAATGTGCATGAGAACAGGGAAAAAGCCCCATGCAAGTCACATTTAGGGAGAACTGGATCAAATCGACCAACCAACAACAACAAAATCACATTTTGCACATGTTCTCTTTATCTTCACTGGAGGAAGAGATCTTTCCTCACACAGCCATGACAGACGTAGTTTTCACCATCATTCCTGCTGCTAAGCACTTAGAGAAAGAGGTCTAGGCTGCCACATCACTTTCCTGCAAGTCACCCATAATAATCGCTACAGCACCAAATCATGCCCACACACCTCAGAGCCCCCTGTCTACTCTTCACAGCATCCGAGTCTCTGCCAGGCATTGTTGCTGTAAGGAAGTTCCTTGCTAATGCAACAGCTCAAAGTACATTTCTTCTGCCAACAGGACAGTGCCAGTAACTGCCGCCTCCTCTCTCCCGTTGCCTCTTCAAGCCTGTTTCAGTGGCAGAGATGAGTCTTATCCACCCACTCACACACATAGGCTCTCCCACTCTTTCCCATTACAGCACCACGCAGTACCACACTGCCTTCCCTGCTAATTTTGCCACATATCCAACACTGCAGAGAGTCAAGTCAGCTAAACAACTGAAACCAGTAGAAAAAGCAATCAAACTGTACCACCTCAGTAAGCATCCAAGGGGCACTAGGGTTGAAGGCAGAGAGTTAGTTACACAGTGTCCTCTGCAGGGCACAGGGTCAGTCCAGCTGCACTGCTTAACAGTACAGGACTGCTGCCCTCTGTGTTGGCAACACTGTCCTAGGTCCCCTCACCAGCTTATCTTGAACAAACATAGGTGATGTGCCATACACTTCTACAGCCTCTGAAACAACTGCACCAGAACAACTGAGGGGGAGGTGTGAGCTTCTTGACGGGGTACTGGTGCCAAAGGAGTAGTTCAGCTTTATGACTACAACCTAGTTAAGTTGGAAGGCTTCTCCAGACTCTCAGAACTCACAAGTACAGTTAAGAAGGGTGTTCATGGGGAGACTGACTTAGTGATATGTGATAACACTGCAAAGATGGATGGACAACTGGGCTGTAACTGGATCGGACTGTGTGTTGCCAAGGACTTGTCTAGATCTGAAAGAGTTCAGATTTAGGCAAGGCTAGCCAGCACATTTGTTCACCTTCACTTAACAAGGCTTCCTTCCTTTGCAAATGGAGGTTAACACAAGTTTCAGTTCTGTCAATAACGTACGACTGGATGTATAACTGGTGGGAAAAACCTGAGCTTGGCATAGTCTTTCGTGCACTACAGGAGCATTTCCTTGGACATTCCTACTGAATGTATTGTACCTGCTAAGAGAGCTCTACTAAAGGGTAAATTAGAAGAATTTTTATTTCAAAATCACTAGTTGTGTTTTCACATCATCTTTGCGATAACTTCAGTATCTCAGTTCCACACAACAAGCACCTTCAGATCAGTTCAAGGGGCTTAAGACTTGCCCACTTACCTAAGCTTCTTTGACACCAGCCACACTTGTTACCACAGAAACTTTAGCTACTGCTAACAAAACAAGAGCCTTAACAACCCACAGCATTTTTTTATTTCAAACAGGTTTTCCTGGGACACCAAATGGCGTTGTTATGTGTATGCTAATGGCTGCTGGCCAGTATGGCACTGAGGGGAGAAAATATGAGTAATTCCAGAGGTAAGGCAAGCCACACCACCCTCCTGAAAGGAGCAAGCACAGGAGGGGAGCAGGTTACTACTTCTCTTTACAGTAAGTTCTAAGACTAGTCTGAACATATCTACACAATCTAACAGCTCTTATACAGCACAGCACACCAACCCATATGTTGAGACTACAAGTGGTCTAATATCCATCTTTAACTCAGGTGGAGAAGGAAGAGAGAAATACAACTGTCTGGAGACTATGTTTTAACGCTCCTCTCCTAACAACCGTTTAGTCTTTGTAGATCGCATTTCTTGTCCTCATTCTGTGGATCCATGAGATCTTTCCTTACAGTATATAGGGACAAACACTGGGGAAGGGAAGTCTAGGTTTAGAAAATGAACCCAGAGACAGATAGCGGTGTGCTGCTTTAAAAGCTCACAAAAACTTAACCTAGCCAGTTCTAATGCACTACAGAAATAAGTTAACAACAGTTCAGACTACAGAACAGCTCAGTTTGATATTTGATTAATAAAACAGTAATGTCTGCAACAGAACGTACTTAGACTGAGACTCTAAGAATAACATTCAGTCTATCACAAGCCAACTTCCAATCTCTTTAAAAGCACCAGATTGCATTTTAAGGGTGTCCTCAAACAAGCACGATTCCTAGTACTATCTGAAGGTTCCACAAATATTTGATAGCATCTGCTCCCTAAATATCTCTGTGGAGAGTGTGCTCATTTTTCCATTGAAAAACCTAAGCTTAACAGCAGAAGTATTTCTTAGTGCTCCTTATTTTATTTTGGAAAGGTTCTTTTTCCATCTCCAAGCATAATGTGGTATGTTTTCAGTAGCTACTTATTTCTACACTACATTAACCTTAACAAGCCCTGCAATTCCGTTCCTCAATCCCCAAAATCATGACTTACTGCCTTATTCCAAACAACTTCTTAATACAGAAGTCTGACATATTAGCATTTAAAAATATTTCCTTTTAAGTACTTCATACTGCATTCCCTCCCTTTATCCCCTGATAAGCTGAAGACTTGTTGCTTGGAAGGAAAAGTGATAACAACCCTGAGGGTAGCTTTAAGGTCATGTTTAGAATCCCACCACTGCCATTAACAAGAACAATTCCTTAGTATTAGTTCAGAATTACTAAAAAAATTAAGAAATTACTTCTCCTAAAACCAAGATGACTTCTTGATTTAAGAAAGTGATTTGGTTATATCAAGAGCCTTAATCTAATTTTCTACAGCAGTCATTTTCACTATTATTCTATGTGTAACCAACATATTAAAGGAAGCCAAGGTTCTGTCTCCAGTTTATGTACTTCAAGTTATTATTCCTCCCCGGAAGCCAGTACTGTGAAGACTTTCTTATTAGACAGAGGATTGGCAGATGGTATCCTTCATTTCCCAGTTGTTCAAGGTTCCCCGAGATCACACTACACAGATCAAAATAAATGAACAGCCATAAGCAAAAGCCAGAAGACCCTTTCTCACATTTACCCGAGGAGCTGAAAATGCAGAAGGAGTTGAGGAGATAGCAGGGAGTAAGACATAGCATGCAAGTTTGCTGGCAGCAGTATCATAGGCTTGGCCTTACAAAGCCAGTTAAAATAACTGCACTTAATCTTCCACTCAGCAGTGCCACCCTGTTTGAGAAGACAAGAGGCAAGAACAACTTTTCCAAGCGTGCACAACATACAAAATGCAGTCCTAACACATCAGTACAAGCAGTTGACACATGTTCTCCAAAAGGTTTCTATAGCTTTCAATCCAAGGAAGAAGTGCATTGTTTTCCTGAAATCGTTATACAACACACTTCTCAAAAGACATTCCAAATATTTTACTGAGCTCAGTAAGAGAACTTTTAAGTTCAACACAACTATCCCCAAGGCAATGGTGGGGGGGAAAAAAAGTATTACATTTGACACTAACTGCAGACTGGAACCCAATTCTCATTTCACTTGAGCAACAACTGCAGAGGAGCGAACTAAGTTCTACTCTCAAATATCAATTTACTGAAAATTACATTCTATGCTCCACATCTAACCAGTACAATATTTTATTAGTTCAGGTCTTCAACTCTGCTGCCTTCCAGGTTTTGGTTTCTACTCCAGCCTTTTGAGAGAAACCTGCCAAGACCTGCAGTAGCACACAAACCGCACCCTGCCATGTACAAGTCACTGGTATGGGGGGCTGAAAACATCGTCTGTCATTTGCTTATTGCCTGCACTGAAAAGAAAGCTGGAAAAATATCCTGAACAAGATAAAAAAAGCAAGTATCTCTCCTCCTAGTAAAAGCATATCAGGATATTCCCCTCATACCATCCACAAGCTGTAAATAGAGGCCCAGTAACTCAGCTGTAAGCCGAGTCCTTTCCCAAAAGGCATTTTCTGCAGTCTAACACCTTTGACAGTTCTGTTTTCCATTCCTCTTGGATACAGAAGAACAGGACTGTTCCTAAGAAATGCTGGTCTTCCATCAGTCACTTCTGCAGAGACCCAAATGGACTTTCATATCATATTCAATTTCCTATCAGCCCTCCTCATGAGTTCATCAAGCTGGTATCAAAAAGGAATTCAAAATACCCAGCTTACCCGCATTTGCTCTGTTAACTTTTGTCAGTCTGCCTCGGTTGCTGTATGGCTTAGTAACGTCATCTTTGGTGTCAAACGTTCTGCTTTAAGTTTTTCCAGCCTTAAAGAGGAGCCAACTACTAACCATTGAAAAGTTAACATAGCTGTGTTTTCTGTTTAGTTAGTGTGAAAGGTGGAAGAGATTTATAGAGCCTCACGGATCATACTGAGCACAGAGATCTACTATTCTCACGGTAAAACGAGATACAAACTAGTCTTGTTTCCTCAAGGACTGCCGTTCCCATGGAGTAGATGGAATTCTCAGTGATAGACTCCAGGTAGCTTTAGGATATGTAAGCACATGAACAAGCTGCTATGGAGGTAATTCATTAAGTTAATTTACCAGCTATGGCACTATAATGGTGTGCTCATGCTCCCTCCCAAATGCAAAGGGCTTTGATGCGGAGTGAGAATTCCAGTTAAACACCAACAGGTAGTTACTAGCCTAACACCAACTGATACCCAGGATCATCTCCCAGGAGCTCATTTGTACAGATACAGAATACAATGAGTGTTACCTTTTGAGTCTTAGGAGGTAAATTAAGAGTGGGGGAGGAAAGAGAGATGTTCAAATCTCTGGATTTCATTCCAGGTTTAAGTGGGCAGAAAATCAACTTCTGAATTTAAGTGCCTTCTGAATTCTCTAAATTTCATATCAAATGTGTCTCAAAAAGCATGCTTAGCAAGCACATAAAAACCCTTGCTTTCCTGGAAGTAAGCACTACACAAAATACATTAACTTATTTCAGAAACAAACAGAAGTTAGAGGTCAGACAAGTTAGCTACTAATGTTGTCAGAACACTAGTTTCTATTACATATTAATTTGCTGCTTGAAATTACTTGATTACAGTCCTCGTGCTAATAAACATCACTCACTTTTTATCAGTCATTTCTTTGCAGCTAAACTGGAAGATATCAGAGTGATGTTTTCATTTATACTTCAAACTTGCTCATCTGTTTGTTCTGGTGTTTCAGATACAAAACACAATCCTGCAAATGTATTCTTTTAGATCAACTCCCTACACAGCATTATGACCTCCAAAACAGCTACAGGATGAGATAAAATTCCTCTTGTCAAGAATAACCTTCCAAGAACAACGAAAGCTACTAAAAAGTCTTTCTTCCAGGACGTCAAGAAGTTCAGGTTGCTGAAAGTGTTTTGAGAAAGAGACCAAATCACTCTCCAGTATGAGTAAAGTCTTAAGAACTAATGTAACTGAAAACTTGCAGTTGTTTACAAATGACAAATATAGCAGGCCTGCCTATGAAGAAGCTTACAAAGCATTTTTGTCTGTTATTCACCTTAGTTGGTTGAGAGCAAAGAAAAAAAAAACCTTAGAGCAGTAATAATTAGCATAGTAAGTTTGAAAAGTTAATGCAGGATTTAGCAAAAGTCGGAAAATGGACCTCAAACTGGCAGCTTGCAGATCACACTGTAGGTGCAGTATGCAGCAGCAGTAAAAACAAGGAATCATTTCAGCCCGATTTTAAAGTTTAAAAGTTCTCAAAGACTGTCATGCCAGGAGATCAATTTTTTAAAAACATCACCCCCAGGACAGGGCCTGTTCAGGACTGCAGTGCAGTTAACAAAAGCAACTTCAAACTTCGCCTTACATAGAAAAGTTAAGACTTGAGCAAAACTTGGCAATTTTCCTTATGAATGTCCTTGGAACAGTTAGAAGCTTTTACAGGCTGTGCTAGGACATACAACAGCCTACTGACAACAGGCATAAAGTTAAAACTAGTTTTACCATAGTGCTGAAGTGAAGGCTGTGATCCAGCTTGCGTTGGAGACAAACAACGCCACGGTTCACTACCAAAACAAGAGCAGCACAGAATTTGATTTGCCTGCATTTCCGGCTGCTTATTACATCTGTTTTTGCAGGTGGGTATAACTCAAAAGTCAGAGAGGACGGCCATCAGGAGATAAGTGTACTTCTATTACACTGGATGAACCCCCCAGCCCCTTCTCCCCTCCAACAGACCCACTCTTATCCAGTCTAGCCAGCTTGAGGTAGCATCCCTATCCTTATTAGGACAAGGGAAAACAATCCCTCGTCTATCACAAGTATCTTGCTCCAGTCAGTGGTACTGTATTAAACACAGACAGAAAGCCAACATTAATCACCAATATCAAACAAAAACATGGAGACTGCAGTTGGCACAAGGTACCTGAGAAGCATCAGCCCTCTTGCAAGACCTGGCTTGAGCATTCCTGTCCATCTAACACAAACAAGAGCTGCTTGGCCTCCTGAACTAGGACAGAGCATTGTATTTAAAGCAATGCTTTTATGTTAGTTCAAGTAAAACTGAAAACCTCACTCCTAGCTTTCAAAAGGATTTGAGTTGAAACACTGCAGAGCTACTGCTATTATCTGAGAATGAACTGTAACATCATTAGTGACTTTAGGGTAAGCTAGAACATAGGTTCATAGAATCATTTCTGTTGGAAGAGACCTTTAAGATCATAACAGCTGTTAAGCAATACTTAGTAATGATACAGGGGTTACAGGCCTCTCCTGTTACGTTTCCCTTCTTATTAACTATTCCAAACTACCACTCTGCTTTATTTCACTGTACATAAAGTTCTTCTGGAGGTAGGCACTGATCACCCATACCTGTACATGCAGACTGTAACAACTGAGTTGTTCCATGCCTACAGCACACAAGCAAGTTTAGTGACATGCACATGTTTCCTCCACCAAGGATGACACAGCTACCTTAAAGGTCATTTATTATAGGTGTGCTGCTGCTTTTATGACCCTGAGAAAGTTAAGCAATAACCTAATGCTTTCAGATTACTAAACTACATAGTGGTGAAAACACAGAGGACCATCAAAGAAAATTCAGCAGTGCTGGAGGGGAGAAACCAGTACTCGAGCAGGAAAGCAGTATCATATCCTGCATTTCAGCCTCTGGACTCTCAAGTTATGAGAGCCCCAATGCTGCCAAACACAAACATTTCCACATGCTGAGAAGGGCTGCCTTTTCCTTCTTACAAAAAAAAAAAGTCAGCAGAGTAGCCCCTCTGCACCTGCCAGCTGATAGTGAGGTTAGATTTCTCCAGTTGGCTTGCAACTGGCATATCTGCTAGATTTTGCTTAATCGTGCCCAGTCCGATCGTTCTGCTTCCAAATTAAGGCAGAGTTATACAACAAAGACGTTAAAATAGTTCAGTCTTCCAGTGCAGTGCTAAAAACCTCACATGATTCAACTCAGCGTTCAAGTCAGTGCAGTCCTCAAAAGCCCCAGGCTCCTCCTCACATAAAGCATAGCAGAGAGAGGGTTAGGAGCCCCCAGCTTTTAAGCTATTCTTGAGAAATAACAGTATTAGGAAAAAAACCTAAACCAAACAACATACTGCGCAGACTCCAGCCCATCTGAGACTAAACACCAAGCCAGAGACATGTCCCATCGCCGCTAGAGGATATATCACAAGCGCTGACGGTGGAGCGCACCGAGACCACACGGGGGACGGGCCACCATGGATCAGCCACCTCCTTCCCCAAGCTGCCCAGGGCTGCTCCCTTCGCGGGTGGAGGTGGCTCCGAGGAGCCAGGAGCCCTCGAGCCGCTTCGCTCCGGCCCGGGGAGAGCGCCAGGAGAACACGCCGCGGCCCCAGGGCCCACCGGGTGGCACTGGTCGCGTTCCGGCCCGCCGTCCCCGGCTCCTCACGGACGGGCGGGCGGGTGACGGCGGGGCGGCTCCGCCACACCGCGGCGGAGAGTAAGGTCACTGACCGCCTGCCCTCGGCCGCGGTGGCGGCCGCCCCTGCTCCGCTACGGGCCGCGGAGGGACAGCGGGGTGACCCCGCTCCGCAGCGAGCCGCGCCGGGAGAGCGGACGGGCAGCCGCCGCCGGCTCCGCCACCGCCCCTCGAGGGCAGACGTCGGGGCTGGCGGCCGCCCCCGCCATTTTGAGGAGGGGGGAGACACCGGGGCCTCCCCCCCGCCACCCGAGCCGCCCGCCCCCGCCACCCGGCCTCCGCGCCGCGCCTTCCGCTGCGGTCCCCGCGGGGTAGCCCCACGGCCGCCGTCCCCTGGCCGGCCACCCGGCCGCCCAGCCCCGGGGGAGGGTGGGGGGAACGCGTTACCTGCCGGGTCTGGCCGGTGGCGGGCCGGCCCCGCGCGCCGCGCCGCGTCCCCTTCCGCCATCTTGTCCGGGTTTAAAATTAACTCCCTGTGACGTCAGAGCTCCGCCGCGAGACCTTTATCGGCCGCCCGGCGGCGGCGCGCGGGCAGGGGCGGGGCGGGGCGGCCCCGGCTGGCCCGCCCGGGGCGGCGCGGCGCATGCGCGGTGTGCCCGCCCCGCCGCCCGCCCCGCCCCCGCCGCGCCTCAGGCGGCGCGTGCGCCCGCGCTTCCCGCCGCAGCCGGGGCCAGGGCCGGCGCGGACCTCGCCTGAGGCGATGGGTGCGTGGGGGGTGTCTGGCCGCTCTGGGACTGAGGCGTACACACACGTATACACATCCCCCAAGCGAGCCCCCTTGAAACGGCACGGAGCACAGCCCCAGGCCGTCAGGACAGCGGTGTGGAGGGTCTGGGAGAGGCGCAGGGGGTTGGTTAAAAATGACGCGACTACCACCGACCTTCAATACTCCTCCCCAGTGAGGAGGTCTCAAGAAACGCCTCAGGTTGAGCCTCCCTCAGGGATTCCCCCTCAGCATCTGGCCGCTGCTCCCAGTGCAGTTTGCTCACATAGAACACGAAGCCAACCAGCTGTCATGTGCTGCCAGGCCCATCCCTGGCTGCATGCACCTCTCTTCACCCCTGCCTGTGCTGCACTGTCACCTCACTGGGCCCTTGCCTCCCTCTCCCACCTCTCTTGGGCTATGAGGACGGCCAAGAAAGCAACCCAAGCATTCTGCATTAACACTAGCTCCTCAGTCTTGAGATCTTGCTCGCTGCTGCAGTTGGGCTGAAAACACACAAGGGGACATCTCTGAAGCAGAACAAGCCATGCAAGTTCCCAAGGGACCAAACATTCCTGCTGTTTCTGGGGTTTGCAAGAGTTGTTCCTCTAAACTCAAACTGACCTTACCTCCTCCTTTTAAAAGGCAAGCTGTTAAAGCTAGCTGCCTTTACTATACAAAGGTTTTAGGTCTGTGAGGTTTCCTATTGCTAAAGGTCTCACGTAAACCTTCACAATCAAATTGGTCAGTGTGACTTGGTCACTGGTTAGAACAACACATTTGTCAGCATGTGAAGTGGGCAACATCTTAGCAAAAACCCACCTCACTGCAGTAACGCTCTCTGTAGAAAGCATTCTTCTCAGAGTCTTGAGCTATAACAACTTATTTTGTCCTGGAGATGCAAATTTTGCATGGCAGCAGTCTAAAAAGCAAGCAGAGTTTGGTTCTGCCTTAACAGAAGTGGAGGGAAAGCTCAGAAGAGAGCTTCAAAGCTGTCGTGGCACTTGGAAATGCTTTCCAAAGCTCCAAATCCCACTTTTGGCCCTTTCCTAATGTAATGTCTTCCTAACATTGAGATCCATTGCACTTGCTGCAATGTGCTTTGCGTCAGACCTTGCCTCTGGGAGTTTCATGTGTAAAACACATTAAAAAGACACTAAGATGTTTGAAGATGCTGTAATCCCAGCGAGTGAGAACTGCAGAAGCATTCAAAATGATGCCATGTATTTAATTTTATTTATGCCACTTGCAATCATAAAATATGCAATGCTGTAAAAGCTTCAAGAACTTCACTATTCTAGATGTACACTGGCGTAAACAGAGGCAGGATTCAACCCCTTTGTACAGTAGTGCTGGTATGAATGCTAGAGGAAAGTGTTGCCATTGGCTTTTGCAGTTTAATACACTCAGCTTATTTGGGGAAGATGAGTGTGCCATTGCCTGCCCTTCTCACTTCATCCCAAGTCAGGAGGAAGAGCTTTCTTGACATCAGAAAGAAGGCAAAGCACACCCCACCTACAGAGGTATTGCAAAGATACACAGGGAATCAGACAAAGGGAAACAACTTGGAGTAAAAAACATTGAGAGCTACAAACACTGCTGACAGGCTTAAGCTTCAGCAGCTCAATATCAAAACTAAAAAAGAGGGAGGGGGGAAGCCCTCACACCAGCAAAGAAGTTTCCCAGTCCTGTTGTTAGTAAACAGCCCTCTTTCTGATCAAGTTTGGAACAGTTTATGTGGAGAAGAGTTTGAAACAGCGCGTATACAGACAGCTTTCTGCTCCGTGCAACCCGATTTGCTGCTGCTGTAATGTGAGAAGTCAAGAACCTGAAGGTCAAAAAGCTCAACCTCAATTCTGTCCTTTTATGTTTGCAGGAAGGAAGGAGATGTTTTCTGAGCTGAGCTATCAATGTGCCATCTCCCAGCTGCAAAGGTCCTCGTCTCCACCACACTCTCAGCTGTGTGCCACTTTCCTCTGAGCCAGGTTATCCAGTGAGTTAGCACTGAAACTTCTTAAGCTGGCCATGGATTTGGCCTGAGAGGAGCTTGGGAGAGACTGTGCAAACCACTGGCAGGCTCTGGTGGGAAGGGATCTCCAGAGCAGGAGAATGTCTGACTCGCAGGTTGGGCCAGTAGTCCCCTCAGCCAGCAAAGACAGAGTTTTGTGCTACAGGAAGCATCTTCTGGATTTGGCCATGCTGATTTCAAAAACTGCTGTCCCAAGCTTGTCCCAAACCTGCTTTGGGCCAGTCAACACAACCAGTATCAGCAGTACAATGAGCCCAATCAGGGGCTACTCTGCTGGGAGAACTGTCTGCTCCCACAGCTGAGAGGAAAATGGATCCCCTACCACGTCTCCTGGCCTTTGGACAGCATGGCATGTTAGGGACAGGACAGTTCCAGACCCATGCTGGCAGAGGCAATGACAGGACACTTGAAAAGGCCAGATCAGACTCAGGTTCTTTTTGCCTTTCTGTATCCCTGTCAGCTAACCTGTGCAATGCTGCAGGGTTTGTTTAAGGCAAATCCGTAAGCTAAACATGCACCTGAAGCACGCTGAAAGTCACTCCTGGGCTGGGGAGCACAGTAATCTCCCATTCTGAAGGGCTGAGGGTCCTGGGATGAGCTGGAGAGGTCTCTGTTGGTGGTACCACACTTACCAACGCCTTTCCTCATCTGCTTCAGCTGCTGAGTCCAAATAAAATGAGCCTCAGTCTTCCCTCCAGGCTACAGAGAGCTGCAGGCAGCCAGGGATAAGGTGATTCTTCTGGTAGCCTTTGTCCACATCAATAAGGCACTTCCAACCCCTCTGCTGCAGTCCCTGGGGCCACCCAGGGCTTCCCAAGGGAGAGGAGAGGAGAGGGGAGGGGAGGAGGGCTCAGCCTGGGGCTGCAGGACCAGCACTCACACTGGGAGCAGCCAGGGCAGGCAGCAGGCTGCTGCCCTCCCGCCACACACCCCCAGAGGAGCTGCGTCACTCAGGCAAGCCCCAGATTTCCTAACAGGCTCCCTCGGGGAAATCTGCCTGGAACTCAGGCTTGCTCCCAGGGGCAAAGGTGTCCTCTCAGCTCCTGGAAAAACCCTGTTGTCAGGCACCTCGTCTCACTTCTGCCTGCGAAGCACCCAGGCTGCGGCACCACAGCCTCACTACTCACGGATCTCATCCACCCACAGCTTCCCTCCTCTTCCAGCTGGAGCCCTCCTCCCCTCTGCACGCTGCCAGCAGGAGTTGGAAGCTGTGCTGCCCACTGAGCCCTTGCCCTCTCTGCAGCTGGATCATCCTGTTGCCTCCTTCTTCCCATCACCGATCCCCGCACCCTGCCCACATGCAGAAACATGCTGCTTGGTCCTGCCCAGGCTGGCTGATGTTTGCCTCGCTGCCTCTGGCCAGGATCTCAGCCCCATAAACAGACAAACTCAGCTTCCCAGGCATAATTTTTTTTTCAGAGGTGCCTTCTTCTGTTGTTCAGGTGATCTAAAAGTAGATGAGTGTCCCTATAAAGTGCCCAATGCTTGTAGCTACCTCTGTGTCTTTGCACAACCTGGGGCTCAGCTGTGCAAAGCCATCATGGGACTCAGAATGATTCCAAACCTGGTCCTCCTGATGCACAGCAGCTTAAAGTGGAAAGTTTTGTCCTTGCCAGAATTGTATAGGCTCAATTTGTGCCTGCTTCACAGAATCAAAGAATCTCAAGGGTTGGAAGGGACCTCGAAAGATCATCTAGTCAGCTTCAATCTTAAGACATCCAAGACAATGTCAACTATCTTTACTTCTAAGATACAGATGTCAGCTATTTTGAGACATCCAGGGTGCAGATGTAGACACAAAGACACAAAGTAAAACACTGGAACTCTGTGGTCAAGGACCATTAACTATGAAAAGAAGAAAGGAGTTATATAAATACACTGATACTGTGCAGACTCTGGACTGAAGGAACATCAAGGCAATGACCACCTGAAGGTCCTGAAGACCCCCAAAGACCCTGTGTGTGACTAGGAGGAGCTCATGCCCAAAGGGGACAGGCCCAACGTAAGCAATTCCCGAGAGAACTGATGCATATGTATGTAACAGGGCAACATAAAGGGTGCCTGATACAGCACATGGGGTGCAGGAACTATCCCCTGTGCAGCCAGGGCTGCAATAAGGAATGCCTGCCTTCAGAAGCTCCAAAACTAAGTCTTACAGAGTTTTCCTAGGCCAGCTGTTACTGTCTCACTCCTGCAGGCTTCCTTGCAGAGAGCTCAAAGGAAGCAGAGAAGCTGATGGCAGCAGAAAGCAAGATGGGAAGGAGGGGAAAAACAATTTAGTGAATATCCTGAACCTGCAGCTGTCCTACATGCCAGGAGGAGATGCCTTTTTAGCTGGCAGCAGCACACATGCTCAAGAGACAGAGAGCAGCCCCTTGCACAGCACTCATTTATAGCAATCCGAGTGGGAGACACGTCCCGTTCTCCCCTGGTGATGACTCAAGAGCTGCTCCTCTGGGGAGAAAGAAATAACATTGAATTTTAGCTGTTGTCAGAGCAGCTCAGAGCATGTTGCTAGGCACCAGCTGCAGGAATCGCCTGCAGGTGCTTTTGCAGGAGGGGCTGGGCCAGTTTACTGGGCTCACCCAGTGCAGTCCGAGTGCCAAATACCTTTGGAACGGGCGTAATCCATTCTCAGCCCGAAGGAGCTGTTGCACAGTCTTCCCAGGATTAAGGGTTTAAATCAAGGGGCTGTGGCACAGCCAGGGGAAGGGCAGTGGGCAGACTCCAGAGCCACCCTTTCCTGCACAGTCTGTGTTAGAGGGGCTCTCTGGGGTGGTGGTACAAGCCTGTGGAGGTGGAAGCCTCACAGGTGTGAATGGGAGCCTTCTCCTTCATCCTGCCTCCATGGAGTGATAGAAGTCTTCAAGTGATTACAGGGCTGAAGGGGTTTTTTTTCTGCTTCAGGAAATGCAGCTCTGTAGGCAGCTGAAGCTTTCATGTGCAAACATTTGCTCAAATGGACCCCTATAATTTGGGTCTGTATAAACACAGTGAGACTTCCATCTCTCTGTTATGCAAGAGCACAAGAAGATGAAGCTGCTTTTAAAGCTTGAGCTGGATACTGGCTCCTGGGGAGGCTGCAATGCTGCCTGCTTAGAGTGCCAACATGCTTTCAAACCCAAGGGCTACCCTGCTGCAGAGATGGCTGTCTCCAGCCAGCACACTGCCTCGAGCCTCACCCAGAGGATGTGTCTGTCCTGCCTACTGCCTGCTCTGAGATGATTTTTTTACCTGCCTCTCTAAAAATGAGACCAGCTCTGCTACAAGGGAGTACTCAGGCCCATTTTAAATGCCACTCTGGTGATATGCATTTCCCCATGGGCTTTGACTGCTTTTTCTTACCTGATCTGAGCATCTGTAGGCACCTCTGGGGTTTGGGTGCCCTTGGTGGCATTTCCCAACAGCTTCTTAGGCCACCAAAGCCCCACCGAGAAAGAGCTTTTCCACATTGCCAGACTCCAGCTCCCAAACCTCTGGTCTCAGAAAAAGGGGGATTGCTCCAGCTATCACTGCAATGCCCATTGACTGCCTTGCAGAGATAATCACAGCAGCCACTCCTTCTGAGGCAGAGAGCTGTGTCTGCTTTGCTGGTACAAACAGTGAGGCACTGAGGCTCAAGGGAAGGAGTCCCCAGCAGTGCCTGTGCCATCAGTGGTACCACACTTCACACTGAGTCTCACCTGCAAAAATGCTGTCTAGATGTTTCATTCTTTAATGTAAGATGATTGCTCAGTGTGCTGTGGATCCTCACGAGGAAACACTCCTATCAGCACTGGCTATAGCTTTGAGAAGAGGATATTTGTCCTTGCAGCTTAACTGATCCTTCATATCACAAGCCAGACCTTCCTCTCTGGGGCAAAGCTTCACTATGTGATCCTGATTGAAGTGGTGCAGGTTTACAATTAGGGAGGGCATTTTGCACTGAGCCCTTTGCAGGCAGACCTGGCTCCTGGTTGCATGTGGGGCTGAGTACAATTAGCCTGGCATGCAAAGGGTGCTAATTACTCAGTTGTGATTATTTGCATACTTTGCAGCTATGTGACTCCAGCTCTGCAGGGCAAGATTTACAGGTCCTCACCAGGAAGCAGGCAGCTGATTCCCAGGGTTTCACCTGGTTTCTTCCCATACAAGTCCTGACTAGCTGCATAGAGATGAGTTGTGCTTAAAAGAGGGATTCTACTGTGAGTTCCCAAAGCACCTGAGAAGCTGAGTTCCAACTCTCCTTCTTCCCTGGAAGGCAAACCCAGGGTCCCACACACACCTTTGCATCAGGATGGAGTTTGGACTCATGAGGGCTGCCTTGCCAAGGACACAGGGGCCTCAGAAACAAGACAGCCATCAGCAGGAGCTGGCATGAGACCAGGCGCAGCAGCACTGATGGGAAATCCCAGGTCAGGTGAGGGCCTGAGCTTCTCCCACCAGCACTGTGAGCTTATGAGAAGGTGCCTGGGGCAGCAGCACCCTCCAGGGTCAGGATGATTGCTATGCTCTGCTCTGAACCAGGCCTGGATCTGGGGTATCATCCTTCACATGCTGATGAAACTGTCTGGATCCAATCTCTGGCATCCAGTCAAAGCCTTGGGCTGAGTCTAAGACATGAAGGAGCAGACCAGTTCTACTGTCTGCATTCCCAGGTTCAGCCTGGCCTCTGGGCCAAGCTAAAGACACAAAGCAGAATGTGACATTTAATCTAGTAACATGGGAATTTAATTAGACTTAATCTACTCCTGATAAAATCTAGAATATATTGTAGAAACCTGGTGTTTCATGTTTTTCAAAGCCTCTTGGTAAGCGCCTGAGCAGCAGAGCTCTGGGCAATCACCATGAAAGGAGAGAGAGGCCAGGTTTTATCAGCACCCAGAGAGGACAGGGCTGAGATCAGCATCCTGTTGTCTTCAGCTTTGTGCCAGGCTGATTCAGAGGTTCCCCTGCCCCAAAAACCTCTCTGTGTGACAGAGCATGGCGAAGGCAGACGAATATGGGAAAGGCATGGTCATGGGGGCTGGCACTCATTGGCCCCAGTCCTGTTCCCAGGCTTACTCAAGAGGCAGCAGGGCTTGTGTCAACAGGTATTCATCTCAGTGCCCTCAGGAATGGCAGAGGGCTGTGCTGCTTCACTTCCAGCTGCTTTGAGTTCCAGCAGCTGTCCCTGCCATGCTGAGAAAGTCACTTGCCTGAGCCCAGGGAGTGCATTGAAACAGAAGTGGCCACTGCAATGCCACCAAAGCCAAGTGCACGTGTCCTTTGGGAAAAGCACAGAGCCAGGTGGCTGCTGGAGACTGTGTAGCAAGAGCGTGGCTGGGGCCCTCCAGGAACACTGTACAATGGACTCAGGTGCTGTCCTGGCCACTCTCTCCCCATCAGCTTGCTCTGTGCACTGAGTCAGACCCAAAAAGCACAGTACTGCCCTGGCTGTGACTGTACTGAGGCGGTTTAACAAAAGAAGGCTGCAGTGGCTCATCACAAGGAAAAACATAGAATCACAGAATGGCAGGGGCTGGAAGAGACCTCTAGAGACCATGCAGCCCACAGCCCAGCTAGAGCAGGTTCCCCTCCATCAGGTCACACAGGAACGTGTCCAGGCAGGTTTGGAAACCTCCAGAGCAGGAGCCTCCACACCCTCCCTGGGCAGCCTGTGCCAGGGCTCCCTCACCTCAGCACCAAAGGAGTTTCTCCTCGTGTTTAAGTGGAACTTTCTGTGTTCCAGCTTATGTCCATCACCCCTTGTCCTGTCACTAAGCACTGCAGAAAAAAGTGTCACCCCATCCTCCTGCCACCCACAACATAAAATGATTTGGAAACATTAACTGGGGGATATCACCTTTGTTGTGCAGCTCGACTTGCAAAAATGAAATAGCAAGAGGAGGAGAGGGAGAGGCATTTTATCCCTTTCCCAGTTCTGCCTGCCTTGGACAAATGCAGCCTGGCTGTAGCAGAGGCCTGGAGGGTTGGCTGCCCAAAGCAAAGGCAAATTCATTTCAGATCCAGGGATTAAGATACAATCACTTGATCTCAGATTAAACAGTGGATGAGCACCACAAAGGATAGCTTAAAACGTTTGGAAAGGTGTTAAGGAAAATGAAGCAGGATTAAACAACAAAATAGCTGCATTAAGCTAGAATTGCCTCCCTGGATCATGGGAAGCCGGGCGCTGGGGAGCGTGCCAGCAGGGACAGGCAAGCGCACAGGACCACGGCTCTGCAGCCTCTGGGGCTTCAGCACTTGGCTGTGTGGGAAGAACAAGTGTGTAAAAGTGATCTGACAGAGCTCTTGTCCCACCCCAGCCCCACCTCTCTGGGGATGAAACTAAGGCAGCTCAGGTTCCCTGGAGCAACCTCGGGGATGGAGCAGAACGGACCCAGCTCACAACTCCCGACTGCTGTGTGAGGAGCTTTTTGGAAGGAGAGGAGCAGCAGGGCTGCCACATGGCTGTCACTCCAGATGAGGGATGTTTGGCAGGTGCACAAGAAGCTTCACATCATCCCAGGCCCTTGGTGCTCCCACACCAGCGCTGGCCTCTGCCTGCCCGGCTGGTTTTTGCTTGACCTCTGTGCAGGGAAACACTGAGCAAAAATGAAGCGTGTTTCCCCCACTGCCCCAGGGCCAGGCTGATGCCCTGCTTTGCCAGTGCACTATTCAAGGTGAGAGAACACACATGGGGATAACTTGAGCCTCCTCAGTGCTGTCCAGCCATCCCCCAGCATTTCTATTTCCCGCCCACCCTCTGAGTTGAAAACAAGGGGAACTCGCCTTGTCCTGCACCAGTTTGTTGTTGAGCTGCTCCCCCTCACACTCAGGGGAGCACGGCCACCTGCCAAAACCCCTTATTAGGAAGAAATTATCCAGCAAAAACAGGCTAGCTAGCTGTAAATGCATGCTTAAGGACTGCAAGCCCAGGGTGATGAGGCTCAGGCTCTGAGTGCAGTGTGCCTGCTTCCCAACCTTGTTTTGGGAGCTTTCCCCACCAGTGTGGTTTCTTTTCCTGGACCTGGCCTGTATTTCCTTGGACACACCATCCAGTTTCCTAGAGCAACTGCTCCTTTGCAGCCAGCTTGGATCTTTGCTGGCCATTCCCACAGGTCTCCCCACGTCCTCCATGTGCCTGTTTTGGCTACTTTGTTCTGCAGAACCTTTGAAATCATGAATACATAGCTGTTAAATGGGTGTCAGTCCCACATGGGCACCTGGGGACTGTGGCAGTGGCCTGACCACTACATGCTGGTAGCTACTGTGTGGGGGCTCCACAGCTCAGCCTCAGTTTTTGCTCCCCTACAGCTTTATGAAATGCAGAGAGCAGCTGTGAAAGGACACAAAGCTGCGCTGGATGGATGCCAGCTCTCCACTGGGTCTGAGCTTGCTCACGTCTGGTGGAACCCAGTGTCCCAGTGACAGACAGAGGTCCCTGCTTGTGCCCATCAAGCCATAGCATCCCACAGACAAACACGAGCCTTTCCTCACCGTGGCCAAAGCCACCTCCCCACTAGTGGCTTCAGAAACAGGTTGTTCCCTTGCGAGGCTGGTGCCTCCCTCACACAAAAGCACTTTGCAACAAGGAACCCTGATGGCTGGGCAGGGTCTGAACGTCAGACTGCCTGAAAGCATGTAACTGCTTTTCCTCCTCCTCCTTGCCCAGGCCACAGCAGTGCTGCACACCAGGGCCTGTTTTCCAGGCAGCCCCAGCTGCAGCCACCTGGCAGGCGCAGTGACCCTGAGCGGTTATTTAACAGCGGATTGTATAACAGAGTGGAGCAGACGTTACATTTCTGTCCCTGACCTCAGCCCTGGGACATCTCCCACCCAGAAAACTTCCAGTCTAATCTTTCAGACCTTGGGGTAGCAGCCTTGGGCATCTGATCAGTGGGGACTAGGTAGCTCTGGGCAGGAATGGGCTGCCCAGTACATCCCAGTCCCGTGGATGGGAAGAGGGAGCCCAATTCCCCACCAAGAGCTCGACTGTGGAGCCTAGACCCTGCCAAAATGCTCAGACTGACTCTGCAAAGCCCCCCTTCTCCCTAGTATCCATCTAAATAAAGGACTACACTCACCTCTCCATGTCAGGATGAGCTGTGCTGGCAAGATGAAGACAGATGAGTTGGCCTTGGGCAGGGCGAGCCAGCTCCAACAGCTGTCCTGGGGACCAGTCACACTACCTTCAGGGTCTGGGAGCAGCTGAGCTCCTTAGACCTATCCTAGAAGGGGTGAGCAGGGTTCAGGAAGCCATGGAGAGATGCCTGATGCTCTGGAGAGCCCCATGCAGTCTGCAGTTCAGGGCATATCAGCCTTGTGCTTCTCTGAGGAAGATGCTCCTTCGAATGGCTGAGGAAACAGCTCAGGGCAGTATCCTATAGCCCTCAGGGGCCAGAGAGCCATTGCAAGGAGATAAGTGTGGGCAGGCCTTGCTTATCACTGCTGGGCACTCACCAGAAATCAATCAACAGAAGGTTCTCCTGCAGCTTTATTCGATGAGACATGACAAGAACCTTGTTTCTGAGTTTGCCTTCAGCTGCCCCTGGCTCTAAGCATCTCCTTGCAGCAGGCCTTGGTGGCTGGAAACAGCCCCTCTGAGATGAGCGTGGATCCACTGCGAAGCTGCAGAAGACCCAGTGGGTCCACGGGGCTGGCTGGGGTCAGGAGGCAGGGCCTACAGGGAGAGGAGGAGACAGCTGGCTTGGTTAGTTGGGAAGGAGAGGAGATTAGGGCTATTTAGCAGGAGTCTGCAGTGACTTGTAGGGCAGATAGAGAGAGGAGGGAGCCAAAGTCTTTCCAGTAGATCAAGGCAATATAACATGAAGCAAGAGGCAGAGATTGCAAAAGGGACACTTGGTGTGTTCCAGCTTATGTCCATTACCCCATTAGAGAAAAAAGGGTCACCCCATCCTCCTGACACCACCCTTCATGAACTCAGAAGTGTTGATGAAGTCCCCCCTCAGCCTTCTCTTTTCTAGGCTCAGCAGCCCCAGGTCTCCCAGCCTTTCCTCATAAGAAAGATGACTGAACGTGGAGCATCTATTAGTGGTTGGACTCAATGATCCTAAAGGCCTTTTTCAGCCAAACAATTGCCTAATTCTGGTGTGTTGCTGCTGGGAGGTGGGCTGGGAGCTGCTCAGCCTTCCTGGGGTGTGAGGGCTCTGCTCCAGCTGGGCAGCAAAGCCTCTGGCTTGGATCAGCTTCTGAGAGAGCCAAGCTAAGCAAGGACACTGTTCGAATGCAGCAACACCACAGGAACCCACTGACTGGCTGAAGCTGCTGTGGCTTTGCTGGGTTTTGCCATGAGTGAGCCCGTGCTGCAGCAAACTGTGCTCCTGGGGCCTGCAGTTCTCCTGCCTGGCCCTCAGCCACTCCTATGTGATGCAAGAGAGCTCTTTGCACTTTGCCTCCGTAGCACAGCAGAGCTGGCAGCAAGGCCTCAAGGGAGGCAGCCTGGGGTCAGGCTGCCAGCGCAGCAGGCTCAGTCTACAGTGGGGTATCTTAACAGCTCTGGGCAAAGGGTTTACTCAAGGAGTGAACCCTTGAGTCCCTTATCACATACTCATGTGGCTGTTTAACAGGCTGCTCCTCCAGCTGTCTGTGAGCTGGAGTTTCTATCCTGCTCAAAAGGCAGGAGCTCACCAGTTGCTTCTGCCATCTGATCACACTGTGCCAGCAGCACTTTAACCCTCAAGGACAACCCACCACATTGTGTGAGCCTCACAATCAGTCACAAGTATTGGAGGTGTCCTGGCACAGAAGAGGCCCCAGGCCCTGCCTCTCACCCAGGCCAGGAGGACAAATGTCCCAGTGTTCACTGGGGAGACAGGATGTTGGCAGCTGCCCTGCACACAGGGACGGGCAATAACAGCCCCAGAGCCCTCAGCTTGTGCAAGAGACACTGAGTGAGGGGCTCTCGTGGCCCTGAGGTGGAGAGTGGCTTGAAGTGCCAAACTGAGGTTTGGTTGTTCCTTTCCCCTAAGAGTTACAAAATTCATGGCCAAAGTTAAACACCAAAGAGACTGTGACCTCTGGCTCTGGGCTGACCTTTGGGGAAACAAAACAAACAAACAAAAAAAGAGCACAGAGAAAAAGGAAAAGCAAAAAAGAGCAAATCCAGAAGGAAAGCAGAGCAGGAGCGAGCCCCAGCTGAAACCAAGGAGGGAGGGCAAAGGAACAGCTTTCCAACAGGCTCAGATACTCACTGCAATACTCAGCTGCTGTCTGACTGATGCACCATTCCCTTTCTGAAACCCTGTTTCAAGCCATCTTTTGTCACACATAAACAAGGATGGAAAACAAAAAGGAGAAAATTTCTCCAAATAACTAATGTGGTTTATTTGGTACCAAACCAACTGTTTTCTTTTGGGTTTAAGCAGCTTGTCTCCAAGTTCAAAGCTGGTCTCCTTTGTCAGGGGTGAAGATAACTCCAGCGAACCCAGGGAAGAGCCAGAGCTTGAGAGCACATGGCTGTCAGGATCAAGGCTTTGCCAGGCTCCTGCTCTGGTATGAGGCAGCCTCCACCAGCATTAATGCTTCTCCCTCACCCACATCTTCCTTCTGCAGCCCATTGTTATGATACAGGTACCAGAGAGCTCCTCAAGCAGGCAGGGCTGGCTGCTCCCTGTGTGTAGGTGAGCTGCAGACAGAGCCCAGACGGCATGGTGTGGGAGCGGGACAGCCAGACAGCCAGGGCAGGGGCCAGGGAGACAGACACCACTCCACCTCTGCTGCTATTTCCCAGGTGTCCCTGTCGTGAGAAATAAGTGGCACAGGTAGAGGCTGGAGAAAAAGCAGAAGGAAAGGGAATGGCACTCTCCAGGAAAATCTGCAGGCTCCCTGTATCCCTTCTGTGAGCCAGATATCTGGTCTCCACAGGGGATCTCTTCTGGGCTCTGCTTCTGCCACTGTACAGCCAGTCTTCTCACAGTCTCACCCCACCTCTTTGCATTTATCTATCAAATACTCCTCAGAAGTCCTGGGCCAGTGCAGGCACTGCTCCCACCTTTGGCTGCTGAATCCTTTTCCATTCTATCCCCAGTGGAAGCAATCACCTTTGTCTTGTGAGATCTGTTCCTCCTCAGCCAGGCTACTGTTCACCCATTATTACTGAAGGATCAAAGGGCACTCATGCATGTTTGGAAGCACACCAGCACCCTCAACAAAGCAGGATGAAACAGCTTCTCTTGCCTGATAGATTAAATTGCTTACACAAGTGGGATCAAATCCAGGTTTCTGGGTTACCCAGCAAAGCTCTTTTGCAATGCTGCTTGTAGGAGAGGGGTTGCAGAGCTGTCTTAGCTCACACTCCAGAGCTGGCAAGACAAGACATTCAGACATTGAGTTTTCTGACTTGGATATTTCGGCATAACCCAGAAAGGATTCCTAAGGCAAGGATGGGTTTCTGCACAAACAACCTTACACACTTCCCTCTCCAAAGCATAGCTGTGTTCAGCAATGTATGTCCTTGCTGCCCTTGCCACGTTCTACACAGCCTCTCACTCACAGGTGTCTCAGCAAATTGCCCCACAAGATCTGGACTGGCCATTCCGGTCAATAATAGTCCAAACTCAATCATCTGGAGGTACTTTTGCACATCTGGCTTTATAGCTCCCTACTGGTGATACAGTGCAGATGCTGCAGAGCATCCTATGACCTCAAAGAGCCTACAAGCACAAACCAAAAGCTACTTAAAAAACTACTTTAAACTAATTAAGACTTTGTGTTAAGACTACATTGTCCCCAACTCAGCAGCCAGGCCTTGGGCTGCAGACTCCTGTTCTCAGAGGGACCTGAATTTCTTGCTGCCACCTGCTGTCCCTTGCCAGCAGGACAGGCTCTGTTCAGCTCTGCCTGCCAGCCCTGCCCCAGGGAGCCTAGGCAGACCCTGCTCCCCCATGAAACACCAGACACCCAAAGCCCAGTTTATTCACTAACAAAATTAGGTGGCTTTTGTGTCCTAATTCTCCTGTTGACATGCTCCCAAAGTACAGTTGATCAAGTTGTCCCCCATTTTCCACCTGGCAGGAGGAAGCCTGCTGACTCACAGCTGCTGCAGGCTGAGGCCATTTGCTCCCATGGGTTGGTTTCTACATCTTCTGTCCACAGCCCACGAGGGGCTCGAGCACAAGCCAAGTGACATCCCAAGGAGGAAAATCTAGACTGAAACTGGTGCAGTGAAAAGCCTCAAGGGCAAGTGGGAAAGGTGGTAGAGTCCCAGCACACCGCAGTGTTGAGCTGAAGGCAGCAGGAGTCAAAACAGGCATTTTATCTGTGATTCCTTGAGCAAGAGAGGCTGAAGAGATGCAGCATGGGCACATGGGAAGAGATGGGAAGAAGGTAACCCCAAAGGATCCACACGGCCACTACAAGAGCAGTTTGAGCAACACCCAGACAGCAACTTGATTAACTAGGCTAAAATGATCCTTCTGCTGTGTTTCCAAGGGTGCTAAGATGGGCCTTGGGACTGCAGATCCCAAGGGCAGCCAGGAAAGGCAAACAGGGTTGAGCCATCTGCCAGGCCTCAGAGGACATTGGAGATGGGAAGTAACTTAAGAGGCAGCATCCAGGTAGGAACCCTGGTGAATGCTCACCAAGGACTGAAGTCGCTCCCCACAATTTGCCTGACAAACTCCAGGTCAAAATGCCTTTATATTTCAGTGAATTCCACCCTGACCCCAGACAGTGCCAAAGCTCAAGCACAGGCTGAATGCTTCCAAATGCAATGTTCTCCTTGCTCCAGCTGGCCTTTAGTGCCTCACGAACACACCAGCAAGACCACGCTGTCAGCCACTTGCCTTGCAGCATGCGACCTGTAGCCTTGCAAAGCAGTGGCCAACCTTTGCTGCTAGTTAAGGAGGGCCCCCAAGGGAGCTTCCTCCCTGCTAACTCTGCCCACAAACAGTCATTTAAAAAATAAATCAGTAAAAACTATGCCTGCCACTCAGAGATTGTAAGTTTCCTACTACAATCGACAGAACGAGTTGAGGAATGGGTGCCAGGAGGTGTTTCAGATGATCAGGTGTGTGGTCAAGAGGGGCACATCAGTTAAAAATGCTGCAGAAGCAGAACAGCAGAGCTGCAGGTGCTTGGTCCCAAAGAGGCCCCACTCCAGGCCCTGCCTGTTCCTCCCTGGCAGCCTTCTGGATTTCTGACAAACAAGGCAACCCAGGATGGCATCAGCTGGGCTGTGCCTGGCACAAAGGGAACTTGGGACTTCACCTGAAGTGGTTTTTTTCATCCTCTTTATTAAATAGTGTATCATTTATTCATAGGCAGAACCACAGGCCTTGGAAGGAGCCAGGAGGGAGAGGCAGAAATCTGTTGTGAAAGGTCTGTAAAGAAGCAGTTGAAAAACACCTTTGTGGCAATACAGCTGCCCTATCCCTCACTGTCTTCACCTCCTCACTCTCACCACATTCCTGGCAGAAACCAGCATCTTCTGGCCCCATGCAGCCCAGCAGGCAAAACCCCTGCTTGGGCAGGTTACTCACACAGCTCCACACAATGCACCAACCAGTCTAGTGACATTCCCCTGTCGAGTGAGGACTTGTGTGAGGACAAGTGCAGGCATGTTGGCTGTCCCTGGGAGGACACATGCAATTCCCAAGGTCAAGCAAGCTGCATGGGCATGCTGCAGGGGCAAGCTGCTCCATTTCACCACTGCACCAGTAAACCAGGAAGAACTGGCAAGAGAACAACAGGCAAGTCAAAGACCTCGGGCCCCGTGTTCATCACGTGCAAGCCAGGTGCACAGAGCTAAAGTGTACCAAGCCCAAAGCCACCTAAATAGCATGGAAAAAAGTCCATTCTACAGCCATCAATCTATCACATACCTCTCTATAAAAACTCAGCCAGCCTTGTTCTGAAAGCCTTTCTGCTTTACAGGCCAGCAGCACAGACATTTGTGGTTGTTCTGTACTGATGGCATGACCAGGAGCTAAAGGTGTGCTCAGGTTTCTCTTGCTCCTTTGCCAGCTCCCTGTTAGCAGGGCAGATAAGAACAGTATCTCCCAGGTGAACACAGTGTCAGCCTCTCCACCTGCTGTTTTCTCAGATCTCAGCTGTGAAATCAGGTCTGTACTTAGAAAGGACACAAAACAAAGTGCAGTGGTTATCAGCTTGGTCTGTGTTGCACAGCCCTAGCTACAAAGCTGGTTCAGGATTATTGGCAGTCTGTGCTGCAAAAGGTAAAGAGACTCCTCACTGAGCTACAATTAATCATGTGGGCAAGTTTTTGAGGTACTAGCAAAACTAGGAGCTTTGAGCAGTTTGTTGTGTCAGGGCAGACTCCCACCCTCCTTGGTTCAGAAGCCAACTTCCCAGCTGGCAGACCTAAGCTCATACCTCACACTCAACTCAAAGCAGGCACAGAAGACCCTGACACTGTTGGGAACGCTGATCTTCATGGTCTTGAACGGGAACCAGGTCAATACAGGGTACAGCCAGTCCCAGAGTGACTGGGGAAGTGGGAAATATCAGCACCTCAAGAGGAGTAAAAGATAGAAGCAGGCTAAATGCTTAAGAGCAGCTTCACACAGAAAGTGACTGCTTCTAAAGCAGTTTAAGGACGAGCCCCTCTCAAACACTGGTCAGCTATGGGCAGTTTACTGGAGGTGGGTCACCTGCCAAAGCTGTTGGGATGGCAGCATCTTATAAGAAAGAAGCAACTGCCCCCTGGGCACATAAAGCCTGACCCTGCACACCCCTCGTAGATGAACTCATGCCATCAGGGTTTCTGAATTGCTCTGTTGTTGGTATGAAATGAGCTTTATCCTTGGCCAGGTGTTCTCTGGAAAGGTCTATGAAGCAGAGTTTCTGGAAAGCCAAGTCTGTTTCAGCAATAAGAAATGGAGGTTGTGCTGGCAGTTTCAGGACAGGAGCTACCACTCAATCCTTCCTGCCAGTCAAAAAGAGTAAGATGAGCTTCTGTTGTCCCTGCATCCCTGAATATCCCTGCTCTTAAGAAGTTTAAAGTGTGTGGGAAACAAACAGATTAACAAGCTTTGTTTGGGAGTTTTGGGAGAAGAAACTCCCACTTCTTTTCTTGCAGTGACAGGGTCAAAGATGCAGACACTGGAAGTAATGGCAGGAGCAGGTTGTACTTAAATATAAATGGTGTGTTACAGCCTGTGCTGGAGGAACCAAGAGCAGCAAGATCACACTTGGCTGGGAACTCGGAGTCCATACTCTGAAAGACACAGGGAAGGATTATCACCTGATCTCTCTTCACACAGAGAAAAATGTCCTTTAGACTGATAGTGTAGGGTGGAGTTTTTTATTAGATGAAAGCTATAGCTGAAAAAAATATCCAAGACTAGAGATCACATTACTCTGAAATGCCTTGAAATGAGTCAATAACACAGTCCTAATCTGAAATCCTGTGGTTAGCTCTTGGTGCTTCCCATTAAAAGGAGACAAAAAGGAGCTGTTAGAGACATAAAAAGCATCCCTAAAAAGGCACAAAAGTCTTTGTGTAGTTAGCAAGAAAAAGATGAAGACTCTCCACAAGATTACTGAGCAAAAGGAACCTATTTAAGTAACACTAAAATATTCCAGTTTGAGTTCTGTCCTGAGAACTCAGGAGTTTGGTTTGGATTTAAAGCACCCCTGGAAGCAGACAGGGAAGTGAGAATGAAAAACTCAGTGAGTGGGATTCCCAGCTTAAACTAGCAAAGTTTTAAGTCACCAAGTTTCAGACAGAGGCCATGCAGTAACTTCAAAAAAAAGATTACCCAGGTCACTGTCTGACCAGGCTATTTCTTAGATACTCTTCTGAAGCCTTTTGACAGGATGCTTATCTAAAGCCCACTGATTTGATCTGATTTAGCAATTCCAGTGCTGTGGTTAACAGAAGAGAAAATAGACACATGATCTGTATTACATGCAAATCTCTGCATCCACACCATTAGGTCTAAAGCAGCCAGAAGTTTACACTTAGGTGACACAGAAATCATCAATACAACTCTGCTTCCCAAAATACCCAAAGTCTGCTGTGGTAACAGCCTAAGTGACAGACAATTCAGGAAAGGAGTATTAGTAAGCAAGCACTCGGTTCAACTAAGAACTTCTGGGAGCTTCTTTGGCTACTACCTGCTTAAATTTGAGTGGAACACAAACATCTGCAATTTCATTTTCTTCCTAGCTTGTAGAAGAGACCACAGATGGAAAGGTGGCAAGAGAAAAGAAGCAAACAGGTAATGGCTTATACAGAAATGAGTAATTACATCCTGTATTCTGCCAACCTCAGCCATCCCTTGCGCTACAAGCCCATTTCAGTGTTCTGTTCTCAATACTGACACGCTGCCCCTGCCAGGACTAATTAATTTGTATTCCTGGATGGTTTGGAAAAAAGAAGGTTAATTGTCTTGCCTTTTTCATAGCTGCTGGCTCCCTGGCACATTCTTGCAGGACTACTCATTCCTTTGCTCAGACTGCAGCTGCTCTGTGAACACCAAGGAAGGAAAAAGTTAAATAAATTATGCCAGAAATTAAGACCTCACATCAGCAGCTGCAAGAGTCGAGAGAAAGAACCTATCTGAATTAATGCATGGCTCTAGCCCAGGGAGCTGGCTATGAAAGGCTAGCACAGGAAGGTCTGGCACAGGGGAGATACCAAAGCTTTTTGAACACAAAAAAAGGGACTGAGGTTATTTCCTTGAGAAGTCCACGGCCAAAGCACAACACAAGTAACCTGGCTGTGTTAGGTTCCTCCATATCCTGTGGGAATTACAACTCTTGGAGAAAGAAATCTTCTATGATTCTATGATTATGTTTTTAACAGGGAATGAGTATTACACATTAGGAGACTTAATGGAGCACAAATACTTCATTTGATAACTGTTGATACAATTGTCTGGAAATGGAAGCTCTTCACATTTTATCAAATCAGATGCTTTAGCAGTAGAACTTGGGGGCCTCATCATCCCAAACCCTGAACAGCTCTTTGTTTCATCCGATTTTCATTTGACTAAGCTCCCCCCCCCAGCTTTTGTAAGGAACCAGAAACATCCCACTGTTGTGTGAGTACATCTGATCGCCCCCCCCTGCACAAGTGTCAGTTTTCATGGTGCAACTGAGAAGATATTGCCTTACTACCCATTCAGCCTGCATAAGGTTTAACAGGTGAGGAAAAACCAAGGGATTTCCTGGTTGTTTTTTTCTTTTACAGATGAGGAATGGCACCAAGTATTTATCAGCTCAGACTTCCCTGGTGAACATTATTAACATTTTTCACATTCCAGTCCACTCCCAGACCACTCATTCCTTACAGAAGCAAAGGCAGCCTGGGAAAAGCCCAGATTAATTTAAAGTAGGTGGTTTTAACAATCAGGAACAAAAATAGCAGAAGCTAAAAGAAATGAAGGAAGTAAATAACACCTCACTTCTAAGATAAGCTGGCCTTAGGTGAGATCCTACGTATCAGACCACTTCATCCAGCTGAAGTTTAATGTCCACTTCTCACCCCACAGTTCCAAAGGGAAATACAGGTCCAGTGACCTGTGCACACCCTTTGTTCCTTAGTGCCTTACTGAAGGAATTCCAGAGGTCTTGCAGCACCACTTGGCCCTTGCTTACACAGGATTCCCCGTTCACTGTTGAATTTCACAACAAATCAGGTCACACAAGGTACTTCTCTCTTGTGGTGTTCTTCAGGGAGGCCTTTCTCACCTTAGAGCAACACAGCCTGTGATGCGGACAGTACCACAGTATCACCAGCTAACCAACACATGGGAAACACTCTGTGGAGCACCACAATGCTTTTCCCTTTATAATTTTCCCTTTCTTTGGGATTGTTGCTACCAGGGGACTCAAATCAACAAAGTTTAAGGCTGACACATTTTTGCCACCTATCCAGGGGGCACTACCAGCTCTTCTGTGTCAACGTGCCAGAGCGTTGCTTGGTCATAGCATCAAACATGCCAAGTGATATAAGCAGCCACTGCAAGGCAAGTTTTACAGCACAACTCTTCCAGTTACCTTTTATACACCAGACACGTGAAAGGTGTGAGGTTCTCAGCTGCATCTAGTTTAAGGTCAACATTAAAACAATGGTATTTTGTCCTCTAAGAGCTCTTCACAGGAAGCTGAGCCCATGACCGATATTTTATTTTCCCATGCCTTCTTGCACACTCTTTCTGGCCAAAGCTATATCAACACAAACAAGTTTTGAGATTATTACCACCTCTGTAACAGCCAGAAGGGAATAAACCAATAGACTGGGTAGACATAAAAACCTGCAATGGCTAATACACCCACTAGTAGCTACAGATGTGACAATATGAGGTATTATCAAAAGAGGACACCAAAAAAATCCCAAAGATGCTTAAACACATCCCAGAAGTGAAAAGGAATTTTTCAGCAAGTGTCCATGTTCCCAGATCATATATAAATACCTATCACATGTATAGTAAATATAACAAAGAGACTGAATAGCTCCTGCTAAAACATCATGAGTCAACCAAGTTCAAGCACTGTTCACAAGAAAACACACAGCAGGAAAAGGAGCAAGTTGCATTTAATTACAATAAAGGGGGTTTCAGCCAGTTACAAGCCAGCTTACTCCAAACATTATCCCCTCTACTAAAAGACAGACTTGGTGACACCACTTTAGGTTGTATCATTCCTTTGTAAAGCAGGACACCTAAACATTTCCTGAATGGTTTCTTTTAAATCTTCTCTTATATCACCCTAGAGATACACTCTATCTTGCTGTGGTGGTATGGAAAGTCAAAAAAGCAACTATTCCCACTTCTTGCATATAGGCAAAATAAATATAGACAAGGATTAGGGTATTGTGAGAGAAGATGAACAGATCTCCACCTCAATGTATTCATTTACTTCCAATGAAAGTTGATCAGGTAAGAAGAAATAAACCTCAAAACCACAAGTCAAACCAAAATCAACAGTGGAACAGACATGAAGACATTACAGTGTGAATGACAGCTGCTTATAAGCAGGGAATGTGCATAGCAATGTTGCTTGTATGGCTTATGCAAAAGAGACAGAAAAAACTGTGCTGAGAGACCTTAATGGTTTAATTTTAATCTAACAAGTCTAGTAATACCACTGCCAAATGACAGACAAACTTCACTCCTGTCGGAGCAACTAACTCTTCACCTGCTCTACTGTTTCGGCTCTATTCCAAAGAGCAAGATTAGAGGTGAACACAGACCTTGGTTGTAGAAGTAGGAGACCAACCTCATTCCTCCCTGAGGACAAGCATCCATCTTCACAGGCCCAAGAGAAGATACTAATTTTACAGCAAAACACCAAGAAGAAAGCTTTCCTGTTCTCAATTTTTAAATGATTAACAGGACTATTTTAAGGAGAAGGAAGCCTGAGCAAATTTTCAGTCTCTTTTCTTTCCCATGTGGCACAGGCTACTCCTTTCACACTTGGGACTCCCGGCTAGTATAAAGTTCTCTCAGATACATCTAGAACTAGACTGTCCTCTGTGTCATCTGGGCAGCCACAGGAAAGATGTCTTTCACCTGAACATCTTAGGCACTGAATGCTGTGATCCACTGAGGACAATGAAACATTAAAGTGCTTTTTGTTTTCTCTTCTTCTCAGGAAAACCTGAATGCTTTAAGGGCCACTCATCTTACATCCCAAACTGGACCAACAGATAACGTACTACTTTTAAAGCTCAACAACTTGACTTCTGAAACTACATGAATACAAACAGTAATGCAAGTTATGACACAGGAAACAGGTTCCCGCAGAACGTTCAGGTTGATGGAAGAGAAATAAATGACCTTTTACACTTGAAACGTTGGGCAGCACAGAACATTTCACTACTCCTCAGCATTTCTGTTGGCAAGGAGCAAGATATGGCACATAACTTTCTATGCTGGGGCTTTCTGAAAGCAATTTCTAGAGGGAAAGCACTGAGGCTGAAAGAGTATTAGCAGTGCCCCAAAAATGCAAGTCAGTTTGCCACTTACAAGACAGGAGGCAAGTATTATTTCAAACCCTATACAGAAAGAGCTGCAAAAGGCAGCTGTTCGTAAGTTCCCAGCTCAGCTATGTTTGAAGCCTGGTTTGAATACCTGAAATACTCACTACCTGAAGCACAAACAAAATGGAGGTAGACAGGGCAAAAAATGAATCCCTGTTGATGCAAAAACCTGAAGGACAGCTGATACACCTCATCATACAAGGGAAAATGTATTTGCTTTGAATTTCAGAACGGGTGAAAAGCCAATCTGTATTTAAGAGACACGTGCAATGCCCACAGTCTGTAAACAGACTGCAACATAATCTCTCAAGGATAAGCATAATGCACAAATGATCTTGCATAAAGGATGGATATGGATAAAACCCACAAAGACAGAACAAAGAACTTGTATGATCAAACGTAAAATATCTGGTAACTCCTCTCTGATCAGTAAGAGCAGAACTGAAAGAAGCCCTTAAAAACACTTTGTTGCAAATTCAGAAAGGGGAAAAAACACAGAGCCTAAGAATACAACAGCTCCCAGACTTCCCTGCTTGGATTCCCATTGCTGGGGGTTTTGCCCCAGTAAGATGAAACTCCAGTTCAAAGGTTTCAAAGTACAGCGACAAAATCATCTTCTCCAAAGTGAAAGATTTCTCACTTCATTAGTTTCACATCATGGAATCAGTCACATTACCCACCTAGATTACCTCAGTTTGAGTGAGAAGCTAGCCAAGTCTATCCACCCTATGAATTCTTGCATGGTCATAACAGATGTACAAGATCAATCAGACAAAAAAACCCCATCAAATTAACTGTCTGGGTGTGAGAGAGTACGGTGGGGCCTGCTTTTTTGTTTTAACTATTTTTACCACCTTGGTTTCTATTGCAATTTTCTCACATATCCAGCTTTTACCATTTAGGATGTCAGAACCACTATTTAAGGGGGAAAGAAAAGGTCAAGAGGATATGTTAAACACCAAAAATTTAAGTTTAAATTATGGAAAATGAGGATGAACACACTGACACAGGCTTGAAATTTTAATTGTTAAAAGGCCCCTACGGTGGGACTAGCTCTAGATGGCATCATGCTAATGCACATGGAAAATAGTTGGTTGTTTTTCTTTAAAAAAAAAACAACCCAAACCACTTTAAATAAGTCTGAATTCACACCATACACAGGTACATACTTAATAACTGTCTGCGTTAGCTTTTTATGAATCATAAATCAAGTATCTACTACTAAAAATCGGTATGTGCAACATTAACCTGAATAAAGCATCTTATAAATACAAGCTTTTTTAGTATTGCAACATACTTCACTACTTAACATACTGAAAAACAAGCTCTACAGTTAAAATTCTGATGAGATAGTTCTATCTGCCAATTAAAGACTACAAATGGAAAAACACTTGCTAATATTTCACATTACCCAAAATGCAAATATATTTCATTTCTGGAAGAAAACAATCTTGTTTATACTACTGGTGCTTCTTTAGACATTTGAAGATACTACACTAACAAAATACAAACTTTGTAATAAGCTTACAACGTGTACTTCTCCGAGGCAAAAAGAAAAAAACCTGGTTTGCCATTTATGAAGGAACATAACATTTATTATAAAACAAGATAAAAGATATTAGACGTTAAATTGAAACAAGGCAACATTAGAACAATCACTTTAGAGCTTTATGAACGAAGTGTAGTTTTAAACTTGCAAAATCAAGGTGAGTGTAGCTCTTAACATGCTGTCCTCTCCTCTATAAATGGGATGACGTAGAGAAGCAAAGCTTCAAGGTATAAGGGTTGGAGCCATCTGTCAGGAGACAACATAGAACAGACTCAGCATGTCATAGAATCATAGAATGGTAGGGTTGGAAGGGACCTTCAGAGATCACCTAGTCCAACCCCACTGCAGAAGGAGGTCCACCTAGATCAGTTTGCATAGGAACATGTCCAGATGGGCCTTGAAGACCTCCAAGGAAGGAGACTCCAAACCCTCCCTGGGCAGCCTGTGCCAGGGCTCCCTCACTCTCCTAGTGCAGAGCTCTCCTGATGATCAAGATCACCTTGCATACTCTGACAAGTTTACTTATTCTGTAGATTCAAGGCTCACACCTTCCCACCTACCCCTCTGGTGGCCTGCAGACACCAGAGGACGTGTTAGGTATCATTACTCAGCTATCAGCATTTTTTTTTAGGTATAAAAACAAAGTGATGGACTTGGTCACAAGAGAACGTCCATAGAATTCCACACGGAGCACTATACACAAGAATGAATTGACCATTATTGTTGGCCCTCCTCCTAGCTGGACTACTGGTAGAAGTGGTTTTCCACAGGCAATTTCAAATACAAAAGGCATAGACATTTAAAGAAGTCAAGACTTAGAATATGTTGTACAGTGTATGTGTACCTACATATTTGTAAAATACAGGGTACATACATATGCAGTTTTTAGCTGCAGATTGAGCTGCTGAAGCCCTTTACAGCAGTATCTACATGAAAGAAACCAAGAAAAAACCCATATAGCACTGTAACACTGGCTTACTTGGGACTCTTATCTGGTAGTGATTAAGTACAGTGAGAGCTTCCACTGCGTCGGTCTTACATTCCCATTCCAACAGACCAGACAGTGTTTTGGCAGAAGCTGTTAAAACAAGAAATACAAAAGGGAAAGAAGGGATCAGTAACATCTCCTGACAGTATATGCTGTTATCAAAACTGGAATTCAAATAACTCCCCAAACAGGTCAAAGTTTACTTACGTTTTGGATCAAACACTTTGTATTTAATAAAGCTGAGAACTTCATGATCCTCACATAACTGTCATAAAAATAAAATAAGAGGTAAAACTCAAGTAAAAATACACATAAACACCTCAGCAAAAGCTCCCAAGTTCCTGGAAGAGGCACACAAAAAGGAAAATACTGACTCTTCAAGTGAGCTTCCAGGAATTTACAGCAAGTCATTGAAAAAAGATGTTTAGATTGGTGACTTTAGAACACAGCTCCATAGTATGCAAAACAAGGCTCCTGTATCTGTGCTGTATCACAATAGACACAATTTTCTAGGCACTAAACTTGTTAAGAGTATTGTTATCACTACCACCTCAAACTAACTATTTACATGAACCCAAGCTCTCCCGACACTCCCATTTCAATAGAGTAGCTCAGAAATTGTTCGTACAAGCACGCCACTCAGGAACCAGAGTTGCCTTTCAGTCAGAGCTTGAAAAAAACATTTTTATTGAACTGAAAGTTCACCTGGGACTGACTGAACTGTGCAAACTATTCCAGGTATATGCTTCTCTCTAGGCAGTAAATATTTTGTGAATTGCAGTCCTAATTTTCCCTGTATTCAGTAAAGCTCCTCATCTTTACTTCCAACATCTCATTTCTCATGTTATTTGCTTCTTTTTGTAAAAAAATGAGAGAATATGTCAGAGTTGTGAAAATATAGCAGCTTCCAAAATGGAGAGGCTACAAACCTATTTTAAAAGGCAGTTTTCTTCCAGTTGCTATGCTGCAACTATCCCAGTTATTTCTTTTTAAAAGTAGCAGAGAGTAAAGCTAGTATAGAAACCCAAAGCACTATATGTCACAGACACTTCAGCTACCTACCTTTACAAATGTTTCTTCAGTTACACACAGGGGAACATTGTAATAATGCAGCACACAAGAGGGTGGTTGGATGATGTTCTTAGATGCTTGGCCAGCACTGGTGAAGCGATTATTCTTACTCATTGCAAAATCCTTGTAACTACTTGTGCCATCCTCCAGTTCAAATATCTGACTTGGAACTACTGAATGTTGCTTGGAAACACTGGGATTTAAGGAGAGACATTGATATAGTTAAAGTTTCATAAATAATTAAGACTTCTATACTTTGCATTCAGATTATTGATCCAACCGGAACAGCTGACATTTCTTTACAACAACTTGAAACAGAAGGAGAACAAGGTGAGTTGGATTTGACACCTTCCTTAAAGAAAGGACTGATAAGACACATTAGGGAATACACTTTGTGAACAGCCAATCCATGAAATGCCCATATGCTTTAGTAATAGAAATAATTTTCTAAATAGTAATCAATAATAATTGCAAATGGATAATTATAACTTCAACAATGATAACAGAACAACAGGATAGTGTCCATTTGCAACCTCATTCCACCTGCACACTGGTAGACTATTAAGGTAATGAAACGTATTTACCAGACATTAAGTCTCTTTCCAAATAACTTGACATTGTTGAGGTGTGTGACAGCTCTTTCCACAGCATATTCATCCCCCATTTCAACCAGTGCCGTGCCTGGAATAGTCTTCATAAATTTCACCTAAGACAGATATGAGGGGAAAAAAAACAATGACATTGCAACAAACAGCCAAATCAAGAGTTTTGTGAGTTATTAGGGATTTTTTTTAAACCACCTCAGTTAGGCTTTTTCCAAAGCAATTAATATGAATATAATAGTTTCCAAGTTCTAATAAATTATGCCTTACCTTCTCAATGTTTCCGTACAAGCAGAACAGGTTGAAGACCCTTGAACAGTTCATCTTTAGCTGATGCAACCCACTAACCATGACAACTGACCCAGAAGGATTTCCACCATGCATGTAAGAAGAGGATGCCTGGGGCAATGGATAAGCAACAAGTTCTGGAGTGTCCCGAGATCC
Source organism: Colius striatus (assembly GCF_028858725.1). NCBI lineage: Eukaryota > Metazoa > Chordata > Aves > Coliiformes > Coliidae > Colius > Colius striatus. The sequence goes on from NC_084760.1 coordinate 110,845,628, forward strand.
CATTCGATACCGGCTCGGTAGGGGCAACAAAGGACCGTGTGACCCTAAGGAGATGAGAGATCACGCTTTCATATTGTTTGAAACAAGTTTCACTACTCAATCTTGCATTAAAGACCACATACACAATGCACATTTTGTAGAGGGGGGAAGGAACATTACAGTAGTTTCCATTAATTCTTTCTCCAATTAAAAAAATCCCCAAACCCAACTGAACAAAAAACTCCCAGCCAAACAAAACCTCTTACACTCCTTTTAATGTTCCAAGTCTCTTCCTCCATTACTAGACAAGAAGGAAAGAGCTGCTTCATGGTATTTTTTCATACAAGTGAAGAAAGGTATTTCAGTAGTTATAAATAGTCTTTGTATGCCTCCACTATGCAAAATACTTGAAAGTATATCTATCAGAAGAAATATCCTAAATAAACCTTCAGCAGTATTTCCATGTCTACTTATAGAGCCAGGTGTCACCAAGAAATAATATTACAAAGTAGAGAAAACAACCCAAAAGGTTGGAAAAACAGATGAAACAGTTCTTTTTCAGAGACAGGGGATTTAAGTCAAAAGAATGCCTTTCTACAAACAACTCATTAGGAAGAAAGAGGAATACTTAAACCTCTGCATTCAGGTAAAATGAAGCTGTCCTATTTTCCACTATAGAAGTTTCACTGAGATACACTTTTTTTCCCCTTGTAATTAAGAGACATTACTAGTACAAAATACTTCATTGAAACATCAGTATCATGGACCAATGAGAGGATTCCTGTTCTTCCGATACAAAAATAATGTGAAATTCACATAAGCAAGTATAAAAAGAACCTTTTGTCCTTTTTTGTCCATCAAAAGGCAGTAATGAGAGGGAGACAGTGGCATAGGAGACAGACACGTTATTTAAGGTAGAAGGGCTTATCAGAAGAGTGAAAAAAGAACATCAGTGAACACGAGGTGGAACCCAGAAATTCTGGAGATTTGAAGGACCTTTGGAAAAAGTAGGTAGAAGGTCAACCTACAATGTAAAATATCATAAATACATTTGCAAAGGAAGAGGCAATATAAATCACATAACATCTAACAGTCAAGAGTAAATAAATAGAAAAGTCACATCTAACCGAGGACATCACTTTCCCAATCCTGAGGTCTTGCTCTGATACATGAGAGTGACAGCATATCTGCATTTGCAGATAGCACTGGTAAAAACTGCCGCACTTTACAGCACTAATTCAAACAAATAAGTCATTCTTATACAGTCACACAGCTGTACCTTTTCAGAAGGAGCTAAATGAGATGAAACACAGCCCAAAATTCACAGTTGTGCATGCAAGAACATCGGAGTTCTTCATTGCGTCAAACATCACTCAAGCTACGTTGTCATTTTCTAGAAGAAAACTGCTTTCCTAGTACACATGTCATTTTCCCTCCATTGCTAGGATGATAGCAATTTGTAGAGCTGATTTGTAGTGCAGTTCAGATTTCAGTGAACCACCAGGATTTTCAGAGCATGGACTGACAGCAACACACGTACAGCACAATAGTGAACTACTCATCCTGTAGGGATCCACACTTCAGCATTGACTGGATACTTAGAATTCCAAGTAACACGTAAAGAAATCGTAAGCACCTGTCATCCTTTGTTACTTACCATAACCATCATGTCTAAATGATGATGGATGCTCTCCCAAAATAGCTTGCCTCTGGCGGCCCTTCCCTCTGTCTAACATGTGGGAAGGGAAAGAAAACAGTTTAGTATGCACTTGATTTCTCCAGTTAAAACACAAAGCTTCTACTTAAGAAGCAAAACACGTAATTTGAGTCCTTGTTAATTTTACAGTTTCTCATTCATTATATGTCTAAAACCACGAGCTGTAACCCTGGGACACCGAAATTAAAAGATTGCCACCTGTATAACAAATTGCACTTAAGTTGATTGGGGGCAGTGGCCAATGAGAAGATGCAGACATTTAAAGTTTATGGAAATACCCAATAGTTCTCCTAAACAGACACCACACATTAGTATAGATAACACCATACAGCAGGATTTACCTATGTGTCTCTTAAAACAAATTTGAAATGCAGTACTTTTGAAAGACAGTACCTGAATCATAATATTAGCTTCAACAGCAACACATTTTCAAAGTGGGCTTCTTTCAAGAAGTTTCAGCATAAGCCAACAACAACCTGTATTACATGGTTTCATAATCAGTAAACAGAGAGCATTACATATGTGTACATATATATTTACAGAACACCTACTGATTTATGGGTGTGCTGAAAGGATTGTACATTGTTGCATTATCAGCAGCACAGAACAGTTCATTTGAAGAGAAACATCACTGAGTAATGCACTTAAACAACAGTCAATCCTTTAAGAAAACCCAGTTTTCTAGGACATAAAGTTAAGCAAGGGGTCTACATTACTGGAGGAAAGCAGTGCCTCACAGCCAAAGCTGTATTTTCTAATCAGATCCATGCTGCACGACACAGAAAATCTAAAGCTTCCAGATTTCTTTGTGGTAAGCAACAACTGATTTCTCACGATTAAAAAAGCCACACTGAAAAGATGGGGCAGAACATTTATCAGTTCACATCAGGAAATTTAAATATGACTGCTGAAAATGCCACATCCAGCCCAACACAGCTGGCTGTACTTCCCCTGGAAAACAGGAACCATTCACACAACAGTGGGAGATGAAAACACATGTGCTCTTTCTGCTCAGGATTTTGAGGACAGGTTCCAAATCTGGCAATAAAGCTTGAAGAGAGAACAGTGCTGAATGCCTTCAGATAGATAGAAGAAAGATTCCTTTTGTCAAGTCCTGGTTTTCCATCCCTTTTCAGGGAGATTCTGGTTCTTTGCTCTGGAAAGCAAATGCACAGTCCTATCAAGAACTGTGAGTGTTTAAAAGTGCATGCAGTAATCATCTTTCAGAAAAATCGGGTTTATAATTGTGGAGTTAAATCCTCTGAAACTGCACACAGTAATACAGGACCATATTCTTCAAATAAAGAATTCTGGGAGAATATAGTTTGGCAAATACTTCCTCCTCGTGATGGTCTAAGTCCACTGTTCTCGCCTTGCCTCATACTTGTTCCTCCCTTGAACTAAGTCCCTCAATTGTGCCAAGAGAAATATTTGTGCAAACAGACACTGATGAGAACTGATCTGTCTTAAAATAATTCTGAAAGGCAGGATTCATTATAATCTAGTTTAAATTTGGGGGTTGTCAGTTTTGTTTTGTTTTGACTCAGGTCCTTTGAGTCTCATGTATGCTGGCATTAACCACCAAAATGAATGTTCCAAACTACACTTTGAACTTTCTGGCTAAAAGCAAGTAGAATACTAAAAGTCAGGTGTTTTCAGTTCAGCCTAATGCAATATCGCTTCATAGCAGCAGGCACTTGTTAGGAATTTACTAAGGGGAGAAACACTATTGTCAACCTTGTAATTTGTTACCTTAATGAACTAAAAACAGTACTTTGAAAAAAATAAATAGACTGGACACATTGTTACGTGACCTGATGTAGGTGAACCTGCTTTTGCAGGGGGATTGGACCACATGATCTCTAAAGGTCCCTTACAACCCCTACCATTCTATGATTCTATGAAAATGGATTTTCTTGCTAAGATTTGGGGGGGAGGGTATGTGAAATTCTGAAAGGATTTATTAGCATGCCTGTCCTCAGAATGAAATCCCTTTGGGCTAAGATCTTGTTTGGTGTAATCAGTCCAGTTTATATTATGTGCAAAAGCCAGAACAACACTGCTCCAAGAGCAAGTTGAAGCACAAATATGAAAACTCTCTCTCAAAAAAACCCAAAAGAACAGAAAAATCCTAGTTCACTTTATTGACAAAATTACTCTAGATGCCTGCTTTCTCAAGTACATTTCAGTGTTCATTCAACTATTTCTATTCCTGTTTTCTAGACAAATGGATGCAGGTCACAGGCTGCCAAAGTAACAAAAGGAAAACAAAAGAGTAGAGCAAGAGTTCTTGAGAAGGAGCCAGATGTGCCTAAAGTAAGTTTTTCATTTTCCACTGTTTTCTCTAGTTTGGGGAACATTTAGTTGATACAGCCATATCTATGTGCAGACCAATTATGTAATGTAATTAGGTGCACAACATTACAAGTCGGTCTCTGACCACTCCAACGGTCAAAAGACAGAAGGTCAAATTAATTCTTCAGATATTTCAACTTCAAACCTTCAGATTGTTTTCAATGCCCTTCAGTTTCTTCAAAATCCATTCTTTCTTTTAAGGAAATGAGAAACAAATGTTTGAATCTTGATACAAGTAGTCAGGATGTACAAGCTGCAACCAATACTGTAGCTCCCTTGTTAACTTTTTACAAGAACTTCATTTTGAAAATTCAAGCCCTAAGTTTTTAGTTGTACAACAGTTTTACAAGTCCAGTGTCTCTGCAAAATTACTTTGAAAGTGCATATCACTTGAGACAGCCCAAGCCCTTGTTCTCATATAGCCTTTATAAGTAGATACTCTTGGACACATTGTCTTCACTTTTCTAACATCACATTGCACACATTATTGTACATAAGTTACTGAACACTGCACTCCATAGTTACAGATTTATTTTCTTTTTAAATAAACACTTTACAGGAGTTAAGCTACACAGCAGTTTATCTTTACATGTATAGTCATAGTTTCCACTGACATGAGTTAAGCTCTCGTAGTTTTTACAGCTGAGTACTTAAGAGACAATATGCCTGTACCAATTACGAATCTCCCTATTTTAATACTTAAATATAACTGAGGGGACCTATCTGATATTGCACTGCTCAGTTCCAACTATCTCCAGATAAGGATTAAATTTCCCTACTGCTAGACAATATTTACATTGTTGAAACTGAATGTAACTCTCACATACAGCAAATAAGAAGATACAACGTCAATATCAACAAGAGAGGTTCTTAAATTTTGGAAGTTCTCAATTTTTCAGTTATAATTTTAAGGGAAATAAGACCAAGCATACATACAAACTCAAACAGAATGGGTACAGTCTATCATGTTATTCATCCCATACAAATCTGAAGTACTGAAAGTGTCCTCCTTTAAAAACCTTGTGGTGGTGATGCATGCAGTATGCAGACAAGGTGAATTGCAAGTCTGAGTTTTTTCAGAGGGTATTTTTGTTTGTTTGTTTGGGGTTTTTTTTTGCTGATGCCGATGTGGTGCATGATGAAGTGTAGAGTCAGCCTGCTGAAGTCCTCTATCCTTCTTAATGCCTCGTCCAACATAGGGGAAAAAAAAATTATAGAGTCCTTTCCAAGGAGAAGCAGTGTGCAAGTTTGTAGTTTGTAAGGAATAGTCTGTACCAGGTTTCCTCTCCTCCAAAGAGAGAGAGCTGCTTGGAGAAATGCAAGTCCTTGAGAACTGCGAAGGTGCTTGGAGGTGTGGGCTCCTTGTTGAGCTAAGTAGCTCAAGCACACGGCAGTAGGGGGCACTAGGACTCAGGGTTAATTTCCTGGCGTGTGAACACAAGCCTTCAGCAGCACTGGCTGGCTTTGAGAGGACTATTGCCATACAGCCTGACCACGTATAAAGGATTTGCCATTAGTACAGTCAAACATCTACAGCGATAAGGTATGAAAACCTACCTCGTCGGCCCAGATAGGGTTTAGTGTAGTCCCAACTATCGTTGTCGTTTCTAATGACATTAAGTCGAGTTGGCTGTTCAAATAAAGTAAAAGTGGAAAAGGTTAAGTCTTGATTACACACATTTTTCCAGCAAAATTTAAAGAGAAGGTCCAAGCATTACCCTTGCATATTCAATTTTTAGTGTGCAGCATCCTGCATAGATATCTGCTCCGTTGAGTGCAGCCTTCGCCTTCTGGGCGCAAAACACAGATTCAAACATACACATCATGTTAAGGATTTTATTTCCCCAGGGGTCTCATTCCTCTCCCTTTCTTCTCATATGGTTTTATCTTCATAGCCTGCAGATTATTTCACTATTGTATACCCTCCAAGAACTCTACACAGACTTTAATATAAAGTTACCAGCAAGCACATGTGGGTTCAGCTTATGCTAAGCATCCGGTTTTGAGATGTAGGCAGCACATGATGAGACCATTCATAAATTACTAGGTTCTTCAGTGTGGATAATTTAGATGCAAGCTTTGTGCTTTCAGCTCATGCTATTTGAAAGGGGATATTCTGGTGGATTTAGTAACTTGCATCAGAGGACACAAAGAGTTACCGGCAAGTCTAAGGAATACTTGAAAGCAAAGTTCAAGCTGCATCATTTGGGAAGAGATCAGAACTCAGGGGCAGTAAGGTGTGACTTAAAATGATGCATCCCTTCTCACGGCTGGTATTATCTTGAGACTTGTGGCTAGGGAGAATACAAATTCAGTACTTACTTTACAGCAAAAAGGAATAAGAAAGAGCATGCCCTTTTGAGCTTGTTAGCCAAATAAAACCACAGAACTAAGAGGCACTTTGAATGAACAAATAATCGTCTTCCATTAAAAAAATACGACAAGCAGATTGCTTTAAATCCCCCTGTACAAGGCAGATCCATGTATCAGGCCACAACAAGTAGGTTATTTCATATCCTCTACGTACTCCAAGATAGGTTCTATGATGAGCAGAAAAATGTACCCAACTATTGGCACATAACAATCCATGATTTCATAGGTACTCAACAACATACGGTGTCAGAAAGTCTGAACCTTGCAGACCAGACATTCTGCACTATCCTTTGATATAATTTAGTGAAATTTTGCAAGTAGTCTGTATTAATAGTGTATCCTTGTGTTTTAGCCCAACTGCAGCCCAACTTCTTCCCAGGTGATGTAGGCTCATTGCAGAATTTAAAAGGAAGAGAAGTTAAGCTACCCAGATCTCTTAGAAATTTATACTGGCTAAAACTGTGGGAGCACATCTGTAAAAGTGAAGGGTACTGCAATTACCACTGAAATTTTTTAACTTCTCAGGCATGGCTCATGTTGAAGTTCACTTTTCCTCCACCCTTCTCCCCCATGTTCCATACCTACACTGCTGCATTATTAGTTTTCTTTCAAATTGCTGGTTATTTTTGGTTTTAACTAAAGGCACGTTGCAAAATTTAATTCAAAGGACAGAAGCATGGTAGTTTCAAAGTATGTGCAGGATCCACTTCACAACTACCCTAATCTTCCACAAGATGCAGAATAACGTCCAACTGTGCAAGCTATCTGATGCAGACAACACTGCTTACCGCAAACTCGACACACTATCGCAGTAAGTCAAACCACTGTCCGTTAGGACACACAGTTTAAGTCTTCTACACCAACAGCAATTGGTTTGCTTTTATGGATGTTAGGACAATTGGTTTTGCCTGGCAAATCCTCAGTGCAGCCACCAGTTAAATCGTATGATGCACAAATGACTCGCTAACACTGCCTGCCACATCAGTAGCATCTGAAATCACAAAAGAACTTCTCATGTTTTGGTACAATGCTGCCCAGATAACAGCTCAGAAGTGGAAAGTAATCAGTCTCTAGGAAGAGGTCTATCAGAGTTTTATAATCTAAGGCGTAACTGTATCAGACTTTGGACTTTGCAAACCACAGTAACACATTTACAAGTCTGAACATTCATCTCAAGTACAGCTTAATGCTACAAATACAGTAAAGAGGAGGATAACAGAGCAGGAGATCTCCTCAGCAAAGGGGAAACAGGCTAAGGAGGCATAAGTTGGTCTCACGCTTTGTTAAAGTCAGAATGGCAAGACAAACAGTATATATTAGAACTCGAGTCTGAAGAAGTCAAAACTGCACCTCTGCAATCCATTATCTATTTCTTGAGCATTGAGACAAGTAGAAGTCATTAAACTTTTGTGTACAGTGTGTTGTTAAATCTATGATATATTTCATGTCTGCAATTACTAGACATAGGGCCATCTACCAACACGGTTATCAAGACCACTGTTGACAATGTCATTTTCCTATAAAGATGAAGTGTGTAAGTACTATTTTGCCTCACAGACACATGGAAATTAGAAACTAATATGTCTTAGAACTTTTTTAAAGTCTCAAATTTACACAGTATTTTTCTGACAGTCTCATGTTAAATCCCATCTGCAGTGAAGAACCTATAGAGAAAAAAAATAAGCACATTCAAAAAGGATATTCAACCATAGCTTGAATTCCATTTCTCTTGAATATAACAATGCGCTGAACTTTTCCAACAGGGTTGCACACAGTGTACAAGACATCCTAAAGGAAGAAGAAAGATTATTTCAGTCAGATGTGAAAGTTCAGACACTTTAGGTGCACAGAACACTTCTTTGCGTTGGCATTTAATTGCCAGACAGCAAAGAAAAGGCTTGTTAACTTTTCATTTCAAATTTTCCCTACACAATTTATACATTCATGATTAGCATTTTTATTAATTAATATAGTACAGACAGTCAAATCTGAAAGACAGGAAAAAAACTTCTTATAGAAGTACTCATGCAAGCATTAGTTTAACAAGTATCTTCAACTTGCACTGCAGTAGTTTTACCAAAGCAAAGAGAGACAAAGTGATACTGTAGTTAGAGCACGTTTCATTTCACAAGGTTCAAGCAGCTGAGAGTTTTTTTAATTGTTCATGTCCATTTCCAAAAGAGTAACCAGGGGCAGTACACGATGTAAGCTTAGGCAGGTTATCAAAAAGAGAATTTCAACTGTATTCACCTGAATCAAAGACAATGCAAGTGGTTGCTGAACTTCTCCACTTAAGGCAGAGAAAACTTCTGACAGGAAACACTGGATTCATGCAAACCATGTCATGGTTAGCACTCTGTTTTCACCAGCATGTATTATAAGGAACCAATAAAATTGAAGGCCATCTTCAGCACTGTAGGGGAACCAAGCAGTCAAGGAGCAAAGCTCACCTTACTGCATATCGGGCCAGGCTTATGATGTAGTGCCAGGAGTATCCCAAACAACAGTCAATTAAAAATAACAATGGAGACATGGTGGTACCAGAAACTAGTCTCCAGTATGAATCTAGCCAAGAAAAATAGGTTTGTTTTAAAGTGATTATAAACCCACACTTAGAATTTCCAAAACTCAGGCTTGAGAACCTAAACAAACAGGAACTTTAATTTCTTGAAAGTTTACCTGTTAGAACAGGTTAAAACAGCAGAGAGCATGTGAGCTTTACTAGACAGCCAGTTTCATAGCTAAACCTAGAAGCAGCCAAAGGCACCGGTATCTCATGGGAACATTCTGCCACAATCTATTTTTCCCTTCCCTTCTTTATCTCTAAACCAAACACTTCCAACATGCTCACTCCAAGAACTTAGCGTACAACCTCAGGTTTATTTGGGGGATGAGGGAGAAGGGGGAAAGGAAGTGGGTATAGTATTTATTATTATGTTCCACAGAATATCAGAACAATTGGGAGGCAGAGAGGTAGGAGGACATGCTGGATTTTCTTCAAAACAAAACAAACACCCCCCACACATACAGCTGCTTCCCTACAAAAAAAAACCTAGGAGAAGAAGATGTCTTATGGCTGGCTACAGATGCAGTGGTGTAACTTGTGTCTTATATAAAAGCACCAAAAAACCCCCACATAAAAAAAACCCAAAACATCTCATCTCTTTTTTTTTGTCCCAAACAAGAAGAGTCCTGAAAACCTTCTAGTTCCAAGTGACATTAGTTTTCAGGCATATGACTTTCTTTCACAAAAGATTTCTTCATAGTGGTATAGCAGAATAGACAGCAACGACTTCAGCAGCAGGCATCACTTTCAGAAGGTCTGTTTCAACAGACAAACCCCTGACAAAGTTCTGTCCACAGACAAGGAAATGAGGAAACAGAACTTCAAAGAACTATATATGACACTTTAGGAACAGCTTTTTCAAAACACCAACCCCTCCCCCAACATAAACTGGTGGAAATTCAACTAGGAATTAAATACAATTAACTTGCTCTTCACTGTCACATCTCTCTAAAAATTTCTGCTAAGAAAGAAGCAGGTCACAATTGGAATGGAGGAAATGAAGCTAAAATTTTGTTGCAGTTCTTCTACAAGATGTCCTTGAGCAGACCAATTCTTCTGCAAAAACTGTACCTTGTTTTGAAACAAAAGCTCCTAAGAGCTACATAACAGTTTACTGCAGTTATTCAGACTTGCCACTTAAAACTCATTGCATTTTTTCATCTATTTGTCTAACTGCAGTTCAAATATAGGGAGAGAAGTGCTGAGGAGGAAGAGGTGGTGTTGGATTTTGTGGGAGTTTTGGGGGTTTTTTTAACTTAGTTGGTGTTAGATGGGTTTTTTTCTTTCTTTGTTTCATTTTTAAAGATGCAGACATTGCCTGAGGCATTCTTAAATTGTTTATTAACCCACTGGCCAAGTGCAAAATTTATATTTTTCTCCTCACGTTCCTAGCTGTTAGGAGTATAAATTTTCAGTTGCTATGACTCTACTAATCCACCCTGTCTTCTATGAGCTCTGATGCATGCAAGTAATTTTGGAGATCTGTCTGCTTCTAGTGCCCATTGGTATACTCTTAAGAGAAACAGTTGTGGGCTGTGGGAAGAAAGAGGTTGTGGGGATGATGGGGGTGGGTGTTGGTTAGTTCCTCTAAAAAAAGAGATACTGTGCCAGAGGCTTCATCCTCAAAATGTCCATGAAACCAACTCAGAAAGATGCTTCTGCTACCAGTTTAACTCAGCTGCTTCTGCAAGCCAAATTTAAAATGCACAAATGAAATGTAGTTTCCAAAAGTTGTATTATAGCCACATGCAAAGAATGCTTTCATTTAGTCAGTGAATTTGTTCACACAGCTCAAAGCAGGTGTATCTTTCAACACTGATGAAAAAGCAATTCATACCTTGCCATGCTTTTCTATAAAGAAAACTGACAGGAGAAAGAAAATTCATCATCCACTAATGAAACAACAGGCAAAAACCTATCCATATTCATAAGACAGTGGAGCAAAAAGCAGGATAAGGACTTGACTGCTGGAAGTAATTTCAGGAATATTAAGTTTCAGGCAATTTGCTAACACAATATATGGCACATTATACAAAACTCAACACTTGCATCAAGTTCTACAATTTCACACAGCCCAAACACTTTGCTTGATCCATACTATCCTATGTATTTCCCCAAGAACAAATAAATTACGCTTGTATCACAGTATTGAAAGTCTCCTTAAAGCAGCCCTTTGGAAATGTTTCTGAAATATTTCTGTACAATTCAATGTGTACTATAAGATCTCTATGAAAAATATAAGCACTCAGTGCATGAGAAAACATGCATTCTTAAATACCAGTAAAATATATCAGTATCATTAAAAGACATGCACTTGTGCCCTTGTGGCCAAGAAGGCCAATGGCATCCTGGGATGCATCAAGAAGAGTGTGGCCAGCAGGTCAAGGGAGGTTCTTATCCTCTACTCTGCCCTGGTGAGGCCTCATCTGGAGTACTATGTCCAGTTTTGGACAGAGAACTGCTGGAGAGAGTTCAGCACAGGGCCACCAAGATGATCAGGGGACTGGAACATCTTTCATACGAGGAAAGGCTGCGGGAACTGGGGCTGTTTAGTCTGGAGAAGAGGAGACTGAGGGGAGATCTTAGTAACATTTATAAATATCTGAAGGATTGGTGTCAGGAGGTTGGGACATCGCTTTTTCCTATAGTATCTAGCAACAGGACAAGGGGTAATGGGATGAAGCTGGAACACAAAAGTTCCATTTAAACATAAGAAAAAACTATTTTACTGTTCAGGTGAGGGAGCCCTGGCACAGGCTGCCCAGAGGGGTTGTGGAGTCTCCTTCCTTGGAGGTCTTCAAGACCCACCTGGACATGTTCCTATGTGACCTGATCTAGGTGACCCTGCTTCTGCAGGGGGGTTGGACTAGGTGATCTCTAAAGGTCCCTTCCAACCCTACCATTCTATGATTCTATGAAATAGATGGCAATATATTATGATGCAACTCTGTATGTGGTATGGCTTGATATATTGCAAAGTAAAATGAAAAAGCCTAAAGAAAGGTGAGGAAGATTCCATCACTGGAGGGTGATCATCAACACATGAAGGTTTCAAGTTTCCACAAAGGAAATAACTAAGAATAAAAGAATGCAATAAAATAATCCCTCCTATGGGGGGAAAAAAAAGCACTATTTAAACATTTGCCACCCAGAGGCTAAAAGCTAAATAACACTCCTGATGTGGCAACACATTTGGAAATATTTCAGAAGCATTTAGCAACTTAAACGTTTCAAAATCCTGACCATGTCTTCAAATGTATTGCAAAACATGTGTAAAACAATACTGCATCAGCTCGAAAAAACTTCTTCAAAGAACATGCGAGTTACTTCTACGAAGATATTGTCATGCTTTGGTAGGTGAGTTCCTGACTCGAATTAACAGTGTACAATTGTAACAAATAGAACACAATGGAAATAACATAACAGAGATGGCTCCTCCCTGCCTTCTGTTATTTTATTTTTAAAAAAGAAGAAACATACCACTGTAATCGGGTATAGAGGGTTCTGAATTGACAACAGAAGAACTTTATTTCCTCCAGATGGATCATCAGTGTTTCCTGGTCGAGTAATCCTCTTACTCGTGGAGTAGTTGAAAAAAGCTTGCTGCCCAGCAATGTACACAGGCTCATCTGCTGCAAATGTTACACATTTCTTCGCACTTTCTACGTTTTCAAACTCCACCAAAGCCTGGCGCTTAAATGGCATCATCATGACATAGCTGGCAAAAGAAATAGTACATTAAGTTCTCCTGTGTGCTTACTTGACGACTCCAAAGTCTTGTATCTGACATATAGGATGTGTTTTTTCTGAATGATTCCTAACAAGGATGTAAGAGGAAGGTATGACTCCCCACTTGTGCTTCCCAAACCTGGTCAGCACATTTCCAAAGCATTTGTACAAAACAAAGAAATGCAGCTGTAAGATAAAGAAATAATAAGCAGTTGTTCTCCTGGAAAAAAAAAATAGCCTAATGTATAAAGACATTCAACCAATACAACAGATAACCATTTACTCACTAGGACCAAAATGTAAAGGATCACAGTAAATGCACATTATAAAACACATTCAAAGTTGACACATGAAGCATCTTTGCTGTTGCTACCAAATTTAAAATACTATTTCTGCCACAAAGCTACCTCAGAGGAAATAAACAGAAGTATTCCAGTTAACCAAATCCAGACAAAAACTGGAGAAGCTTTGTCAGCTTATTAAGCTTTTGAAAAGTAAAACTCTCAGGCTAAAATTTACCATTTTGTATTCCTGAACAAGCTTGTGCTCACTTCATTCTATTTATTTAAGATGGTGGTGCAAGTATAATTCAATTACTTGAAAATTAAAGCAGTGAAAAACACCACTGTGATATTTTCAAAACCCTATTTGACTTCAATACACACATTGACTTGAAAATAAATGCACATTTCCAAAAAGAAGCACCCAAAACATAGAGTAAGCTGTCTATACTCATTCACCTTTACTATTTTATTCACAGATCAGTAATCTTTAGGCCATCTGACCTTCAAAGGTGCCTTCTCTGAATAACCATCTCATTCTAAAGGTCATACCATATGACTCCTTCCATATGACACTATAGGAAAAAGCATCATCTGCTCTGTGGCCCATCCTTGCTTTTAGTACATTCACATATATCAAGTCAACCATCCCCACGCTGTTCTGCAATTCAGTTTAGTTACAGATCATATTAAGGCCAGGACTAGCTGTGCTGCTCAAGACTGACAGTAGACACTAGGGCGTGCAGACAGTGAAACTCTGCTTGATCTCACTTTCCATGTACAGAAACACAATCTTCACACAGCTAGAAAACCTTCATACTTTACTATTCACTAAGCTCTGGCTTGCAAATGGCTATCATAATGTATTTAAAGATGTACAAGAGACATTTAAATAATACTCCCGTCTTATTCAGAGACATTACTTTATCCTGCTTGACATACCATATGGTTCCAAACTTTTCAAGAGCTTCTACGAGATCTGCTTCCACAACTGATTCACACAGCCCTCGGACATGGACGACAGGAGAAACGGAGACTTTGTGGTGACTTCCCCCAGCATCCTAGCAAAAAAATGACATTTCAGAATTCAGCACAGAACAAGGAATATTGCCATCGTGAACTACAATTAAATACTTGGCAGACATTACATTTACTCCGGAAGCAGCCATCTAAATGTACAAATCAAAGATATCTTAAATAATTTAACTTTTCTTTCCAAACAGATTGCAAAGTTCAGTTGCTGAAGTCTACTTAAAATAAAATGCTTTGCAGATTTAATCAATGTTTGGAGAGGCAAGGTTTTTCTAATATATATTAAAAAAACCTATTTAACACTTGTTTGACTTGCAGGAGGTGTTGAACCCTATTTAATAAAAGTAAAAAAGATAATAAAATCCTTGGACTTGCCCAATAGCTCAAATACTTTCTGTTTGTTAATGTCAAAGTTTGTTTGAGACAGGCTGGGGGGATAAAAAAGTAAGAACAAGGGCCACCAGTAAATGGAATGAAAGATTATTTTTCTAATGTATGCAGAGCTGTATCCTACAATGTAAGACAACGCCAGCACCATACCCTACTTGAAATAAACCCAACCTCCCCTCTAAGCTCTCTTCATACATATTTTAAACACCTGCAGTTTCTGTACAGACGGGCATGCTCTCTATTTTCACCCCAAGCTTCAAACCCTTTAACAGATTCAGCCATTAGAACACAGAATTCTCACTAGGAATGTTTTTCAGAGCTACTGTTCTGACTTCAGATACTCTCAGTTCCGTGTGACTGAAGAACTCGGGTTGCAATCAGCTCATCTTTCCATGCAAAGCCTGAAGTAGGGCTGGAATTTAACTTTATATATTCTAAGACGTGAGGGTAAAAAATGGAAGTAAATGATCCGAGCCAATAATGAGAGATAAACAAAGAAAGATTAGAGATAATTAAGGGCACACCAAAATGTACTGTAATTACCAGCACCCAAATTTAACACATGTGACAGCAATGTAAAGTTGATATATTCGAATTCAGCAGCTATATCATGTGTTTGACCTCGATGATCAAGTTTGACTGATTTTTCACTTTTTCAGAAGTAGGAGTATAGCATATTCTGGAACTAAAGAGAGATTCTCACTAGTAGCACAAAGGAGCATTCAGTTCCAGTAGTTAAGTAACCACAAAGATGCTACTAGTGCTCCAGACATTCCTCTCTCCTGTTGAGCAACAGATTCAAGGAAAAAACACATTCTAGATAACTCCAAATCGAGTCTCATGCGTTTAATTCTTGTGTTCCACACACAGCTCTTGCAAAACAATTATGTATTTTTGCTTTAAATCGAGGATTTGACCATCCCGTTTGAAACAAAAGCCAGCGCTTCAGATTTCATCAGACATCAGAACAATCTGCTGTGTAATTTTTTAAAGCTTAGTTTACATGTTGTTTGCCATGACAGCAGTTTAAGTGGCAACACATTTCTTTGAATAAGAGATGTGACAATTGTGGGAAAACACCAGTAGTGATATTTGCATAAGATAACATGTATCTTGAATTATCTTGCTACAGTGGTAGGAGTGATTAAAGTAGTCACAAAAGGTTAATACTTTGAACTGCAATACCTTGGCAATTGCAGAAGGAACAGAACTACACAGAGGTTTTTGTCACCAGCCTTCATGTTCTTTACCCACATACACACTATCAAAGCTGAAGGAAGCATCTAAGGAAATTGTCAAAAGAAATCTAACAATAGTTACTGTTTTTTCCTCCGAAGTCTATTACTCTAAGGTAATAGACTCTAAGGTGTTGAGATAGCAGGCACCTTTATTTAGGCTATAGAACAACCTAAAGTTATGAAATCAATTATTCATTGCCCTGCATACTTGTTACTATGTTAAGATCCCAGTTAATGCCAAGGGTATGCGTTTTCTTTTGTTTTCCTGTCTTTAATGCATTCAAGAAATCACACCTAAAAGTATTTCTGTCTAATCACGTGGCAAATATAAGCAATAATTTTCTCTCTGAAGCAAAGACTCACTACCAAGAGCCAGCTTACTTAATTAGCACCCACATACATCAAGTCAAGCTTTTCAGAGAGCAGATCATAATGGGACAGTGTTTCTCTGCCTGTACTTCCCAGTTCAATCTTCCATCACAGTTTCACTTCATGTTTCCCTGACACACACATCCCTTTGTATTTTTCAGTGTTAGCAGCCCATTTAAGCTTCCATCCTGAAGATATAAATCTTTCTGATAGCAGATACACTCAAACATTAAGGCTTTCATACCAAGCAAATCCATTACACACAAGGTCCATGCACACATGCAGATGCCTGCATTTCTGCCGCTGGAATTGCTCTCAGAACCATCAGCAAAGACAAATTCTGCTTTCCTTTGTAGTTAAAGCAATGCTTGGCTCTCCAAGCCGAATTTCCTTCTCCCATAACACCACATAGGGTGTTACAACATCTTTTAATAGATTGTTGCACAGTAAGAGATTTAGCAAGAAGTCGTAACACTGCTGCTACTGCAGTAACTTGTGCAGAAGCTCAAGGAACACAGAATCGTAACTGAATTGGCTTGTCGTGAATTTAAAGTTTCCACGTTGCACTTCAGAAACTAATTTATACAAATAAAACTGAGGTCATAAATGGCCAAATCAGAGGGCCTGGGCTTTACTCAAAATAGTTTTCTGACCAGCAGCAGTGAAGAGCAGCACAAGAACTGAGCGTAAGTCACTGCTGAGCCAGGGAGCCCTAAGCTAATGTTCACAGAGCATATTGGTGAAAGGCACCAACAAGTGTTACAGGCATATGTCTGAGGGCACAAAAGTCTTCACCAAGGGCAGACATGCATATTACTGTCAAACAGGTTTTGCAGCTACCAAGCTGCAGGATCAAGCAAGTCTAGAACGACCCTTGATTTTTGTCTAAAAGGAGAAATTAAACCACTAGACCACATGAAAAATCAAATGTGTCTGTAAATGTAAAGCATCTCCACAGCTAAGGTCAGAACATACACAGATCATTCAACTGCTGCCAGAATTTCTTCCCAGAGATGAAAAACTAAGAATTTTGACCAAGATCTCACAGTCACCATATCTTGAAAACTACACATGCTTCAGTTGGCAAACAGATGAAGGTTTCACCAAAGCATCTGCTCACATACAGATTAAAAACCACACCAGTATTTCTCTGCTTACAAAGGAGTCCTTTAGTAACTCCAGCAGGAAAGCCCCATGCAAAACTCCAACACAACGCTTGCACTCCACTAAAGCCAGAACAGACTAGGTAATGCTGCTGCTGCCCCCGTTAACATACGTGGCTTATATGTTTTCAAAAGCTCAGTAACAATTACTTGAAGAAACATTAGCTGGACAGAAAATGCAATTAGTAAATAGATAATGGAAAGAGACTTCCTTTCCAAGCACTGGAGACCAGTAACAAGGATAGAAATGGTTTCCCACAAGAAAGAAACTAGGAACATAAAAAAGTATAACAACACTGATAGCCAGCTTCTGTAGAGAGCCGAGATACAAAGGGAAGTGCTGACATAACCAAGTACCACAAACAAGTTGCTTCACATACATAAGACTGCAACAGAAGCAACTTCAAAGCATGGCTGTAGCATTTTAACACCCATTCTTCGGTGACCTAAGGAGCTCTAGACAACATTTTAAAATAGATGACTTGTTTCTTGCTAACAAACTATGATTTGCCATTACAAAAACGAAATAAGTTGTGATGATCTCTAGGATGATCCCTCCCTTGCTCACCAATTCCAGATAAGAGAATTTTTCACCAACTGTCTGCACATAAATCCATCCTTTACCCTGCCTCCACACACTTTCCAGTCAGCACGTTCACCTTAGTTCTGTTAGCTTGTACTACCTTTTTCAGACCATCTGCTCCTTTACTGTTTCTCTGCTTACTTCTTCCATCTCTCTTTTTCTCCTTACTGAGGAAGGCTGGCACTCCTCCTTCATATTCTCTCTCCCGCATATTTACATATACTGTTATTTTATTTCTCACCATTCAGATTATCTTTTTTACTCTCAAGTTTCTCCTCTTGCTATATCACTCTTAAATGCTCTAAAATTGTTTTTACAAATAGGACAGAACTGGGGAGGAAAGCCCCAAAAGGTTGCTTATTAGGTATGTTAAGTGCCCAAAACCTCAGCAATGCCTGTGGACTGATCTGCATCCAACTTGCCGTGCAGGATGTCAAGGGTAGCTTTTTTTACCACACCATAAAGACAAGGTGAGGATGCACAACACATTCCTCAATAATCTCAGCTCTGCTCACTGGGGATGGTCTGATGAGGAAAGGTTTTCATAATCAGATATGCAACATTTCCTGCACACTCTTCAGCTCCCAGTTGTACAACAAGATGGTGGCGCTACTTTCAGCGGTTTGCCCTACCATACATCATCCCTGCTGATCACACCTCCTTGAATTGAGCAGTCTCTTTCCTACAGAGGTACAGGAGACATCTCTCTCTCTGAATCACCTGGAACTCCTGTAGCTTTGCAGCAACGACATTATTTCCAGTACACAGTGAAGTATGATAGTGTATCTGAAGAACCAAGCAAATAAGATAACGTTACGGTACCATGGCAGCAGAAGAATATACCAACTTTGTGTATCCTAGATTGTTGTTGTTATTGGTTGCTTGGTTTGGGGGGCTGAGGGACACTATGGTGGTATGGTTAAATCACACCCCATTATCTAGAAGGCTACTAGGCAATCATCTCTTTTGTTTAATGCATATCTCTTCCTAGTACTCCTTACAATCGGGTCCTTTCAATTAGAACTGCTAGAGAGCAAAATATCTGCATTCTGTCCCCTTCTGCTAATTCTGAATCTGCCCTGAAGTGGTCAGGCAGTTAGGCAGTTAGATCATCCTTGTAGCTTTCTTTCAACTGAAATACTCTATTTTCCTCTCTACTCAGCATAATCTGAGTATCTCTTTAAAAAAAACCCAACCAGCCATCCGAAGCAAAACCGCACATAACACACAGCATCATCAGGACATTCAACCCGAGGTGCTGCAAGAAGTAGCTCAAAGGTAACAGTTACTTTTTTTGGTAGAGGATGATTTACATTTACTCCATAACCAATGCATAGGATGTACTTCATTTAAGAAATGCATAGATGAACAAGTCACTGCAAAACAGGTCAAGATGTGAGGTCTCTGCCATCTAGTTACTGTTACCACAACTGCCTGTGACAGACACAAAGCCATTGAGTTGCAAAGGGAGCTGTTTTCCATTTACCACAAAGCAAGAACTCTGCCCACCAGAAGTTACAGCAGAGTAACTGAGAAGCTGCAAGTTCACATTCCAATCTTGCCTTGCAGTAGCTTGTAGTTACATTCATGTATTTAGACAGCATATCTCAGTTATCCTACTGAAAATACAGGCTGTATTAATGCAAGATTAATGGATAAAACTGAAATTTAAGGGAGGGAGGAGGGATGGAGCTTGAAAGGCCCTCCAGACACCTTCAAACACAGCTCCTACATTCTCTCAGTGCTCTGACACTCTGCTACACCACAGTTCTGACTCCTCTGCCGAGGCTTCACCACCACTCAACATTGTCTCTGAAAGTCATTTTCCCAAACTCTCTCCCACAGAATATTTCTCCAAAACCATTTCCTGCTGCCTCTGGTCAACATTCTGGTCTGTTCTTGGCTCTCCATGCTCCTCAGCCCTGAGGCATGAAGATGAGGGTTCACCTTTGGCGTATGAGAAGTATCATACAGAAGTGGGGAAACAGGAAAAAGAAAAGCAAAATGTTAGGTTTCTCTATGTGGATCTCATATACAGGCTTCTAGGCACCCATTTGAAAAAATAAAAATCAAAACTGAAGAGGCACAAAGACTTATTTGACCCAATGAAGCAACCCCAGAGGAACAGGATAATAAACAGCCCAGTAGGTAGACCCCACCAACCCACTAGCAAGGTCCTACTACAAAACAACTTTTATGCAAAGACAGGATATAATCCATAGAGTGTACAGAGTTCACTGATATTCCAGAAGGCATGTTAAGGAACAAAAAAATCCAACACTGAGGCTACCAGACTCCTACCACTATTTTTATCCCAGTTACCCATTTTCTCATTTCTAATTCCCCATTCCCTATAGTTCCTCCTTCTTCAT
The DNA here is from genome assembly GCF_028858725.1 of Colius striatus. Classification (NCBI taxonomy): domain Eukaryota; kingdom Metazoa; phylum Chordata; class Aves; order Coliiformes; family Coliidae; genus Colius; species Colius striatus. Next base: position 110,865,775 of record NC_084760.1, read on the forward strand.
GTTCACTTACTCTTTTTCTGCTCTCTTCTGAGCAACCCAGGATACTTATATTTCTTCACTCCTCTCAACCTACCTTCATCTTTTATAAGCCAACTTTTATAAGCCAAGAACCTCTCCTTGGAGAGAAATGCATAAGATATGCCATGGAATAAACATTTCCTGTGCACAAAAAACAAACTCTAAAGTTCATATTAAATAACTCTAATTAGCAGATGTTGGCATTTTGCTATTTAGAACCTCACAAAAAATTACTAACAAAAATGTTCAGTATTTTTTTTCATATACCTTCTTTATGTTATAGGTTATTCTTAAGAAATCAGTTTGATCTCTATTATCAAGACAACTTTTGCCTCTCCAATAGTGGACCTGTGAATACAGCTGTCATTATCAGAATCTGTGACCACGCTATCTCCTTGAGGCATGCCGCCACTGACACAACAAGCTGCCTAAAAATCCTCATGTTCTTGACTACACACTTATTTCAGTTTCTTTAGTCATGAGATTGAGCACATGCCATTCTTGAAATCCAAAATGTAAAGTTACAGACACACTCTGTGCTCCCATTATTTACAGAGGCTGGGCTGTGCCTCCTGCACATTAACTGAGATAGTGAGGTCAATGTGAAGACAAAGAAACCAGAATGAAGGAAAAAAGAATGAGAAAAAAAGAGTAACAGCTATCTGATTTCATAAAATACTGCAGAAAACATGAAAGCCAAGAGCAGTATTTTGTTCCTTCTTGAAGCACTGTGTAATGTCCAGCTCTCATACATGACAAAGTTTCAACACAACTTAAGCAAGTAGAGGGATTTAATTCAGAGTCGGCCTTTAAGACAGAGCACACTGCTAAGCATTGTGTCTTGACAAGGCTCTGTTACAAGAGACTATAGACTTAAAAAAGTTCTCTCCAGAGATGTACCTTAGGTGCAGTTTATCAAGGAACTGTTGTACTAATTTAACAACTCTCCGTCAAGAAGTTTAACTGATGTAGAGATGGTAACAGCAAATGCTCCCTCAGCAACTGATCCCAGTGCTAAGTCCATTTTAAGAAAGTCTTCCAAATGTCAAGGTCTGCCATTAAATCAATGTTTTCTTGATCTTGGTTTTTCAATTAAGAAACAGAAAGATCGATCAAGAAGAAACATAGTTACACTCAACTAGACAATTAGTTAGCTGAGAAATCAAACAGTAGACACAAAAGTAATGTCAGTCCAAATTTACGGGCTGAGGACTATCTTGATACTTAGATATAAATTCATGACAAATAAAAGGTACACAGGAGAAAATTTAGTAAGGCAGCGTGCATTGTTCATGGAGGAGGGAGAGAGCAGAAATACCGATGAATTTTAAGCAGAAGGCAATTATTTATGATCAGCCTTATCGCCGTATGCTGCCAGACACAAAGGTAAAATAGAAGGATGGAAGAAACCCTCTGCCTCGCTTTCTTCCCCCGCTCGACGTTTCTATAGTTACACTCAGCAACAGGGCAAGCACAAAACTTGTAATGGCAATATCCCAAAAGGCAACAAGCTGCCCACGGAACAGAGGCAATCTCTGAACTGCAAAATCCAAATCACGCCGCATGTAGCAGACTGCAAGCTCAGTCCCTCAGGCAACTACGGCGAGAAACAAACAGCCGCGCACCCCGAGCACGCCCGCCGCAGGGAGAAGAGGGAGAAAAGGGAGGACAGGACCCAGCCCGCTTCCCTCCTCGCCTCTCCCGCCCTCGACCACGGTGTGAGGGGAAGCTCACCCCTACCGGAAGCGCCTCCATGCCCGAGGGAGAGGGCAGGCGGGCCCCAGCCTTGGGAAGGCCGCACGGCCGCGGCTCCCACCACCGCACCTCCCGCCCCGCTCCCGCCACGCCGTAGGGGAGCGGGGAAAGGCCTTCCCCCCGCTCCGGTAAACAGAAGATTGGGGGGAGGGGGGGTGTTACGCGCCCGGCCCCGGGGGAGGGGGCGTGCGGTGGGCGCCTGGCAGGCCCCCTCCCCGCGGCCGGCATCCCGACGCCAAGCGGTCCCACCCCGCCGGCCCCCGCGCGTTCCTCACCCCGCCCGAGAAGCCCCCTCCGCGCGGCGCGGGGGGCTTGTCCCGCCGGCTCTCGCTCTCCTCCGCGCCGCTATACTCGATCTCGCCTTCTTCGGCAGCGGCGCTGGGCTTCAGCCGCTTGGCCTGGCTCTCGTAGGCGCCGTCCTCCTCCTCCTCCTCCTCGTATCGCTCTCCAGACGACGGCGACGACATGGCCGCGAGAGGGAAAGTACAGCCCTGGCTACCAGCGGCGGGCGAGAAGGCGGCTGGGGAGCGAGGGCGAAACCTGACAGTAGCAACGAGCCCGAAAGATGCTCTACGCTCCGTCTGTCCCTACCACACACACAGACACACACACACAGACCGTCCCCCCTCCCCGCTCCGGGAGCGGGTCACGCCTCCGCGGCGGTCACCGGCTCCACGATTGGCTCCGAGTCGGGGAGGGGGCGAAGACGCCGCGGCCATGGGCCAGCGGGCACGTCCGTCGGGGGCCGCCGACGCGGCGACTGGCGGGAGAGCGCGGCCGTCACCGCCCCCTCCCTCCCTCCCTCCCTCCCTCCGTCGCGCGGCGAGGGCTGAGGGAGGAGGCGGCGGCGGGCGGGCCCGCGCCTGAGGGAGGCCGTGCCGAGGGCCTCGGAAGGCCTGGCCCAGCGCCGCCCGTCTACCCTCACAGCCCCCACCGCCCATTGTCTCCTTCCCGCCGCAATCGCCGGCTGATAAAGGCAGTGGGGAGGAGCGTCAGGGCGCGGGCTTTGGCTGCGTGGTCGGTTTGGCCCGGTTCCTAACCCACAGCCAAGGTCAGAGAGCCATGAGGCCGCTGCCGAGGCACCTCCTCACGCACAGGCGCTAGCTCCACGCTTAGCCCATGGCGCATGAAGAGGAAGCTCCTGTTTCAGTTCACGTGAGCCCACGGGCTACGTTGTTCATCGGGTGAGGAATAATACAGCAACAAGTATGCTCCCTACAAGTTGAGTGAGACTGGAGAGCGACCTGGCCAGTTGTCCATGTCCCCTGAGAGTTCTGGCACTGCTGTTTCTAACAGTGTGTGCTTATGTTCCTGGTATGTTCTGGCCTTACCAGTCTCTGATCCTTCAAGAATCAAGCTGTACATACAAAGTAGCCAGACCAACCCCATCAAGCTGTTGCTGATGGCAAGGGAACAGTTGTTACCAAGTCAGGCATATAAAGTGAGTGGGTCCATCCCATCCACCTGTTGATAATGATCTCTTCCCCCTCAGGCAAAGGCACTTCTTATTCCAGGACATCCTTTATGAGGATAGGTGTCTGTCCTGAATCCATATATGGTTTTTTTGATCAGTACCATCTTCGTGTTAGTTTTAACTAAAAAGCCACTATGCATCTGGACCCAGTGCATGCTATTTTATTCTATCTCCTATGATGTTTTATCTGGTTACATATCTGGTGTTTATTATCTAATACTTTAACTGGTTATCTGTAATACTGCACTGTATTGCATTCTGGTCAGCTGGCAGTTCAAAGAGTAGGTGGGTCTGCTCAGCGTTCCTTCTTCAGGGAGATGCTGGTGAAGGTAGCTCTTGGAGCTTGTGCCTGTTTGTATAAAGCAGAAAACTGTTGAATAGCCAAGGCTAGAAGGAAGCTGGAAAGATCATCTAGTCTAGCCTTACCCTGGGTGGAACTTAGATGGGATTATCTAGTACCCTGTGCAGTCAAATCTTGAAAAACCTCCTGCAATGTACACTCTACCAGGTCCCTGGATTCCAGTGACCCATTGTTCTCACTGCAGAAAAAACCAAAACACTCCTTATTTTGCCCCTTGTATTCTCCATACAGCTCATTATGAAGAGAGAGCCTCCATCTTCTTTGTAGCCACTCTTTGCTGGAATATCATGATGAGCCTCCCCCAAGCCGTCTCTCCTCCAGAGAGGTAAGACCTAACTCCTTCAGTGTTTCCTTATAAGTCAGTTTGTCCCACTCTTTGATTATATTGGTGGACCTCTGCAGACTGTCCACGTTTTTCTTGAAATATGGGAACCAGAAGTGGAGACAGTATTCCAGGTCTGGCCTGACAAGGATTGAATAAATTGGGATGACGTTAGCCAATCTTCTGAAAATTAGTTGAAAGTATCTTGCAGACCACCTACCTGATCCGTATCTTGCCAGTTTGTCAAGGGGAAGGTTTCCTCATGGATAGAGGCACAGCAAGAACACTTCAATGTTAGAAGTGGCTTACAGGACTTTGTAGCTGAATTAGTTTCTGAAGCTGTGGCTGCCAAACCCAGGTGGATGAGTGGAACCCTGCTGGAAGTAGGTCAATGGAGAATGGGTATAGCATTGTGCAAGTAATTGCTTTTTCAGTTGAGCAGCCAGATAAAAGGGAGGGAAATAATCAGAAGACAATCAAAAGAAATGTGATTATTTTCTTCTTGTTTTGGTGAGGGGGAAAAAAAACCCCACAAACCCCCACACTTGTATCAAACAAAACATGTTGTTCAACCTAAAATGGTACTTGTAAGCTAGCAAAGAAAGCAAATAGTTTGCTCAGTGAGGTTTTAGTAGCAGGGGACTACAGAGGTGGCTTCTGTGAGAAGCTGCTGGCAGCTTCCCCCTACCTGATAGGTGGTTTTAGTTTTTATTTCTCATTGCCATACTCTGTTTTGACTGGTAATAAATTAAGCTAATTCTCCCCAAGTGGAGTTGATTTTGCCCATGATGGTAATTGCTGAGTGATCTCCACATCCTTATGTCAATCCATGAGCAGCTTGAGTGGGCACTCAGTGGTTTAACCCTGTCTGGGTTAAACCACTACAGCTGTTTAAACATATTCTGTTATCCTAAACTCCCGTGGTAAAGGTACTTCTCTAAGAAGAGTCAGGAGCTGCAGTTTCCCATTCTGCCTGACATGAACTGAATCTATATCTCTCAGAGAGCTCATTGTATCTGCAAACACATCCATTTGATTGAACTTGCCATGTTTCTCACCTTGGGTTTTTTCCCAGTCTTTATTTCTAAACTTTATGTTTTTCTTTCAGTATTTCTTGTACCTATTTTTCATCTTTAGCAACCATTCATTACAACTTTGAGAACATACAGTCCACAGGGCTGAAACTGTACATACATCTGTTGCATGTGCAAATAGTCAGCGAGGAACATGCCATCTGTGAACATTAAACTTTCTTTTCTTGGCACTTGACATTTTCAATTACGTTACCGATATTTCTGCGATGAACAGAAATGCTTACTCGCCAGATGAAGTTTCTAGTAAATTAGTTTTCTGTGCTAGAGCTCTGGGATTTTATCAGACATTTACAGCATAACATTGCAGAAAATAACAGCCTGAGAAATCACAGAATGCACCAGAGTTACAGTCAGAAAATGGCATTGAAATGCTGCAATAATTAGATTTTCTGCAATCATTACATTTTCTTTCCCCCTCATGTATTTAAAATTACTTTTTCTGGAAAGGAGAAAGTGACTTACTGTTTGACCAAAGTCTTGTTTAGCGAATTTTTCAAGAAACAGAAAAGTTTCATCATGCTTCTGTGCAGCATATGGGCTCCAATGTCACTTGCTAGCGGCCCCTGCTTCGCTGATTTAATGTGGTATTTAATTATGCCACAGTGGAGATGTTAAGATATTTTTCATGTTCAAATTACGACATTGAGGCTTCCACTTTAAGCTTCTGGGAGCAGCCTTGGAGCAGTCATTCTTTCTGTCTGTGCCTCACACATACAAAAGGAGGGAGGAAATATGGAAACACCCCAGTTATGTAAGTTTGAAACCGAGCATCTGACTCAGCAGAAGGATTTAGCTGTTATGTTGCTTGTCAGACCTGCTTCTTTTGTATAAAAGAAACAGATGAAAGGTGCCAATATTGCCTGAAATAATTCTTTCCATACAATTTTTATTACATGGAGCTGATAAACAGAAGTCATGCTTTCGGTCTAGTAGCCTCCAATAAGAGAAGCAATTAGTGTTATTTGCTTACCGCCGTGCAGTCAAGTACAACCACATAATCACATAAAGGGCTGAACAATGGCATGAAGGAAAATCCCCAGGCCTGGTAGAAATGTAGACCACGTAATTATGCACATAGTTGGGAAGTACATGTTGTCACCAGCACAATTTTCTCTCCTCTTCTTTTCCTGCCTCATGTTTCTTACATCTTTTAGTGTCATTTATATCGCATTAAGCTATTAGCTCATTGTAGCGAGGAATGTTTCTTACTGTGCTAACACATTACACTTCCAGTGCTAAGAGCAGTGTATTCAGATACCATGGGAATGCAAGTAACAGCTGGAATAAAAATGGGAAAAGTTTTTCATTTGCTTGGCCATAAGGGAGAAATGATTAGAATGAGTTGATCCAGTAATGACATTCATAGTGGGATGTTTACAAGAAGATGATACCTAAAAATGATCTGGATACAACTTTCAAGGGGGAGGTGAAACCAGTCCTTTAACCATCACACATTACTGTGGGGAGTGTGTTAGGGGTGATTTTACACTAAGACCCTCTTCAGCTGAGTCAATGAGAGGTGGCAGAAAAATAGGTCAGCCCAAAGGTACCAACGCATCCTGTGCTGGAGGGTTATTGGTAAAGGTGCGTGCATGGCTCATGTAAGTGTACATTGATGGCAAAGGAGACTGCTGCTGTAGGGCTTAATTCTGCAGTTCTTACTCAGCCAAAACTCAGCTGCTCTGCCCAACGATGGGGTCTTGACTTGGAGGGGAGGGTGACATTGTAGAAAGTTTTGTGTTGATGGAGTTGACATGTTCAAGGCTTAAGGCCTCCCTTCCAACAGCGCTGATTAGGGTGGCTTTCACATATGAATCATTTCAGCTCATCCCCTTTTACCAAAAACTCAGGAGCCCACCTACAGTCAGTGGAATCACAAAGTTATGTATAGCATGTAGCATGCAGGTTGAATGTCAAATCTGCCATGTAGCAATGTGGAGGAAGGTTACATTGGTGTTCCTTATCTGCAGCTGAGGCATGAATGTGCAGGGGGTTTATTCCTTTTTTTAATTTAGTCTCAATAGCTTAAGAAATTAAGCTATATAATATATATATATATAAATAATATATATAATTAAGCTCTGACTGCCCTTCTGCTGGAAGTTACCATTACCTCAGCTGGAGAGGGATGGTGAAAACAACATACCTGGACAAACTGAACTGGATTTTTTCCCCCCAGTTCTTATTTTTCCTTATTTTGATTTGGGTTTATCCATGCTCTCGTTAAGGCTGGACAGCACTTACAGCTCCCTGCTACTTGCTACCACTTCAATCCACCAGCAATTTATAGACCCCTACATTTGGCTACTGATTACAACACTTCTGAAGCCAAAAACCAGAAGTACTAAACATAGAATACACTCGTTATATTGAGTTAATAAACACCTATGGTAGAGCAGGGGTGTGATGTTTGGGTTTTTACCTTTATTGCTTGGTCAATTACCATGACTTTTCTTGAATGGACAGCGTAACATATCTGTCTAGGCACTACTTCCTCTCTCTGATTCACATCACCTTTCTCTGCATACATACTAGACACCCTTTGTTCTTCAAGACACTGGTAATGGCGCTTTCACATCCTCATCCAGGGCTGGTTTTGCTTCTTCTGGGCTGTTGCATAAAATAACAGCAGTTCTGAAGTTTCTTCCTTTTGCTGGAGGGTTGCTGATCTATTGACAGGTCCAGAGGTGGACAGCTTCAGTGCTATATAGATGTGCCATGCAGAGGTTCTTTGTTTGCTTCTCAAAGCAGTTATTACACACCAGGTGAAATGAGCAGCAGAGCCATGGCTGCCTTGTTGCTAGAAAACTACCTTTTCCTGTGCCTCAAGTCAGTTCTAAGGAGTCAGACAGCTTTTCCATCCTGTGGACCTAAATCATGCCTTTAGCCATCTCTGACTCTTGCTTACAACCTTAACTGCTGTCTGTGGGCATCCAAACACCAGAACTGTTCTCTCTCTCTTAACAAAGGTGCTCTATTTTATAAAGACAAGAGATTTTGGAAGTATTCTTTGTTCCTTAGCACTGCATCCCCTAAGGAGGAACAGGTCACAATTCTTCATTTATATTAGGCAACAGTTCCTAAAAATGCACAGAGATCAATTTGTGAAGCTGGGGTTGTTTCCCAGAATCACCATTTGGTAAGCACCTGTGAAGAAGAGCCACCAGAAAAGAGATGCATTTCTAAAATAGAAATTTAATTGCTGTTCTGTGGTTTGCATCTTGCTCTTTGATGATGAAAACTTAACTGGAGCATAAGGCTCAGTGTCTAAGTGAGAAAATGTCTGAGAGCCAAGTGCTTTCCCACAAGTTATTGTATTTTATTTCTAATCTTGATCTCCTCCATCTAGGATGGAGCAGCACCACTGGACTGTTTTGCTTGCTGTAGCAGGAAGGCAAATTGGTGATGAATTTTGAACTGATTGGTAAGCAACAATGTCTACAGGGTGAGAGTGGGTACAATGCAGAGATTCCCCACACTGTCACACTGTCTGGAGATGCAACCTTCCCAGAGCATAAACCTACATCTTATAGATAGCTTTGCTTGGGCTCCCAGAATGGTTTAATGTACATTGTACAGTACAAACGCTTTGTATGCTCAAAGCAATTCTGCTTACTAAGGTCTTTGTGCTGTGTGGTACCTGAAGATTAGTTTTACTGATTATCATTAAAATGTCTCCACTTATTTGTGCCCATTACAAAGAATTTTCTGCTAGCTAAAGCCAAATAAAATGCTTTGTACCCTTTCATGTAGCTAGCTGCAATAGGCTTGATGTAGATCCGTTATGATTTCCCTATAGCATAGCTTTTGCCACCTTCCCAGGGTCCACAAGCAGGGCATTAGCACAAGGATTTTGACTGCAACAAAGGGAGTGAGTTGCCAGGTAGTGCTTCAGTTGCTTTCACCAGGAGGGAAAGACAAAAAAATAATAAAAATCCTACTTTAACTTTGCCCTAACTGACAATATCTAAGCATGTGCCAATTAGATGGCTGCTGCTACTACTGCTGCTGGCAGCCAAAGACAATGACATTGCAATGGTGGAGGAATCAGGCTCTGTGAATGCACTGTAGGTATCTATATGAAGTCATCTTTCTCTTATGCAATTGCAATACAATTCACCACCCGAGCTACTCTATGAGTACTCTTTTGGCTGGCACACTCATTGCCTGAGGAAATGCTGTTAATACAAGTAAGGTCCGTGTAGCATCCTTGCTGACTCTTTAAGAGCTCCAGTGACTTGGCTGGGAAGTTGCACGTGATGAAGCTTGTTCATAGGATGTCCTCGATACAGCTTCTTGGATGACGTGCTTCATCTTTTCACGCTTCACAGGAGCACTCATGCATTGTCCAGCTGAGCCACACATTTAAACAGGCTACCTACCATACATGGATGTAAGATCAGCCATTTTAATTACATGTGTGAGCAAACTTTCAAGATTTATTTCCTCTTACGACGTCTGTGTTGAAGAAAAGTTACTGCTGAGAAGAAATCACAATTATGCCAGCAAGAATACTTACCTAGAACAAACTAGTTCTCCCACACAGGAAGCTTTTTGCAGCCTCCCTGAAGTTTTTCATGTAGCTGCAGCTTTTGCTTTTAACGTAGCAAGGCTTCCTGGAGTATTCTGAGTCATTAGCATCTCATTACAAATGGTAAATATAAAACAATTAATAACAAAGTTTACTCCCAAATTAACCAAAAGGAAAAACTAATGGTCCAGAAATGCTCTGATTAATCATTCTTCAGACCAGCACTGCCCATCCTAGAAATCAAAAGTCATGAACTAGCCTTGTCCTGCTCCCTCCAAAGCTGTGCTTAAAAAAGCCTGAATTATTTTGTTTGCCTTGTGGTTACTTGAGACTGCATGTCATACTTGGATCATGGTTTTAATTAGGATTTGTAGTCCTCATGACGGCTAGAATCCCTCCACACCTGCCTCAACTCCATCGTGGATAAAGAAACAGATATTGTTACTCTGCTAAAACTGCAGGTGTTTGCCATGGTGAATAAAGGTGATGTAGTTCAAAGACAGCCAGTTATCTCTAGAATCAAGTAATACATTGGATTGATTGTGAAATACTGTGTATGCCTTTCAGTTTACTTTCTTTGTTCCTTAAAGCTTCTTGCCAGAGAAATACTTTTTTCTCCCCCTTGCATTTAGGATTTTGCATCTTGAATATTATTGCTACTGGTGTGCTTCAGGGACAGTTTTAAGATTTAGGTACATCACAGTCCACCAGTGTTGGAAATGCAGCCAAATTTTCTGATACAATAGCAGAAAAGTTAGCTCAAGAGTTTCATTAAAAGGATGTAGGAAATTCTCAGATTAAACAAAAAAAAGAGATTGAAACATCACAACAAGTTTAATACAGAACAGACACTTTTAAATGTTCTCATGGCTGAAGCCTGCACAATGGGGCTGTTGTCAATTAAAAGTTTGGCTTTCTAACCATAAAAAAAAAGAATTAAAAAGAAAATAAAGAGCCATGAGTCCTTGCAATTAAGCATTTCCAGATTTCCAGCACCACTTGTTTTCAGGGGTTTCCTTGAAGAAATCTGTCATCCTGTCTGACCCTGAGATTTCTGCGATCTTTAGGCATTATCCTTAGAGGCACTACATAAGTAATCTCGGCTACATCCCTACTGTGAGAGGAAGGCAGCCTGGGAACACCAGAACCATGCCCTCTTGACTTTCAGCCAGACTGATGTCAGCTGCAGGCTGGGTGCCACATGCCTGCCAGGGCTGGAGGGACAAGCTGAGCCCCTCATGCTCAGTGTGCACAGGCTCTCCCTGCCGCCAGGGACTCTGGGGCCATGCCTTAGTTGTCAGAGCAGTCCTGGACTGACCTCTCCTGCCCGGTCAGCATCACCCTTATCTTTTCAGGGCTATCCCTCCATAAAAAAGTCACCTGGCTTTAGTTGTACCCGTGCTGTTAGACACAAGCCTCCTGTAAAAACCTGTGGGCATGCTGAAGGGCACTTACCTAGCAGCGCCTGGGGAGAAGATACTCATGTAACTCCCTTCTTGGCTGCTTGAACTCACATTGGTAAAGCATTACACTTCAGCAGCAAAGCTGTGCAGGCACAAAACCTGTGTGTATGCTATGCCTAAACTGGGGGGGTGGAATCTGCACATCTGCATGTGTGAAAGGTTTTTATCACCAGCTCGCAAGCCAAGCACACCCTGCTCACATCCGAAGGCCCAGTTTTGTCCTGTGGTTTCCCCAGACACCCTCCCTCCCTACATCTTTCTGTGTTGCTGTACTCAAACAGGAACTGTGTGTGTTTGCAGCCTTTAGCAGATGATACAGTTCTTTTATCTCCCTTTGGCATCTCCCAGGCAGTTGCCAATGCAGCCGTGTACACATTTGAGAGAGAATTTTCTAGGACAGCACTGCGAGGCAAAATGCTTTCCCTATTTGTTTTCTCTCTCATCCTAGCTCCTCCTGCCCCCTGTTCTGAGCCCTTTTTTACATCCTTCTCCCCTTTTGCTGGCCTTTGTCTGCAAAACCAAGCTGGTACTTGGTGCAGGTGCTAGGATCATATGTATGTCAACCCCTGTCATGAATCTGAGCTGCAGTTGCCCTGCAGCCACTTCATGATGCAGGAGGGCAATCCAGTCGGGCTTATAAATTCTTGTGCCACTTGCCCCTGTCTCTCTTCTGCTTCCTTGGCAGATGCCACAAGTGTATGCTGTGCCAGCCCACTTGGCTACAAGCTGCATGAAGCCTGTCAAGCCAGGAGCCCAAAATGACTTGTAGACCCTCCCTTTTGGTGCCTTCTTGACAACCATGCAGAGCCATGAGCACTGGGAGTAGCATGTTCCTACTTCTGGGAAATGTTTCAGCACGGTGCCCTTTCAAGCAGAAGTCCCACAGCCTACAGGACTACAATTTAAAATGTCACTCAGAAATGTTCTGTGCCTGCAGATGCAGGGAGAGCTGGCATCTGCCAGCTGTGGGATGGCTCTGAAAGGCTGTTTTGTCTACAGTGAGACCACTTACCCTCTCCAGAGCTGCAGGTCCATACAGCAGTTACTTCACCAGTGAAAAACATGTTGAATGATACAGAGCTGTCCTCCTTGTTCACATTCTTGTTTGACGTGCTTTTGAAACTCTGGTGAGCCCCCCACCCGTTGCTTCGTGGGGTGCTCAATACTGAAAATCAGTCACAGCACAACCCTCAGTCTCTTTCCTACCAGTTTTCAATAAGAGAAATGGAAACTAAGTCCAAATCTTCACCCCCCATCAGAAACCTCAGCTGCAAGGCTGTCCTACCATTTCAGACACTGCTTTTATTTTTGAACCTTTAGCCCCGTGACGCATCCGCTACAAAGGTTAAATTCAAAATGAGCTGCACGAGCATAGAAAGGAAAGTCTGTCTCGCAGCATACATTAGAGTATACTCCCCAGCCCTCTCCAAAACAAAGTGGAAGTGTCTCTGGTTCAAGGCAGCCTACACAACAGTGAGCTGCAGGAGCTCTGAGCTATTATTTTAGCTCCCAAGGAAAGTAATTACTATAGCAACCAACACATCCGAACAGCTCTTTGGCTGCTACTGAGACACAAACAACTTGTGCACAAAGGCACATCTGAAACGTGCTGCGTAAAGTGTAGCTCTTGGGTTTTTTTTTTAAGAGCTTTGTAAAACACGCGTAACTGGCTCCTGATAAATGGCTGCCAGAATAACAGCAAGCAATTGTACTGTGCCATGATCTTAAAATAACTTAATCAATGGCTCCGTATGTTTGTCCCTGAAAAGATGAAGCAAAAAAGTGCAGGCTCCATTTTAAGGCTGCAGGCTGGGAAGTATGCAGCAGAGCTGAAGGTACATTCAGTAAACAGATAGTAAAATGGTAGGGGGAATGTCTCCCCTTTTGATCTCTGGACTGCAACCCCCCTGCAGGATTAAGTGCCAGGTCATCCCCTCAGGCTTACACAAAGTTTGTTGGGAAAAGGGGATTTAATTATAGCTGAAACTTGTGATATCTTGCGTGTTTTTCTGTGTCTGTGCAGCAAGCAGCCCAAACACACCCCATCTCTAGCTGCAATGCTGGGTAACATTACTGTTGCTATAAGCAAAGAAACTTCTTGGGCAACAGCAAACTGTAACCATGGGCTATTGCTTAAGTATTACAGCATTTGGAGTGTCTCTATCACCTTCAAATCAACCTGCCACTGGTGTAGTAACAGCTTGGTCATTTTGGGGCTCTGCATGCAAAGCTGTACCACTTCATAGTGCTGAGACAAACACCTGAGGTTTCCCAAAACAAGAGATCTGATCAAAGCAATCTGGCCCAGGAGGACTATCCAAAGCACTGTCCACGAGGCAGATACAGACACATCACCTCTCTCAAGGGTCGTGAGTGGCATTAATGTCACACTCCTGCTCTGCTACACAAGGCAACCCTGCTGAAAACAGAGGTGATGGATCTGGGTAACTCAGAACAGTTGGATTCTAGAAGTGAGCACAACACATCTCTTCACAAACCTGAATTGCCATTTAAGATTTGGGTTTTTTCACCAGCTGAGCCCTAAAGTCTTTCTCTAGGTCCGGAATAAATGGAAAATCCCAGCTAAGTTTAAATTAAAGACCAATTTATGGAAGGAAGTGTAGTGATGTCATCTATTACAGAAGTGCCTTAAGGCCAACAAAAATGGATCTTGTGATAGCAGGTACCACACAACAGACGGTTTTGGTTGACTGTAGCCTTTTAAGCAAGGTTGCTTTATTCTAGAGTGAAGAAAAATGTCTTAAATAAGTGCAAAAATGAAACATCCATAAGAAAATAGCACAAGCATGATGTGTAAAATCTGATGCCTCACTTCTGCCTTGCAAAACAATATCTGCCTCACAGGCACCTGGAATTTCCAAGCTGTTGATCCCAGGAAAATCAATTCTCTGTAATTTTTCTCACAAGAAGTTTCTTTTCTGACAGGAGTTGACAGTGCATTAAATGGCGTCTTGTCAAAAAAACCCACAAGAACCCAAACCAAATGAAACTCTTCTGTTTCACGGTGTGCCTATTTATTAGCTTTCTGGTGGAGGAAAGACAGGACCGTTCACTCACAGGCTGACTTCCCAGTTCACAGCAATCTCTTGGCTGATTTAGAGGAGCTGGGGCCAGGCGTCTTGGCAACATGTAAACCGCTTTCATGCCATGCCTCTGCTGTGCCTGCAGGGTCACTGGCTGTGATAGAGCAGATAAATCTTTGTTCCTCATGAACGTTTGGGGTTTTGGCTTGCAAAAGGCTGCTGCAGTACCTTTTTGGTGAGAACAAGGGAAGATGTGGAGAAGAGAGCTAGTGCACTGACTGGCTACGTGTGCAGAGCCACAAGGCAGAGAAATGAAACCAGAGCCTTGAAGATGTGCAACGAGATTTCTGAACACTCACCAGCTGTGGAAGTACCCTGCTGCCCATGTCAGTCATGTTCAGGGCCAGTACTGCAGTTTTCTTCTGGGAGCAAAGAAGAGAAAAATCCAAGGAGCTTGCATTTGACTTTCAGTGTAAGCAAATCTCAGTGCCACAGTGAGTAAGGCCTGGAACAAATTCTCTTAAAAATGACCAAAAAGAAAATGCAATGTAGTGAGATGCGGAACATGCATCGCTTATAACCTGCCACTTCTCTTTTCTGCCTCCCCCATTCACCAGAGGTAGTCAGGTAGGACACACAGTGGCAAACTATGAGAAATCCTCTAGTTAATGAAGAAGGACCCTTGAAATACCTTGCTCAAATCCCAAAGCTGACATTGGTCCACTGCCCTTATTGTTTCGTGCAAGACAGTGTTATGCAAGCTGGTTTCTTTTCTGGTTTATCTGTCAGCTTGAAAATTGGGCAGATGGTTCATGAACAGATTTGTCTGTGGTATTGCTTCTGCACCTGCACAATCTTAGATGTCACCAGGTCTTGAATGATCTTGCATCTGTGGAGGGATATGAAAAAATGAATGAGTGTGCATGACTATTATATCAAACAAAGAGTTGGATCTGGACCTTCTGTGCTGTGAATCAGAGATGTAAATCAAAATGGCAACTCCTGTTCTGCTAAAAAAAGAAAAAACACCTTAATGAAAACCTATTTTTGCAAAGCAGAAATGCTTCCTATTATATTGAGGGATCCAAGGTGCTAGCTTCTGGAAATGCTTTAAGAGTGAGGGAGCTCTGGCTGCCCAGAGGGGGTATGGAGAGTGCTTCTCTGGAGGTTTTCAAACCCACCTGTACACATTCGTGTGTGACCTGATGGAGGGGAACCTGCTTTAGCAGGGGGTTGGACTGGGTGATCTCCAGAGGTCCCTTCCAACCCCCACCATTTTGTGATTCTATGATTCTATACTGTGCATGTGGAAACACCTTATGAATCAGTTGCAAATGCAGCTGCCCTCTCTTCAACCTACCAGGGTCCTTCCTTGCTCCAAACTTTGTGCTGCTTCCCAGCCTGCTTCAAATGGGAAGTGGTGTTGATGAGCAGTGGAAAAGCATGTTTGCTTGCAATGGTGTTTTCAGATAGAGAGCACAAGTTGTGAAGGTGCAGAAGGAAACAGCCGCTTGTGTTCCGCTGCAAACACGAGGCCATCGTTCACAGAGAAGTACAGGTTTCAAAATCACCTCTGCTCAGCCCCAGCTGGGAGGTTTTGTTTCTGTCTTGGCTTCGAATCTGTAGTTTGTCTTGTCCAAAGGTGATTGCTGTGCTGGAAATGAATATCTAGTAACCACTAGTTGACTGACTCAGGTTTTTTGGTGACAGTTTTTGGTTCTTTGAACAAATTCTGAAAATGAGCCCTCATAAAGATGCAATGATATTAAATCACAGTGAAGTTCTTTTGCTTTGCACTTGACCCTTGCCAAGAGATGTCAAAAATGCGCACACATGTTACTCAAATGTTGCTTGAGTTTTCCTGCAAACTGAAATTGCCTGCAGAGACCTGAGGCAGACAGGAGAAGGTTGTTCAGATGAGGGAGCCCTGGCGTAGGCTGCCCAGGGAAAGTGTGGAGGCTCCTGCTCTGGAGGCTTACAAACACACCTGGAAACATTCCTGTGTGACCTGATGGAGGGGAACCTGTTTAGCAGGGGATTGGGCTGGATGATCTCTGGAGGTCCTTTCTAACCCCTGCCATTCTATGATTCTATGATTCTGCATTTAAAGAAATGATGATTTTTAATGGAGTCTGGTTCAGGGCCAGGTGAATGTGACTTGGACACCTGTCCAGCACATTGAATCATAGAAGGGACCTTTAGAGATCATCTAGTCCAACCCCCCTGCAGAAGCAGGGTCACCTAGATCAGGTCGCATAGGAACATGTCCAGGTGGGTCTTGAAGACCTCCAAGGAAGGAGACTCCACAACCCCTCTGGGCAGCCTGTGCCAGGGCTCCCTCACCTCACAGTGAAATAGTTTTTTCTTATGTTTAAGTGCAACTTTTTGTGTTCCGGTTTCATCCCATCACCCCTTGTCCTGTTGCTAGCTACTATAGAAAAAAGGGATGTCCCACCCTCCTGACACCCACCCTTTAGATATTTATAAATGTTAATAAGATCTCCCCTCAGTCTCCTCTTCTCCAGACTAAACAGCCCCAGTTCCCACAGCCTTTCCTCATATGAAAGATGCTCCAGTCCCCTGATCATCTTGATGGCCCTGCACTGGACTCTCTCCAGCACTTCCCTGTCCCTCTCGAGCTGAGGAGCCCAGAACTGGACACAAGACTCCAGATGAGGCCTCACCAGGGCAGAGTAGAGAGGGAGAAGAATCTCCCAAACATCTCCATGGAAAAAACAAAGCAGGTGCTAGACCTGCTTTGTGCCTCTTGTGGAGGGGCTAAGCGAGGGCATAAACGGAGAAAACAGCATTTTGTCACATCATACTTTGCAAGGACCCTGAAAGCTGTGGCAGTGTGATGAAAGTGGGGGAGAAGAGCTGGTGACACTGATGCTCTGTCCTCCAAAAGCCCAAACACGCAGGGTGGCAGCCCCATTCCCTGGCCCCAGCAGCACCTGCCTGAGCACACACACAACCCTTTCTCCCCTTTCTCAGCATCTTTCCTTCTTTCCTCCACCACCTCCAGCCGACCAGACCCAGAGGGACTTTGCCCTCACGGTGAAAGCCTTTGGCACCTCTCCACGCTCCACCACATCCCTCTGGAGTTGTGCTGCCACTCGCCAGCAGCACGCTGGGGCGACTGACGGGGAGTAGCCAGTGCACGGCATTAACTCCTCCCCACTCTGGAAAGCAATCATGTGATTTTTATGGTTCCTCTGCTCCCGGCCACCATTGCTTCCTCCTGAGTGTCCTTCCCTGACTGCTGCCCGGGAGCCAGGCTTTGGGGAGCAATGACAGAAGTGAAGAGAGAGGTGTTTGGGCAGATGCCGCCGGAGCAAGGAGGAGGAGTGGTGGAAAAGTTCATCTTAAAGTCAGACAGCGTGAAAGTGGAGATCCTGTCCTTCGGGTGCATAATTGCTGCTCTGGAGACGAAAGGCAGGGATGGGCAGTTTTCAGATGTTGTCCTGGGCTTTGACACTTTGGAAGGTGGGTCTAAGTCTGTTTCTTTTTAAAATAATAAATTAAAAATGAAAATCAGGCAATTGAACCAGCATTCCCTGGTTTATTGCCACAGTGCTTGATCTGCTTCTCAGAGTCCCTTCCAAATCGTGGGCTGAATAAATACGACCCCTGCTGCCTGTTCTGTGCTCAGTGGTGGAGGGGGACCAGGGATGCTGGTGGCTCTAGGTTGCAGTGTGCCCCTTAAACGGGGCATCTCTGTGTCACGCTTTGACTGGCAGTGACAGAGGACTTTGCTGCAAATCTGCAAAGAATACATGATCCCATCAGACTGTTTTAATCACAGATGTGCATGACTGGCAAGCTTGGTGTCCTGTGAAACACCAGGACTGCAGTCACCTGTTTAGTACCAGGGGGAAGCAGAGAGAGTCTGTAAGCACACCTGGAGACCACCCAGCCAGTCCCAATCCTTCTGTTTAACCTTATGCTGCTTTTTTTTGTTGAGGTTACACCAGGAAACACCCCTTCTTTGGTGCTGTTGTGGGACGTGTTGCCAACAGGATTGCAAAGGGGAGGTTCACCATGGAGGGGAAGGAGTATCAGCTCTTCATCAACAATGGGCCCAACAGCCTCCACGGAGGAGCCAGGGGATTTGACAAGGTAAAAATCAAGCTGCTGGGTCCCCATGTCCACCAGCACACACAGGCTGTGGTGTTGTGGCAAAAAGATGTGACATCTTTAGTCCTGAGCCTTCAGGGTTTTCTGATGGTTATTGAGTTGAATCAGCACCCAGGAAGTGCTGTGAATGCAGGAATGGGGGGAAGTGAGCTGCTGGGTTGGTGTGTCTTTGCCTGGATGGCTTAACAGAGCACACTTATGTCGTCCTCAGGGGCCATGCAGAGGGTTGCTGTGCTTCCTCTGTGTTACTGCAGCCCTGAGGCCTCTTGAGCCCTCTGACAGGGTTGTCCTGGGGTGAGGTGCTGCTCCCATAGAGCCTGGATTAGGACATGGCAGTGAGGACTCAGCCTTATGCATGATGCAGGCTCCCAAGGAGCCAGCCACGTGGCTCCAGAGTGGGTGCTGTATTCCCAGTGCTCAAAGTTTCCTGGGGAACAGTGATCCAAGCAGACTCATTTGCACTTGTGTTTTAAAAGCTGTTACCTGCCCATAGGTCATGGGTTTGCAAAAAACTGAATATCATTGCTGTTTGCTTTTGACAGCACTCCCAGGTAAGGGGAGAGAAGAGTGGTGCTGCAGGTTCAGTGAGGTTCCTGCATAATCCCCTTAGGTGCCACTTTCATCCCATTGACTGCATACCCTGGGCTCTCACTGACTCACAGCCAGCAGGTGACTAGATCAGGCCTGCAAAATGCCCCAGCAGCACTGTATTCCCTCCCCAGCCCTTCCCCGTGACCTTCAGAGATAAAATAACCTTTCCCTAGCCCCAGGGCACTCAACCCTTCCCATCTTCTCCCAAGAGCTGCTGCTGAAGTCCAGATACAAGTGGTAAGAGCAATGGAGCATCTCCCTTTAAAGCCTTGTTGGTAACCCTGCTGGTTGCACAGCAGGCTCAGAAGTCTGTGCTTTCCTGAAGCCTTGGGCTTTATCAGATCAAATGCATTTGTAACCAGCAAGTAGCTGGCCCACCTTTTCCCTAGAGGAATATGCTGGTGCAGCTGCACTCCTAGGTTAATGTTTATTTCGTGAAAGGGCATCCAGGCTGATGGGGCAAAAGTCATCGTGTCTGGATAAAAGCTCATTTCTGGGCAGTGAGTGGGAACCAGCATGAGACTGAGATCAAATGCTCCTCAGCAGCCTTAGAAAACAAAGGGAGTACAGTGGTGACCTTTCTATTGTACCCCCAAAGAGGACAATTTGGTTTAAAGTTTCTGTATATCTCCTGACCTCCTGTGATCTGGAGCTGAAAACATCCGCTCCTCTGCAGCCAGGGCTTATAGGCTGTCTTGTGCAGATGGGGGACGTGGTCTCTTCCCCCTGCTTGCTGGGGACAAGGCAGTGGCATCTTCCAGCTAGGGCTTCATGTCCTCCAGCATGTTTGGGCACCTGCTTAAGACCCCGCCAGCCAGGTAACAGTCACTGTGCAGAGACTTGTGGTCAGCTGTAGCTGGCTCTTGGCTATGACTATCTTGGCCATTTTGTCAGTTTATTTTAAACCTTGCAGACCTTGGTGCTGTGGTCAGTGTGTGGTCTGATGAGAAGGGAGCTTGCAGCCATGCTTATGTAGCGACACTATCTGATCACCCTGCTAGGGGACTGGGAGACTTTTGAAAATAACCCTTTTATCTTTAAAAAATAGTCACATCTTTCTGCTGACTTTCCTTTATCACCTTTTTCTTCTAAGAACTTAAATAGAAACTCGTATATAAAACCACAGCATCCCACAGCAGTGGGAGCTGCAGTCGAACTGCACTCAGCTGCCTTTCAGCCTGTTTATCACATTTGGCACTCTCACTTCCCCTCTTTGGTGGAAATGTTGGCTTTTGACAAGTGCCCCGAGTTAGTGATCTCTGCACAGGACATGAAAGGGGTGATGTCAGAAGTATTACCTGGCCCCTGCACCTAGATCTGTCCTCTTTGATTAGACAGTAACTGTTACTTAGGTAGATGGAAAGCTTCAGAGACTGGGCACCTTGTCTCTTGTCACACATCCGTCCTGCGAGGGGCTGACTTTTGCTTAGCACCAGTTCCATGATCAAACAGTCTGGTTGAGCAACTAAGTTTACCATGTGCTCGTGAGTGAAGCAGGTTTGGCTCCAAGCAGAGCTCTGGTCTCTGGCAGGGGCAAGAAATGGAGAAGTCCCAGTTTTCTGGATCAACGCTGATGTGTGGATGTACTTGTCAACACATCTGGTAGTATTAACCCAATCCCAGCTCCTAAGCAGGAGCTCCCAGTGAGTACTTACATCGTCCCAGAGCCAGCCCTGGGTTAGCTGAGGGAAGGGCAGCAGCTCATTGAGGAAATCCACAGGAGGGGGGATATGTCCGGCTGCGAGGCAAAAATCTAACGTGTGGACCCTCTTAGGCTGGGACAGAACCCCATCAGAGCAAACTGTCTCATGGGGCTGCTCACTGAAAAAGTGTTTGCTGCTGCTGGCCCTGGCTGACCAAGAGCAGGCTGGTGCTTGTGTTTTCTCCCACTTCCCTTTTTCAACAAGAGGATATTGGGTTTTAGTCTCTCATAGGGAGAAAAAGATTGGGCTTTTGAATGCGTTTTTTTTAATCCTAGGACAAAAGAGATGATTGTGTACTTTTTGTCCCTGGGTTCAAGCCCAGCCTGGGGCAGGAGAGAAGGGCATGGCATTTCCCATGACTGTCCCACCAATGGCACGCTCCTTGCAGGTTCTCTGGAGCCCCCAGGTCCTTCCCAACGGTGTCTGCTTCTTCCGGCTCAGCCCCGACGGTGAGGAAGGTTACCCTGGGGACCTGAAGGTCTGGGTGACCTACACGCTCAGCGGTGGCGAGCTGGCCATCAACTACAGAGCCCAGACCAGCAAGACCACCCCCATCAGCCTGACAAACCACGCATACTTCAACCTTGCAGGGCAGGTAAGCAATGGGGAGATGAACCCCATGGAGAGAGGCACTGTGCAGGGAAAGCCTGGGAATCTAGGGAATGATCCATCAGCTTCCCATGGGATCATTGGGACCAACGTGCAGGTCTGGGGACAGAGAACGCTCCTGGGGACACAGCGATGGGAGTTGTCTCTCTACATTATGGGCTGTGTGCACATAGACCTCCACTGAGGATGAGTTACCCCAGTGCATTGTGAACAGAGACATCCCAATTATGTGTGTAACTGGGGAGTTTCAGCCTCTCCTGGTCCCTTGGTGAGATTGTGAAGGAGGTGCAGAACTAGCATTCCGTAGTGATGGACTGGCCTTTCTTAGCTGTCCTTGATTGGTACTAAACACGAGCCAGCAATGTGCCCTCGTAGCCAAGAAGTCAAATGAAATTCTGGGATGCATCAGCAAGAGTGTGGGCAGCAGGTAGAGGGAGGTTCTGCTCCCTCTCTACTCTGCCCTTGTGAGGCCTCATCTGGAGTCCTGTGTCCAGTTCTGGGCTCCTCAGCTCAAGAGGGACAGGGAACTGCTGGAGAGAGTCCAGCGCAGGGCCACCAAGATGATCAGGGGACTGGAGCATCTTCCTTATGAGGAAAGGCTGTGGGACCTGGAGCTGTTAAGCCTGGAGAAAACTGAGGGGGGATCTCATTAACACAAGTATTTGAAAGGTGTACGTCATGGGAATGGGGCAACACTTTTTCTATAGTGTCCAGTGATAGGACAAGGGGTAATAGGATGAAGCTGGAACACAAAAAGTTCTACTTCAACTTAAGGAAAAACTTATTTGCGGTGAGGCTGAGGGAGCCCTGCCACAGGCTGCCCAGGGTGAGTGAGAAGTGTCCTTCTCTGGAGGCATTCAAATCTCACCTGGACACATTCCTGTGTGACCTGATCCAGGTGGTCCTGCTTGAGCAAGGGGATTGGACTAAATCTTTAGAGGTCCCTTCCAACCCCTACCATTCCATGATTTTGTAATTCTGTGCTTCTGGGACAGTGTACTGAACCCTTGCATGGATAGTGCAGCTGAGATCAAGGTCTGTAGTGCCAGCCAGAGTCAGCACAGCACCAAAATACTGAGGTCAGATTGGAGAGGAACGTTACGGAAAGGGATGTAAGGCACTGAAGGTTGCAGAGCAGGACTGTAGCAGGATGCAGAGAGCTCCCACAAACCAATCCAGGGTCCTGCCAACTAGATGGGCACTGTATTGTATATCACCATGTTTATAGCTCATCTTGAAGGAAAAGGATCTGTTAAATAAAATGTTTCTGGGCAGAGCAAGAGGATGGGACAGTGCAGTCACACTTGTATGTGAGACCAAGACCCTCAAAAGTGTTAGTGAGGGACATCCCAGCCCCTCCATGCAGTTAGTCTGCTCAGGCTGCTGCTCAAATCATGGCTGTGCAGTTGTTGGTTTACCATTCGTATGTCCTCCTGGGGCTATGGTAATACCAACACCTACAGTGTGCAGCTCAGGCACGTTTCTAGAGGAATGAGAGACCTTTGGGCATGAAATTGCTGCTTAGATTAGACAGCACATGCAGGCTTAGCTCCACTCCCAGCCCATCAGGCTGCCTGCCAACATCCCTGGGGCTGCGGGAGAGGAAGAGGAGCACAACCCTGTCTGATGCTTAAGAGAAGCCAGGAGCATGGATTGTGTTTCCCCACTCTTTCCTCTTTTGCCAGGCTCTGTGCTCAGCAGCCAGCATATTTTGGCTAGTTGGTCTGCAGGGTGGCAGTGCTTGCTGAGGTGCAGGTTCAGGCAGATAATTTCAGCCCTGCAGGATTTACGGCCCTCATGTCCTGTGGGAGATTGTTCCTCCAAGGCACTACCAGCTCAGCTGTAACACCACTGTGGGCAGTCAGTTCCCTACAGCTGCTCGAGCAGTGGAGGGGCCATTGCAGGAACACCAATGGCTGCCATTCTCCTGCAGGGCTCACGGGATATCTACGACCACGAGATTTCGATTGAAGCAGATTCCTACTTGCCTGTGGACGACACCAAGATCCCCACGGGTAGGTGGTGTGATGCCCAAGGTGGGGGAGATGGTAGTACAGAGGAGTGTTTGTGGGTGTGGGGGAACAGCACTGCCTGCCTGGCAAAGGGGGGACACTCTGGGACTCCTGGCTCATGGGTACAGTTCCACAGCACCTGGGCAGAGTGGGCAGAGCCTGGTAACAGGGACTATAACCAGCACCAAGCCTGGAGAGCTGGTGGACCCGAGTCTGTCCGGTGGGTGCAGGCAGGAGCAAGAGCCAGAAGCAAGTGAATGTGAGGCTGCAACATGTGTCTAAGGGGCCCATCCAAGAGAGAAGCTCTGTACACAGGATCCAGGCCTGTCCCTCCAGACCTGTTTGTCCGGCATTTCTCTGCAACACGGTTCCCAGAGCCAGTAGGACCACTAGGCACACCAGGATGTGGTCAGCCTCCCAGATCTGGAGGGCAGCTCTCAGGCCCAGCACTGAGATCTAGAGCTGCAGGGAAGGATCCCTGGTACCCAGGAGCCCAGCATCATCCTTCCCTGCAAGGGCTGAGCCATCAGGCCCCTCATTGGGATGGGACAGCTGGGAGGCTGAAGACACAAACCCAGCACTTTTGCATATTCAGTGTCCTGCATGGATAAAACAGGAAAGTCAGACGAAGAAAGCAGCATGAAAACAAGCTAAGCAGGTTATTTAAACAGAGGTGGCATTGCTGCTGTCTCCAGCCTCAGCACAGAGCAGCAACCTGGCAGCCTCTTGCACCTGGTCTTGATTTAGGGGTTAAAAAGGAAAAAAACAGGGCTTTTGAGTTGTCTTTTATATGTTGTTGTCCCCCACCACTACCACTCTGTTCCTTCCTTTAAACAATCGAGCTGCTAAATTAGATAACCTGATCAAGCTGGGACGGGGAACACGTTTCCTTTACTTGCAGGAGAGGCAGCATCAAACACACACACTTGGTGCCACTGCTGACAAGGAGGCACCTTGCTCTGGGGGGCTTCACCCCAGCCCTCCCACTGGGCTGGCCCAGCACCCACTTCTCACTTGGCACAGGTGACTGCGCTGGGTGCCGGCAACGGTCGGGCTAATTGCAAAATGAATCCAGCACCTGGTTTTGTTGGGTTTGAGAATGAAAAGCACTGTTAAAAAAAAAACCAAGAAAAAGAGCCACTTTTGGCTTAGTTTTTGAAAAAAGCAAAAGATTTGCCCCTAAATAATGGCTTTTCATTCAGCCTGACTGGTTTAGAGGAACGGAAGCCATGGGAGTGCAGATGCTGAGCTGTGGCAGGCGAGGGTGCCGGGCTGGGGGTTGCTGGAGGACACAGCAGTGATGGGAGCACCAAGAAGCCAGTTTGAGGCATAAATGCTACGAGGGCTGCACTCCTGCATGCAGTTAACATCAGCAGAAGAGAAACTGAATGTGGTGTGACATATGTGCCCCAGGGCTGTGGGAGCCTGCGGAGCAGGAGCAGTTTCTGGTAAGCGTAGGCTGTGCTGGAAATGGCAGGGCTCATTTTCCCAGTGCTCTTGCAGGCTGCTTTGCTGATTGCACCATCTAACTTCAGGAGGGAGAGGAAGAGAGGCTTGAAAACGCCAAAAAAGAGAGAAGAAAACAAGCAAGTTTTTTAGCTCAGATACCTGCTAAAACCCAGAGTTAACATCTGTGTTGATGAACACAAACCGCTGTGCATGCATGGGCTTGCACCCGAGGAGTGGGTCTCCCTGACTGGGTGGTTTTTGCTCAGCTTAAGGCCATACCAAACCCACTGCCCTGCTTCCCCCAACTGCTTTGACCATGGAGCTGTGACTGGCTTGCAGCCTCTTGCTTTTTGTAGTTCACTTGTGGTGTTTTGGGTAAATGTAGCTTTGGAAGCTGATAAAATTGTGTATAGTCTTAGCCATGGGGTGAAATTGAGATCTGTGCAACTAGTAAAGACAGAGCCCTTGTGTGCAGTGGCTGCTGTGTGTTACCTAAGTGCCTAAATCAGAACGGTTTGGTTTTTCTTTTTAAGGTGTTTTTCCACCCCGCAGCTGAATTCAACAAATGCGCTCCTTTTAGATAGGATCAGAAGCCACAGAAATGTGCTGCTTGTCAGGTGGAGACTGATGCTTCTGAAGGTTTGCAGGGAGGAACGGGTGCAGAACCACAGCTGAGGGCACACAGCTGCGAGGAGCAGAGCACAGCACGTGGGGCTGGCACGAGCACCAAAACCTCTCCCTTTAGAGAGGGGTTGGAAAGTGTGACTTTAGGGAAAATTCCCTTCCCTTCCCTCTCTTACCTCCTCCATGCAAACCCCCTTGCCTTTGGGTTGGGATGGCTGTGTTCTGCACTGTGTTTAGGATGTTTCAGGGTTGTTCCCACTGGAACAGCTTTGTTACAGGATGCTGCATCTCCACATCAGACCTTAAAAATTAAGACGCGAGGGAAAATGCTAGTTTTATGGCCTTAAACCTTTTTTTCCCTTAAACAAAGCCTTGAGGCAGAAGGGAACTGGTCTCAGTATACAACCCATGTTCACCATCCCATCAAGTGGGCCACCTTTGTGGCCATCTTGTGGATTTTTGTTCAGAGATCTGGGAGGAACCATTGACTTATGTATTTAGAAAGATATATCATACATATATACATGTTGTGCATATATGAATAGCTAATGATTTGAGGTGGTTATATTAATTAGCTTGCACAGCTAGGTACACAAGCCCTCTCCTCTTTTTTTTCTGGCTTTGCTTTGTCCTATCTGAGCACAGCCGTGACCCTGGAGACAGGGTGGTGGTGTGCCAGCCCCAGTCACAGTGGCCACAAGGCAAGCTGGCTCAAAGCAGGACACCGCAATGAGACAAGGATCACAAAGGGCTTTGGCCCCTCAGCTCACTACAATGTGTGAGTTCAAGTTCCACTGAAACACAAGGAGAAACTTCTTTGGTGTAGAGGTGAGGGAGCCCTGGCACAAGCTGCACAGGGAGGGTGTGGAGGCTCCTGCTCTGGAGGTTTCCAAACCCAACTGGACACGTTCCTGTGTGACCTGATGGAGGGGAACCTGCTTTAGCAGGGGGTTGGGCTGGATGATCTCTGGAGGTCCTTTCCAGCCCCTGCCATTCTGAGATGCTGTGATTCTGTGATCTCAGGCCTGTGCAGGGGCCAGCACTGTGTGTGTTGGCTGACACTGCTCTTGTCCTGGCCCAGGGGAGGTGGCTGCTGTGCAGGGCACCGGTTTCGATCTCCGGCAGCCTGTGGAGCTGGGGAAGCACTTGCAGAAGTTTCGCCTGGACGGCTTTGACCACAACTTCTGCCTGCAGCAGGCACGGGCTCGACGCCTCGTGGCCAGGTGAGCTGGGACCTGGGCAGGATCCCTCCCCCCTGGAGCCATGGGGCACCTGTTTGGGCAGCTCCATGGCATCCTCACTGGCACCTCCCCAGGGCTCGCCACCCACCCACCGGCAGGGCCATGGAGGTTCACACCACTCAGCCTGGCATCCAGTTTTACACTGGGAACAACCTGGACGGCTCCCTGAAGGGCAAAGGTGCTGTCGTGTACCCCAAGCACTCAGCTTTCTGCCTGGAAACTCAGAGCTGGCCCGATGCTGTCAATAAGGTAAACTGTTCCTCCACCCCTGGGAGCTACTCAGGCCCTGTGGCATGGGACCATACCGCCTCCCCACCATTTCTCTGGGGTATTAAATGCATGAACACAGTCCATTTGGTGAGGGGACACGTTGTAGCTGCTAAAACTGAGGCAGACACAGCTCAAAGTGTCCTGCAGCATTAGGCAGGGCTCAGCCAGTGCAGCAGGGTCTACGGGGCAGACGGGTCTTCCTGAGGGCACAGGGTGTACAGCAGAAGACCCCATGTCCTCTCCATTGGGCCTGAATTCAACCAGGGGAAGGACTCACCCACTCAGCTAGCCAGCAAGTAAGGGGCTGTTAAACACTGAGGCTGGAAATGCCACAGGAAGGCCAAGGGGATGCGGCCGTGCCGTCATCACCCTCCCTGGTCCCAAAGTGTGTGCTCAGGTCACTGACATGCTCCTGCCTCTCTCCAGCCCCACTTCCCCAACACCCTGCTCCATCCAGGTGAGGAATACAACCACACCACATGGCTCGTGTTCAACACAGCGTGAGGAACAGGGATGCAGCCTCCTACCACTGTGTGGGGTAAGTGCCTCTGGCACATTAGCCAGAAATCTGCCAATCTTTCCAGCTAGTCTGAGTGATGCATCCCATGTGGGAACTTTTTCCCTCCTCTGTGGTTTTCACATGTGGTTTCTGCTGGCTTTAAACTCCTTTCACCATCTCTGCTGCTATCTGATCGGTGCAAAGGTCCCACCCTCTGTCCAGCCTCACCCCAGGCATTAGGTTTTGTTTCACGGTAAAAAAAGCACTGGAAACACCTTGTTTAGGGACATGGCACCTCACAGCACAAACTACAGCAGGGAAATATGTGGCAGTATTCATGTGGAGTGTGTGGGAAGGCTGAGGAACTTGTGGCTGTTCATTACATCAGCATCGTGCTCTGAGCTGCACTGGCTGCAGCTCCCTCCTGGCCACTGACCTGTCCCACGTCAGATCATAGTGTCAGCTCATGGAAGGGTGCCCCTGGGCAGCCTAGCAGCAACATTGCACGGCAATGCTCACACAGAGTAGCTTTGCAGGGGATTATCCCAGGTAGCTGCCCTAGCTCCTCTGGCTTAACTCCCCTTTTTGAAGCCAACATCAGTAGCTGCACAAGAACATCTGTGCTGTGCCTTGGCTGCTGAAGGGAAGTGGGTACATCCATCTGCAATCCTGAATATACAACTGCAGGAGGAAAACCATCAGTGTTGGGTTTCCATGTGAAACATCCTAAAAACTCCTTAACAGGGCCCTGTCTGACGAAAACTTCCATGTTTCCGAGACTTGGTAAAACATTGTCACAAGCTGGGGGACGGCAGTGCACAGGGGTAGCCAGCCTTTGGGCCAGGCATTGCAGCCTGACCCCCACCTTCTCCTGCCATACTGCTGCCACATCAACTCCAGCTCCCACTGGCAGGTTGTGGCCAGGGCCAGCAGCACTCCAGCCTTCCTCCTCAGCTGCAGACCTGTGGGAATGGGCTTGTCCCCCATGGAAGTGCCTGTCCCTTGGGCTCAACTGATGTGGCAGACACATCATGGTCAAGTTCCACCAGTCTGGCCCCCAAAACAGGCACCTTGTGGCTCTCCTGTGATGCCTCAACTACAGAGAGGGTGCTAGATTGGCCACTGCTCCCTCCCTGCACCTCCAGTGCTGGCTTTTCTGGTGGCCACAGCCACGGGCAGAGCCATGGCCCTGGTACAGCCCTGCCTCCTTGCTCAGGCTGTCACTGGTATGCCTGGGTTTAGAGGAACCCCAGTCTCTTACAGAGAACCCAGGCTCCTCTGTTCCATCTTCCACAGTGTCTCTGGGTACTGAAAAACAGGTACCAACAGCTGTCGTGTTAGTCTGCAGGTTTATTGTGGAGTAGGTTTGCCTTAGAGTACAGAAGAGACAACAAGCTGATCAGATTCCGGAGCGGTGGTGTCCGTGTGCCTCTCCCCAGGGCAGCCTCCAGCGAGGCAGGACACTCACAGCCAGCACACATTCCAAACACAAGTCACAGGCTTTGGGCATTGCTGCTAAATCACCACAGGGCAACATTTGTGTCACCCTCCCCCTGTATTCCCATGACAGCAACGGTGGAATTGAAGGGAATTGGGAGACAAAACACTGACCTCCATTGCTGAGCACCACGGGGGTGTCTGGGCAGACAGGACTGGGCATAGAAGCCAGACAGCACTGCACAACGACAGGATGTTCAGCATCTGGACTATTTACTCACACACTGAAAAAGCTCCATCAAGTCACTGCTAACAGGAAACCGGGTTTGTTTCTGAAAGATCATGGGTTACCCAGGCTGTCACCCAGGCTCATCTTGTGATTTCACATTGAAGATGCTCTGTTGTAGTTCACAGTGGAAGGAAAATGCTGTGACAGATTTCATAAGAAGCCCCAACAGGCCTCACTTCCCATTTCAGTCCTTCTCCACTGCCACAACTGGCCTTTGCTTCTGCTAAGTATTATCCCACCACAGTTTGTAAAACAGTTTGCCTGTTTCACCCTCTGCCTACCAATCTTTGTTCACTCTTGTTTCCTGCCTTTTGCTGTCATCTGTGTCAACAAAGTGCCTCATCATGCAATTCTTGACGACAGAATAAGGACAAACACAGAGTTCGACGTACCTATACACAAATAATTAATCCTGCAGGTGTGTCTCTGCTGTAAGAAATTAGCTTAATTCAACCAAAATCATCTCCAGGATCTGGGGCTGCTTTAAAATGGTCTCAATTTCCATGAAGCAGGTTAGAATTCCTGAGGTCAGCTGTGAGAATCTTTCGCTTTAAGGAGGAAAGTTTGAGTGAGCTGCAGAAAGACTAATAGCAGCTTTCTTTTGCCTCTCAAACACGTTTTCCTGAGGGCCCTCAGAAAGTAGGTCAGAAGACAGTGCGCCTTCCCTTCAAAAAAGGAAAACGTGCCTTGAGTCATTTTAAGAAGGTTTTTTTATATTAACAGCCTGAAGAACTAAAAAAACTGCAACAAGTGAAAGTAGCAATCGTCAAGTTAATGATTTCTGTTAGGTTTAGAGGTTTCTGCAGATGCTGTTCGTTCAAAAGATGTCTGTGCTTTGAATAAAACCTCCTCCTTAAAATTTTTGGGCATCTGGTATCACAACTCATCAAGCACCAGAGTTAAGCCTTCTAGAACAACTGGAGCAGGGGGAAAAAGGAATGCCTGCCACATAGCAGAAAGGCAGAAAAGAGGGCACATGCAAATTTGTAGCCACCTGCAGACAGAGATGGATTTTAAACTCCATTTTAGAGAAAGCAGAAACGGATCCTTTCACTGTTCAACAAATCAACGTGAGAAGTGACTTAGTTTGAGAAGACACTGATATTAGTCGTTCCCGCTTGAGACATTTGTCATCCACGTTACATGGCACACAGCTCAAATTACCCAAACGTTAACAGAAGCAGCAGGGTTACTACACAGAAGTTTTAGTTAAAAATACACATTTTATTTCAATGTGCCAATAAAAAAGTCCCACATGAGAGTCCCACTCACAGGAAGTTAATTCTTACAATAAAAAGAGACCTGTGCTAGTCTATTGGTACGACTAACTCAGAAGACCCAGATCATGCCAAATTTTCAGTTGATATACTCTTCTATCTACATTCTTACATTTACAAAGACACCACAAAATCCCTTATAATAATGTAAGCAAAATAACTTTCTTCCTAAAAGATTAACGTCATAACTTTAATCCATTCTTTCAGGACTTGCACTTCTTTGAGGGCTTCCTGATGGTGAACGACTGAAAGGAAAAGAAGCCACAGTTAACATTTCAGCACGCAGCTGGGATTCACAAAGACAGGGAAAAGCAACGGGAAGAGACCTAAACTACTCCAGCACTCTTTATAATAAACCAACCAAGCACTACTGACAAAGCTCAGGGCTTGATGATTTGATGTCAGAGATCACAGAATGCCAAAGGTTGGAAGGGACCTCGAAAGATCATCTGGTCCAACTGCCCTGCCAGAGCAGGATCACCTAGAGCAGGTCATAATGCTTTTTAATTTTCTTTACTTCTGTAGTTTTGCATTTCTCTACTGTTACTTTTTTAACACAGTTTGTAATTGATCACTGCAGTCATCTGAAGGGCTTCTTCACCCTTCTTCACTGCTCCGACACGGCAGCGTGACAAAACCTATGATGGCGATCGCTCTGCATTTGTGTTTATTAGAGTCCTTTGTGATTGTTTGTGAGGTTACACTACACCCACCAACATTTTTAAATGAAGCAAACCTAAGTGGAGAAAGTCCTCCTAAGTATGTAAAAAATAAACCCAAAACAACTTGCAGGGTAGGAAGATCACCAAGGCAAAGGTGATTCCATTGCTGACTGCTCTGGTAGATTGCACCACTCTCTCTTCCTCCGCTTTACTGTTACTGGGACTCAAAGCTGATGTCCACAGTTACTCTGTGCTTTAAGCTCACCACTAGCCAACTCTCTGTGCAATAAAACTGTGACTGAAAGGAACCCAGGAGCAGGCAAAAGCATGAGGAAGCACTGCTACATAAGCAGCATCCTGAGGAGTTATCATCACAGCTACATATTACCACATATAAAACCAGAATCACAACATTATTTCTGTCCAAGAGATCTTGGCAAAATACCTTTCCAGTATTTTCCTACAAGCAGTAAACTCCTCAGCAGAGATCACTGCAGCTACCACAATGCCAGCTCTGTGAGATTATGTTATTAGTAAGGAGATCAACATACCTTCTCTTTGGAGATGGTGAGCGGGACTTGGACCGACTGCCAAAACACAACATCAACAATGCAGCTTAAAGGTCAGACACAACTATTCTATTCAAGAAATAAGCATCTTAGACAGCAATGGAATGATTATGGGAATCTACCCAGAAGGCTCTTTAAAAATTAAACCCAAGTTCTCAAATCAACTTTGATTCTCCATTTGTTTAGCGTGAAAACAGGAAGACAGGGTGTGGTATTGAGGTGAGGCTTTGAGAACAGGAATATCAGCACAGATTCCTGTTGTTCTGTCACCATTACTGAAGCTGAAGCTTTTTGTCACAGAATCATAGAATGGTAGGGTTGGAAGGGACCTTTAGAGATCATCTAGTCCAACCCCCCTGCAGAAGCAGGGTCACCTAGATCAGGTCACATAGGAACATGTCCAGGCAGGTCTTGAAGACCTCCAAGGAAGGAGACTCCACAACCCCTCTGGGCAGCCTGTGCCAGGGCTCCCTCACCTCAACAGGGAAATAGCTTTTTCTTATGTTTAAGTGGAACTTTTTGTGTTCCAGCTTCATCCCATTACCCCTTGTCCTGTTGCTAGTTACTATAGAAAAAAGGGATGTCCCAACCTTCTGACACCCACCCTTTAGATATCTGTAAATGTTAAGATCCTCCCTCAGTCTTTTCTTTTCTAGACTAAACAGCCCAATACAACAGAACTGAGCACAAAGACACCCCCTCAAAACTGGTACTATGTTGGAAACTGCAGAGCTAATAAAAACAGAGAGATGGGTAAGGAACATATTCCAAACCACTGCAGAGGAAATGCAAACAGATTAGCACCCACGTTTGGGGGACTTCTTTTCTCAAGGACCAGGTAATCATGTAAACCTAGCAGTGAGTTCTGGGTAACGAGTGCAGGCTTCATCTCTGCATGCTTACCTCTTGGCTGGCGAGCCAGACTTTGATCTGCCATGAGACCTAGACCTACAAGAAAAAAAAAAGCACAGCTCAGCAGGGCAGCTGTTAGCATGCCATGTTCTCACATCTAAGGGCACAAGAGTCGCACTATGTGTCTAAGCACCATCACATTGAATGTTCAGAATCCTGCAGTTTCAGGGCTTCTGCCAAGTTTCAGAAGAAAGCTTTTTAAATCGATGGTGCACATGTTGCTCTGTGCTTTGGCCTTGGGCTGATGACTGGAGTTTGCTGATGCAGGTGGCACTTCATCTTACACGTGTACTTGCTCAAAATATTTATAGAATGATAGAATTATTTTGGTTGGAAAAGACCTTTTAAGATGATCAAGTCCAACCCCTCCCCTCACACTGCCAAGCCCACCACTAAGCCACGTTCCTCAGCACCTCAGCTACACGGCTTTGCGGTATCTCCAGGGATGGGGACTCCACCACCTCCCTGGGCAGCCTGGGACAGGGGCTGACAGCCCTCTCAGGGAAAAAGTTCTTTCTAATCTCCAAGCCAAACCTCCCCTGGTGCAACCTGATGTCATTCCATCTTGTTCCCTCACTCGTTACTTGGGAGAAGACTCTTCATTCCCTAAAAACTCCTGTCACTGCTTGCTGTTCCACACAGAAAATGCCACCACCACCACCTTTCGGCACATCTCCCATCTTCAGCTGTAAGCTTTTCCACTTAGTCCCTTCAGCTACAGCCTCCCTGCAGTTTTTTGTGTTCTTCGTAATTGTTCTTCAAGAACAATTATGTTCTTGATTTCAAAGAACAGCCATCAAATCAGAATAGCAGGCTTGGGAGTGGGCAGGACAAGAGCAGTACCATCTCCTTCAGAGCAGAACTTCAGTTTACTCTTCTCCTCCAGCAGTGGGCTAAGGACATTTGATTAACTTACGTCAGCCACACTGGCTGGACAAGGCTGCCCAAAGCACAAGCTGCATGGAAGGATTGAACTACAGCTTCAAGGAATGACATCCTGTGTTCCTTTAAAGTTAGACCATCACTCTTACAGCATATTTGTTGATATAAATGATATAATACTGTCAGGTGTATATCTCAAATGGAATGTGGCTCCTGCAGACTGGCACTTTGTTAATCAGCAGAGCTGGAAACACCTCGAACACTCAGGGCACTAGGGAGCTTTTATCAACTTGCCTGGCTATATATTCTGCTTTAACACACTACTGGAAGGGCATCCTCATTTCTCTGACAAATAACATCTTGTGTGTGCTACACAAAGGAAAGGTTTTTCAGGTTATTCTGAATGTTTGCTATGTCAGGTGTGAATGCAACCTGACCAGAACAGTACTGGTGATGATGACTGGGACCTGGGTATCAGTGACATGTCAAAGAATAAAAAGAGAAAGAAGGATCTTCCATATTGCTTTTTAAAACTACAGACCTTTACATTAGGGGAGAGAAAATACAGCTTCTTCTAAAAATGACAACAGCTGCTAGAAAGTCTAAACAGGCTCTGAAGCGACCTTTACTAAGTCTCCACAGTACAGAAGACAGCTTACCTGCTTCGGGGCCATGTCACAGACCTGGATCTAGATCTGGATCTTGATCTAGATCTGAAATTAAAACAAACACAAAATAAAACAAAATCAAAGAAGTCAACTCAACCTGAAGCGATGACAATTACAGCACTACTTAGGTTGATGCCTACACATTGAACTTAACGTCTAATGAACTTAATCCATCGTTAGACACTTTAGGCATCCAACTTCCATCATGGGATTCGCAGCTGTGTAAGGTGTCAAAACTAATAGCAGCACCATGCCTCTAAATTCAACTAGTTGCCAGAAACCTTCTGAATGAAGCAGCTGAAGCCTGATTTCTAAGCTCAACACCTTTTGACATCTGCTGATACCTTTTGGAATCACTTTAACTAAAACAAAAAGCAAACCACCAAAAGCATAAAACCTATTGAACATTACTACCCGTTACCTTGATCTCTTCAAGGAACCCGATCGGGACCGTCGAGGAGACACGGACCTAGACCTACGAGGAGAAACAGACCGGGACCTACGATAGGAAGCTGACCTGGACCTGCAACAGAGGAGTTGAAGACAAAGAGTTAAATGTGTAGATTACTTTTCTAAGCAAAAGAAGTAAATGAAAGAGGAGCTTCAGCCTACCTCCTACCGCGGCTGCGACTGCGTGACCGAGAATACCTCCTTCCGCGGGACCTCGAGCGGGAGCGGGACCGGGACCTGGGTTTAGGTTAGAGAAAAGAGGTATCAGGAAACGGCTGCAGCACCCGCTGCACGTGAGGCCCTGCTGAAGTCAAAACTGATTTCAGACAACTAAAGAACTAGCATCTGTCAGTTGGAAAAAAAAAATCTCTGGGCCTACTTGTCTTGAGCATTTTTACTACCTAGAAAAATGTTAAAAGCTGAATTACATTGCAGAATTACATTAGAATAGAAAACACTGTAATGCGTATTTAAAATAAACCTTGCAAGTTTGCAGGTCGACCCTCTTTGGCCCAAGGTCTAGCAGATCTAGACGATCTAGAAGTATCTATAGCCGATCGCTGCATCTAGGTGTTCTCTTCAATCTAACGACGATCAAACTGACAGCCCAAAGAGCCACAGGGTGAGGCTTGATTGACGCAAGAAGAATTGTCTAGCGGGGAATGTGGTCAATCTGGTGTTCCTCTTTCTAAAACCGGAGGGGGGCCCCAATTGAAAGCCAAATTTACTGTTTACGGCGGTCACCGTCTCAAATTTTCTGCCCTTAAAGAATAAGGTGAAGCTACGTGTAGATGGCTCGAGGGGATCTGGCCTCTTATGCTGATCACCTCAAGGTCTAGGAGGATCTTAAGTGTCGGATTTGCAAGGCGCCTCAGCATGAAATCTTAAGGCTCGTGACATTCTGAATCAAGGCGACTGACTCAAACGAAGAAACCTGAAAGGTTTTGACCAGGTTGATTATTAAGATAGTAACATTTGATAGAAATAGCAACAAATTGTAATATAAACCTATACATTTATTCTAGCGTTAAAAGTTTAAAAGAAAAACTGGCGTAACATTGTGTTCTTTGCTAACAAGAGCTACACACAAGCGAACTGGCAAAGCCACCCAGCCGCCCCAGCCCCGCACGTACCTGCTCCTCCTTCGGCGACTATAGCGGTGACAATCATAAGCATAGTGGCCTTTCTCACCACACTCGTAGCATCTGTCATTGGGGTCGAAGGGGCGCCGGGCAGGAGGCCTGTCGTAGCGGGACCGACGAGGCATCCCTGTGGACACTTCCACTCGAACCCTGGAGCCACATATTACCCTGCAACAAGGCTCTAAGTTAATCTTTACTGTTTAAGGCAGAAATGCAAAGACGAGAAAAACTGAAGGGAAAAAAAAAAAACACCAAAACGATTCTCCCTCTGGTATTAAAACCGCCTGCAGCTGCCGCCCAGATCTGAAATGCACACGCACGTACTTCCCATCGAGCCCGCGGACAGCATCTTCGGCATCCCTCGGGTCTTCGAACTCCACGAAGGCGAACCCCGGCGGGTTCCTCGCGATCCAGACGGTTCTCAGCGGCCCGTAGTAGCTGAAGGCTCTCTCCAGCTCGCCTTTGCCCGCGCCCGTGCCCAGGTTGCCCACGTACACCTTGGTCTCTGCCGGGAGGGAGCGGAGCGGCCGTCAGCAGCGCGGGACCCCGCGCCCCGCCCCCCCCCGCGCGCCGCCATCTTGTTCTGCGCGTCCCGCTCCCGCCTTCCCTGCGAGCCGCGGCACGCGCACGCCACCCCCCGCTCCCCCATCCTCCCCCGCCACGGCCGCTGACGCAAAATGGCGGCGGCGACAACGGCGGCAACGGCCACCTCGCCTTCCTTCCCTTTGGCCGAGAGCCGGCCGGCCGCGCGCCGCGCTCAATCGGCCCATTCCGCAACGCCTCCCCCTCGCCCTCCGTCCCGCGCAGCCGCCCTCTGCCGCCGCCGCCGCGGCGGGGGGACTCACCG
This sequence comes from Colius striatus, assembly GCF_028858725.1. Classification (NCBI taxonomy): domain Eukaryota; kingdom Metazoa; phylum Chordata; class Aves; order Coliiformes; family Coliidae; genus Colius; species Colius striatus. The sequence continues at coordinate 110,902,107 of NC_084760.1, forward strand.
CCTCCATAGCGGCCGTAGCGCGACATCCCAACGGCTCCAACGGCTGCCCCGCCGCGCGCACGCGCCGCCGCCCGCGCCCGCCCGCCCCTCCCCACGCCCCCGGCGGCGCGGCGCCGCGCATGCGCGACGGGCGGGCGGCGGCGCCTCAGGGGGACGGGCTCGGCTGGGCAGCGCTCCTGCGGCCGTCCGGGGCTCGGCGAGAAGCTTCCGGCAGCCGCGGGCCCCCCGGTGAGCCAGCGGGACCGCAGCGCCTCGGAAGGCGAGGCTCGACGGGCGGCGTTCTCCCCGGGCTAGCCGCCGCGGGGAAGAGAAGCGCCTCAGGCTCCTGCCGGTTCACCCGAAGGGACGCTGTAGGCTCGGGAAAGCGGTGCGGCAGTGCCGGCAGCTGTCTCGGTTCCTCTCATAAAGTCATGCCGGGCTCGCTTCCGCTAAGTCCCTGATATCTTCCACCGCGGGAAGCGTCCCCAGAAAGCTGTAAAGGCAACCCGGAGCCAGGGAGCAGAGATACCCGGTTCGTATGGAGCAGCCACGCGTGTATCTGCGCTCATTTACGCGCACGGGCTGCTCGCAGAGGCTCGGGCCGCGATGTTAGGCACTCGAGTCGGCAGTCCCGCAGCACCAGGCAGAGCAGCGGCCAGCACAACCCGGCTGAGGTGAGGCAGGGCACCCACCCCCGCGCTTCGCAGCCCGGCCTCCTGTGTATAAACTTGGCTATAATTTATATGCAGAGCTGTGTCTCTATTGCCTCAGAAGCATAAAATTCCGTGCTTAAAAAACCTCAACCCCCTCGAGGGGAGCAGTAAGCGGCGGTGCCGCCAGGAAGGGCCTGGCCGGGCCGGGCTGGGCTCGGCCTCGGCTCTGCTCAGCTCCCACGCGGCCTCGGCAGGGCTGAGAGCCGGCGGCCAGCGAGTCGGTGAGCGGGAATGGGGGTGCAGGGCCGGATGTGCTCCCCTCGGGCCCCCGCGGAGCGCGGCTGCTGCAGCGGGGCTGGGAGGAGCGGGCGGCTGGCCCTGCGCGGCCTCAGCCGGGAACGGGGTGTCAGCGGCGCCGAACCTGGCGGGAACACAGCCGGGAGCTTCCTCCGGCCCTTTGTCCTCCCTGCACTGCGCTGTCCCCGTCTCTGGTCCCTTTCGCGGAGGGATCGTGGGATGGAGACCAAAGCTTGTGTGGCCCCAGGGGTGGCTTTGCTGTCGTTAGGAAAAGAGTGGTGCAGCTCTTGTTGCTCGCCTAGCCGAAGGAGACAAGGATAGAGCCGGGATCCGGGTGGATGAGTGTCACCCACAGGTAGTGGAAAGAGCTGGGACACAAGCAATGTGCCAGTACAGGGAGCAAAGGTGGTAAACTTACAAGGGACAAAGAACCGGGAGGTTCTGTAAGGTAGCAAGAGCAATAAAAGGAGCGTTTAGTGGAGCGGGAAAGTGTTAAGTTTGTAGAATGGTGATTTTCTAGGCTTCACTCCGTGCCTTTAAAAACAAGTGGTCTGGGTTGGAAATTACAGAACTGCAGCAATATGCAAACCACTTGTGTGAACGTTTGCTTTTCAAAAATGCAAGTTGTGCCTAAGATCGATGGAGAGTCCTTACCTAGAGGCAAACTCAGTTCTGACAAGAAAGGTAAAGCAAAAGGATTCGTTGCTTTTGCTAATTGTTCTCTCTGTTTTCTAGGTTCTGGATGTAGGAAATATGGATGAGTGGCAGAGTAAAAGCCCTTTAGACTGGGAAACGTATGTGAACAAAATGGTGAAAGTTGCTGCAGTTGAGAAACATGAATATGAAGGATGGGTATTAACAGTTGACCCCATTTCTGCCAGGTAAGACCAAAAATTTTGTTTCTGTTAAGCTTCTGGGTTTTTTTTCTGGAGCAAAACCTGCATGTGGGAGCTGCGTGTCCAGATTTTTAACTGGCAAGACCTAAGAGAAAACAGCATTGTACCTGATGAGGCCAGTTCACCTAAATCCACTTTATTCTCATACAAAGGACTGATAAGTTTAGGGAATGGGTAATATCTGGATTCATGTGGATTTTATCGTGGCAGTGAGGTCAGTACTTGAAATGATATGCAGGTGTTTGGGACTATTTTTGGTAATATACCAAGCCCTGCTTCACAAAGAGAGGAAGAATGCAGGACTGTTTTTAATGCTTTAGATGCTGAAATCCTTATCTTGTGTCAAGAGTTCTCACATCCATGCCCATGAAGGTTTAGGGGCTGCTTTGGAGAGGAAGCAGGGAATATCAGCAAAGGTATTGGACAGAAAGTGGTGCTACAGGTGTCTGGTATCTTGAGTGATTTGAAAATGGGATTTAAAAGGCAGAAATTCGGCTTCTTGCTGACAGAGTTTTTTCATACCTTTTTTTTGTGAGCTTGTCCCACATGAACAGAAGATGAAGGCTTAGAAACAAAAGCATCTTAGAGTCTAAAACATTGGTTGTTGCTTCAGCTCTGGAGCAGCTCAGATACTCTTAATTTTAACAGTTGCTGACCATTTTGGTAGAAAAGATGCACACAGATATGAGTGATTCTGGAGATGACCCAGGCTAAAATCAAGGCATATTTCATTGCACACTTTCCAAAAAGTCATTACTTCCACTATGGAAAGTGGCATCTTTGGTGGCAAAGACAGATCAGCAAAGTGCTTGCATCAAATTCTGGAGTTTTTCTTCCCCCATATGATATATGGGGGTTTCTAGAAATACAACAAGCTGCTTTCGTACCTGTACTTTGGGAACTCTGGAATGTAGGTGCCCTGGGGAAAAGATCAGGCTGCTGCAACATGAGTGTGAACCTGCTGCGGTGTGTCCCCACTGTAATACTCAAGCCATAGTATTCTTTTATCAATAATTAATAATTTGTTATGAAAGGTTTCTGATGTTATTAGCTGCCACCATTCATTGCCTTCAGCTTTAGTGTGCTGAATGTATGGTGTCCTGGTATGGAGTTTCTTCCTAATAAGTACAGGCCTCTATTTTGGGTTTGTGCTGAAAATAATGTTGATAACTCAGGGATGTTTTGGTTACTGCTGAGTAGTGCTTGCACAGGTCAAGGCCTCTTCTGCTTCTCCCCCTCTGCTGCCAACAGACACTGAGGGTGCACATGGAGCTGGGAGGGAGCAGGGCCAGGACAGCTGACACAAACTAGCCAAAGGACTATTTCATATCCTGGGACATCATGCCCAGTACATAAACTGGGGTGGGACTGGACAGGAAGGGCAAATCACTGCTTGGGCATCGGTTAGTGGGTGGTGAGCAGCTGCATTGGGCACCACTTGTCTTTTCTCTGGGTTTGTTTCTTCTCTTTGTTATATTCCTTTTCATTACAACGATCATAGAATCACAGAACGGTAGGGGTTGGAAGGGACCTTTAGAGATCACCTAGTCCAACCCCATGCAGAAGCAGGTTCACCTAGATCAGGTCGCATAGGAACATGTCCAGGCGGGTCTTGAAGACCTCCAAGAAAGGAGCCTCCCCAACCCCTCTGGGCAGCCTGTGCCAGGGCTCCCTCACCTCACAGTGAAATCATTTGTTCTTATGAAATAATTTTTTCTTATATTTAAGTGGAACTTTTTGTGTTCCAACTTCATCCTATTACCCCTTGTCCCGTTGCTAGCTACTATAGAAAAAAGGGATGTCCCACCCTCCTGACACCCACCATTTAGATATTTGTAAATGTTAATAAGATCTCCCCTCAGTCTCCTCTTCTCCAGACTAAACAGCCCCAGTTCCCACAGCCTTTCCTCGTATGAAAGATGTTCCATTCCCCTGATCATCTTGGCGGCCCTGTGCTGGACTCTCTCCAGCAGTTCCCTGTCCCTCTTGAGCTGAGGAGCCCAGAACTGGACACAGGACTCCAGATGAGGCCTCACCAGGGCAGAGTAGAGAGGGATAAGAACCTCCCTTGACCTGCTGGCCACACTCTTCTTGATGCATCCCAGGATGCCATTGGCCTTCTTGGCCACAAGGGCACATTGCTGGCTCATGGTTAGTTTATTATCAATCAGGACTCCCAGGTCTCTCTCTGCAGAGCTGTTCCCCAGCAGGTCAATCCCCAGCCTGTACTGGTGCAGGGGGCTGCTACTTCCCAGATGCAGGACTCTGCACTTGTCCTTGTTGAACCTCATGAGGTTCCTCTCTGCCCAACTCTCCAGCCGGTCAAGATCCCGCTGAATGGCAGCACAGCCTGTGGGGAATCAGCCAGTCCTCCCAGTTTGGTGTCATCAGTGAGCTTGCTGAGGGTACACTCTGTCCCCTCATCTAGGTTGTTGATGAAAATGTTGAACAAGACTGGCCCCAGAACCGATCCCTGTGGAACTCCACTGGCCACAGCCTCCAACTCGATTCTGTGCCATTGGTCATCACCCTCTGGGCTCTGTCATTCAGCCAGCTCTCGATCCACCTCACTGTCCACTCATCCAAGCCACACTGCCTGAGCTTTCTGATGAGGATGTTATGGGAGACAGTGTCAAAAGCCTTGCTGAAGTCAAGGTAGATGACATCCGCTGCTCTCCCCTCATCTATCCAGCCGGTTATGCACTAATAGGAGGCTATCAGGTTGGTCAAACAGGATTTCCCCTTGGTGAAGCCATGTTGACTCCCCTTGATAACCACCTTTCATTCATATGTTTAGTGATGATAATAATTCTATGTTATTCTTGTTATTATGTTTTATGGCATTTTAGATATTACATTGCTTTTATCTCAGCCTGCAAGTTTTGTTTTCCAATTCTCCTCCCTATCCTGGCTGGGAGGTAGTCGGTGAGAAGTAGCATGGTGCTTAGTTGATGTGTGGAATTAAACCAGGACAGAAGGGATCATTGTTTTTGAATTTTGAAAGACTTAAGGTGCTTCATCAAGGTTGGGAATGATGCTCAAAACTACTTAGATTCCTAGCTCTGAGTTTAGTGTACACTCTGTTTTTTTAAGGTAACATTCTGCTCAATAGTATCTAGAGTAGTTTGAAATTCAAGGCCAGAAGGTACCAGCAAAGCCCCACATTTTCAGTGTTTTCAGGGAACAGCAACATGCTTTTCAAGAAAAATGCTGAGTACTCAGATACTGCCTAAATACTGGGGTCATGCTGATGCTAATGAACACTCATGTCCAAGAAGCTGCCTGTGTTTCTCAGTCTTCAGTTAAGTACAGTGACTCATACATCCTTCTTTTCCCTGACAGCATTGTCCTGGCAACATTCCTGGAGGATGAGAAAGTGTCCATCACGGTTGTCTTGGGCCATGCTATCCAGGAGGTGAAAGTACTGAAAGAAGGGGATGATGACATGAAGCAGCGGCTTTCTTGCATATTTGAACCCGAAGAAAGCAAAACCTACAGCCCAGAAGAACTTGAAAAGAGGAAGAATGACTTGAAAACTTGGCTAGAAACGAACCACATCCCCATCACGGAGCAAGGTGAATCGGGAAGAACCCTGTGCGTGGCGGGGGTGTTAACGATTGACCCTCCGTACGGCCCAGAAGAGTGCAGCAGCTCCAATGAGATCATTCTGTCTCGGGTTCAAGGCTTGATACAGGGCTACCTCGAAAGAAAAGCAGTGATGCCTGCTGTTTAAAGCAACTGTCTTTAGGAATGGGCCTGCCTGCCCTGGGTATACATATTCACCACTTGCCAAAACGATGGGTGTTTTTAGAGACTTATGGTTTATTTTTGTATGTGAAGAATGGGATAAAACAAGCGGCATAAACTAAAAGCACAAAGTGTTTCTGTGCACTGTTTGGATGATGATGGTGTATTAAACTGCTACATCAGTTTACTATAACCAGTACTAAGCTGATCTATCAGTTTGATAAGTATTTTTGTAACATTATTGTGAAAGGTTACATGTGATAAATTTAAACTCTGTCTTGAAAATAAATGTAACAATCTAGTGATGTAACCGTGTTTATTTGAACATGTTCACCAGAGCAGGTTCACTTGAAAGCTCAACAGATAACTTTTTTCTCAGAAAAAAAAAGCTTTGTAACATTTGGGACTTCCCAAACCAGATGAAAAAATAGTTCAAAAAGCTTTTTTTTCCCCTCCCCTTTCAACTCTTCTTATTTAGAACACGAATTATGATGTAGGTCCACGTGTGTAAAAGTATTAGTGAAAGCCAGCAGGCAAATGGCAGGTTGTAAACACATTTCCTATACTTGTTTTAGAGGAGCAGTGATTGGAAGACCCTTATTGCCTAGACAGTTTCTTGCGATTCGGTTAGTGCTTTGTTTCTAGCTCATGGCAACACAGAATGCAAGAAGCATTAGGTTCGAAAGGAATGCAAGGAAATACTTCTTCCCTGTTGAGGTGAGGGAGCACTGGCACAGGCTGCCCAGATGGGCTGTGGAGTCTCCTCTGGGGACATTCAGATCCACCTGGATGACTTCCTGTGTGACCTACTCTAGGTGGCCCTGCTCAGGCCGGGGAGTTGGACTGGATGATCTAAGTCCTTTCTAGCCCTTGAGATTATGTGATTGTTTATTGCTGAGATTGATCCAGTCAGGAGCTGTTCTTTAGTGTACTGATCTGTTCTTACAAGATGCCTTCCTCACGGCCAGGCACGCTCCCAGCAGCAGCTGCCTGTGCTCCTAAGGAGCCTCGCTGTTGACCTGAGGCGCGAGAGGGCGCGCAGCTCTGCCGGCCACGGCCATGGAGCTCTGCCCGGTTCCCCGCCGGGGATGGGCCAGGCCCGGCCCTTCCCGCCCAGGCGCCCTGAGGGCAGCGCGGTCCGCGCCCGGCGCAACGGGCCTCTCGCGAGACCGGCGCGCGTGGCGCCCCGGCCCGCGTTGCCAGGCGCCGCCGGCCCCGCCCCGTGCGGCCGTCAGGGCGGGGCGCGCAGCCGCAGCAGCGCTCCCTCCGGAGAAGAGCCGTGCGCGGGGCTGGGCCTGTGGCCGGGAACATGTCGCGCTACGGGCGTTACGGTAGGGATGAGGGAGGGCCGGCGAAGCGCGGAGCTGATGCTAGGGAGCAGGGATGCGGCGCCGGCGTTCGCGCCGCGCTGAGAGGGGTAGAAAGCGGCCGTTGCTGGGGGAGGGGGTTTCTGAGAGAAGATGGCGGCCGGGAGGGAGACGCGGGGAATCCCCGGCGCAGTGGCGTCGGTGGGGCCTTGGCCGCGAGCCCCGGTGAGGGTGAGGAGGGAGGGAAAGCGCGGCACCGGCGGGAGCGCAGCAAAATGGAGGCGGCATCAAAGATGGCGGCCCCCGGGGCGGCGGGAGGAGGGGCGGCAACGGCCGCGCCGCGCGCGCGGCACCGTCCCCAGCGCGTGCGCCTGCGCGTGCAGCCCCGTGAGGGGCCGGAGCTGACATGGCGCCTGTCCCGGCAGAGACCAAGGTGTACGTGGGCAACCTGGGCACGGGCGCGGGCAAAGGCGAGCTGGAGAGAGCCTTCAGCTACTACGGGCCGCTGAGAACCGTCTGGATCGCGAGGAACCCGCCGGGGTTCGCCTTCGTGGAGTTCGAAGACCCGAGGGATGCCGAAGATGCGGTGCTCGGCCTAGACGGAAAGTACGTGTATGCCTAAAGCCTCCTTGACTGCTCTGGCTGCGGTTCCTGCCCTCCTCATCCTGCAGCAATCCTTGATAACGATTCTGTGTGTTGCGAGCACAGAGGGGAAAAATATTCCTGTGGTTGATACACACTGTGTCTTGCAGGATAATATGTGGCTCCAGGGTTCGAGTGGAAGTATCCACAGGGATGCCTCGTCGGTCCCGCTACGACAGGCCTCCTGCCCGGCGCCCCTTCGACCCCAACGACAGATGCTACGAGTGTGGTGAGAAAGGCCACTATGCTTATGATTGTCACCGCTATAGTCGCCGAAGGAGGAGCAGGTACGTGCGGGGCCGGGGCGGCTGGGTGGCTTCGCCAGTTCGCTTGTGTGTAGCTCTTGTTAGCAAAGAACACAATGTTGCACCAGTTTTAAGTTTTAATGTCGTAAGTCAACAGGTGTTTATCACTTTTTTTTTCTTTCTTTTTTTTTTGCTAATACATATAAAATGTTACTATCTTAATAATCAACCTGGTCAAAACCTTTCAGGTTTCTTCGTTTGAGTCAGTCGCCTTGATTCAGAATGTCACGAGCCTTAAGATTTCATGCTGAGGCGCCTTGCAAATCCGACACTTAAGATCCTCCTAGACCTTGAGGTGATCAGCATAAGAGGCCAGATCCCCTCGAGCCATCTACACGTAGCTTCACCTTATTCTTTAAGGGCAGAAAATTTGAGACGGTGACCGCCGTAAACAGTAAATTTGGCTTTCAATTGGGGCCCCCCTCCGGTTTTAGAAAGAGGAACACCAGATTGACCACATTCCCCGCTAGACAATTCTTCTTGCGTCAATCAAGCCTCACCCTGTGGCTCTTTGGGCTGTCAGTTTGATCGTCGTTAGATTGAAGAGAACACCTAGATGCAGCGATCGGCTATAGATACTTCTAGATCGTCTAGATCTGCTAGACCTTGGGCCAAAGAGGGTCGACCTGCAAACTTGCAAGGTTTATTTTAAATACGCATTACAGTGTTTTCTATTCTAATGTAATTCTGCAATGTAATTCAGCTTTTAACATTTTTCTAGGTAGTAAAAATGCTCAAGACAAGTAGGCCCAGAGATTTTTTCCAACTGACAGATGCTAGTGGTGTGATTTTCTTTGTTGTTTTGTTTTGGCTCCTTTCCTTTTATTTATTCTTTTTATAGTTGTCTGAAATCAGTTTTGACTTCAGCAGGGCCTCACGTGCAGTGGGTGCTGCAGCCGTTTCCTGATACCTCTTTTCTCTAACCTAAACCCAGGTCCCGGTCCCGCTCCCGCTCGAGGTCCCGCGGAAGGAGGTATTCTCGGTCACGCAGTCGCAGCCGCGGTAGGAGGTAGGTTTCTGGCTCTTACACAGAGTCTTAAGGGTTGGAAGGGACCTCAAAAGATCATCCAATCCAACCCCCCTGCCAGAGCAGAGCCACGTAGAGTAGGTCACACAGGAACTCGTCCAGGTGGGTTTGGAATGACCCCACAGAAGGACACTCCACAACCCATCTGGTCAGCCTGTGCCAGTGCTCCCTCAACAGGGAACAAGTTTTTCCCTTACATTTCTTTGGAACCTCTTGTGTTCCAGCTTGTACCTGTTGTCCCTTGTCCTGTCATTGGACATCATTGAGAACAGCCTGGCTCCATCCTCCTGACACCTGCCCTTTATGTATTTGTAAACATTAATGAGGTCACCCCTCAATCTCCTCCAAGCTGAAGAGCCCCAGCTCCCTCAGCCTTTCATCAGAAGGGAGATGCTCCACTCCATCACCTTTGTGGCCCTATTGTGGTTTCATTCTCTTATTCCTCCCATGCTCCACCCCTGTCTGTAGTCCTTGTGAAAAGTACCTTGCACTCATTCTGGTTCACTTTTTGTTTTGCAGATCAAGGTCAGCTTCCTACCGCAGGTCCAGGTCAATCTCTCCTCGTAGGTATAGGTCATTTTCACCTCGTAGATCTCGGTCTGGTTCCATAAGGAGATCAAGGTAAGTGTTTTCAGTGAAGCCTACAATGTTAAAGGGAACAGAAATGTGCTAAGTTTGTGTGTTTGTAGGAACCTTGATGGTGTTACATCCCTGAGAGCTAAACTAAACACATTCTTTGAGGTTAAAAACTTAGCATATAATGTTTGAACCACTGTTTCTGAGCTTTTTTTTCCTGCTATGCTAAAGTTCCATCCTTGATGTGTGGTTAAGCTTCCCTACTTCACCTTCAAGGATACAGGAGTAATTATTATCAGTTGACCAGGGCAGTAGGATTTCTTACGGGGATTGTAGCACTGGCCAAAGGTGCTACAGCTTTCTGATAACAAAAGTCACTTCTGCAACACCAGTAGTTGTAACAAAATTTTCTGAGGTCAGTACCATAAAAGTCAAGGAAAACTACTTCAGCTGTGTGATGTGGGGTATTTTTTCTAGATCTAGGTCCAGGTCACGCTCAAGGTCCCGGTCCGTTGTGTGGCCTCGAAGCAGGTAAATGCTTGTTTCAATTAAAACCAGTAATTGTTGTGGGTGAATGTTTTGTTTTGATTGGGGTTTTTGGTTAGTTTTCTTCTTTTTTTCCCTTCCCCAGAGGAGTTTGGCTGGAGGGCTTAGAAGATTGTGCAGCATAGCACTATTTGCACTCAATAACTTTGACCTTTTCACAAGCTGAAGTAGTGGTCAATTTCTTGTCATAAATCTAAGGTTTTGATCTGTGGCTGCTATATATAGTCTGTGTGTATGTAGTCATAAACAGTGTATATGTATGATTTGAGGTCTGTGGAAAGATGTTTGGAAAGCTAGTTGATGCTTCTGCATGTAAAGAGTGGTTGACCTTGTGTCCTGCAGGAAATGCTGCTGAGTTTTTCCTTTTGGAAGACTTCTCTGACATGCAGCCCTGGTTTTGTGGATCTGGATGTTTTCCATGATGAAATGGAAGTTGAGGAAAATGGATATAGAGGAACTGTCCCTGCATTATTTTTCTCTATAACCTTTGTGATAAGTCTTAGTTGGAGAAATGGTGAGAGGATAGAAATGTGATGGACACAAGAGCTGATAAGTTGAAGAAGTTGTCTTTTGCATTGCATTGGAACAGGGGAGGAGCATTGTTTTTTAGGAATCTGCCTGCTATTTTACAACTTGCACGTTGAGCATTTAAGGGGCTGATGATGACAATTACTACTAGAGCTGCCCTGCCTTATGACCATTGCAGGCCTGTAACACAGGAGCTGACTAAGCCAGGCTCAAATCTCATGGAAGAGTCTGGAGGCTGCTGATGTTGCTTGGTGACTTCAAGTTCTGGGACAGTAGTGTCCCTGCATGGAATGCTTGATACTTGTATTGACATTTCTGAGGAATGCTGACTTTGCATAGGTCTGCAGTTGCAGTGGTGAGAGCTGGAGGTAGGGAAGCATTGTGAAAACTCCAGTCAGTGCTGGAGTTTAGCTCTGCTAATATAGCAAAACAGTAGTAGTCAACTGGTGCTGCTGCTTCTGGAAGTGTTGATCTGCAGGCCTGCATTGTTGCCCTGCCTCTTGGAAGGAGGATATGCCAGCAGTTCTTGTCATAAGATGATGCTCTTGTGTGCTGCCCGACTGTATTTCATGCTCATGCTGCAAGATGCAAGTTGTGGGTAGTGGTGATTAGCTCAAACCAGTGTGACTGTGATGCAGTAAGAGAAGTTCTGGTTGTAGTGTTGGCGACTGTGACAGAGGATGATGGCTCAGCAGTGGCTGGGAAGGTTTCAAATCAGTGGCATGTAACCTTTGGTTTAATTTAGGCCAACAAATCCCCATATGATGTTTCTGTAATAGGGTAGGTAAGGGTTGATGACCTTTTAAAAAGAGTGCTGAACAGAAGCAGAATAAGTTTCTTTATCCCAGTCTGTTTAAGGACTGTGTTGAACGCTGGGCTTTCTTGATATTCAGTAATACCATCTGGCTGAACTCTTGACACTCTAGGAGGACCAGTACTTTCCAAGTAACAGCAAACACTCGAGTTGGCAAAGTGGCGTGATGAATGTGGGAAGTTTGTCTCACACTTTGAGTAGATACTAAATCATAAAATTATCTGGAAATATGCTTATGCATCAGTAGCCAGATATTGAAAACCAAAGTGCTGATGAAAAAGCTGCATTGTAATGGAGTAAAAGTGGCACTGGGCACTTGGTCTGAAGGATGCATCAGCTTTTTAGCACACATGTGTAGCTGTCACTGATTCCAGCCTCTGGCTACTACAAGCTTTTCTAGGATGATACTTGAAACTATCCTTCCCTTTACAGAAGGGATACTTGCAGGTGGGAGAAGGGCTGGGAGCCTGGTACAAGCTTTCTTCTGTTCTGTGAAAGCTGAAGCTTTGCTGGGGAGCTTCTTATGCTTATACTCTTTGTCTTCTGGTAAGCCATGCCTCTGGAATAAGAGCTAAAGGATTCTCCTGAAGTAGGAGAATCAGCACCAGGGCCTCCCTCTCTGTTTTGTTATGCTATGTGGTATGAATTTGCTGTTGCTGGTTTTAGCTGACTTTCATTGTACGTGCACGCCACTGACTGCTTTGCTGAGCTTTATTTTTCTCCTGTTGTAGGTCTGGGTCCCATGGTAGATCTAAATCTGGCTTACCTGCTAAAAGGTGAGCGTATCCATACAAGTACCACTCCGGTTTGGGGGTTTTTTTGGTCATGATTCAAAATCTCTGCTTGGACCAGTATTTCATTTGCATGTGGAAGAGGTTTTTTTGTCATTGTTGGTTTGTTGGGTTTTTTAATAGCCAATTTAAACACATTTTTCATACATGATTTTTAGGTATTGTTTTTTGTAGCTGACTGACTCTTGTGGGTCAGTAGGCAATTCTTCCAGGACTGTGGACACAGCTTTTTGTTTAATCCATGATGGGGACACAATACTTTTTGACAGGCTTTGGGGTGTTATCTTTTCCCTGCCTTTGTTCTCAACTGCCTGTAGTTCTCAGTCTTCCTGACTCTCCTCTACTTGGTTCACTGCTCCTGCTGTGCAGGGTGACTCTGACCATTTTGAAGCTGCGTGTTGCACTTCTCCTGAGGGCTCCGGCTTCCAGCAGTTTTCCTTCTCAACTGCAGCTTCTTGCTTAAAGTAATGGGGTGTTATTTACTGTCAGAACCATTGAGAGTGGTGTCTTTTAACCTATGTAATGATGTCAAAACTGTTTTTACTGGTTTTAAATGGTCAAAAGTGGTTACAAGTTTACCACATTGATTGGTTTGGTTTGTGTGTTGTGTTTTTAACAGTCGCTCAAAGTCCAGATCACCATCTCCAAAGAGAAGGTAGGAATGTCTTAAAACTAGAGTGTGTCACAGAGTTATGTAGAACTAATATCTGAACTGGTTGCTGTATAAGTTAATTTGTCCAGGTGTGAAAGCTTCAATTTTTTTACTTGCCTTAATTTGTGAGCTGTGAAAAGACAAATTGTTCTGGGCACTTTTAAAGTGTTACAGATGTGTCCTACTGCTGGTAGTTGTAAGGTAACTTGGCTTCCTAGAATTTTAAAGGACAACAGAAAATGTGGGCAAATGAGAATCAGCTCTTCTGAAGTTGAGGAATTTGGGATCTGGGGAAGCAGTGAGTAGTGTAAGGTATGGAGCAGACCATAAAAATGTGGTAGGATTAAATTCCTACTGGTGGCTTAAAGCTGTCTCTCTCAGTTGCTGGCTTTTGCTGTGCACTGTGAAGTAAGAAGCAATTTTTCCTACTTAAGCAGAGAAATAGAGGCTGGAATTTACTGTGAGAGACAACTCCACCAGGCACCAAACCAGGGCTGTGCCATGTAGGTTATGGCAGGGTAAGAATCCCTCTGCAGCTGGAGCGCAGGAACCACGTGCTTTCTGAGCAGCCCTCTCAGCCATTGCAGCTGATGTCTCTTATTTTACCTCTTATTTTTTCAAGCTTAAAGCAGTTGGTTATAAAGGTGTAAAATGCAACAGTTTCCTCATTATTGGTGAACTAAACACAAATGGTGTGGGAGGGGGTGTTGTGAGGCGGGGGAGGGCTCCTGGGCAGGGGAAACCTGAGGTGACGCACACGGCTTGTTGGTCGTGCTATAGGAACTGCTCTTCCATCTGTCTTCTTTTCTTTCCTTTCAGTCACTCACCATCAGGAAGCCCTTGAAGGAGTGCAAGTTGTTGAAAGAATGGATTCAAATTAAAAAAAAGTTTAAGGAGAAAATTTATTTTGTTTACATTGTTACAAGGGATTTTGTGGTGTCTTTATAAATGTAAAGGGCTTAGTCCTAGAAGGCTGTTTCTACTGACTAACAATTGGCATTGGCTCTGGATCTTCTACAAGTCTTACTGGTAGAGTAAAGCAAAAGTCTTTGTTGTGTTCATGTTCTGTGATCTGGAAACGTTGAGCTTTTTTTTATTGGCGCGTTGAAATAAACTGCATTTCTAACTAAGCAACATGTTGTGGTAACACCCTGCTCTTTCTGTTGGTGCTGGGGCAGCTCAAAAGCAGGAGCTGGGCTGTTACAAGCACTTGTGGGCCCGTGGCAGGACTTGCAGAGCACCCAGGAGAGGGAAGAGGCACCAGTTATGTTGGGTCTCCAGCGTTATGGCGATGATGTGGGTTTTATTTGCTGAAACCTGGCTGGAGGTGATTTGACTTACAAAAAAATGTCTACAAAGGGCATTAACAGGTGGAAAAAAACAAGGACTATGTGACAATGGATCTGTGTCCTGTTGGTGAAAGGACCAGCGAACTTCTCCCCTGAAGGTATCTGCAATACTTCTGGAATGGAAACTCCTGAGGTAAGTGCTTTTTGAAACCTTGTTTTATGTCCTGGTTGTCAGAGCACTGCTACTGCTTTGTGATGCTCAGGATCAATTGGCAGTTGTGGTGCAGAGGATATTAGCTTTAGATATTCTTTTTTTTTAGGAAGTTAAGGCTTTTCTTGCAGATGATGGGTGACAAACAGGCTGTAGGTCATGTTTAAGGAGCAGTACATTTGGGGAATCAAGAGGTTGTGTTACACCTACCTGACCTCATGTATCTGGTTATATCATCTTTGGCAGTAACATGTTCTCAAGGGACTCCCTTGGCCTGGGCATTTGTTTTGGGAAGCTGGACTGTAGCTGCCTGTGTACAGATGGTCCCCATCTCCCCACAGAGAGGTTACTGAAGGATTTAATGGAAGTATGATAGCTGTACAGGGTATTTGTACAGGGTATTTGCCAGTTGGAGTTGTCTTTGCAGCTGATAATGGAGATTATCCAGCTAGTAAGGAAATTAGAAGTGGCAGGTGTTTTTGACCTAAAAGTCTGTGCCATAGTATGTTCTGGCCTTGTGGCTGTGTCTCATGAACCAGCAAGGAACAATAATTCATTTGGGGCTTCGAATTTGTACATGTCAGTGCAGTGGTGCTTGGTAGGAGTGACTTTCCTTGCTGATGATGCTGCAGTTAGTGTGTTGTGGCCATTGTCCATTAGGAGCTGCAAGGATGTTTTCCTCTTTTTTTTTTGCCCCCTCCATCCGTTCTGCTGAACCAAACTGCCTCCACAACAGACCTGTGGACTGAAACTTCCCCTCTGTTGCTTTTCTTAGAGTATTAGAAGAAAGAGGGAGCATTCATGTGCGTGGAGCAGAGGAGAGGACTGGAAGGAGGTGATGAGGGGCAAGCTGTTATCAGTAGTAGGAGGGACGCAGCTCACGTGGAACTAAGGTGCTGCTGGAGGTGAGGGTGTCTTGACCCTCACAGGGAGGCCCCTGGGCACGAGAGGTAGCGCTGCTGCTCTGTTAGTGCTTTGTGTCTGTATTTCATGGGGGTTTCATCCTCTGCCAGGCAGCTGTGCTGAGGGCTGGCCCTGTGCTACTGGGGAGCACAGCAACTCAGTTCCTGCTCTGCCTCTGCTCTTGCTGGGGGGCTGGACTGACCTGCTGCCTCTCATTACCTCATTCATGGTGCAGTGTGTGGCGCCTTTGCTCTTGGGGAGAAATGGAGCTGTTTTGTGGGGCTGAACACAGCTGCTGAAGGAAACAAGTATCAAAAGGGCTGTGCCCAGTGCATGGCCAGGTCAATACACCTGCAGTCCTGGGGGTCCAGGCTGTTCTGGCAGTGGATAGGGATGAGTGCATAGAAACCCTCCTGCAGTAATAGAGGGGAGGGGTGTGCTCACAGCTCAGTAGCCACTGTCAGCTTTGGACTGCAGCTGTTTATGTGTGCTTTGTGCCCTTCGTATTGCCCATTCTGCAGCCACCACCAGGCTGTTTCCCAAGGCCTGCTGCTCACCACTTCTGCCAGCACTGCCTGGTCTTGCCTTCACCTTCACTTGGGGATAGCTCAGGTAGAATTTAGCATGTGCTGGGGGGAAAGGCCACGCTGCCTCGAGCACTAGTTTCCATCCAAAACACAGCACTCCCTGAGGGTTGAGAAGTCATTTTATTCAAGAGGAGATGGAGGCTGAGGTGAAAAATGGAATCACTTCCTATTTCACTCCACAGCCAACATTTGGTTGCCAGGCCCTCCCTGCAGCAATGCTGTACCCAGGAGTCCTGCTTCACACCCAGTTACTGCCCTGAGCCTCTGCAGTGCTTCTCCATCCTGCCCCAGCATTCCTGGGCCTCTGCAGCTCCTCACACCCAAGTGCTCAGGTGTGCAGGCAGAGGAGTCTGGGCATACTGGAGAGCAGCATTAAGCTCTGGGAACAGTTTACCCTTCTGCACGCCAGCTGCCCTGACCATGCTCCTGCACAGCTGCCTTGGTCTTCCTGTCTTCTTCTTCCTACATGGGGGTGTTGCTGGGAAACTGCTGTGGTTTGAAAAATGCAACTAGTCCCCCAAGGCTTTGAAGGCTGTGGCTCCCCTGCTTCAGCCCCAAGGCTGGTTCTTGGCAGGGCCGGTGCTACAGATGGGGTTTACTCTGGTTTTACTCTTATAAATGACAGCAAAGTTACTTCACTGAAGGCACTTGCTCTGATGTGCAGTTGCTAGTACATCAGTCAGCTCAGCCAGCCCCAGCAATGCTCAGCATTGCCATCAAGCAGCATTGAAGGGAAGAGGTAATAGTTCCTTATGACTGGCATTTCTCTACGCTCGGCTGTAGCAGCCCAGACCCCAGGGCAGGAGAGTGGGACTTTCTTCTGGCTGTGCAGGGTGGCACGTGGCCGACCCCAGTGACCAGAGGTTACAAGTGAGTGGTACCATCTACCCAAGGATTGATTTTTAACAGCAGTGCCTGTCATCTGGCTTTTGGGGTAATGGCCACATTCTCCTCAGTTCTACACTGTAACCAGAGCAGCCTGTGCTGATCCAACACGTTACTCTGATTCAGGTTGGTCTCCTCATGGGAGGACTGTCCCTCTCAGAACGCCCTGATGTGAAGCAAAAGGCACTCACCTTTTTAAGGGCTTTGGGATAAACCCTAAGTAAAGCCCTCCCCTGGCCCTGCCTCACTGAAGTTTTGGCCAAAAGGTAGAAATAAGTCCAAAGCAATTTGGGAGCAGCTTAAGATGCCACATGCTGCCTCCAGCCATGACTATTACCAGCAGCAGCAAGGCAGTGGGTATGTTTGTGACCAGAAGATGCTATTGCCAGTGTACAGCCTAATGGAAAACTACTACTTTCTTACTTGGAGGTGTCTGTTCCTCCTGGGAGCGTGGCTGGTTTCCCCTTTTGCCCGAGGGTGCTGTAAGCTGCCAACAAGCAAACACAGGGAAAAACAAAACATCAACCCCCAACCCTGGCACTAGTACGGCTGCCAACTTGATGTTCCAGTGACCGGCACCATGTTTTCATACAACAAATACATCGAGACGCCGCTGTCACGTGGGCTGTTGTGTGCTCAGGCAGCAGCAGGCAGTGAGTCCTTAGAGGAAGCTGTGCCCACGTCACTGTGTGGTCACCAGCTTCACGATCATGGCGATGATGCGGGACCCGCGGGGGCACATGCACAGATCCATGCTGGGGTTCTTGATTTTATCCTGCAGCAGCTGGTCCAGTTCACAGCGCAGCTCCTTCACCAGCTCGGCCACCTAACGCAGAGGCGAGGGTCAGGCGCCTGAAGTGCGGCTCCTGCTTTCCAAACCCGTGCCCAACCCCTTCCCCCAGGCTCGGCCCTCCTTGTCCTCACCTGGTGGGAGGCGGCCACAAACCGGATCCAGCCGTCGTCCAGGGAGATGAGGAAGTTGCCGTTCTGCAGCTGCGTGTGGACCTGGCCGCCGCCCAGCAGCACCAGCGGGTACACCGACACCATGCTGCAGTCGCGGATGAACACGCGGCTCGTCTTGATCTTCTCGTGATACACCAGGTACGGGCTCTCGAAGTGCCTGGTCTGGAACGGGGACACAGCAGCCTCCTTACAGGCCCACAGCTCTTCCCTCCTCTTGAAGCAAACGGGCCTGGCTGCCTCTTCATAGAACTCACAGCCCTCCCCCACCTCTTCATACGATCAGAATAAGATGGAGTCCAACCCCTCCCCTCACACTGCCCAGCCCAGCACTGACCCATGTCCCTCAGCACCTCAGCTACACGGCTTTGCAGCATCTCCAGGGATGGGGACTCCACCACCCCCCTGGGCAGCCTGGGACAGGGGCTGACAGCCCTCTCAGGGAAAAAGTTCTTCCTGACCTCCAATGCAAACCTCCCCTGGCACAACTTGTGCCCATTTTCTCTCGTGCCTTCCCCTGCCTTGTCTGTGGCTGCAGAGAAGAGCCCAGGTGCCCAAAGTGCACCTGTACCAACACCACATCCACTCTGAGGCGTAAGAGCAGCCGAGGACGTTTTCACCTGTGCAGGTAAGCTCTTTCATAACAACTGTGATGAACAGCTCAGAGGCTCTATCATGTAAAGATGGTGTTAATTATTAAACTTATTTATATCCTGAAAAACAGTTATCAAATATGGAGACAAACTTCATGAGACAAATATTATCCTGTACCATAGATAAAAGCTCTTCTGTCTCTGCCAAGGATTAGCTATTAATCTGGAGAGGAACTTCAGAGTTTGAGGACCCACAAAGAAATGGAGAATGTCACTGAATTATTTACCAATAACTAATATTTCAGCTGAAGAGTCAAAGCCTGGGGAGTCAGCTCCACGTCTGAAGGTGCTACACCTGTGCATGCAGTCCCTGTCAGTAGCGAGGAGAAGCCCGGGAGCACTGTGCCTGCGCCCTTTTATGTGCAGCTTTGCAGATGCAGTTTAAGAAAACATGGACTAGAGGGATTACAGCATCTGCCAAAACTCCAGACTGGAGGCTGGAGCTGAACTGTGTGTCCAACAGGACGCTCCTGCCTCAGGAATGAGCTGGTACTTACCATTTTAACAGGACTGTTCAAGCATGAAGATCATTCTTATCAACAGAGCCCCTCACTCTAATCCCAGTTTATAAAAAGGAGCATGCTTTGCAGAAAAAGGGGAACTCTGACCTGGTAATTCACAGATGAAGGGTGAATGTGAACGTAACCATCGTTTTTGGTAACAAACTTCAGCTCTTCTGCTTTTGGCTGCATCTTGACTGCTCCTGTACTGGTCTTCTGGTACTTGCCCTCTGGCTTTTTCACCTGTATGGTAAGATTAAAGGTCATAAACCCCCACTGACCCACAAAACATTTGTAACCATTTTAACATTTAAAACCATTTTTATGTTGAATTAAAATGTGTTTTATCAAACCCAGAAATTCTCAGGTGGCAACATGTCAAGCCACTAGAGACCGATATTACACTCCAGGTGCTGCCCCATCCTGTTCATTTGTAACCTCAGCCTTCTAGAAAGCTGTAATTTACAGGAGCTTCTTAAGAACGTTTGCTTGTGGCTTCTGTGCAACACTAAAATGAGGCCGTAGGAACAGCGGTGGTTTCAGGCAATGCAGACGCAGCTCAGCTGCCCAGATCTAACACCAGCAGCAGCAAGCTTTGGCCATCAAGGCAGGCTGGAGGTTGCCATGATCAGCCCAGAGCGAAGGCAGGCTGGGTGGATATGGCAGAGAGCAGAAGGGGAGATAAAAACAAGCCTTCCTTTACCTGCACAACGTTGGGGTACAGTGCAGCACACAGCATTGCTGAGATCAGCTTGATGTTGTCTGCGTTGGAATTAGCCTGGGAAACCAATGCATCGGTTAGGTGTTTGACAGGTAAGTCTATAAAGGTAAAGCCCTGCTTCTGGAATGACTGAATTCCTGAAACTGGTTTATTTTTATAGCTGCACTACAGTTCTTTACAGGGCAGGGCCAGTTACTGCTCCTCAGCTCTCAGACGAGACCTGGGTCGTGTTCCCCTCACTATCAGTGCAGCAAATTCACCACCAGCTCTCAATGCAGTTAGTACCAAAGCTAATTGTTCCCTAATGGCTGGCTGCACCGTGGATTGGCCCCAAGAGAAAGCAGACACAGGTTGTCCCCAAGCTCAGGGAGGCTCTACAGCCACCACAGCCTTGGGTAGCCCTGGGAGGCCTCAGGCTCGTGAGGCACTGCTCTCTGAGGATGGGCACAATGCTGAAGTATATTGTTGCCTGCTCTGTAATGGAGTTCTGTTCCCAAAATAAAGCTGGCACTAATCCCAACATTCAGGTCAGGTCAGGAGTCAGGCCCGTGCTTTTCCAGCACTTGCTGATGTGTGTTTCACTCTGTCAAAGGAGCAGGCTTCAGTGCACTTCCACAGCTGGGCCTGGGCTTCCTGGGCACGTAAGGCACCAAGCATTGGAGGCTACAACTGGCACATCTGCTGTACCCACAAAGGACAGAATAGGGGAGAGGTGACTTGCCACAGCCTGGCTTTGGAGTCTCACACTGGCAAGAAGCCCAGCTGGCACTCGGGCCAAACCAAAGCCTGCAGCAGTGTTCTGGAGTGCTGAAATGCTGCGAGTTACCTCTTCTCCTGTGGCATCCAGCACGCCATCACCTCCTTGGGCCCACTTCTCCATGTCCCTGGCTCTCAATCCCTCCTTCACAAACCCAATGTCAGAGAGCAGCTCTGTGAACTGGCGCTTCAGGCTGGCGATTTCCTACAGACAGACAGACAGACAGGGCTGTGCCGGGCTGTGCCCTGCAGAGCCTTCACTACAGGCTTGTTGTCAGGAGGACTCTGCCAGCCTCTGTGTGAGAGCACAAGCGCTGACTTACCTGCAGAACTCTTCCCGACAGAAAGTTCTCCCTGCAGTAGGTGTAGCTCGCCTGAGCACCCTCTTTGATACTTAAACGCCAGCCCTAAGGAGAGGATGGCAGGAAACCTTTAGTAAGATACTTCAGCTTCAATTTCAAGCACATCACAACCCTTGGGGAGAGGCTCCTGAATTTTAGCTCACCTTATAGGCCTGGAGAAGAGCCAAGTAGTCACTGTTTCCCACTGCAAACTCCAACTTCTTTTTGTTTGCCTCTTCCCTTTTATCCCACGGTGACACCTGCACAGGCAGTGACAGATTGTGTCCTTCCCCCATGACATGGCACATCCCCTTTGGTAGTTTCACAGCAGCTCACAGGGCAGAATGCACATTTTCTCCAGAGATAACAGAAATGAGGCATTCAGAAATGCCTGGTCAGTAGCACAGCACCTCAGGCCATTGCCCTGCCTAACCACAGGAGACCCAACAAGTCAATTTTTGGTTGACCACCTCACAGAAAATATTTCCTTTTGGGCAGAGCTCAGAGCAGCTGCAGAATGCTGAGACCCGTGACAAACACCATCTGACACACCAGAGCAAGTTAATGGAGCTGAAACTCAGAATGCCTGTAACAGAGAAGAGCTCAGCAAGTCTAAAATCCACTTGGATGTGAGGCAGAAGACAACAGTAACTCAGGACATTGAAAAAGCTGAATTTCAGTTACTCTGCTCTTACAGCACCTGGAGCCAAAACGCTCCCATAAGCACAAGGAAAACTATGTCATAGAACACCTAGAACAATCTGTTTCCAATTCTTTCACAACTCCTCACCACCAACTATTTGCACCAACAGCAGCAGTCCAAACCTCAAAGAAGCCTGACTTCCCAAGAAGTTTGTATGTTGCAGAAGATGAACAACACTAAGAGCACCTTGTAAGTACAGCAGCTGATTCAAACAGGCAGAGAGAACACAAACACACCGAGATCCAAACGCGACTCTGCATTCACAGCTCAGACACCTCAGCTTCATCCCTATCACTGTTTCATGACTATTTTTAACTGCTGCTTCTATTACCATGCAATTTCTTCACCAAATCTGGACAAAGGAGACTGGCTGGCTACTTCTTGGTTCAGATCAAAACTAATATCCACTCTGTTTCTGCTGCCGACTCAGAGTATAAATGACATTCCCTGCTGCATGGTTTTGGTCTTCTGTCTGTAACCTGTCTATTTAACAAGCACTTCATGAACAGATGAATGATGTAGGCTGAAAGGAGAATTAAACCACTCAAGTGTAGTATTGCTGCAAGTTCCAACAGCATTTTGCTGCTGGGTGCTTTCAAAGTGGGATACACAGGGAAGAATACTCACAAAAGGGGACTTAAAGGCCAGGCTGGCTGCTATAGTCAGTGCAGGATCCAGGCAGCGGAAGATGGTGCCAAACAGCATTAGCTTGCCAATCCTGACATCAACAGGCAGAGAAGCCAAGTGATAGCCCAGAGGGGTGAGCTTTTCGTCTGGAGTTAAGGCTCCTAAGTCTCGCAGTCGCAGCTTTGATGCTTGCAAAGACTCTGTTCTGGGGGGCTCAATTAGTCGTGACAAGACGGAGTGAAGACTTTGTGCAGAAAACATCTCCAGAATCTTAATTCTTAGGGAGGGAAAAAAACCAACAAGAGAAAAGAAAGGAAAAAAAAGCAGCTTAGTTCCAATATATAGGATAAAAAAAAAGAGCAAGTTTTCATCAAACCAAAGCAAATACCAACAGAAAAGATGCTTCTAAGGACGTGCTCCCTGGAAGAGGCCCTGTCAAATCAGGAAGCAATATGAAATAATAGCTGGGGGCAGTGTGCCTCATCCAACCTCACTGAGTCTGCAGGAGCAGAGTGTTTCAACCCCCAGTGTGCTGTAACAGGGAAGTTTTTACCATTGAAAAAAAGTCATTTTTGTTGTTTTGTTTCTTGTACACTGCACTGTGCACTGTGTGCAGCAGGGACAGGAGCCTCTTCAGTGAATATTTGCATGCCAGTGCTGCTTGATCTAGGTCGTGGCTTTACTGCACTGGGCTGCACAGAAACAGCACAGGAGAGTTTACAGCATAAAGGGACAAAGACGTGCTGTGGGGTTGGAGTGCAGGAATGCAGCTCTGGTGATCTGTATTTTCCTAGGATGAGATGAGATGAGATGAGAGCTAAGGAATGTGAAGGAGGGCAAGGGCAGCCGGTGAAGGATGTGATGAGAGGGTGCTCTGGATGCAGAGGCAATGGGACAGTAAGATCTAAAGCAAGCAGTCAGCAGAACCTTAGATCTCCAGAGTAAGTTTCTTGGTTTCACGATGTGAGGGAACACCGAGGAAACTAAACACCTTGATAATGGTGTTCCAGGTGCTCCTCCTTGCAGGAGGGAAGGACATTCTGCACACAACAGCTCACCTCAGACAAAGCTGCTCCAAGGGCACCCTCTGTATTTCTGGTAACTGCTGTTTTATAAGCTGATGGTTATAGTGATGGCTGCTGAAGAGATGAAAGCAGACGCCCGAGGCTACCCGGCCCGCTCGCCCTTTCCTTTGCAGAGCGTTGGCCTGGGACACAAACGTGTCCTCCAGGCTTTCCATTCCTTTGCTTGGGTCGTACCTAGAGGAAACCAAGAAACAGGTTTATAGGCATGACAGTAGGGTGAAGCAGTAGGGTGCCAAGCAGGCAGATGACACCAACTTCTGTGTGGACACAATTCCCACCCCTGCAGTTGGATCTGAGTCTGGACTGGCTTCCTCCACCCTTCAGCAGCTTTCTGCACATGAAGCTCCTTCAAGTTTTGCCCAGCTCTTTGGAAAGTTGAAGCACGCAGCTGAAGGCACAGAGCAGTTTCCCAGATGACAAAGGAATGAATCCCAGTACCTTTTCTCTTTCATTTTCCCCGAATCAATCACATAGACCACGTCATCAATGGTGACTGATGTTTCTGCAATGTTGGTAGAGATGACGATTTTGATGACTCCTGCGGGAGGCCTGAGGAACACGTACTGCTGCTCTTCACTAGACAGTGAAGAATGAAGTGGATAAACAACACACCTGGAAGGACAAGATGACAACATGCTCAGTGCATCCCCGGCCTTTTCCTTCCTGACAACAACCTGCCTGCACACTTTTGCCTCGCTAGTACTGCCACACACTGTCCAAAGCCGTTCAAAGCAACGCAAAGCCAGCAAACCTCTCTGCTGTATCACCTTTAAGACACCAAATCCTGGAATCATTTAGGTTGGAAAATACCTTTAAGATCCTTGACTCCAATCATAAAACCAGCACGGCTTTATCCACTGCTAAATCCCATCCCTCAGCACCTCATGTACACGGCTTTTCACTATCTCCAGGGATGGTTGTTCAACCACTTCCCTGAGCAGCCTGTGCCAGTGCTTGACAACCCTTTAGGTGGAGAAGTCTTTCCTAATCTCCAATCTAAACCTTCCCTGGTGCAACTTGAGACCATTTCTTCTTGCCTTGTTACTTGGGAGAAGAAAGCAACCCCCACCTCACTACAACCTCCTGTCAGGTAGTTGCAGAGAGTGATCATGTCTCCCCTCAGCCTCCTCTTCTCCAGGCTGAACACCCTCAGCTCCCTTGGTTGACTTGTGCTTCAGACCCTTCACCAGTTTCATTGTCCATCTCTGGACATACTCCAGCACCTCAGTGTCTGTCTTGTAGTGAGGAGCCCAGAACTGAACACGGCACTTGAGGTGCAGCCTCACCAGCACAAGGTACAGGGGGACAATCCCTGCCCTGGTCCTGCTGGCCACACTATTTCTGATACATGTTCTAAGGGAAGGTGGAGAAGTTTACAGATGGAACAAGACCTCAAAATAGAGTTGAACAAAAATTCTGCCTCTTTTGAAGAGTCTAGAATCTGCCATTTATAATGCCAGATGGAAAGAAATGACTCCAGGTAACTTTGCCACAGTATTTGTGTAAAAGTTGTTCAGTCAAGGACACCCAATCACGTCTCCATCTAAGGCCAAATGCAATCACAACTGAACGTGTCTCAGTAAACAGTCTCAAACAGAACTAGGGCCAGGGTGGAGTTTTCAACAGTGGATCATGCAGAGCACAAAATCATTCAGGTCTCCAAGAACTTCAACAACTAACCTTTCTGAGTTGAGGAGAAAAAGCCCCGAAAGAACCAACCAACAAGGCAGTAGAAAAGGGATTAACTTGACTGGAGTCACGACCACAAGCTGTCTCACACATTTAGTAACCTTCAAGTTATCCCTGGGTAAAGGTAGGCTTTCTGATATAAGCTGCTCCCTGTTTATGGGTAAAGAGCAATTGCTTTGGAGCTTTTCTGCCTTACCTCTTGCTGTGCCTGTTATTAAAAAGAGCATTAGTCTGGAGCTGCTCATAAAGCATCTTGATTTCTGCTAGACCAGGCAAAAATACCAACACAGCACCTATACATGGAGATGTAAAAAAGTCAAGTCACTCAAGAGCAAGGGCAGTGTGATGTCTGAGCAATGTGCAAAAAGCCCAAGTCAAAACTCCATCTCTGCTTTGCAACTGCTGTGCAAAACACACAGAGGCTGCAACAGTCTCTCACCAAAGACTTTACAAAGCAGACAATTCTCTCACCTTCCCCATCCCATCTATAGCAGGGGCTTTGTTATTCAGTTAAAGCTTTACTTTTCTTTCCAAAACAGTAAGTACAAACTCTGCATGAAAAACATCAGCTTTGGGCTGTCTATAAGCACACAGCCTCCATGAATCTGCTTTAGTTTATCTCTCAAGGACAATGGAATTACCTGGGGGGTAGGAGTGGCTGCCAGCAACTATCCACTCCAGCAAGGCTTCAATTAATTCCAGATTAACTTTGTCTAAGTCCATGGCAGCCATTGTTTTCAACACTGTCTTGTTAACTCCTAGGGAGAAACATCAACAAACCAAACAGTAAGTCCATCTCTTGCAAAAAACCACCTGCTGCACACCCTGCACCAAGCAGCACAGCCAACCACACCTTGGTTTGAACAGCATCTGGATTAGACTAGAGGTAGCTCCAAAACTGACTCAACGCTTCACACTTCCCCCTTCCATGCTCTCCTCTGTTTTGGCTCTTCCCTTCCTTCCTCATGCCTTACTGGGGCTGCCACCTG
This sequence comes from Colius striatus, assembly GCF_028858725.1. Lineage (NCBI taxonomy): Eukaryota > Metazoa > Chordata > Aves > Coliiformes > Coliidae > Colius > Colius striatus. The sequence goes on from NC_084760.1 coordinate 110,927,766, forward strand.
CCCTGTGCACAGCCTAGACCAGGATTCATCTACTAGCAGAATGACACACACACATAACAGTGGTAAGAGCTTATAGACACCTCCAGGACAACCTTCTCAAGCTCCCTCTTCACCCTTCCAATGTTTCATGCACCAACTCAAACACATTCCAGATTCCCTTACACCCTCAGTGGGACTCTGAAGCTTTTAAGTGATGGTTCTCACTCAGTACCACTGTGGAACTCCTCACAAGGGCAGGCAGGGAGGAACTCTTCAGGACTCAGCACAGGGATGAGAGAGTGGGAAGCCCAAGGAAAGGTCTGCCTCTCTCATTAAGCCATTTGCAGAGTGACTGAATTCCTTAAGGAAGGCTTGTCACACTGAAGTGACCTCCTTGAAGTGGGGCAGGTACATGCTGTGCTTTAAGTAAAGCTGCTCCAGCAAGAACAGTTACAGGGGAGAAAGTAGAACAAAAAAGGCAGGTAACAGCTGAAAACTGCCCCTTTTCAGATGCTGAGAACTGTTTTCAGCCAAGATGCTTGTTCTAGTTTAACAGAGGGGTTCTCTTCTTTGTTTTTTTTAAGATGGCAGGAGGTTTCTGACCTCACCAAAAGTAGTGACCTGCTAAACTTCCCCAGTACAGAGCACTGAATTACATACAGGCATTTGACATACAGAATTATACAGTAACACAGCACATTGGCTGGCACACACTGTATGCCAACTGAGCAGATTTAAGGAGCTCACCTTTGTATCGTGTGAGGAGCTGCTTCAGAGTTAACTTTTGGTCTGGGTCTGAATCTCTGACAACTGTGTCACTGCTTTCCAGAAGGCCAGCACGTCTCAGGTCTTCCTCTACTTCTTCAAATGCGGTTCTTTTGTGTCTTCCATTCTGTTTGTTTTCTTGCTTTGCCTTGCGCCTGTAGGGACTGTTGTCCTCCAAAACATACCTGAACAGCAGCACATTTAGTGGCATGGAGAGAAGCCCAACAAGCTCCTAATTTATTAGCTGCAGACTATCAAAAAGTATTTATAGATAAACCTGAGAGGAACTTTGTTCAAGCAGGTTGCACAACCATAGACAGTGTCAAAGTCAAGGTGGCCTTCCACACTGGGATGTCTTAAAAGCCATGATGCAAACGACTAGGACTGCAAACTTGATCTTGACAGCTAACTGGGCAGCTCAGAGCCACAAGTGATTTATAATAGCTGGTGAATTTGCCACCTGCAATCTCTGAGCTGCTGTGACTCTCCAGTAACTACAAATGGTAACAGCAATCTGGTACCTGAGCTGCAAGGTGGGGCTTACACGAGGAATGGTTTGGTATCCTGCATTTTTCACCTTCAGATTTCTTTTGGTTGCCAACGTCTAACCACCCCGATACCGTAAAGCACAAGCACTGACAAGCTCTTTGTGGCAAAGCTCACCTTTTCCTGAGTATGTTTGTGGTATCTAATGCAGAAAGGCTTGTTCTGGCATGAGATCCTAGCTCCCACTGCAGTCTATGAAGCATGGGTTAAAGTGGATGCTCTAGTACAACTCCAAGACTGTGGGTGATGGGGGAGATTGGAGAGGGCTAGTTTCTAAATCTATGCACAGAACTAGTGCAGTCTCAAGGTCAATAGTACAACCTCAAAGGCCAGATACATCTGAGAATGTTTGGCAATTTCCTACCTTGTCATTGCAATCACATCCTCCAGAAAAAACTGATCCACGGGAAATGTTCGACCTAAAAGGAAACGGGAGAATAAATCCACCTGCCACATAGCAAAGGGACAGAGACAGAAGGTGGCTCCCATTTCACATGGGTTATGATGTCATCCACTGGCTTCACAGCTCTCATAGAATCACAGAATGATAGGGTTGGAAGGGACCTTTAGAGATCATCTAGTCCAACCCCCTGCAGAAGCAGGGTCACCTAGATCAGGTCGCATAGGAACATGTCCAGGCAGGTCTTGAAGACCTCCAAGGAAGGAGACTCCACAACCCCTCTGGGCAGCCTGTGCCAGGGCTCCCTCACCTCACAGTGAAATAGTTTGTTCTTATGTTTAAGTGCAACTTTTTGTGTTCCAGCTTCATCCCATTACCCCTTGTCCTGTTGCTAGCTACTATAGAAAAAAGGGATGTCCCAACCTCCTGACACCCACCCTTTAGATATCTGTAAATGTTAATAAGATCTCCCCTCAGTCTCCTCTTCTCCAGACTAAACAGCCCCAGCTCCTGCAGCCTTTCCTCATATGAAAGATGTTCCATTCCCCTGATCATCTTGGTGGCCCTGCACTGAACTCTCTCCAGCAGTTCCCTGTCCCTCTTGAGCTGAGGAGCCCAGGACTGGACAACAGGATTCCAGATGAGGCCTCACCAGGGCAGAGTAGAGAGGGAGAAGAACCTCCCTTGACCTGCTGCCTACACTCTTCTTGATGCATCCCAGGATGCTCTCATCTCTGCTGCATTCTTCAACACAGTTTCTATGACAAAGTGGATGCTTTCCAAGCATGGTTTGGTAACACCCATTTTCACAGTCAGAGAAGGGCTGCCACATTTAAAGGAGCACATCCCTGAGGCTCTGTGTTTCTGTCATGCTCCATGGACAAACTCAGCAGTTTAAAAACCAAATTGGGCTAAGCATGTACACACCCAGTTGGATGTGTACATGGATCCTCCCCTGCTCCTTTTCACAAGGATAGAGAAGAGTCTCCAGCTCAGGGAACCATGTCATACCCACTCTCTTGTTTTTGTCTTTGGGAGAAGGAAACTGTTAGTATAGAGACAGCACACACACAAAAACAGCTCCATTTCCAAGTGTTCTCTCTCCTAAATCTCCTTGGTTTTACCTTCTAAGCCACTGGAATCATAGTTCTTGTGTAGATCCTCAACTTAGCCCCTTGCGCTTGAACTGACAAACACTTCACAAACAGAAATACTGTAAAGAGCCCCCTAAAGCACTGAATGTAACGAGGTAATGCAAAGGAATGGATCTCACCTGGTATGTTGATAACTGGACAGGAGTGAAAGTACTGAGAAAAGAGCTCTGCATTCAAGGTGGCACTCATCAGTATGATGCGCAGGTCTGGCCTCTGAACCATTATATCCTTCAAAACCAGCAGCAAGAAGTCACTGAGGAAAACAGGCAAAAAGACATTGGAATTTCTTCAGTGTTAACCTGCAGAGTCTCTGTTCCACTCCCCACTCTGCCCAGCCTCCTGGTGTTTCCAGCAGCAGTGACACCACCACAGAAGGGTGAGCTGCTCAGGATGGCTGGGAGCTGATTGTACAATAAATTAACAGAAGGCAACCTGCTGACTTTTTGGTTGTCCCTCTCTGCAGTGTCAGCTTCACTTGGCAAATTCATTTAAGCCTCAGCTACCCTATAAATTAATTACATTAATGACAATAAAAGAACACTAGGTAACAAATTAGCTCAAAGTAACAGTAACCTGTCTGCTCCTCTTCCTCATTTATTCAAACTTACCCAGTCTTCCCTGTATTTTCCCCTACATATTGATAGGTTTTGTGGCTAGAAGTCTGGCTTGAAGTGGTTTTAGATGAGACAGAAGAAGAATCCTTGATAGATTCAAGCCCTTTTATGAGGCTAAAATGTAATCCCAGCTGTAGAACAGCAGGTTACAGTCAGAGCCTCCTGGAAATGCACTGCATTGCAGTGTGTCCCAGGGAAAACATCAAAGAAAAGGATCTTTGTCCCTTATACAGAGATACTGACAGAATCTTTTACCTGGCATCAGCAGGTAAGTGGGGTAAAACTACAGGAGGCTGGGACAGGATAGGTGGAGGCTGTTTAGGTAAAACTATAGAGTGGAAGAAAATGTGAGCACTTGTCCCTTGCAAGAGCTCTGCTGAAGCCTGCATCTGGAGGAATAATTCCCAAAAGGGCATGTGAAGAATGAGGGTGTTTGGTAAAAGCTGAAATAAGGGAGTATGAACCAGACATCTGCAGTTAAAGTTTCTTAACCCTCCAGCCCCGACCCAAACCCCTTTCCAAGACCACTGCAACGGGATGGCAGACTGGAGGCGTAGAAGTTTAGGAGAGGTGTGCTTGCTTTGACAGCTGCTGCAACACAACTTCACACTGCCCAAAGCTCAGAACCTAAAACCAGCCTCCTTCCATCACCCCATGTTACTGCCACAGGATCAACAAGCCTGACCTCAGTTACTTGCACCTCAGTCACCTTTTACTCTTCTGACCATGTTTCTTCATTTTACTTATGGGATAAGAGCTTATTTACCTTTCTTCTGTTCTTTCGTGAACTTCATCAACAATAACATGTGTGATGCCCTGCAGAGTCAGATCTCCTTCCAGCCTTCTCAAGAGCACACCAGTAGTGCAGTACAGCAGCCTGGTAGCTGAGGACTTGAATGGGAAGACAAAGCATTCAGTTGACTTTGTGTGACTTAACATAGTGCAAAGTATCTGTTGCTGTAAGGAGTGGACAGAAAGGGACCAGGCAATCCCTGCAGGACACAGATGAAGGATTTCTCTTTCTTAATTGCAATTAAAGAACCAAGGGGCACTGCTAACTATAAGGGGTAAAGAAAGAAATCTGAATGGCTTCTCCTGTTGCTTTCTGATAAACAGAACTCTGTCCCTAGAAAGATTTAGTGACTCTCTTTTGTAACATAGTTCTTGGCAAAAGCAATTGGCTGCAAGGCAGACAAAATTTCACTTCCAGGACAGGAGTTTGAATTCAGCCTCCCTGCTTCTGGCTGACTGGAGCTGTACCCTTCAGTCTCCACTTGGGAGACAAATGGAAATGACGCCAAGTGGAAATGGAGCCAGTAGCCTTATGGAGGACTCATACTCTCAGACCACCTCTGTTCTGGTTTTGAATGGCCCAGAGTGAATTTTCTTCCTAGCAGCTGCTACAGCGCTCTGGTTTGGATTTGTGCTGAGAGCAGTGTTGGTAAGTCAGGGATGTTTTGGTTACTGCTGAGCAGTGCTTGCACAGGCTTAAGGCCTTTTCTGTCTCACCTCTTGCCCTGCCAACAAGCAAGCTGGAGGTGCACAAGAAGCTGGGAAGGAGCATGGCCAGGACAGCTGACCCAAACTAGCCACAGGGCTATTCCACACCAAAGGCCAACATGCCCAGTATATACACTGTTAGCAGTTAGTTAGTAAACTGTTCTTATCTCAACCTGTGAGGTTTACTGTTTTCTTGACTTCCTCCCTGTCCCACTGGGAACGGTTGGGGAGTGATGAGGAGCTGTGTGGTGCTTAGCTGCTGGCTGGGGTAACACCAGGGGTTGTTGTACCCCTCTTGATAGAAAGCAAAACAACACCACAAGACACAGCACTGAGCTCTCATTCGAGATGAAACAGCATATAGAATATATTTCATACAAAATATTGTGTTTATCTCACTAGAGAGCAGATATAGGGCAGAGATTCTGTGTGCTAGAAAAGCACTGAGCACATTTCAGTGGAAGCAAATGAAAGGCAACAAGCAAGGCACACACACCTTTACACTCTCTAGGCGGATCTGATAACCAACAGTGAGCCCAATCCTTTCTGCTCTTTCTTTGGCCACACGTTCAGCCACAGAAATGGCAGAGATCCTGCGAGGCTGAGTGCAGATGATGTTTGCAACTCTGCTTGGAGATCCTTGCAACGAAGCATCCAAAATAAACTGAGGAATCTGAGTGGTTTTCCCACATCTATACGATAAAAAACAGAGGTTAGTTAAAAGAAACCACAAACCCAACACCTTTTGCCTGTGTAAATGGGAGTGACAACATTCTACTTGAAATGTGCTTTCAGCCTTCACATGAACTTCACACCCAGGACTGCTCCACTGCTCACAGACTGTGCAGCCACGTGCTCTTACCCTGTCATGCCGCTCACAACAAGAACTTGGTGGCTCTTCAGCAAATCAAGGATAGTTTCCCTCTCTTGCCATGCAGGGAGCTTCTGTCTTTCATACAGCATGGACTGGAAGTGCCTAGAAGACTGATACACAAAGACCAGACACTAAGAACACTGCTGGAGTGGAACAGAACCATTTGAAACAACAGTCTGTGGTTTACACTTTCTGTTCTGAAGCACAGCAGAAGTTGTTCTGTACGAGATACCTTTTTCAGGCGAAACTGTGTGCAGATTTTAACGTTTTCATGGTACAGAGACTTTGCCTGCACATCATACTTTTTGGAAAGCTTTTTCTTGAGGTTCACATAACTCTCATTCTCCACAACAACTTGTTGAGGCTCATCTTCCTCCTCCTCTTCTGCTACCTCCTCTTCCTCCTGAGGCTCTGATGCTGTTGAAGCTTGAGACAGAGAATGTACAGTTAGGTATTACTAACAAGGAATAGGACTCCACCAGCACTGCGACAGACAGAGGTTCCAAGAGCATTCTCAACAAAGAACCTTGACAGACTAGAGCTGAGCATCTGCAAGACTTTTTTGACATGAATTCAGTCCAACACTACCAGCAAACCTCCCTTCACCACATCAAACAAACCACAACTTCTCCAGCTCCATCCCACCTGTCACCACCACCATCTGGGTGGCCACATGGTGAACCAGACCAGGTTTGCCTTCCTGAAGGGTTTTCATATGTCTCAGCTCCCCTCTCCACAACAACCACTTCTGTGGAGCACAAGACTGTGATGGCAGCACCAGCTCAAATCAACTGAAACTACACTGTAACATTGTTAAGCCACTGCCAAGTACTTTTAAAGCAAGGCTGAAACCAGAGCAGGTACTTCGGTGCCTGCTGCCTCTCCAATGAAGCAGGATTTGCTCAGATACTTCAGCCATCCCTTGAAAGTTTTGACAAGGTGTTTTACACAGAAGATTGTAGAACATAAGGAAGATTATTTGGAACCTCTGATTTCAATCTCTGGAACAAAACTGTCTTTCTGTGGAGCTCTTAAAAAAAAATGGCATCACCTGTTTTACTACAACAACAGAAAAATAGGCTGTCACTATTTAAAATGCAACAGAGGTGTTCCTGAAGAAAGCTGGCTTCAGATAAAAACAGCTTTGGAATTGGGAGCTTGAAGGTCATCTATGCCATGGAACAGCTGTCACCCTGCTCTAAGTGACACAGTCCCAACTGTCCCCCTGCAAAATCAAAACCTAGGCACTTGCAACAAAAAGAGACTGTACCTTGAACAGCATTCTAGAACCACTTGCAACATTTCTGTAGCCTTAAATACACCTTTACAGAAGGAATTTGGAGGAGGGGTTGGTTAGTTTAAGTAATTTAAAACCTAATTTTAAGAAAAGCTTCTGAATTGATGAGCAGCAGAGACAAAGAACCTTTCCCATTCCCTTCCAAGCACAGCTCTCTGGTCACTTTTGGTGAGCTCACACCACTTCTCTCAATGACTTATTATTGATTGTGTGGCAGCAGGCATTGGTCACTCTGCCAACCCACACTCACCAGCTCTGTGCTCTTCTGACTCAGTTCCTGCCAGCAGAAAACCTCTCTGCTGCAGCTTTATTATGGACCTGAGGCACAGAATCTGGCTCACCATGTGACCTTAATCTCCAAAACCAGGCTTGGAACAGATGCCTCAATTGAGCTTTCTGCTTCTCTCTCTTTGTTGTTCTTTTCTTAACCTTTTTGCCTGTTCTTAGCCCAGAAACCACAAAGGGAAACGTGTACCTTCAGGAGTTTGGTTTGCAGCAGGTGTGCTCTCTGGCTGATTTGGTGCCCCTCTGGACGTTCGATTTCCACCAGATGTGCTCTCTGCCTGTAGCTTTCCCAAAGGCATTGCCAGCAGGGACACAGGAGGAACACTATACTTGTGGTGAGTATTTTTAAGTAACTCACTTATCTCAGATTCATCTTCTAAGCAAGTCACTAAGGTGTGCACCACTGGTTCATTAGACTCTGCAGCTATCAAGGCCTTTTCAAAGAGGAACTCAGCAATGTGCAAACGGCAAGCCAGAGGTAGATTCTCGTCGGTGGAATAAAATGCCACAAGAGGTGCCTGAAGTGGATACTTGTTTTCTTCAGGAAATCTTACTTCAAGTTCATACACAGGACCATCGCTGTTAGACCTGAGGTGAGCATCATCTACAGAGTTTCTGTCTGGTTTTAGTGGGTGGTTTGGAGGGAATTCGTGTCCAAATCTGCATTTTGAACCGAACCTGCATCCTCCTTGGAGATAAAATTTGCAGATTTCCTTTGAAGCCTGCTTTGCTGTGTCCCTGGCACAGCCACCCTGTGCTTTAGCTTTGCTGAGCCTGTTTGCTAGGTAATCCAATTCCAAACTAAAAGTCCAAACACGGTTTTGAATTCTTTCCACAAATTTTTCTCCATAGATTGACCGGAGGACAAAAGCCTCTTCTTGTCTCTGTTCTAGACATTCTTCTTGACTGGCCTCAGCAGCTGTTGCAGAAACCTGCATCTTCTCTCCATATCTTTCAGTAAAGCACTGCAACAGCAAATACTCCAGTGATGCCCCAATATTCCCATTGCAGGATCCCAGTATCGTCCTACAACGCTCGCTGTCAAAACCATACCTGCAAGAAAACAGAGACAGCAAATGAGTGACTGAGACATGAAGAAAAATGATCACAGGTCTGCTTGGGAAGGCTTACAGTGAGGAAGCACACGTGCCATGAGACACTATTACTACTACTTGGGGCACAAAACCAACCAAACCCTACATCCAAATATTTATGCTAGTTTAAATGACAATGGCAGGCAATAATTTGGTGTCTGTGAATGTCAGTTGGTTGTTTATAAGGTGACAAATTAGTTGAAGTGGCAACTACTGCACACCTCAGAATGCAGCATGTAATAATTACAGGGTTAGTATTCCCAGTTGACCTATATAAATGAAACTCTTTGGAAAAAGCTGAATCCTCTCACACATAAAACACTCTCAGACAAGGCAAAAATAGCTGATAAATGCTCACATCTGGGCAAAATGGATGAAGAGGACTTAGAAGGTTTTGAAACATCACCTACCTGGAAGAAACACAGGTATACAAGCAATGCTCTCTGAGCTTGCCCAATATCTGTTTCATTGTCTTAGACAAAGAAGTGAAAACTCCACTGAAAAAAGGCTGCAGTATTTATGTTCATAACACTGTTACTCTATACTCATCTGGTTGAGGATAAATTTGTAGGACATAAAAATCTCATCAGTTCTGCACATGGAACTTCCCTGGAGTCAGGAGAAAGTCCAAGCACTGAGGGCTCACAGTATTGAGACTAGTGATTTACATCTTCAGGACACAAGTTATTCACTGAAAGGCATCACCTGGAGAGTTTGCGCACGGCAAACGAAGACACTTCACTCTCCACAACTCTGTGCTCAGCTGGCTCAGCAGATGACCTTGGTGCAATGTCAGAAACTTCCTGATCTCCTGACCAGCACTGCTCATCATCAAGGTAATCAGGTTCATCATCAGATTCACCAGAACCAGCTACTCTGATAAAAAGAGGTATCAAATTAATACGAAACAAGATTACACTGTTGAGTAGACACGAGACCCTGCCTCTGATGTTTGAAATCCTCCACTTAAATGGAGGATGCTGCTAACCCTCACCCAGAATTAACACTGTAAACAAACAAACAGACTCAGACCCACTGGACTTGAGACCAAATTAAAAGTTGATGGAAACAAGAATACTGTTTCCATCTCTAACGGTGTGCTAATCTGGAAGAGCTAGAAGCAGTGCCTCCGTTGAAACTAACTCTGACTCAGGAGCCAGCTCCTGCCCTTGAAGCTCTTGAAGAAGTTCTTTCACTCTTCTCTGATTCTCTGATGTCATGTGTAGAGTTTGAAGGGGCATTCTTGCTTCAGGTCTCTGTTTCATTTGCCCTCCTCTCCTGGCAGGGGCATTTGATCTTGATCTAAAAATTAAAACAGAACGCAAAATTGACTTATTTGTCTGGCTCAAATGATCTGGATTGGATTGGGATGTAATTCAAAACAGGAAAGCCAAAGTAAGACAAGCATTTCACCTAAGGATTATTCAGTTGGGTTCATCCTTACATGACCATATGCATATATATATATATATATATATATATTCTATCCTATGTTAAATCCAAAGCAATACAATAAACAGTTGGCTAAGTAAAGCTGTTCCAAGACTACAGTACAAACAGATAGTTCTAAACCAGCTTGGTCAGAGTATGTTCAGGATACTAAATTCAGTCTAAATTGCTTATTTGCCATGGCTCAGCCTCTGAATTGTAATAAACAAGAATTAATATCCTGTGTTTTCTGATCAAAGATGTTCTGAGACTACTTAACAACTAAGAAGAAAACCAGAAGTTCTCATCATTATTAAAACCTCCCAACTTTCTAGCTATAAAGTGTTAAAAATGTTAATAAAAACCCCTCATGTAAAACTGCCTCATCACTCCTTTACGTTTCTGTATATCCAAAGATGTCCCTCAAAGTATCCCAGACACTTCTATGCCACTCCCCTCCAAATCAACAGAAAGAACTGGATACCAGCCTTGGTTCCTCGAAGAGACAAAAATCATCTCCATCATCCCAGATTCTGGTTGAACATTTCCTACTTCCACCAGCTTGAGACTTGTTTGAATGGCCACTGCTGCCTCCTCCTCTACTGCTGCCTCCTCTCCCTCTTCTTCCTCCTCCTTTGTTGGGCTTTCCTCGTTTCCTCCCTGCTGAACTCATCTTCACTTACTGAGGATGAAGAAAAAAAAAATAACCCTTAGTTCCAAAGATGATTCAGCACATTGCAAGTACCTGGGCACACCTTACATTATTTGGTTTTCCATGTGACAAGAGAAGATAACTTATTAAACTGCAGTTAATTATCTGTCCATTGGTGTGTTTGTATACACCTGAAGCAAAGCACAGTCTTCATGAACACTGCTAAACAAGTTCTCTGGCTTTAGAAAACAAAAGTAATATTCCTCACAGCTGCTCAACCAAAAACTGCAGGATCTCTGGCAAAAGAGTGAGCCTGCCAGCAGTGCTGCCCAGCCTGGGAGCTCCAGTTCTGCCACTCCTGATGGAATTTTCTTGGATGGGGGAACCTTTGAGTTCCTTTCAGACAAATCTTCGGGGGAACTTTCACAGTGGAACACAGTCTTTGCCCTGCTGCTTTTCAACCTGGGAGTTTGCAGGGCTGAGAGTAAAAGCCTGAATGGGAGCTGAAGCCCAAGACACACTGGAGACATTCCAAACCCACCTAGAGGAGTTCCTGTGTGACCTACTCTAGGTGGTCCTGCTCTGGCAAGGGGATTGGGCTAGAAGACTTTTCAAGGTCCCTTCCAACCCTTAAGATTCTGTGATTAACTCATGCTTGACCCATCGCCTTCTGCAAGTTGCTGCCCAGGTATCTGACTGAGTGCTCTATGGAGCCTGGACAGAGGAGTGATTAGGGACCTGTCTTGGAAAACAGCAGCTCTTCTCTCCTCACAGCAGAATCTTCACCAGCTCTGATACAAGCCCATTAGTATTAAGCAGCTGTTGACAGTGACACAAGAGCCCAGCATTAACGTGTGGCCCAGCATCATGCTCCTGCAAATAGAAAGCTATTGCAGGGAGAGGTGAGCAGCTGTGGACAGTCTGGCAGTAGCTTACATTACCTGAGTCTTTGCACTGGCACCTCCAGAGCCAGGACAAGAACTGATGTGGCCTCACACAAGTAGCAGCCAACACAAGGACTTAGAGAGCAGCAACAGTCTGGGGCTTGAAAAGAAGCAAACTTCCCTTTTTGTGTCAGTTCTCCCACTGGAGCTCCAGCAGGACTGGTCAGGATTTAACAGGCAAGCTGACCCTTCTCAGGGCAGCCTGGCATAAGTGAGAAAGGCTATGAGGGTGAACATGGCAGCCAGATACAGACACTTGCAGCCAACCCTGAGGACACAGAATCATTGAATGGTTTGGGCTGGAAGGGACCTGAAAGATATGTTTCCAGCCCCTTGCCACAGGCAGGAACACTTCCCACCAGACCAAGTTGCTCAAAGCCCCATCCAGCCCGGCCTTGGACACTCCCAGGGATGGGCATCTCCAGCTTCTCTGGGCAACCTGTTCCAGAGCCTCATCACCCCCACAGAGAAGAGATTCTTCCTTATATCTAATATAAATCTCCCCTCTTTCAGTTTAAAGCCACTACCCTTTGTCCTATCCCTACAGGCCCTTGTAAAGAATGCCTCTCCAGCTTTCTCGTCGGCCCTTTAGGCACTGGAAGGCTGCTGTAGGGTCTGCCCGGAGCCGTCTCCAGGCTGACCCGCCCCACACGGACCCCCCGGCTCCGCTGACCCGAGTCGCTTCCCTGCCGCCGCCTCTAAGCCCTCACCAGCACCTCACACCCGCGGATCTCCAAAGCCCCTCACGGCGGGCTCTCCGTGTTCCCTCACCTCCTCCCGCCCACCCGCCTCCCCTCAGCCCCCTTCACCTCCCCTGCGCAGCCGCTTCCTCTCCACGGCGACATTACGCCCGCCTGGCACCTCCGCCGCTATCCCCCTCCAAACCCGCAGGGACACCCGCGCCTCTCCTTCCCGCCCCCACCTCTTCTCCTCCGCTCCGCTCCTCTCCGGCCCGGCGCCGCGTCCCTCACCCGGAACGTGCGGCCTTCCCCTTCCGGGCCGCGGGCCTCCCTAGCAACGGCGCCCGGCGCTGCGCCCCGCCCGGCCCGGGGCGTCCCCTGCGGCCCGCTCCCCGCACCGCGCGGCCCGGCCCGGGGCGTCCCCTGCGGCCCGCTCCGCTCACGGCGCGGCCCGGCCTGAGGCGTCCCCTGCGGCCCGTGGCGCCCGGACTGCTCCGTGCGCGTTCAGCCTCCCGTGTGTTTAATGTACACTCTGATGTACACATATTTGAATGTCAGCCAACAGCTGTAACAGTGACGCTGGTTGTTTGAGAGTCAGCTCTGGCAGAAATGGCCCCGTACAACACAAGAAATACACTGCACCATCTCACGGGCTTTCGCCTCCCACATGCTCTCTGCTCTCTCTCATGAAAATACCCGTCTTCTACCACTCTCCTCCTTTTTTGGGTGGGGGAAATAAACCTCTGAAATAAATAAACCTCTGAAATAAACCGACAGCCATGGAGTCCAACCCAGCCCCAAAAGAACTATGTACCATGGACACCTGGAGAACTGTTGTAACAGCTTTAAGTGTCCATTCCTCAGGGTTTGGAATGGAGCAACGGCTCACTACATCCACCCTTAAAAACATACAGAAAGGAAAGTAATACCTGGCAAGGATCAGACCAACACCATGGGATCTTCTGCCACACAGGAATCTTGTCACAGCCCAGTCTGATCAAATTAAGTAAATTACACATTTTCTTGATGCTGGACAGGGAATTAAACCTTCTCCCTTTTGACACTGTTTTGTGACCGACAGCCCAGTGCAGGCTGTTTTGCCAACTTTCAGGATTGCTAGTTTACACCTACTCACAGGTGGTGTCAGTTCTCTAGATCATAGCAGCTTTCATGAGAGGACATAAATAGGCAGCACCATGGCAACTTGCTGTTACTGCTAGGCTGCTTCATTTTTTTAAAGCAAACAAATCTCCAGTAATTTATTTTAAAACCTATCTTCCCCTCGTTTGCAAGGGACACTGTTGCATAGACATTTCTTCTTTTTAGCAGTTTGGGAGGATAATAATGAGCTTGATCAGAGCTTTCAAAGATCAGGAGAAACATATGGACTAAACTCACACGGCAGTTACTCTCTGCTTCCTGCAGGAGGCTGTAAACCCTTGCAGTTTGTCCTAACAACACAACAGGACCGGGAAAGGATGGCTTTTTACAGCAAGAAGACGACACGGTGACTGGCTGCATACCCTTACACATCTTTAAGATGCCCTTCATGAAAGTCAGGATAAACTTCATAGGAATAAATCCCTGGTTACTTCAAATCATGACTGGGACTAGGAAGTTTTTCCCTGTAGAGGGTATATGCTGGGAGGATGTCTGTATAAATACAGCTTAGCAAAGAAAGCAATGTGTCTAACCTGTGTGCTTTGCAGGTCAAAAGCTTTACAGCTTACAATGCTGGAGAAAGTTAAGGCAGGTACTTAAACTACACGGGCAAGGTTCTGATCCCTGACAATTTGCTTGTCTGGGTAATGCATGTATCACCAAGCTGATTGCATCCTCAACAGGCTGCATTTGTGTCATTACAGGCTGAAAGGGAAAGGAAACTTTATAGATGAAAAGGGAGTGAAGCAGCACATGTCCCAGCTCAGCAGCAGTGGGATTGATGCAGAAGTTGAACATGTCCCACAGGTTAAAGGCAGCTCTCTGATTGCATTCAGGGCTCAACAGCTGTGACCAGTTTTCAACAGGCATTGAATTCTTTGTGCCTTTATGAAAAACAACCCCTGAGGATGCATGTCAATAGCAAATACGATTAGTTTTCAAATGAATCAGCTGAAGGCTCCTAAGTGAAAACCTTAAAGGCATGAAGTTGGATGGGATAAACTTATAGGTGGAGCAGTTGAGGACTAGAATTCTTTTTATTTTAACTTGCCCTAGGGATGCCTTTCAGCTGGTGTTCAAAAAACACAAATGAAGCCTAATTTATGCTCAATGTTTGTCACTTTCCCCAGAAAACAAACCTCACCTTCCCCCACAAACACAGTGCTCCCCTGTTCACATTTACCCTAAGCCAGATGTTGCATAGTGGGGTCAGGGCAGAGAGTAAGTGCAGCTCTAACATGGTGGTTACTGACCACAGGTCAAGCACATAAACCTCAGGCTCCAGTACCAGACTGCTCAATGAGATCCCTCTTGCCACACAACAAACTGGTTTTCTCTGAGAAGGGAAGTAGACCAGGGAGCCACTGTCCCACCACATAATCTTAATGCTATGAAAAATCTATTGCTGTTTCTGTTTGCATTTGGTCATCAAAGGTCTCTGCACTCTGAATGTTAAGACTTTGCTTTCTTGTTTAAAAAGGAACCACAACATATCAGTGCTGTCAGGAAAAAAATGTGTGTTGAGTCTTTGCTTGCCAGATATTTAACGGAGTTCTGGTAAATACCTGTCCTTGCCACCATTTGCAGATGCAATGTACAAATGCTCTTCCTTCAGATGTGCCTTCAAATACTCAGCTCCTTTTGCTAGGATTTGGGAAAATCTTGGTCCCTGTAGTTTAAAAACAGCACATTATCAGCAGACAGAAACATACTGAGCCATATGAAACAAAGCAGCTCATGGATCCTTTGACAATATAACATCTTTCAGCCCTTTTTCTTAAAACTGCCTGTAGGAAAATGTCTGTTTGAAATGTTTTATTCATAGATTTGTTAAGCTAAGTATTTGTATTCATTTATTTAAAAAATCTTTCCTAGCTTGAGCTGTTTGTTGAGCTCACAGGTATCTTTGACCCACCACAAATGCACTTTTCAGCAAAACCCTTGGGAATCATCATTTTATTTTGTTCAATTTTGTGTTGTTTTGCTCCTGGAATAGTTCCACAAAGGAAACACTGTCCCTAGTCCTTGACTTCAGAGGGAACAGCATCTTCCATGGAGCTTCTGTTACTCTATGAGCCTGTCCTTTCAGCTGCTTTGCTAGGACTCCACATCACCACATTTATCTGTGCTGCACAGCAATTACACTGATTTAGGCTGTGCGATTCTACATTTCAAGTTTTGTGCCTGAAGGGCATCTTTGAAGCAAATCTTTGTCTTTCAGGGAGAAATCAGGCTGCCCTTTCTTACTGTTCCTCCTTCTCCTTTGTGTCTCCCTGCTCTTAGGCTTTGGAGTAACTCACTGAGCTAGCTCAAACCTTTTCCTGCCACCCCTGGCCTTGGGTTACCTGCATTCTCCCCATGCTTTCTTGACACCTGTCACAGCAAAGCCCTGCAGTGAAGAAACAGTGCAGGTGTGGAGGGCTGCTGCCTCCCACTCTCCCACCTCCCTCCAAGCCCTTATTTATTTTTACTCAAAGAAAATTCTTCATGACATAACAAGCAACTACAACTGTGCAAGTGCTGCATGTTTGCTGCTCCCCTTGCTGGCTACTTCGGCAACCTTGCTCTTGGCCCCTGTATGAAATCAGGGAGGCTTTCTTGTCCCTGGCATCCCTGGAGGGGCCATGCACTGGTATGAGGCTGAGGGTGTTGGAAAAGGCAGGGAGAACCTGGTCCCCTCTCCCTGTCCCCAACTTCAGGCTGCCTTGCTTGGGTGCCACAGGAGGTAACCTCAGAGCCTCTGAGCTCAGCAGCACAGAGCACACCAGCACCTGGCTCTTGCCACACAGACCCCCCCTGCTCCTCACCTCACAAGGCTTCTCACCCTCCCTTCACAGCACTGTGCAGTTCTAATTAAAAAAGGGAAAACCAGAAGCAAGTACCATTTTCTTCCAAGCACCCAGTCCTGATTTTTGCATCAGGATGTCAGGATGTGACCCAAGGATTACATAATTAGAAGCCATTTGTTATGCTTGCGTTTCAAATCAGTGATTAGCATGTGACAGTCCCATCCTGGGAAACGTCAAGCCACCATTGCTTTGCTCTCCTCTCTCTCTCTCTCTCTCTCTCTGCTTTCTTGAACAGTGCTAATTCCCAACTCTGGCAACAGCCAGTGCTGAAGGATCTTCAACTAGCCTGGGGTAAGTTTAAAATGTGCTTGGTTTTGGATGAAGAGTGGGATTAATAATACCATTGGAGAAAGCTAGAGTCGTGGCGATTTAATGTTGCATGTGCAGCACATAAACGGTGTTTAAAGTATTTTGCATCTTCAGTACCCAGGTATTTCCAGCTGATTTCTTCTGAGTGTGGAGATCTAGCTGCTTAGTGTGCTGGAGGATCTTGTGAGGATGCATTTATAGTAAGGTCTCTAAAGTCTCATGTTAAAAAGACCTTTCTTTTTTTTGCTCTTACTATTTAAGAGCTAAATTGAGGTCTCAGGCTGAATGGAAGTGTTTGAATAACTGCCTTAGTGTTAGCTGGAGACAAAGTGCAAGAGTGAGGAGAGTAAATCACTGATTATTTTTCTGCTGTCTTTAGAGGACAGGGGGTTGTTCTCCAAGTGGGATACTGAAACCAGACAGGAATTTCAGCCAGCAGGTTTGAGACAGTCTCCAGGAAGATCCTGAGCGTTTATGCAGGAAAACTGGGGATGTTTAATAACTGAAGCAGCAAAAATACATGTGGATTCCTCTGCACTGTTACTCATGTAATGATTTCAGAAGCAGAATGGGATAGAAAGCCAAACAGATAGTAACTGTTGTCCATCAAGACTAGGCTGTAAATGCTTTACTGAACTTTGCCTGTTTTGCATGATGCTGCTGGGGGGATTTGGTCAGTCTTTTTAAGAAGGGATCCTCTGCATAGTTGGTTGTTTCTCTCCATTAATGGGAAGCACTGGGAGGATGAGCATGGCCATGAAAACGGGACCTCTCTGTCCATCCACACCTTCTCCCTTGGGGATCTGATGGGAAATGGGTGCTGGCATAACTTCCATGTGCTGTTTCTTCAGCTCTGGGGACGCTGCAGCAGCAGCTGCTGGTGCAAGGCAGCAGGGCAGTATCCTTTGTGGGACACCAGAGGCTAGAACGATAGTGAGCACTAGTGGAAGAAGTAGCAGTGGCAGATTTAGCTGGGGGAGGGGAGATGGAGATGAAAGGGGAAAATACTTCATTTTGCCACAACAGAGGAATCTGGTGGCTTTAACCCCAAAACTGTTCTCTGGGCTTTGCTCTGGAGATGTCATTCTGGCTTGATGAGGGCTCAGCTCTGAAGAAACAAGCACATCTTTTCCATTTCTTGTCCCCAAAGCAGGAAAGCCACGGGCTTGGGTTGCAGGCCAAGACAGTTTGCTGATGGCTTCATGTGATTTGGGCATTGAGCCTGTCCACTGGGGAGCTTGCAGAGGAACAACATCTCCTTGTTGATGAAGAAATGACCCTGTAGTGGGCTGGCATATCAGGCAAACCTTGGGTTTGCTGTGGGTGGAGGCCTGACAGGGTTCAGGAAAGCAGCTTCATGGAGGGCTGCTCCTCACTGCTGCTGTGCACGTGTGTTCATGTCTGTGCATAAGGGAAGAAGCTAAGCCCCTGGGGCTTGCTTATCACTGAGAACAAAAGGTGAAGGGGAGATCTTCTTGCAGCTTTTACCTGTCTTAAGGGGACTATAAAGTAGGCACAGTGAAAGGCAATGGGCACAACGTGCAGCAAAGGGAAACCCCAACTGGATGTAAGGAAAAATATTCTTCCCCAGGGCACTACTGGAGGGCCTGGAGAGGCTGCAAAGACTCCAGTGGGGGGAATAGTCAGACTTGAGCTGGACACAGCCCCAAGGAACTTGATCTAGTTTGGAGTTAGCCTTGTTTTGAGCAGGAAGTTGGACTAGAGACACAGAAGGGTTGCTGCTCACTTCAGCTCTGCTGTGAGCTTATGACTTCTTCACTGCCAGCAGAGGCAAGATTTGACCCATATCCAGGATCTTAGGGCCAAATGTCAGTCCTATTTTCCAATCCCTTTTTGCACACTTTAGGAAGAAGCCAGACACTTGGTCAGCCAACTCAGGCTGACTGAACCCCTTGTCCCTGGTGAGGACAGTGTGAACAGCTTCCTCACTCAGCAGTCAAGGGGGAACAGAGGACAAGCATTCACCCCAAACCCTGGTGAGGTGTATGTTTGGTTTATTTTAGCAGTGAAGAGGGACTGACTAGTTTTACCCTCTACCTTTGGCAGTTCAGAGGAACCAGGACAAGGAGGCAATGTCACGTATTCACAGGGTCCAACCCTGAGCCCTAAATGCTGGAAAGCAGCCAGTGTAATGCAATTATTTCATGTAACAAAGGAGGGGTGACTCAGGAAATTGCAGGCTGCAGCTAGAGGACACAAGAAAGACAGTTACTCTGGTAAAACAGGGAAGATTTTCTGGACCCACTTAACCAAGGTCAACCTACTTTGCAGTGCATACAGCAGAGCTCCCGGTGGTGTCTGGAGCAGGAGGGGATGGTGGCATCCCTGGTGTCCCACTTTCAAAGCCTTGCTCCTGAGCTCTGCAGAGCACTGAGACTGTGCTCAAACACTGTCCTTGTCTGCCTGAGTGTGCATCAGTTAAATGTCCATGCTGGACAGGTATTGTTTTGCATCCTCTCAGTAAGGAAATGTATTTCTGGTACCAGGAACCCACAGCATTTTTGCAACCTGAGAGCTAAGATGCAATGCCAAAGGGCTACCTTCCAGCCCTGTGTGACCCTGAGTTGAAAACACATGAGAACAGAAGGTAGGTAACAGGTAACAACACATCTTCATAGGAGCTCTTTTGCTACAAGCATTACTTCTCTCATGTAGGTTGTTTTTGTCCATATCAAACCAACTTCTTTCTTTGTACTAGACTCAAGACATTTGTGTCATCACCTGTAGCATAGCAGATTGGGGATTGCCCTCCTGTGAGCTTCTCCTCTTAGGTGCATCACCCTTCAGGACAACTGCAGGTTTCCATGTGTTAGTGGAGGGTAACCACAGATGCTCTTCATGTTGCATCTTTCACTGTGAGACTGATGGCACAGCCCCAGTGACGTGCTGGGCAATGGGAGCTACCAAAGTAGGTCCCAGACAGAGACCTCAGATACCTGGGAGCAGCAGGTCTAAGAGCAGAAATAGAGAGCACTGGGTAGAACTTAATTATGCTTTAATTATAGATTTTCCTTACTTTGGATGGCTGCCATTGTGACCTGTTGTTTCCTCATGCCTTACAGTCCCCTGCCTTCCCCGTTGAAGCTGTGCAGCAGCATGGGTTACAAATTCTCACTTTTGTCCTTAAATTGTGCCAGGACAGGTTTAGATTAGAGATTAAGAAGAACTTTTTCCCTGAGAGGGCTGTCAGCCCCTGTCCCAGGCTGCCCAGGGAGGTGGTGGAGTCCCCAACCCTGGAGATATTGCAAAGCCGTGTAGCTGAGGTGCTGAGGGATATGGGTCAGTGGTGGGCTGGGCAGTGTGAGGGGAGGGCTTGGACTTAATCTTAAAGGTCTTTTCCAACCAAAATGATTCTATGATTTTAAGTTGTTAGTAAAATTATAAAATCTTTAACACAGGCTCTGCAGTTGGTGTATTTAATGGTATATTAATCCTTGGAGGTCTTCAAGACCACCTGGACGTGTTCCTATGTGACCTGATCTAGGTGACCCTGCTTCTGCAGGGGGGTTGGACTAGATGATCTCTAAAGGTCCCTTCCAACCCTACCATTCTGTGATTCTATATTAATTGATGTTTGTTAATTATTAATAGTTAAGAATGTTATACTGTTATCTTGCTATACCTGGCATGTGAAAACATTAATAACATAAAAGCAAAAGGGGTAAAAAACCATATATGTGGAAAGAAAAAAAGGTTTTTTCATTGTTTTCAGTGAAAATGTTTCTCACTAAGGAGGTTTAATGTTCTTTCATACCTGTTTTGCCTTTCCCATTTGTTCCTTTTCCCTCAACACTGCAAAAAAGAATCTGAATTTTGAAACCAGTTCTCAGTGTTAAACAAACAGGTCCCAGTCCAACGACCCAGTAACAATAGCCTCAAGAATTTGCTGTGGCATGGACCAGTCTAACAACTTAGCTACTAAAGAAGCTGCTACTGAAGATAAAAGTCACTTTCACTGATCCTTATCCTCACAACTACTTGAGGGGAGGTTTAGCCACTTTAAAAACAACTGCAGATTAATGTGTTGCAGAAGCAAAATAACATTGTTTGGAATACTTAACAGGAAAAAAAACCCTTTTGGGTTTTTTTTCTGCTACAGAGGGCTTGGAGCACACAGCATAGGAGGGGAGGCTGAGGAGGTTGGGTTTGCTCAGCGTGGGGAAGGGAAGGCTGGGGAAGTGGGTCCTACAGACATCTGCAATGACCTAACAGGGGTTTTAGACCAGACAGTCAGGCTCTCCTCAGAGACACAATGAAAGGATAATTTGCTATGGGCAGAAGCTGAAATGAGGGAAACTTTGACTGGCTAGAAGGAAAAACTTCTTCCCCATGGGAGCAGGGCAGCCCTGGGACAGGCCCAGAAAGATCAAGAAGTCTCCAGCCTGGGAGATACTCAGAGCTTGACTAGACGTGGCCCTGAGCAATCTGATCAAGCTCTGGGGTTAGCCCTGCTTTGGGTCAGGTAACTCCAGAGGTCCCTCCCCATCTAAACTCTGCCATGAGCCTAAGAGTCTTCAGAACATCAACAAATTTACACTATCAGCTGTCAGAAAACACTTTTCATAAACTATTACACTTACCTCACTGTAACCTGGTGTCCACCTAGAAGCTTTCCCAGCCTGTTTATACAAAGCTCACATGCAAAGGCTCCACTTTTGCTCAAGTTTTCCACATGTCACCAAAGGATTCTCTGACCTGAGAAGACAGCAGATCCTCTTATGAGGAATTCTCATAAGCATCTCTCTAACAAATAACAAGTTTAGCAGATGTTAAAGCCCAAGTCAATCCAGCACTGTGCTGGAAGCGTTTTAGTCCACATCATACCCTCAGCAAAAGGCTGTCTGGGTCTGTGGATGGCTGTGCAGCTCCTAGCCTGAACACAGCTCACAAACACTCAGCTTCACCCCTATCTCAGGGGCCCTGATGGAGCCACTACCCTCCTCCCTTGGGAATTCCACACTGGAAAGCTGTCAGGTCAAAAGTGTGTGGCCCTCACTGCTGACTGTGCCAGAACCAACTGCTGCTGCAGCGGTGTCCTAAAGCTCCTTCATCTTTTGCATCTCTCCTATCTATCTAACATTATCTGCCTTCCTCTGTGCCTACTGCACTGCCAACATCACCCCAGGCTTCTCTGAACCACCACAGCCCTCCTGGCATAGCTGTGTCAGCACAGCTCTGTGCTGTAATTGCACTGGCCTCTCTGATCCCATTAGCTAACTATAACTCACATCAGCCTTGAGCATATCTATGTCAAACAGGAATGGAGGTGGCAGGTTATTCCAGGCTTTTAAATCACATCTAGTTTCATAGTATGTCTGGACAAGAACAGACTTGAATGAAACCCTGGGGAGAGGAAGAATGGATGTGGGGCAGTGCCCAGGCTGACAAGGGAAGGGTAAGCTGGTGTGATCCATTTTTCCTGTGTCATTGACTGGGCATTATCACAAGGCTGCTCCCAAGGTCTTAATCCCATTACCAGAGGGAGGAGATGCTTTACCAAGACTTGAGTTGATCCTGGTTTCCTGAGAGGCTGCAGCTCTATGCATCAAGGTGCTTTGCAACACTTCTGTACCTCTAAAAGTCAGAGGGCCAAGGGGCAGAGAAAGCAGGAGTGGCAGTATGAGTGCCTCCAAAGGTGCCAGCAGGACTGTGCAGCAGCATTGTGAAGGCAGTGGCTCTGTGGCCCAAACACAATTTTGGAGGACATTTTTGGTGATGAGTTGCATAGCACAAAGCAGGCTCTTTGATGCAGAGCACCAAGATGTTCACGTGCACATGCTGTTCAAAACGCAGCTCGTTGTGCTTCTGTGTTCATAGAAGCAGCACTTTGCTGAGCAAATAGTCTGTGGGATTATATAGTACCTCTTAACCACCCATCCACGTAAGCACAGGTGGCCTTGGCTGGGAGGGAAGTGTTTGTACCAGCACCCACTCTGCTTGTGGAGGCTCTGTGAAGCCAAACAAACCTTTAGGATGCCCCATTCCCTCTCATATCCCTCCTCCTCTCTCTGTTTTCTGAACTTTGAGCATCTCTGCCCAATAAACCCTTTTTGCATCTTTCTGCTCTCAGGGTTCAGACCAGCTGACCCATCCCCAGGGCTCACATGTGGGCAGCTCTAAGCCATGGGATGTTCCTAGTGACCAGCCAGAACCCTCCAGAGTGAGGACAGGAGTCCCTGCGAGGACGCACACCCTATAGCAGCCATGGACTCAAACAAACAAGAAGGTAAAGCACCCTCTTATTTCACTTCTTGACAATATGAAAGACAGCAAGGGAGAAACCTGCTTTCATGTGACCTGTCTGTTGGCAGCCACCAGTCAGCTTCTGAGAGCACCTCTTAGCCACGGCACCTGGGGGCAAACGTTCCCTCCTTTTAGTTTCATTGAAATATCTGGGGTCTGAAGTTTTTATCTCTTGGCATCTCTCTGTCTCCTCTGGAAAATAATCCTGTGGCATATGTACTGTCCAACATGGGAAGTCCTTCCCCTCTCTTGCCTCAGACCCACCTTTGCTTTGGGTTGTACAGAGACTTCCATCAAAAGCCGCATCTTACACGAGGGCCCTGAGACGAGGATCTGCTTCTCTCCCCCATGTGCTTTGTTGCAATGGGTTCTTTTGGGTGTTAGTGCCACAACTCAGACTTCTGCACCACTCCTGTAAGGACCAAGATGTATCCACACTGCTTGTGTGCAGCCTGTCCTGCTACAGTCAGCAGCATTTCTAGGAAGTCTGCAAAGCTCAGAGGTTTCAGGTCCAGTGTTTTAGTGATTATCAGCTTTAGATGCTCCATGTCAGAGGGATGTGGGGCTGGTGGGATTTGATTCCCAACCCCAAACCCCTTGCAGCATTGTGCTCTGCTTTGCCACTTCAGAGGTGACTCTGTCCACATGTTGAGGAACCCTTGAAACTTTAGGAGCAGCTTTAGGAGTGGCCATAACTGTCAGCCCAGGAGAGAGTATGACAAAGCTCTTTTCCTCTTAAAACATGCTTTTGGTGCCAACATTCATTCATAGCATAGGTAAAGGAAGAGTTAATTTCTCCATTATGATTCTTCTAATTTGACTAAATTAGGTCTGTGTGGCTAGGCCCCTGCCCTACAGCAGGCTGAAAAGCAAATTAACCCAGGGATTTTTTCCAATTAACTGGTATGGCCCCACGGGCTGCAGATATTCACTGCAGAAACTGGCAGATAACCACAAAGCCCTTTGCTTTCCACAGTGCAGCTCTGAGGAGCCTCCTCTGCTCCAGCTCTTAGCAGTGACTTTATAGGACTGACCTGGGTTTTGATTTGGCACACGCAGAGTGTGCTTCTGCTGATGCTCATGGCAAGGGTGGGAGGGGAAATTACAGGAGCAGGGGTTCTCTCCCCTCTCCTGGTCCCTCAGGAGCAGTTCTTCACTTTAAGTATGTCCAAGGACACGACAGAGTGATCTGTAGCCAAACCCAAATGAAAGATCCCTACAGATTTCTGCAGGGCTTGGGTTGAGCCCTCTGTGTTACAGATCAGATGGAAAAACACCCAAAGAAAATGCGAGGAGAGATCATGGCTCTTTCTTGTTGTGCTGCTCTTCTTCCTGCCCCCTCTAGCCCTTCACAAAGCTCAGCATTGAGCTTTGCAAAACAGGCACGGAATCATAGATTGGTTTGGTTGGAAAAGACCTTTAAGATCAAGTCCAACCCCTAACCTCAAGCCTAAACTCACTCACTAACCTCACACTGCCTATCACTAAACCATGTCCTTCAACAGCATCTCTCTGTCCTTCCAGCATCTGGTTTGTACTGTAGTATTGAGAACCACATCCTCCTGCTCTTTTTGGGTCATCATTACCATCCCACAGTAAGAGACCAGCAGTCACATTTACATCAGAATAGACACATACCTCACTTTTGATGCAGGAGGCCCTGCAGAACACACCAGCTGCCTTCTCAAGCCTCAGCTCCAGGCACTGGGAGAAAGCTTCAGCATTCACTGTGGGACAAAAGTTGGTTTCTGGTTCGTGGGGTTGCAGAGGAAATCTGAAAAACAAAAGAGCAAGACCCAGAAGGGCCAAAGCTGAAAATGAAAACAGCCTGTCATTTAAAAGATGAAACCTGGGACTTGGTGTGGGCTGGCTAATGAGTTTTGACCCCAAACAGCTGGCATTTGGAGTCATGGTTACTTCTCCCAATCACCCTGCTGCCTCTTGTTTTTCCCCAGGAGGAGCCTCAGAGGATATCCTGGAGGGTCAGTGTCTGACTCTGCTACCCCAGCCCATGGCTGCTAGAGCAGCTGGCACAGGGAGAAAGTGGTACATGGGCAGAGAGGGGCACATGGTCTCTCCTTCTCTGCCTCTCGCTTCTGCAAGTGGCTGGGGAATTTGCTCATGTTCCTCTGAATCAGGACAAATCCTACAGGCCAAAATGGGGCCAATCCATAGGTGCCCTTGGCAGTAACCCATATTCCCCCTCAGGGGTAAAGAAATCAGAACGTAGCTGTGCCTAGTAAAGCTCTGACTTCCAGGCTTCAGCTTTCCACTTCATGCACTGGCTGACTGCAGAGTCCTCCCTGCACCCTTTTCAAGCCTCTGCAGGGCTGAATTTCTGTGGTTTTAAAGGCCCAGGTAGGTAAGGCACTGAGCATCTGCAGTCAGCATGGGAAGAGGGAGCTTGGCTGCCCCTAGAACTGGGCAGGGGGTCACCAGTCACATCTGTGACTAACAGCAGAGATGGGTGAGGCAAATTCTTGGAGGCAAGAGGAAAACCCACCTCATGAAGTGACGTTGCCAAAGAGAGGAGATGCAGCTGAGGAACTGTGTGGCATGGTGTTTTCTGGGAGCAAAGGGCAGCCAGGGAGCCTGGTGTAAGGAATAAGGTGGGAACTGATGGCCATTGGACTGCAGTTCCCTCAAAGTGCAACGGTGGCACAGGCAGCAGGTGCCTGAAAGTTTCTGCATGGAAGAGACAATGTTAGAAGGGGAAATAATAAATATAGTCATTTTGGTTTCAATCAAGAACCCATTAATGCCTTCAGATAATGTCTCTGCAGTGTCCAGAACACTTCTGCAAAATAGATATAAGCTCCCTGCTGAGTTAAGTCTTTTTCAGAAAGGCTCAGCCTAACTCCATTGTACAAGATCAGGGGAGACCACAATGCCACAAAAACCTAGGAAGGAGGAAACTGATGAAAAGATGTCATTTTTTGGGGGTGTTACAAAAGACACAGTTTCTGCTTGGAATACATTAGGACAAAATAGAACTTGGGGCTTAAAATATACAGATCGAGTCAGCCTTTTGTGGAGATAATAGAAATGATGTACAAATATAGTAGGGGATAAAATTCATGGTTTCAGATGGATCAAGTAATGCTTTGGGGGAAAAAAAACCTATTGCCTAAGGTACACAGAACTGAGCTTCACAGGGGGCAGTTTAGTCCTAATTGTACATAAGAGGTTTCTCCCCTCTTTGCATGGATCAGCTTTGGATAGACACAGGACAGCAATGAGGTGAATTTAATGTCTGATTCAGGTGAGCCATTCCTGTCTTATAATTGTAGTTTATTTTACAAGTGATATGGTGTTCACACCTCCTAAAGTGAGACCTGAGTCCTTTAAAACTGATTTGTACCTCAAGAGGGACTTCAAACCCTCTGCTCCAGTTATTTATAGCAACCGTAATAAGTCATTTTAATTGACTGAAGTTCTTTATTCCCACAGGAGAGACTGAAAGTGTGCCTGTGAGTACCCCTGCAACACAGATTTCCCAGGTAAAGATGAGCAAAATGCCCTAAATAACTCCAAGAGTTTAAAGAGTTACTAATAGATAAATAGTATTAAAAAAGCTAAATTGAGTGTAAGGGAAAATGTAGGTCCTTGTAAGGAACATGGCAACCAGCAAGTGCACACTGCATGAATAAATGTCAAACACATCACATCTTGGGCCTCATCTTAAAAAGACACTTGAGTAAAATTTCTCTGCTCACAACCAGTTGTGTTTAGCCAGGCGATTGGTGAGCTCAGCTAATTAACTAGATGGCATCATTAGCACCAATTAGAGAATGTCAGTTCACTGGGCCGGAGGGAGATTTCATGGCTGAGCTCTGCTGAGCTTTCACCAAACCCCATGAACTGTTCCCAGGAGCAGGGATGTGTTGATTGACACGGGGTGGGGGGAGGGCTTCCCCAGCAGGGACTCACAGCTCCTGGGAGGCTCTGAGTTATCCTGGCAGCCTCAGGGCTCCTTGGACCACGCGGTGCTCCTCCTCCCTGGTAATCCAGAGCAGCCAGGCTGGCCAGAGCCTTGACTCTTGCTGCATGTCTCTGTCTGGCTCCTCAGCCAGGAGCTTGGAAACCCTGCCTTTGAGTCCGCCTTGGCTCAAGGTGATCAGGACTTCCAGAGCCCTGCAGCTGCTTTTTGAGTTGACATTTTTGCTGCAACTAGCCACCCCAGCAACAAGACTGTCTATCCCACAGCCTGGGGAGCATCCTTCGTGTCAGGTGCCGTGTCAGTGTTTCCACAGTGATGTTTCCTATGCATTTCCACTCTGCAGGAAACACAGAAAACTTTATGTGACAAAGTCTTGAGCACTTTAAACCTTGGTCTGGCTCAATATGGAACCATACTCTGCAAAAGAAACCCATCCCTGAATGGGAAATCCTGACTATTTGAGACCTCCCTTGTCACCATCACAACGCTAATGCCCATAATTGCTTGTAAGTGTGCCATGGCAAGTGGAAAAGACACTGCTTTCCATTAACTAGCCAGTGCTTCTTTTGTCTCATCCTCTTTTTTCCCCCCATCCAGACAGTTCCAAGCAGGAACTGGGTTGCTGAAGGGCCCAGCACAATGGACCCAACGTGCAGGGAAAGCCAGCTCACTGTTGGGAACACTGTGCACTTGTCTACTTTCCAGAAAAGCCAGCTGATGTGTGGCTACCCCAATGAATCCTTTAAATGGAAGTTACCAGCTGGCTGTCCCCATTCCCTCAGTGAGAGCCCTCTGGGTGCTGCAGTGACCAAAACAGACTGCATAGATGTGAAACAAGAGGTGATAAGTGCTTGCAGCCTCCTTGAAGTATCTCTGTCCTTCTGCCTTCACCCTGCTGCTCTGCCTTTATTCCTACCATCCTTGCCTAGGAATATAAGATACAGGGTATATTCCTAGGGCCAGGTTCTCTGCCACTTTCTCTGCTCTGCTGCTTTCCAGCTATGAGGCACTAGCAAACCTCTCTAATGATTGTCTACTGTAGAAGTGCTGCCCTTAATCACAGTAGTTAGTAGCTGTGCTAGAAAGTACATGTTCCCTGGAAAAAGCATCCATCGTGCAGCTCAGAAAAATCAGATCCAGGTTTTGTGGCACATGTTGGACTTTGAGCTAGATGAGTTCCAGGCAGTGTCCTCAGGCAGCCCTCTTCTGGGTGACACAGCGTTCACTTACTTCTTCAGATCAGCCACATAAGATGTGCAAAGTGATGGACAAACTGGGGGAAACAACACACACAGCACTCCTCACGGCCACAGAAGGTTTTGCTCTTTTCTAGGCTATAACAGCAGAATGACTCCTGGCAGTGTTTTTTCATCATACACCTGTTTTCTACTCTTTTCAACAGGCTTCAGCTCAAGGCCCTGACAGCAGGCCCTGTTGTAGTGTAAGGCAGCAGATCCAAAGAGCCACCATCCCTTTGGAGGCACAAAAGCCCTGGACAGCCTGGCTAGTGCTGAGGTAGATATGTGGGGAGACAGCTACTCACAGAAGCAAAGTTCCCTCTCATCCTCTCAGTGGCAGCCAGGACAGCAAAACCTCAGCTCACCAAGGCTTTGCTCTCTGCTTTCCATCCCAGTCCTTCCTTCCAAAAGCCATCCCTGTCTCCTGGTCACGACCATCTTCCCCAAAGTCTGAGCAAAGGTTTAGGCTGCAGGGACAGTCATTATCTTTTGCATGTGGCTCAAATTGCTGGCACCCACTGAGCAAGGATGGAGAAGCTTGCAGTTTTGCTGCCTCTGGTCCTGGAAGAAACATCAGCCCTGTCTACCTTTTGGGGACAGTACAGCATGTGAGACAAGAGTAGAGGGGCTCAGTGAAGGAGATTTCACAGCCATTTGATGTGTATATATGTATATATAAAAAATATATATATTTTATATATATGTATGTAAATAGCTCCAGTCTTGCAAAGTAAAGTCAAAAACCAGGCTGAGAAATGCTTCTCGTATGTCTTCTGATCTCATCCTTCTCCTCCCCTGTAGCCACCATCACTTCCTCCCCCATCACAGTTCCCCTCTCTGTGTGGACTTTGAGGGAGAATCCGTATTCTCGTTGGGCTGGAGGACAAGTGAGAGTGACCACTTCTCAGTGTCCTCTTAATGAGTCATGCCAAGAGGGGAGGAGAGTCCTTCATTTCCCCATAGGCAGCTACCCACAGAGCACAGCACAGTTACTTGCTCTCACTACACTTTTTACTTGCATTGGTTTTCCACACAGAGCTGAAAAACGTCAGGGCAGTGGGTAAATGGGAGTCAAAGCCCTCAAGAAAGACACAGTCTGCTACTGAGGCATGGTGCTGGATCCCTCGCTGCATTGCTTTGTCAGGTTTGAGGGCCACACTCCAAAGGCAGGTGGGGGCTGAAATGTGTTATCTCATGCTAAATTACTTAGATGCCTAAATACTTTGTTTGGACAGGTTCTAAGGACTCCCTGTGACTGTGCAGATTAACTTATCCTCTAGGCATTATTAGTTCAACTTCAAGTGTCGTGCTCCTTAACTTCCACAGCTTAAGTGTTAGGGTGTGTATTTATTCCCATAAATAGGTGGTAGTATAAAATCTGTCTTTTTTTGTATGTGTTGCACTTTAGAAACTGGAGAGACACGGAACTGACCTGACTTTCCAGGGGTTCCTGTGAAATGTCTCTCCGGTCCTATAGGTGTAATCACTTGGGCAAGACACAAGCATGAGCTGATGCTTCAACAGGTTCCATTTGTTGTAACAGCCCATAGGATTCAAAGGATGGCTTTCTACAGCTTGTTATCAGAAATGAGCTCAAACTAAAAGCCACAGCTCAAGCACTACACTGCGCTTGGCAGGAGTTCAAAGGTAACTTCTTGTTCCTGTACCACTCCACCCAATTTTTGGATCAAACTTGCATCCAGTGCCACAAGGCTGTTTGTGTTTCGTTTCTATGCTCTGAGCACTGAGGGCAGCACAGAAGGGAGTTCTCGGGGTTTCAGCATTTCATGCTCAGCTATCCAAGCCCTGGGCAGATTTGGCTGATTGGTGTTGCTGGCTGCTTTCATCCATCAAGTGGCAACAAAGGAAACTGCAAATGTAAGATTCATTTCAGTGTCTGAAACAGCCACTGCAAGCTGCATGGGGCTAAGGAAGGGTGTACATGGACACCATGTCTCTGCAGTGGTCCCGTTTTGCTGATTAGTAGTTTTTGACTCTGAAACCTCTAGATCAGCAACAGCTCCCATCCCTGTACCCTTCACAATGGATATGTCTACTTTAATCTCTTTCTGGAAGCACCTGAGGAGGATACAGCCAGTTATGTGGGCAAAACCATTTCAGTTTGGGCTTATTCTCCCCAGACATTGTTATCTCCAGCTCCCAGACTGCTCCACTGCTAGTAAGACTTGAGGCTGTGACATCTCCACCCCGAAGCACATCTCTAAACCTAATAGCATAGGGCAGAACAGCACATTTCCTCTGAAATCCCCCCTTTTCACTGGGAGAAAAGTGCGTGATGCCTGGCCCTGATACAGGCTAGCAGGGACACTGCCTTGGCCATGCCAGCTCAGTGTGGAAATGGGGCAAGCACCTGTGAGCAGAGATGGGAATATTAAGTATTTTGTACAGCTGCAGTACTCTGTATCTCCCAACTTCTCTAAGCATGTATGTCAGGATGTCTGATGATGCTAAGACCATCGGGCTCACTCTCCTAGGCTGAGATACCAGAAGCAACATGGGCATTGCCTCCCCTAGCAGCCCCGGCCCCGAGCAGCCCCTCCAATGTTTCAGGCTACACTTACAGGTCACAGGGTGACAATTCCTATGTCACAGGAAGGGGTTGAACCAAGGAGTCTGGAGCTCCAGCTGGCTTGGGGAGCTGGGGTTGACTGCCTGAGGAGGGAAGACGGCCTCAGCCTCCTGCTCCCCTCTGCCCTGTCCCAGCTCCCGTCAGTCCCGCTCCTCCTACCCAGGCAGCTCTGGGAATGGGTGTCCAGCCAGACCAGACCTGGGGGCTGTGGGGTAAGCACTGGGGCAGGAGTGGGGATGTCAGGCAGATGTCCTCTGTAAAGACACTGCCGGTCTTGATCAGAGGAGGATGGTGCATGCCATTGCCCCGAGGTATCGGAAGCCATCTCTGCTCCATTTACAGGACTCAAGCGCCTGAGTTCCCCGGGGTGCCTGTCCTCTTACCATCAGTGCTCCAGTTTTGGACTCAGTTTATAACCAGATGTTAGGCCGAATTTCTGTTGTAAAGGTAAAAAACCCCTGGTCCTGAAGCGCCTTGGGCCGCGAGCTCGCCGTGGGCTTTGCGCAGGCAGAACGAGCGCCTGGCTCGCAGCGGTTCAGGGCCGCCAGCCCCAGCTGCCCCCGGACAAGCTGTCCCTGCTTTGCCCTCTGCAAGCTGCTCACCTCCCTCCCTCCCTCCCTCCCCTCGCTGCCCAGCTCCACAGCTGCCGTGTCTGCTTGCTGCTCCCACCTGCTTCGCCCCGCTGCCAACCTCCAGCTTAGGTTGTGAGCTCTTCCAGCGGTGCCAGGGCCTCTAGGGACAGGGAGCAGTGGGCACGGCCTCACTGTACGCCAGGAGAAAAACCTCCCCCTCCCTCCCCAGTACGAGTCAAAGAGCTACCTCCTTCCCTGGAAAGGGCCTGCTGACCAAGGGCAGAGCTTCTCCACAGCCCTTGGGGAGTGAGGAGGTGTTATGTCTGTGTGGGGAGGGCACCAGCCCCACGAGCACGTGGGGGAGGAGGACGTGCTCCCAACCACACATGTTCTTGATTGCTCAGCTGCTTTGGGGTTCCATAATTTGGCTGCTGTTACTGCAAACCTTCTTGGCATGTTTCAGTCTGTCCTCTCCTCCTACAAACAGGCTGCAAACTGCCAGGGAGCCTGGAAAAACTGTTAAGTCTAAAAAGGGGCCCATTGACTGGCCAAGCCAAACACCTCCTACACTGAACTGAGGCTGCAGCAGGGGCCAGACCTGTCCCTATGTCTCCCAGCCGTGACAAGGAGGAGGAGAAAGAGGACACCACCTTCCAGGATGGGTTACACACAGCCTTCACGCCACTCTGAACCACGAGTGACCCTCTGCCCCGGGAGGAGGGACTGAACGGCCCGTGTTTGTGGTTCCTCTAGTTGCAGGCGCTAGCCTCTGAGTTGAAGGCGGGTTTCACAGAAGCGATGCAGGAGCTGTCGCGAATCCAGCATGGCGAGTACGCCCTGGAGGAGAAGGTCAAGAGCTGCCGCTGTGCCATGGAGGAGAAAGTGGCTGAGATGAAGAATTCCCTCAACACGTTCAAGGTAGGAGTGTGGCCTGCAGGGCTACTTCAGGCCTGCCACACCGGCTCGGGTGGCATAGGCCAGTTCCCCTGCCTCCATCCATCCTTCCTGCTTGCAAAGAAAAGGAGCTGGCAAATTGTTTCAGATGCGTCTGGTGGCACTTCTTCTGGCTTTGTGTCTCCCTTGACTGCTTCAACCCAGATGTAACCCATGCCCTGGCCTCTTTAGCTTTCTCCATGGGCCATGAGGCAGTCATAGAATCATTTCAGTTTGAAAAGACCTTTAAGATGATGGAGTCCAACCCCTCCCCTCACACTGCCCAGCCCACCACTGACCCATGTCCCTCAGCACCTCAGCTACACGGCTCTGCAATATCTCCAGGGATGGGGACTCCACCACATCCCTGGGCAGCCTGGCACAGTGTCTAACAGTCTTCTCAGTGAAAAAGTTCTTCCTAATCTCCAGTCTAAACCTCCCCTGGCACAACTTGAGGCTGTTTCCTCTTGTCCACTGCTGTGACTTACCCTGGGCACAAGCAACCCTTGCTCTGTGCCACATGTGCAACAGGCACGCGGCGTGTTGGCAGGCTGCCGCTGGGCTGCTGTGCCATACACCTCCCTGGGTCAGGTCTCCTGCGTTTCCTGCAGGAACCAAAGCTGCTGGGGAACAGGGAATTAAGACAAAACCCTAAAGCCTTTTGAAGCTGCATTCCCACACGTCTGGGAGGAAGTGCTGCCTGGTTTGATCCAGCCCAAGAGGATAAAGACAAAGGACTGGAGAGAAAGCCTATCAAAAAGGCTTGAGGTACACTTTATATGCAGAAGCTGGATGACTGCCTGTGAGAATGCAGGCAGAGGAACTGCTTTATTGTTTTTATGGTAAATTTTCCCCATGGGGTTTTGCTGAGTCAACTTGGTGAAGTTAAAGAGGGCTGCTTACTGGAAAAAGCCCATTACTGGAAAAGCCCCTGTGACAGGGAGAGATGGATGGCACTGGCCAAAATGAGCCCTATGCTCCCAGATGAGCAAGGGTGACAACAAGAAGTGTAAGGGCACATGGCAGAGGTCTCAAAGCAACCAGAGGCAGGGTTATCCAGGACACTGTTATGGGGTGAAAAAGGGGGATTAAAAACCCTGATATAAAGAATTATGCAAGCAACGGGAGGGGCAAAGGCTGTTTTCCTCCTGCCTCCTGCCCATGTTGGGCTCCCAGTGAAGCCACCTCCTTGCTTGGGGAAAATCCCTCTCCTTCAGTTTACAAGAAACACTTGAGTATCTTCCATCCTGCTACTCACAGTGCTGAAACCTGCAGGAAAAGCTTCAGAAAGCTCTGCATCCAAGAAAGGCTTGGTTGAAAGTCCCTGAGGGAGGACATGCTGTCAGGGAGGTTAAAGAGGCCTTTGTTTTCTTAGGAAACCAGGCTAAAAAGGCAGCTCCAAGGCTTGACTGGCAAAAGTTTATATGTGTGAACGATCACAGGGGGATCTGAACCAAGTGTAATATGTGAATACACATACTGGAGAAGTGCAGAGGGAATCAGGCCTCCTCAGGCTCACCTCCAAGTGCCATTAGAGGCAGGAGCCCTCTCAGTGCTTTCAGCTGCGGGTTGATGAAGCCCCGTGTCTCCATGTCCCACCAGTGCCTTAACCATGTCGGGTCACAGTGGCTTGGACAAGTTGCCTGTAGCTGAATGAAGGGTTGCTGTGCTGTGCATGACATGTATTACACACACAGGGCTTGCAAAGGAAGAGTGCCTGACCACAGAACCACTCTCTGCAGCACTCTGAAGCATCTCCAGTGTACACCAGCCAGCACTCAAAGCTGTGCTACCTAAGGCTGATGGGCACCCTGGGAATGCTGTGCTTCTGCCTGTTTCTCAGGAGGAGCTCAGCGATGCAAAGTCAATGATTGAAGAAATCAGTGCCAAGCAGGAGGAAATGCAACAGAAGATTGAGCAGCTGCAGCAAGAGAAGCGTCGGGAATCACGGAAAGTGAAAGCTAAGTAAGGGCCTGAACTCCAGGGCTCTGGAAGTGCTAATTAGCACTGGTGTCCATTTTGTTCATTTCCATGTAGCTTAATTTCATAACCTTTTCCTGGCTGGACATGTGTATCAACCCTCATTATTACTGGAAGCTTCAAGCCTTCAGTTCACCCCATGCTTTTAGCAACACAGAGCAATCAAAGCCCAAACCTACCAGTATCTCACTGGGATTCCAACAGCAAAGTAGCCCCAGCAGCTATCAGGTAAACCAGAGTCTCTGTAACACACAGACCACTTAGAGACATTTAGGGGCAGGAACATTGTTGAAAGTCTGAAGCCTTCACCATGACAAGCTATTGCTAAGCCACCTCTCCCATGCAGACAATAGCACTGCATCTTCCCCTCTCAAGCAGGCCCCTGATGGTGCAGTCATGCTCTGCTTTCCTGTCACCAGCCTTTTTTTGATCTGAGTGTGGCCATACCTTCAGGGATGGGGACTCCACCACTTCCCTGGGCAGCATGCTTGCACAGCACCATGTTTGCACGCTGCTGAGACACACCGTTGCTGTGGTGAAACACCTTGGCCCTGATTAGCCTCCTGAAAACTGAGTTTTGATGGTGTACAGCACCCTTGATGCAAACACTTTGCTATTCTAGGCTAGCACCTTAGCTAATTGAACCATTTAATTAGATTAAATATGCTCTGCAAAAGAACAGATCTGAAATAACCTTCTCCTGTAGCCAGTGGAAGTTACTTCCAGAACATTGTTCATGAAGTGCATTAAACCCAATTCCATCAAACCCAACTCTCTTCCTGGTCTCTGCTGGAGTTGGCCTGACTCTGTGCTTGTACTTACACTGGCATCTGTCACAACTGTAGTGTAAGAGCTTCGCCTGTAACATTCATTTCCAACTGTCTCATTCTTTGAATTTGTACAGAAGAGCACAGAAGGATGACCACGGGTCACAGACGGTGCCTACACCTCTGCAGGGCAGCCCATTTCGATCCATCAACCTGCCTGAACCTGTGCTGATCAACGAAGATTTTACAAGTCTTTTACACAACGTGACGTATGAAAAAGGTAGGAAATAAGAGTAGTCAAATGCAGTGCTCTCCTCAGGAAAGAAACAATCCAGAAAAAGGTGTCTAGGGGAAGAGGACATCAAGTTCTCCTCAGCTGCCAGCAGCACGAAAAGATAACTGGGGTAGTCCCCTTGGCAGCACTGTTTTCTACTTTGTTCTGCTCAGGATCTGGCTAGCCATGACCCCTCTGCCCTACCCTAAAGGGGTATATTAACCCTCATCCTCACATCTACATCTCTCACCCACTTCTCCCACTGTCCCTTTCCTTCCAGTTGTCTCACCACTTCACTCTTAATAAGTTCCTTTCCAAAATGGCATCCACGTCTGTGTGTCAGGCCTCCATCCTCTTGTTCTGCCTGCTAGGTGCTTTCTACCCAGTGTGCACCCACATGGACAAGTCAAGACTGCTCATGTCCCTCTGCAGTCATACAGCACCCAAGTATGACAGGGAATCCTCATTAGCCTGCCTGTAGGTGCTGCTGAAACAAAGACTGCAACAGGGGCCACAACAGTGAAGACCCTCCTTAGTGGAGGATCTAACAGGGGTGTTTCCATAGCAAAAATGTGAAAGACTGGAGGATCTAACCATACTGACTGGTCTTGGCAGGAGGAAAACTAATCTACAGCTGTCTTTTCTTCTCTTGTAAAGTTTCCTTCTCTTCTTCAACAGTGTCTGACACCAGGATCATGCCAATGGGAGAAGGAGGTGTGAAAGTCATAGCAGGTCCAGGTAGGAAAACATCAAAGTGTCAAAAAACCTATAGGACATTGATTCCATTAGAGTGCTTTACTGCACCAAAGAAACGCTCTCAGGGAACACATTTCACAGGAACGTCTTTCACTTTGCTGTGCACCTCCATTTTCATACTTGCAGTTGAGATATGAGGGCAAACCTGTGTCCCTGAAGTGACAAATACCTGACAGGCAGTGCAAAAGACTGATATTTGACAGGGAAAGCCTTTCTGCTGCTGCTTTTGGAGGTTCTAAGTTGCTTTGCAGAAAGGAAGAATTCAGGCCTACTGATATGGCAAAGAATAAGGAAAGCACCACTTTGCCACTTGAGAAGAGATGGACTTTGCAGTGACTCCAAACCAGTAGAACTGGTGAGCTGTTTATTCACCTATCAGCTTCCAGATTCCTTGTAGACATGTCTGAATAGTAACAGAGGAGCTTTTTATGGAAAAAAAACCCCAACACGTTGGTCAGAAGTAAGAGAAGGGGACATTAAGGATTGGGGTCAGCAAAAGGACACATGAGAATAACCATTAGATGTTTGCACTGTTCACCAGAAGCACTTGCTGTTCTGGATGGCTCTTTTCCTTGAAGGGAAACCCAAAAAGATAATAAAAGCTATAGAAGATGGTTCATTGCAACCCAAACTCAAAGTATTTGTGTTAAAGCAATTCCAGCCCAATGGCTCTACACACCTGCACCCTCTGCTATCTTCTCTGTCATTTAGTAACTTCAGACTAGAATTCCTGCTGCTGATGTATAATCACATCACACTAAGAGAAATCTTAACAGCCATGACAGTTTACATCCATTGAGAATGGCATTTAAGTCCAAATTACAACCACACTTTCTGTGAATAGCTGTGAATGTGTGCCATTACAAAGTCCTGATGTGTCCCAAAGCCCTGAAGTGCAACCATACTTGGAATATATGTCTTTTTCTTTTCTAACCTGTGGACTTTGTCCTGAAAATAAATGCTGGGATAGTGCAAACCTTGCTCTGCCAAAGTGCTCCCTGACTGCGCTTCTCTTTGCAAATTAACACTATAAGGCTACAGCCTCTGTGAAGCACACAGAATGCTTCAAACTCTCCTTCCAGTACTTCAAATGGATGACAACAGAGCTTAGCTGCCTGTCAGAGCAAAACCTGTCAACTGAGGTGCCAAGATCCATACAGCTGTTTGTCATTGCAGGAGCAGCCATAGAGACAGACGACAGCCTCAAGCCTTCCTTGACAACAGAGGGCCAGTCAAAAGTGCATCTGCCATCAACAGTGTGGAAGCAGCCCAAGGACACCAAGGACTGGGGAGATGAATACATTTCCAAAGAGCAACCAGAGAGAGGGAAAGATATGGGCCAAAGCAGATACAGCTCAGCAGACAACATTATATGTGAACCCTCTTTGGCTGGTAAGGACAGAGTGGGAAACTGGCTAGAGAGGCTCAAAGCTGCATTCACATCTGGTGTGAGCTGGCTGGTAATCAGCTTCTGCAGAGAGAGACACACAAGCCACTTTCTCCTGCTAGGCGAGAATGTCTCAGGGCCTCAGTCTCCAAGACTTCTGGCCTTTTTATTTGCTGGTCTGTGCCACTGACAGAATGGCTCTTCACTCAAGACACCCATTCTCCTTTACAAGACCTGGAAGTTTCAGAGTACTGATGAGGTTGTGACAGTGTAGGTGCTTAAGCAGGTGAAAATAGAGCTTCTCGTTCTGCAGGAATCTGGATGTGAATCCCTGGTATGAGTTGGTTTGCCTTTGGTTGCTTGTTTTGTTATTCTTAGGGAAACAAGTTGGTATTTATATGGGAAAACACATTTGCTTTGGAGCTTTCTTAGCAAACTGTGGCTCCAGTCATGTCTGGGGCATATTGTAGCATCAGGTTAGAATTTTGTATCGTGGGGAAAGTAGACACACAGAGAAGACACTGGTGTCACTTTTCCACAGTTTCTCCTTTCATGATTTAAAGTCAGATCACCAGTCTAACATGAGGCTGTCCTTGAGCTCAGCATTTCCTTATTTTTAAACTTACCCACTGTCTTCTGGAAGCCAAAAGGCAGAACATCGCTTTGGAGCTGCTGGAGTCAGAAAGGAAATATGTCATCAACCTTTCCCTGATCCTGAAGATCAAGGCCACCTTGCAAGGACCAGATGTGAAAAGGAGCACCAAAGAGAGAAGGTACTGGATTTAGTGTGCTCTCTCTTTTGGGGAGGTTTCCTTCAGTCAGTATTCTTTCTCCATCATCCTGTCTCCCACTTTTCTTTTACCCATACAGAAATCTTTGAACACTTAGAACTTATTTCTAGTTGAAAATTTGAGGCACTGGATGTTTTTTGAAGTGATTAAAGACTTTCCTGCCTGTCCTTGCACCTTGCCTATCTTGCATCCCAGATCTATTCAGTACTCTTTCATTTCAGTCTCCTTCTTTTGCATGCCTCTTGCCTGGATAGAAGCAAAGCTTTGTGCTTTCACTGCCCGCTTCTCCCGACCCACAGCTTCAGCTCTAGAAGGTGCTGTGGACATAAGCCCTTAGGAAGAGGCTGCCATCCATCAGGTAGCAATGTATACAGACATACACACATATTTACACAGCAGATACCAGACCAGCTCTTTGCAAAGGCAGCTGGCTCATTTCCTAGGATGGGATAGCTCCTGCAGCACTCCCCGTTCACTCAGCTTTGACCTGGGAGTTTCCAGCTACCTCTTCTTTGGCTTTTTCCACTGTCCTTAGGAGTCTCACATCCAAGGAGTCACTTGACTGAAGTCCACTGTGGGACATGTGGTATGTGGGTTGACGTGGAGTCATTTAAGCAGTTACATGACATACACAGTTCAGACTGAAGCATGAGAGTCCAAATTTTAGCTTGCCAGTCCTGCCTGGCAGAGTGTTTTGATATTTGACATCTTCATTCTGATTCTGGATGAACTCAGCATAAAATGTCAATTTGTACCACTTTTTGACCAGCTCTTCATCAAAGGGTTGGCTGTTAAACAGCCTGACAAATGGGACAACACACAAAGCTGGGGAACTTTCCTCCAAGCACTCTGTGGGATGGCCCAGGACCATGGTCCTGCTTCATCAGCCACAGAAGCACTGCTTTTGGCTTTTTAGTTCTGCAAACTCGGGTCAGCTATGCAATGCACTGGAGAGTCAGCCTAAGAAACCTGCAAAACACTCTACCAATAGCATCCTGGAAACGGTACTTGCATGCACACAGCAGCCAAAATAGGGTCTCCTGATGCAGCCAAGACACCAGTGAAAGTAGTTAATAATACCTGTGTTTAAAGCAAGCCTGTGCTGAGCACCCATGATTGCCCATTTCAGCAGTACATGCTGTGGGGCTGAGCCTCTGCTCCACGTAACCAGGTTGATATTGTTTCCCTTCAGTTTCTTCCCCAACTCGTTGCGGTACCTGGTCCAGCAGCACGTCGATTTACTTCATGCTCTCCAGGAGCGAGTCCTGAGCTGGCCACGCCAAGGGATCCTAGGAGACATCTTCCTGAAGTTAACAAATGATGAGGTATGTTACAGACCTCTCTAGACTCTTCTGCTGTGACTCAGGATGTTGTGCTGATGGCTCACAGGTGGGCCAGGATTCCTTACAGCCGAGGGGCTGTGCTGTGAAGCTATGGCTAGGGGAAGGCCTTTCAGCCAAGCTCCTCTGAGATGAGTCCTGGTGCATGGGAGATCCTTTGTTGCAGTACTTGGGTTGCTCAGAGTGCTCACAAGCCAGACTCACCTGGAAGCATTTAGCCACATAGCACAGCCCTATAACAAACACAGAAGACCTAGACTTGGTTGCAGGAGTCACACATGAGCCTTGACAGCTTGGATGTCTGTGTTCACAGCAAAGCTGTGGAAAGAGTGTGTTTCTTATGCTCCCCTTCCCCAAGACTCTTTGCTCAGTTATGACAAATGGGTGGGCTGGCTCCTTATCCTACATGATTTGTAGCCCCCAGTAAATTGGCACCTCCTTCTCAGGGTGTAGGTCTGCCCACCTCCTGGGAAGCAGCGGGAAGATGTGTGAACACTCATCTGATGCTTTATATGTTTGTAATAGTCTTAAATTAAGGAAAGCTTTTTCCTCCCCAGCCTCTCCACCCTCCCTATCTGCTGTAAAGCTTTATACACCATGCTTAGCAGCTGAACACATTTTATTAAACAGCCTTTCTTGAGAAGTCCCAAGCCCTGAAAGTTTCACACAGTCAGCTGCTCTGCTGTAAAATCTCTTTTAGAAAAGAATCACTTTTCAGTTTCTATGTTATTTTCTTTTTTCCCTTTTGTAAGAATAACTTTCTGGACTACTATGTTGCTTACCTGAGGGACCTGCCAGAATGCATCTCTCTGATCCACGTGGTGATCCTGAAGGAGGTAAACTTCCTGCCTGCTTCACAGACACATAATGGGAACATGCAAGCCTGGATCTTTGCAGTGAGGATGAGGGAGCTCTGGCACAGGCTGCCCAGGGACGGTGTGGAGGCTCCTCTCTGGGGGTTTCCAAACCCACCTGGGCACGTTCCTGTGTGACCTGATGGAGGGGAACCTGCTTTAGCAGAGGCTTGGAGTGGATGATCTCTAGAGGTCCCTTTCAACCCCTGCCATTCTGGGATGCTGTGATCTCTTCTTGTTACACCTGCCCACGATACCCTGTTACCAAATGCCAGTGTCCCGAATCTTGCCATGGCTGTTGCATACCTACAAAAAGTAGTTTTATTCTGTTCATCTCTCTGTGTAACCAAGGCTGTGTTTCTGCTGTGACATGGCACAATGTCTCAAACCAAACCTTCCAGAAAGTTTTCCTATGCACATGCTATTCAGAGCCATCCCAGGGAAACGGTGTCTCCTGGAAAAGGGAGGGTTCATCCAAACAGGGAGAACAAAAGTGAGAGAAAAACAATCTCTACTGTTCAGCTTCAGATATTTGGTCTCACACTCTTGATTCTTGGTATAAACCAGGAAAGTTAAATATAAAGTCCAATAACTAAACCACACTAGCTCACTTCCAAGACATCTGAATTTAAAAGTTCAATGTCATTTTGTTCCAATCACTTGGGCTTAAACT
The DNA here is from genome assembly GCF_028858725.1 of Colius striatus. Lineage (NCBI taxonomy): Eukaryota > Metazoa > Chordata > Aves > Coliiformes > Coliidae > Colius > Colius striatus. The sequence continues at coordinate 110,968,656 of NC_084760.1, forward strand.
AAGAACTTCATTCTGAAAAACACTCTCTACCTGGGGTTTCAATGAAACTTCACTAGTGCATTTCAAACATACATCCCTACTTAATTAGGCTGAGTGTCCCTCACAGACAATCCCTAACCTATGGAATTTCATCCTTAAGACTAGTATTGCTGGTGGAAGGAGTTGCAAAGTGTTCTAATGTCATGCACAACTGCCACCTGAGTGGTGTGCTCCTGGGAACTGTTATAACTGCTTACAGTGTAACTACTCATTAAACCTCAGAACCATTTGGAAGCAGGGGTGTTTTATGGGTGGGAAAGACTCTGAAGTTGCTCTCTTTGTTACAGGTAGAAGAAGAAATCAAGTCTGATCTCTACATTCTGTTCTTCCACATAGTCCAGCGAATCCCTGAATATCTTATTCACCTACAGGTAGGGCCCTGGGATGGAAACTGTCTTGCTGAACTCTTACCACAACATGTCACTTAACTCAGAGCTGGTATTCTGGCCTGTCCAGGTACAGGGTATCTGGCTAATCCAGTGGGCTCTCTGAAAAAAACACTTTGAAAGGGGAAAGCCAGCTGAGAATGGCTTCATTTTCACCTGAATCTTCTGTTTGACAGTTTGGTCCCTATCGTTTTGACCATCTTTTGTCACCTGGGAAGCCAAAATCTCTGCTGGCTGCCACTCTGAGAGGAGGCCAGGGATGGGGTACATCTGCTGTGTCCTCTGATCTAATTCCTGTAACAGAGACAGCCTTCTGCTGAGTGGTCCACAGGCCTGTAAGCTGAGATATTGTCAGTGCTAGAGGCTCCTAGGGCCCAACAACCTTTCCTACACAGAGCTTGCTGACTAAAAGAGTTGTGGTTCACAGGAGGGTTATCTGGTTACCTGAATTGTGCTAAAACGTTTCAGACAAGGCGAATGACACAGAAAGCAAGCCCTATAAAAACAAGGGATCAGTTTACTTATCCAGTGCTAAACTCAACCAGTTCATCACCCACACATCCCATGACTACATTTACAGTGGCTACTTGTGCATTTGCACTGGAGTAGTAGGAGGCAGGCCCTGCCCAAGTCCCTCAGAAACTGTTGCTGCCTAGAAGAGCTCCCACCACGTGGTGCCATGGGTACTCTGGAGCACTAATCCATGGTCCCAATAGCACCTTCTCCCTAGAAAAGGTCAGGACAGCCTCCAAACAGCCTGCTCTCCTCTGTGCCCCAGAATGTCCTGAAGTTCACGGAGCAAGAGCACCCTGACTATTACCTGCTGCTGGTGTGTGTGCAGCGCCTCCGGGTTTTCATCTCACACTACAGCCTCCTCTTCCAATGCAACGAAGACCTGCTTATACAGAAGAGGAAAAAGCTGAAGAAGTAAGCACAACATCAGCTCATTCTGTCTATCATCAGGGAAGGGGGGTGTGGGGGAAGCCTGGAAAGAAGTGGTCTAGATTCAGGCAAGATCAACCGGCACATTACTCCGTTGAAATAGAACTGAGCCCTTTGCACGTGAATGCTGGAGAAGGCATTGGTACTTGTCCTCCAAACTGAGGTCAGATTTGGGACCTTCTGTCTAATTCTGAGAGTGAAAGGAAAACCAGTTTAACCCTTCTAAACATAGCAACCACATGTTTTATGGGAACATTTGATTCCTTAAGCTGATGGCAACATTACCTCCCATGAGGACTCAGCAGCTTTGGCAGCTTGGGGCTGTGCTGAACACCAAAACTGTTGCCTGGAGCCCTCAAAGGCTCAGATTGAGAAAGAAAGCATGATCATTATTTTGCTAGAGGAGTGGGATAGTTGAAACAAAAGCCTCCCATAACCTGAGATGAACTGTGACAGAAATGACCCTGAATGTAGATTTGCAAGTTGTGGTTCAGAAGAGTTCCTTGAAATCAGATTTTTTACTAAAATAAATATGTGTCTTTGCTCCTTGTGGTGATTCACTGGGGGAGCAGGACAAGACACAAACTTGAGGGGAAGCTTTCAAACATGGAGGGTGGTAAAGGGCTGGAGCAGACTGGTGGGGAGGGACTGCTATCAGGAGAGGCAAGAAGATCAGGACAGAAAGCAGGACACTCTGCTGACTGGGACAGACTAGGTGGGACAGGTCCTTCCTTGGGGAGGGAAAAGGTGAATGGGAGTATTAAGGTCCCTCCCAGCCCTGTTTTCTGTGATTCTACATGCTCATTCCCTGCCTTATTTCTTAGCACGACGATGGATTTCTCCTCCCTCAGGTCATCCCTAGTGAAGCTGTACAAAGGTCTCACCTCCCAGTGCACGAGCCAAGAGGTTTCTCCGACGCCCAGCGCGACGTCCATGCGGGACGGCGGGATGCACTCTGAGGAGACAATACAGCCCTTCCCACCAGCACCTTCCTCTGGCACCACAACCCCGTAAGCCTTTTGTCCTAGTAGCAGGCTTTCAAAGCAGGCTGAAAACTCTCTCCTTACCCATACTATGCCCACGACACTAGGCAGCTACAGACTGTCATTTCCAAGACTACTCCCTGTGTGTGCATAAAGATGAAGGGCTGGCTCTTTCCTGCTATTCACGACCATGTGGCTTACAAGCAGGAGCCAGTTCAGAGCTTTATCCAGGGCTGTCAGTTCCTTTGCTATCTGTCTTAACAGTGCACCAGGGAGGACATTTATTTGTGTAGGTAGGCTTGGCAGCAGCATGCATAGTAACACTCTGCATTATCATCATCTGCACCATCAGCATTACAGGAGATAGAAAACATGACCAAGGTCTCAGACTAGTGAAAGAAGTACTTTTCCACACAGCATGTCATTGAATGATGTGACTCACTGTCACAAGATCCAAGCACAAATGGGTTCAAAAAGACACAAGATTAATTCAAGGAACACAGGGCTACTGGTAGCACCTAACACAGGCAGCTCCTAGTTCAGGGCAGGGTTTGCCTGGTCTGCCATGAGAGCATGCTGTCAGCTCATCTTTACCCTAGCAGTGGATATAACCCCAAGTTCATACCAGGGCTGCTTCTCAACCTAAATCTCAACCCAAGTCATGTCTTTGGAAGATGTCAGTGGTACTTTCCTCACTAAGTTTTGTGAAGGGTCACAGATGTGCACATCCTGCACCTAATATTTAATCCAACACAGTACTCTCTGCTGACTTACCCAGAACACAGAGAGGGTAGGAGCCCTCCAAGTACGCCTGACACTTCTGGGGCCAGAGTCACCCTACCCAAGAGAGGAACCTGGTCCACCTGAGAAGACAATCAGGCCACAGGAAAGTAAGACACAGTCCTCCCACACCATTACATAAAGAGAAGCAAAAATCCAAAATGCAGACGAACAGGAGAGAGATGGAGTGCTTGGTTTCTCATCTCAGTTTCTGTTTGCTACATGCTACAAAGGGCAGATAAAAATACTGGATAAGCAGTTCTACCCCTGCCACTCTGGTCCTGCTTAACCCAGCCAGGCAAATTCTATCAGTGGCAGCTTTGTCACTGTTCTCTAAGATACAAAAATACCTTCTGACATCAAAAGCAAGAGAATGGGGCTGGGAGAAGGGGGCTTGTCATACTGTCTCTTAGTCATCCTTTAGTATTCCACTTCCTCTGTTTTGTTTGTTTTGTTTTGTTTCTTATTTGTAAGGCATTTGATGCCCCAGATGAAGAAACCCCAGCCAACCGTGATGGAGAACATCCAGGCTGTAAAGCCCCCTGACTGGGAAATGGAAAGTAGGAAACATGAGAGGCCAGAGAACCTCCTTGCATCCTCTCAGCTCACAGAGCAGGAACTCAAGGCTCTGACGGCCCCCTTACAATCCATCCCCGAAATGGAGTACGAAGCCCCACCGGCTGATGCAGTGGGCAACCCCGAGAGAGCCATCAGGACCTCTGTGGAGCTGCTGCAGGATGCGAGGAACTTTGCGCCAAGCTACGAAGAGTTTGAGTACCCCGGGGAGGTTTTCACCCTGCCAGGCCCCTACGAAGACGATGCCTTCCAAAACCTCGCTCTCTTTGAGAATTGCTCCCCGGCCTCTTCCGAATCCAGCTTAGACATTTGCTTCCTCAGGCCTGTGAACTTCACCTCGGAACCGGAGAGGACAGACCATGCCTTACAGCCGTTGCCCAAGAGCTGCACTCCCGTGAGCAGCAGCACTTACAAGCGTGAGATGTTCCACAGCAAAGGCAAGCAGCTGAGCAGGTCCCTGAAGGAGCTGCCCAGGAGCGCGGAGGGAGTGAGCACCAGACTCTACAGCACGCGGAGCAGCAGCGGGAGCCGCCTGCAGCAGAAGCAGGACAGGAACGTTCAGCCTCACATGGTGTCAGCCTCATCCCGAAGCTCCCAAAGGAGCTACTTCCCCCCACAGAGAGGAGCGGGTGAAAAACAGAGCTTTTTGGAAGTAAGGAGGCTTAAGTAGGAGGAGAACGTGGCGGTGCAGAAGCAGCAGCAGATCTGAGATACAGTTAGGGCAGACCATGCCAAAATAGCTTCCGAGGCCACACATTCGAAGTTCTCATCTGCATGTACACGCCCAAGGGAGGGACAAGACAGGTCCCTTTCACACACATCTTCCCTGGGGACGAGCACGGGCTTGAGGCACACGGCTGGCTGGGTGACAGCTAGGACACCTCTGAGACAAGCCAGCCTCTCCTCCATCTGTAGCTGTCACTGAGCTTCCCCCACAACTAAATGTTGTATCTCATCAGGGTCACTAAGTACGTGCAAAGCTGCTCAAAACTAACACTCTAGGGTGGCACTCAGTTGAAAAGGTGCCTTTCCACCTGCTGGGTCAAGAAAACCAACAGATTCAGTATCAGATCCTCAGCTGGTGTAAACCAGCATGACTCAGCCAAACTCTGCCCGTTTACACCAGCAAGGATCCGGTCCTTGGGTTTTGTTTCACGGATTGGAGACCCATGCTAAAGTCTATGTGGAAGCAGACAGAGCCCAGCAACCATGTCCCTCAGACACCCATTAGCGTGGCAGGAGGCACTCCAGGCCTTTGGGGGCACCAGGTCTTGCAGGAACAATGTTTTTTGTAGTCTGCAGTGCCTGCTCAGAGTCAGCTTTGAGCTGTCAAAAGTCAGGGGGGAAGAGGCTCTTCACACTTCCTGGGGAAGAGGCTGAGGGTGCTGTGAGGTGCTCAGTTAGTTTACTCAGTGCTGCTGAGAAGAGCATCCTCCTGTTAAAATCAGGCAAGATGCAGTTGAGGGTGTAGATGGAGATGATGATGGGAAGAAGGTTCCAACAGCTTGACTGAAAAGGCAGTAAGGAAACCTCAACAATAGAGAAAAATGTCTAGTGAGCTGAGCAGGGAAGATGAGACAGCAGGAGAAGAGCCATGAGGACATAGCCCTCCCAGAAACTGGAGCCTCTGAGCTCTTTGGCACTCACCTCCACAGAGCTATGGCCCACAGCAGGGTGTAGGTGTGGAGCTAGTGCAGAACTGCAGGACACGTTCACGCTCACAGAACAAAGGAGACCACGGTGGGCAGAACTGGAGAAAAGGAACTTGTCCAGAGCCTTGCTGAGAGCACCCTCCTGAAAGGGGGAGAGACCTTTGAGTGGCACATTTACCACGAGGTGTGTGTGCTAATGAAGCCTTCTGCCCCACAGATATAAAACCAGGCAGCAGCAGAGCCAACAGAAGAATCTTTCACATCCTATCAGCTCAAGAAGCCTGAAGCCCCCCTGCCCTAGAGTAAAGGAGAGCTCATGAGCAAGGGTGGGAAGTTCCTTCAACTGCCCGTGCTAGATTGCTCCTTCTTTGGCAAAAGAGACTAGTGAGCTCCTCCTAAACAAAAAGCTTAGCAAGGAAGGCTCCAATTCCCTCTAACAATGCTGATTCTGGCACTCCTCTGCCACTGCCTCAGCCTCAGAGCCAGCAATGAGCTCTCTGCAGAGGTGTCGGTGCTGCCAAGGCCCGAGGGACTTGTCTCTCAGCCTTACCAGCACCTCCTCACCCACAAGGTCCCTCCTAGCACGAGAGAGAGAGAGAGAGAGAGAGAAAGAGAGAGAGGACAGGGATGTGAGGTTGCAAATGCTGGTTAAATTGTCTTTTCCCTTTTAGGAGCTCCATGCAGAAGACAACACCAGGTTCTGCCAGAAGGATGACAATGAGCAAACATCCTTCAGCGACCACAACCCACGGCACGAGCCCAAGGGGGGTTTCCGGAGCTCCTTCCGCAAGCTCTTCAAAAAGAAATAAGCAGCCCCTGAGAAAGGCAGGCCACAGCCCAAGAGCAACAGTGCTTCCCCAGGCCCCTGAGGGTGGAGACAGACAGCAAGGCCCCAAGATCCCCCCTGACTAACACAGTAGGTGGAGGGGTGGGGGAGGAGAGACTGCCACAACTGCCTTACAACTGCATCCTGCTCTTTCTAGCACAGGGCAGGGCGAGGCGATGGGTTGAAGTGGAGTTCAGCCAGCAGGTCCCATAAGCACAGGAACTTGCTAGCTTTCACCCCTGCCTGACTTAACTTTCCTTGCAGTTTTGGAAAGCTTTGACTGAATCCCACTGTCTTCTCCTCCCCCTCATCCCCTGGTGCTGTTTAATTTGCCATACATCTTTGCTCTTCCAAATTCAAGCCAGGTCTAATTTGGGCTCACCCACAACAGATGGGTTACCTTTGCACCCTTGGCATCCTGGCCATAATCTGAAATTCCCCTCTTTCCTCCATTTTCAAAACAAAATCCCCCACAAAACAGCCCCACCATCAAAGATGTCTTTCAGGAGGCCAGCTCACATTACCCTGCTGGTTTGAGAAGGTCTAATAAGACTCAGCTGAAGCATCTGCTTCATCAGCAGCATCCTTTCTTCCATCGCTCCCCCAAATCCTCCTTCACCTTTTATGCAGCATGCTGTTTCTTGAATTGCCTCCTACTGTATGCATCTCTGCTCCTGCTGTCAGAATGGTCTATGTCTCCAGGCAGGTGATGAAGGCTGAGCCCTGGGCCTGCCACCAGAGATAAAGACTCTCCTCCACCCTATCCTCAACGTGGACTGATGCAGACACAGTCAAGCAGTGACCTGAAATACTCTTTGGCCTGACAACAATCCTCATTGTGTGCAGCACACTGCTTTGGAGCAATTCTTCTAGCTAAAACTGAGGCATTGGGGTAGGAAAGTCGATGATGCCCCATGTTAGAAGTCACAAGCCCTCCTTCTTGTGCAAGGATACTCTTCCTCATACAACAAGGTCACACACAGCCATCTCCTCTCATCTCAATGTGACAAACCCCCAGTAACCCTGTTCTCTGCAGAAGACTACAGCTTTTTAACAAAAGCAAGCATGGAGAGAAACTCACCCCCAGCAGCAAGAACACTATTGGTACAGGGCTGTGGTTATTAGCTGAAGTTGGGGCACGCTGATGGCAGTTTCAAGAGGAAATGTGGTTTTATCACCTTATTTTGGCAGGGTCGGGACTCTGGTCTGTCATAAACAACAGCTTCACCTGAAGAGGTTGTGAACTGTCTCTGTGGGGCCAACAGCAACATCTCAGGGGAATCATGCAAGGCCTGGGATTCCAACATCAGTGCAAGGGTGACTGAATCTGATTCAAGAGAAAAGCAGCCATCATGCTGCACAGCTCTCCTGACAACTGGAAGGGTACAGGAGGGCCCTGAGCTAACACCCTTTGCAGACACAGCTCCCTCCTAGTGTCCACTCACCTGCATCTACCATCTGCTTTTCCTCCTCAGTGGAGGCAAAGTGTGTGAAAAGGCTTATCCACCCAAGACTGACAAAATCCATCTTTTTATCTCAGAGTTCTCTCGACATTTCAAGAAAGTGCCAACTGAAAACCCCACGGATTTTACTGCACTCCAAAATAATCCCCCCAAACCCACTTATTCTCCTCACAAACAGGAAAAATAAGCATCACACCTCCATTTGGCAACTACTCTGGGAAGATTTTTCTTTGATTTAAGGATTTTAATGACCAAAAAAACCCCTTCCATTGCTTTCCCTCTCCTTCACATCCTCATTAAACTACAAAGCTCTCCCAAGCCAGGACCGCTCCACACTGACCAGCCACTGCATCACAAAGACACTTCCTAGGACTTCAAAGCTTTCAATCACACAGTGCAGGGCCTGGACAGAAATCTGTAAGAGCCAGATACCTGTAACTGAAGCATCAGCAAAGCCTGTTTGTTTTCCAAAGGAAATCAGCCACAGACAGACCTATTTGTTTGCCAATGGAAACAGAGTTATAGCAATATGGACAAGTTTCCACTGCAATGCACTGATGCCATCAAAGGCTCTGATGTGGTTTTGATCTCATATAGAAAGATAAATGATACTTCTATCCTTCACAGAACAAACTTGCTCCTTGCACTTGCCAGGCAGATGCCTGGACAGAAACAGGACAAAGGGGAAAACCTACCTGCTAACATCTCCTGGGTGAGGAAATCCTTCCAAAGTGGCAGACTCTTGCTTGTAAAATGCACATGGATTTTAGCTTCTGTTTTAGTGATTGAAGGCATGGTCAGAATTGATGGTTATTTCTTTCTGATCCTGTATGAGTTGTTACTTCCAGGCCTATACTTATCATTTGAGATGTCCTTGTACTTGCTCAGAATCTGCAAATGTAAATAAAATGAACAAATGATGCTCAGCATCACACAGAAACACACAACTTCTTGTAGGATCCAGTCCAACTTCACCTTTAGTGTAAGTGTGTGCTCTGATTATTTTTCTTCCTGTGCCAAATAAATGTTGCTTTTAAATAACACTATAGTCTCTTTGTCCCTCAATCAGCCATAAGGCAGCATCCATTAACAGAAGAACACGTTTCTCAAGCAACATTACTCACAAAATCCTGTTCCCCTGCAATCACAGTCATGTCAGTTCTCAGGGGGTCCAAAACTATGACACCACAAACAGGGAAGAGTCAGCCCACTGCACTCACACCTTCCCATGCCAGGTAGCACCTGCAAGAGTGTGTAGCATCCCTCCTACTGCTCTGTAGATCCCTGCAGTGCTGTGTCACTTTGGGACAGTGGTCTCAGAGCTTACAGCATGCCAGCAGAATCTTGATCCAATGCCCCAATTGCAGTTCTACTCCTGTGCATATCTCCTGGGTTGTTTCCTCCCCTACTCCCTTTCAACCATACAGATGCAGAACATGCCTGTCAGCCTGCTGCTGGCGACTGCCTGCACCTGAGACAGCCCCCAACAAGACACACTCTCACCATGGCTGTGACTCTTCTAGATCACCTCTTGCTGGCTATGCTCCCTGCATCAGTCAGCCACCCTAGACTCTCCTCAGATCATGGATAATTTTGACATTCAGTGCTGGTCAAATGGATTCTCTCACCACTTCATTACTCCAAGTCAGAGTTAACTGGGGTTACCTCTAAGTTTATGCAACTTAGACACTTTCTTACATTTATTTCCCCAGAGCTGCAATATATCCCAGCTTCCTCTACAAGTTCTTAAAGAGTACCTTCACCTCAGTATAACTCATGTACATGTACCAGTACAAATAGGGGCAAAGAGTAACAAGGGCAAAACCCACTTCAACAGGTTGCAAGGAATCCAGCTGCTTTTTCCAAACTCTGCACAAAGTTGTTAGGGCCACTTGCTCATGCCTGAAACAGGAGAGGAGCTGGGGCATGTGTAGTACTGTCTTGGCCACTGTTTGTTTGGTTTTGTGGGGTGGATTAGACAAGGAGGCTACCATGAATATTAAGCAGTTTCTACTGGTAACTGGTTCTCATTTATTCACTGTTCTTTGAAAGCAGATGTTTTGTCTATTGCCAGACACAAGATATTAAGCACAATGTCCCTTTATTTAATATGACCTGATTCAACAAGGAGATGAGATGTAAGTTCTTACATGAAATTACCTACCTCAAAAATTTATATGGTAAAATACAAGTGACAGTATTGCCCATAGATCCTTTAACACTGGAAGTTGTAACAGAAAGCTGCAGGGCTGGAGTAACACCTGCAACGAATAGTCCTGTGGCAGCCAACACCACAGTGAGAAGATGTTATTTTGTGTATATACACCTTGTTTACTTATCTTCTAATCTGTACAGTTCCTCTGCTCACAAGCTACCGTGTCTTTTAGTATTCTACCACCCTGAGCAAAAAATCTGTAGCAGACTCAATGATTGTCCTTAATGGAAAGCACACAGCACTCGAGCTTAAGGAAGCCTGTTTCACACTACGAGGACATTTAGTATATCTTACATATTCAAAAGTGTACACTTCTGGGATATGTAAGGCTTTTTATTATTAGTTTTAGAACATATCTTTTAATGCCAAAATGTAACAGCCATTACTAAATTGTCACTGAAATGCAATCTGAATACCACTGCAGACACGGCATACAAAGATCACCTACAGTTACGTACACAGGTCATCAGATAAGCCAGCTAATGTTTGCCACTTCTCTGTGGTTTGGGTTTCTTTGTCTTTTTACAACTGGACTGACACAGCTTTTAACATTTACTCATTTTGGCAGGTAACCATGCCATCAAACAAAGGCAAATGTACACACACATACTGGAACAAAGTTATTGGAACCTAAAATCTGTTCTTTTCCCAAACACAAAAAAGCTTCTTCCAAAGCAGATTCGAACAAATTTGTCCAAAGCAGTTCCCTGATCATCTACTTCCATCTACCCTTCTTTTCAAAAATATTACAGTTGTTCTTCAATAAAAGGCACGTTTGGCAGCTACTGAAACTGTCATGCATATGGCATCCTTTTAAAAGTCTGTTTCCTTTTTCCCTTTCAACTTTTCAGCCACCTGATACAAGATTCCACATTTTCTCGCTAGAAAGTTAAAACAAAAGTGACTGACTTGGTTTGCCTTATAGTGCAGCAGCAGCTGGTTACTCAATGCACTGCTTTTCAATGAAGGCAAAAGGGAAATTTGCTCACAGTTGACAGAAAAATGCACTTAAGGGTGGGTTTCTTAAAATGGAAAACAAGGCAAGGTATTTACAAAGTAAGTTAAAAGCACTTTCGTTTTTTACAATTATATTGGGCCACAATCATAGAATCACAGAATGGTAGGGTTGGAAGGGACATCCAGAGATCATCCAGTCCAATCCCCTTGCAGAAGCAGGGTCACATAAAACAGGTTGCACAGGAACATGTCCAGGCGGGTCTTGAAGACCTCCAAGGAAGGAGCCTCCACACCCCCTCTGGGCAGCCTGTGCCAGGGCTCCCTCACCTCACAGTGAAATAGTTTTTCTTATATTTAAGTGGAACTTTTTGTGTTCCAGCTTCATCCCATTACCCCTTGTCCTGTTGCTAGCTACTATAGAAAAAAGGGATGTCCCACCCTCCTGACACCCACCCTTTAGATATTTGTAAATGTTAATAAGATCTCCCCTCAGTCTCCTCTTCTCCAGACTAAACAGCCCCAGTTCCCACAGCCTTTCCTCATATGAAAGATGCTCCAGTCCCCTGATCATCTTGGTGGCCCTGCACTGGACTCTCTCCAGCACTTCCCTGTCCCTCTTGAGCTGAGGAGCCCAGAACTGGACACAGGACTCCAGATGAGGCCTCATCAGGGCAGAGTAGAAGGGTAGAAGAACCTCCCTTGACCTGCTGCCCACACTCTTCTTGATGCATCCCAGGATGCCATTGGCCTTCTTGGCCACGAGGGCACATTGCTGGCTCATATTTAGCTTATCATCAATCAGGAGTCCCAGGTCTCTCTCTGCAAATAAGAGCCAAAAAGGACAGCCTGTGCACCATCTAGGTTTTGAAATGACTATCACTAAAGAAGGGCATTTTGAGGTGGGTAGTCCAACTGCAAATATCTGTAAATGTCATCTTAAAACACTCTTTTTGAACAAGTCCCTCTTTACTGGCTGGAAAAGGCAGCAAGTCAAGGAGGGACTTTTGCATACTGCAGCTAATTGCACTGCTCACAGCAGCAAAGCATTAAGAAACATTTTATTAACTTGCATATAATTTCTAAGACAAACATTCATGAATGAGAGGCTCTTTCTAGTTGACCTTAAATCACAGCAGTGCTGGAAATAGGGGCAGTAGAGGCTGCCTCTAAAATGCCCCACTAGGTTGAGACAGCAGCCACAAAGAAGGGGACTGGTGTTTATTACAATGCACAGCCTGCTGCGATGCAAATTTGTTCCAGCAACAATTCAAACTGAAAAGAAACTTCCCTGTATGTAATAAAATAAAACAAACCCTTCTCCCTAAAGCACAATCATCTTCTACCTTCAATAGTGGTACCTCTGTGCTGCCACAAAGTTTGAATCAGACCCGACTCAACCGAAATGTCTAATTTAAGACACACAAAAAAGAAACATAATTAAACATCTCACTATGTCAATCTGAATCTGGAACAATTTAGATCCAGTGCATTGGCATGAACAGACTCCTACTGAGACAGACCTCTCTTCTCAATTTGAGAGGTAGGTATCAGAGAGACAGGTTTAGCCCACACTAGAGATGACTTCTTGAGGATGGAGCTCTCAAATGTTTCCATAGTACTGATCCTGAAGCAAGACAGTGTTCTCCATTAGCATATATAGAAAAGCTTTGCAGGGGCTGCTGAATGTCATGACAACATGTACTTTGGAGTCATCAGGCAGCAAGACAGCAGACTTTCCATACAGCATGCTGCACAGAAACAACTGCATGGCACTTACACAATCATGGAATGGTTTGGGTTGGAAGGGACCTTTAAAAGTCATCTAGTCCAAGTCCCCTGCAGTGAGCAGGGATATCTTCAACTAGATGAGGTTGCTCAGAGCCCCATCCAACCTCACCTTGAATGTTTCCAGGGATAGGGGTTCTACCATCTCTCTGGGCAACCTTTGACGGTGTTTCACCACCCTTGCTGTGAAAATGTCTTCCTTGTATCTGATCTAAACTTACCCTCTTTTAAACCATTACTCCTTGTCCTGTTGCAGCAGGCCCTACTGAAAAGCTTGTCTCCATCTTTCTTATAATACCCCTTCAATTATTTACAGGCCACAGTAAGGTCTCCCCGAAGCCTTCTCTTCTCCAGGTTCAACAACCCCAACTCTCTCAGCTTTTCCTCAGAGGAGAGCTGCTCCCATCCCCTGATCACCTTTGTGGCCTTCCTCTGGACCCACTCCAGCAGCTCCGTGTTGTTCTTGTATTAGAGGCCTTGGAGCTGAAGCAGAGCTGCAGCTGGGATCTCACGAGAGGAGAGCAGAGAGGCAGAATCCCCTCCCTCACCCTGCCGCCCATGCTGCTTTTGATGCAGCTTAGGATATGGTTGGCTTTCTGGGCTTTGAGCACAAGTTGCCAGCTCATATCCAGCTTTTAACCTACCAGTACCCCCAAGTCCTCCTCCACAGGGCTGCTCTCAATCCCTTCCTCCCCAGCCTATGTTGATACCAGGGGTTACCCAGATCAGGACGTGGGACCTTGCACTTGGAATCCTAGCCCTTCCAAATCCCCTGAGGGCTTTTCTCAACTAACACACAACCATCAGAGTCTGGAAGAAAATGGGCAAACTCAGGTTACGCTCCCCTGTTGCACTCAACTATATATAAAGTGGAAACCTTCAGGTGAAACAGCACAAATTGTCAGTAACTCTGCCTGCTCAGTCTCCAGTGCTTTAGGCTGACTTTTAGCTATGTATCAGCACTCTAGAGTAATACAGCAACTCACCTAGCCTCTGCAAAAGATGTTTCATTGTCCAGGCCACACCAGACCATTCAGGGTCATTTCACTGAGGAGACATTCAGCATTACAAAAACTATTTCAGTTTCTATATGAAAATTATTATCACTAATGAAAACATGGTACAAATAAGAAGTAATTCCAGATCAAATAATTCCTAACTCCAATAAAGCTGTCATCAGACAAACTGGTGGTTTAGCAGCTGTACTCAAAACTCTTATTCTAAATGCAACAGCTTTGATTCTTACCCTGTTTGCAGCTGAATCAACACTGTGATTTGTGTACTGTATGACTGACACCTTCTGCTGGGCTCCAAAGCTCATCTATGTTAGGTTTTTACATGGAAACTATCACGTGTTGTCCAAGTACCTCACCAATAAAATACTTTCATCCTCAGCCACAAAGATGAGAAACAGCATTCCCCACTTCACAAAAGGAAATAGAGACCTACTGACATTCAAGAAATCTGTTGATTAGCAGCATCAGTGTGAGGTGTTTCCTTCCAGCTCAGCAACTTAACCTAATGAACCAGCAGCCTGGTCTGCCTCGGCTGCAAAACAGCACAGACAAGGGCGTAGAGAAGAGATTACAGATCAGAAAGTCTACATTTCTGGTAATCCACTGGTGAGCTAATAATTTAGATGACTTTGCCAACAGTATGCTCATCGTGGTGTTTTTCACATCCAAAGAATCAATAACCTAAACCATGGCTCCTGTAGCCTGAGGGTTTTTACAAAGCTCCCATGTCACGTTCTCCTCCGAAGCCAAGGTTTAGAGATCTTCACTGCTTCTTTTTTTTTTGGCCAGGAAAATGTTTCAAAACAATGTTACTGAAGACATCAGAGAAGGGTTGCAACTGACAGATTTCAACATCTGACCATGACAAAAACCTGTTGTTCTTGTTGCTGAAACGTGAACGCTTTCTGAAATGTAATGACCACAACAAAAGGACCAAGGGGCACCAATCAATGGCACTGCCTTAAGAAAGGTGATTTCCATCATTGCTTGACTAACACCATCTCTAATGACACAGCTTTCCAAGATACTCAAATGTATTCCACTTCCAAAGACGAAATGGGATAGAATGTTACTTTGACCCATAACCATTGAAGATGAGATACTTTATGTTTCACATACTTGATGTAGTGGAGGTTACAGAGCTTCTTTTCTTCAGTAACTGCCACGCCACTACTGTCACTGTATTGTCTAAGAGATGAAATGCAGCTCACAGGTTTATGGATAATCCATGTCATGACACTTAGGCCAGTACATGCTTTGTCACGTGCATTTTGGACACAGCTACTGCAAAGATTAATACAGGTTTGAATCTAACAAGTGTGTATTTTATAATGTATAATAATTCACTCTGGGAGTAAGCCAGCTTCTCGAATATTACCCAATTATTGCTTCATAACACATGCCAAAAGCAACTTCTCTTTAGGCTCTTGTTACTAAAACGCATACACTGAACTAGGAAAAATATCTACAACGTGTGCTTTTACCCCCTTCAGTGCTAAAGTGAAAAACTGAGTTGTGCACGTATCTGTGTAAAAATGTAACGTATGTCAGCCAAACATATCTGTATCTTTATTTCAATTAAATTAAAAACAATCTGCAAGTATATTTATGCAACGTTCACTATATACACATGATTTATGCAACTGCAAGGCAAGGCTAGGTATGTTGATTAATCTATTGTTAGTAAAACATGACGATAGCTATGGGAGTTGACCAGTGAGTGCTCCTTTTCACGAGTGGCTGTTTTCATGGCATGACTGAAAAAAGAAGAGCTACTAGCCATGAAATGGATTATCAGTAAACCTTAAAAAAAGAACGTGACATAACCTAGCAGAGATTAACAGTCTTCTAAATGTAGTAGCGTATTCACTTCGGATGATAGTGCTGCTTTTTTCTGTCATCGTAACGATGTAAGACTTTTCATCTGCTCTAGCTAAAGAAAGCAATAATTAGACATTATGCTTCCTGGCAAAAATTTATTTTTTGAACTGGCACCATAATATTTCATAAAATAATAATAAAGTACCTCTTTGGTGAAGCCTAGGTACCCCCTACTACTCATTGCAAGAACTTGTAAACAGGACCGCAATACAGTGCTTTGCCTTAATTCTAGCTCAGTTAGGTACCACAGATCTTCCTCACAGTCCTTCTTAGAATTTTAGGAAGGTATTTTAAAGCAGGGAGTAAAGCAAAGGAAAAATTAAGAAGGCTATAAAGTTCCCTGTTTGAGATTTAAAAAAAGTGCATAATGTTTTCATTCCAAAAACTGTGCCACTGCATGGAACTGATGGATACAAGACTGTTTTCCTTCCTGTACTGGACACTATTGGTCATCACACAAACACAGTCTCTGCTCATTGGCCAAAGAAGTCTCTCGAGTCTGTTTTCTGGTACAATCAGTTGTTCAGTTACTTTAGAACAATGTCCCACCTACTAAAACGAGAACAGCAAGTTAACCGGTTTTTCCACTTAGAACGTCTGGAGGGGGAGGAGGGGGGTTGTGGGGTTTTTTTTTTGCAATTCCATTTCTGTACAACTGCATTTCCAATCCGTGGGAGAGTTTTTTAGTGTTTGGCATACACATCCCAAGTCCTGGGCACCACCAGGTTCAGTGCATCCATTGCCAGCAACAGACGTAGCACCAGGAAAACGCAGCTCCCAGCGCAAGGGATCATTTCAGGAGGAGGGGGCATTCTCCAGCAAGGGTGGTCCGTCTCGATGCATTGATGGGTGTGTGTGCTCCCTTTTGTAAGTTTTTGGAGGAAGCTTTGGGATATGTTGAGAAGTGCTTTGTCGTGGAGGAATGGGTGGTCCGGCAACAGAATGGAGGTCCACGTCTTGTGGTATCAAAGGTGGTGATGGAAGATGCCTCCGTGCTACATGTGGAGAAGGTGTCTGAGGGGGAGGGGGAGTAAACGGGGACGGACTGTTGGGGAAAAAGGTGTTACCGAGTTCGCTTTTTCTCCCCAGTGGTGGAGGTTGGAGGTGTAGTGGTGAGCTAGAGAAAACATCTGGAGTTCGGACAGGTTCTCGTGGTGGTAAGACAGGAGGGCTTTCAGGGGGGTCAGAGATGCAGGTCCGGTCAGGCACTGAGTACCTTGGTGAATACACTTTCGAGGTTGGTTGCCTGGGAGGGATTGCTGGTGGGCTGTCCAGGTGCGCAGAAGTGATCTGAGGTACACAAACATTTCATTCAACAACATTTCAGAGTGGCAGTAAAGAACAGGACCCCGCTGTGAAACGGACGCAGAGCTCCTGCCCTGCAGAACTGCACTTATCCAGCTAAAGAGTAGGCACAGCAAGCAGGTGCAGAATGAAGATGGGGAGTAAAGGAGCAGAAGGGAATGGTGGCGCCTGAAAAACAACGTTTCTCAGAGTGATGTGGACAGAAGACAGAGGCTGGATGTGCAGGGGAAGAGCGGGGGTATGTCAGTACATGAGTTAACAGCCAAGGATGGAAGGAATCAAGATGCACAGAGAGAGACAAAGGCAAGGCAAAGAATGGTCAAAGCAACAATTTCCATGCTAGTTCCAGATCTGCTTGCTGGGTAGGTCTGGCTATCATCCACCATCTCTCCCAGTAACAGGCACTTGGGATGGGTATTTCGCCAAGAAAATGAGGAATAGGGAGAGGCAGATGATGCTGAAGTGGAGAAAAAATAAACTATGCTCAGAAGATGGAATTAAGGGATCAGAATTATTGAAGTGAACTGTTCCCAAGCTGCAGACCACAATGGCAAGGTCATTGGTCTCCAACACCCTATCATGTATATGATGTTTTTAGCTACATTTTGGTAGGAACCTGATGTGGTAAAAACACTTCTGGCTGATAGCACAGACACCTGTAGTCTGAAAAGAACAACTTGCTGAAGAGCCATATACAAGCTCTCTTCAAAGACATGCATCTTCCAAAGTAATTTTGAGAGAGGGATTTTAAAATCCACCCAATTCTTTTAAGTCACAAACCAGCTTCCACTGAAATAATGAGACATTTGTCACAGTCTGCAACAAACGCTCGATCAGAACCCAAGCACCAGGCAAACGCAAAAGGAAAATGCAGCAATGGCTCAAGCAGGCAGGCTTGACAGGTAACCAAGAAGGGAAAGAAAGCACTGAGCACCACAGCACTAGGGTCACATATTGTAATGAACCTTTTCAGAGGACCGAGGCTTGTACTTTGTGTGCCATCATTAGTATTCCTCAGTTATTTATTCCCATACACCTCAAAATGCTCTGGGACAATTATCACAGATGGAAACATCTACCTGAAGCCTCAAGTTCTCAAAGGCCATGTGAGGGCCTGAGCACAGCAGACTGTTTTTTAGAGTTAAAACCAGTAATTTTTAACTCTAAATTTAGGTCCCATCTTTCAATTTTCATTTCTTTGGAATCAGAACATAATGAGGCAGAACTGTGAAGGCCTGAAATACATGGCTGCTTACCCTTTCACAGGTACTAACTTGAAGAGTTACTTTTTTTATCATACCCTGCCCTCTGTTCTTGGGGAAAAAGAAGCCCTTTTTACTCCTTACTTACTTTGGATGGGGAGGATTCAGCTGGGGCAGATTCTGGTCGTCTTCGTGGAGGAACTGGAGGGGGGACGTGAGCTTCATCTGAATTTTTGGTAAAGTTTATGGATGACACAGAAGCAGATCCTAGTGGATATAAAATAATAAATCCTGATAATTATGAACTTTTGTTTGATGCAGCATATTTCCTTTATTGCTGCCAATAAAGGTGTCATAAATAATAAAGTAATTGGTCATAAAAAGCAGCATGAATCAAGGTGCTAAAGACGGACAGTAAAACAACCTTCTGACTTGCAGCTTCCCAACAAACTGCTTTTCTGAGCCACAGCCATCTCTGTGGACATTTCTGAATCTTCTTAAGTAATCCTCGAGACCAAAACCACACCAAAAAGTTGTTCTTGCATCACTAAAGCAATATCCTCAACCTGCAGTCGATGGGCCAACCCAAAAATGAAGAACTGTCTCCTGAGGAAGGTATTCCAAAGACCTGGCTTAGACACTCAGCAATGTCACTGCTTTGCTCAGAAACTTTTTCACGAGTCATTTCGTTTCCTTGTAGCAACCAGCTGTGTAGCAACCAGCTGAACACAAGACTAGCCTTGTACTTGATTTGCAAGCCCTCATACATGAAAGGAGGCTATGTCCACTATTAACTACTGAAAGCACACCATCAAATATAAGCTTCCTTGCATGTTGAAAACCGAAGAAAAACAGGTGTGGATGGGCCTGATGAATTTAAAGCAGTAAAATACTCATTTTAAGTTCTGCAGGAAAACCATGTGCACTGAAAGCAATTAAGAATGGCAGACAGCAGAATATGGCACCCAAAAACCATTCATTTTTATTCTCACTGTTCACTATCAAACAGATCCTCACCCCACAAACGTTTGTGGCACTGCATGGGTACTAGAGATATACATCTGCCTTCTGTTTTGACAGCTTCTCCCAAGATGTGTCATATTCTCTGTATAATACACATAATTCTGCTCAGTTTCTCCCTTTATAATAAGAACTTATTAAAAATAAAAGGAATAAAGCACAGTGAAAGTTTTTGCTGCTTCAAGGAGAAGAAAGGAACTATTCCTGTAAGTCACTTTAGAAGACTGAACATGATTTCGTCTGTTTAACACCACAAAATCTAACACAAACACTCTTGGGATACAATCTGTTAGCACCTACTTGCATGAAAAGGACTTGAAGGATCTGAGTCAAACACACTGCAGCCATCTGTAGTACTTGAAGTAGCAGAAGCAGGAGGAGGGGTCAAAGGTGTTCGGGGGGAGTTTGGTGCAGACGCTGTAGTTTCAGTCTCGCTCTCTGGGATGCGGCTGTAACTAATTTTCCTTGGCTCCTGTTGCAGGGGTGTAGGATGTCTCATGGTACCTGGCCTTGGATTAGAGGGACGAACACCTGGGGACTTGAGAGGATAGCTGTATTTTTTGGGCTGAAATGACAAGAAAAGATAACATCAAACAACATCAAAAGGCCACGAGGATCACCTACATGTAGGCTGGCATTTGTGAAGTTAGAGATATAAAACGACTTCTGTTATCTGTGAAAGACAAATGTAAGCATTTAAAAAAACCATTACAAAAGAAACTGAATACTAACAAATCTTGGTGGAGGCTTGACATTCCGTGGTTCTATCTCTAGTGACTTGTTGAACAGATAGTCTGTAAATTCCGTCTCCATGCTGCTTCCCATTGGGTTCAGGTTCTCAAAAAATCTCTGAAATGCAAGAAGATAGAAAAGTTGTCAGCTAAGCTGCTTCTTAGTACTGGCTAAGCACTGTTTGTTTCTGCTGCACAAATGATGCCAGCTGTTCCACAGAAGAGAAAATGCTGAAGTCAGAAGTAAGGATAGATGTTTAAGTTAATAAGTCTGTTTACCGACAGCCCTTTGCTATCAACCCCTACTGCTATGCTTGGTCTGAAAACCAACAGTGAAAGCACTCTAAATACTTCTGCAATGCAAAGAATCAGATCAGATTAGTTGAAACACCTTCAGAAGAAGCTGTATGTCAGCTGTCTTTACACCAATGCAGTGAAGATTGCTCTCACAATGTATTCTGTCAAACCCCAAGGACAACAAATAACAAGTATATAGCTCAAAAGATACTTAAAGAGGAGAGGGAGAAGAGGGAAGAGGAAGTAAGCAGGGAGAGAGGAGAAGAAGAAGCAAACAGGGAGAAGACTGCTTAGACCACACCACAGATGAAGGAGAACAAATGCCAGGAGAAAGAGAAATGTAAGCATCACGACCAATACATGATATAAACACAGTGCTTTCAGATAAATCTGGAAACATAAAGGCAGTGTAACAGAGGAGGGAAAACACAACTGAGCTCACTGGACAGATAAACACAACTGAGTGAAGGGCAGCAAGAATCTGGTAGTTTCTGTTCCTTTTTAACACTGACCAGTGAGAAGATTTAATCTACCAACATCCCTACACTGGCAAAACAAAACCCCAAACCCACCAAAGTCCAAGCATGGAGTTTTCTGTCCTAAGAAAGGACAGTGAGACCTGAAAGATTCTGTGGCAGGCTTTCTGCTCATCTCTGATTGAGTCTGATTGAATCTGTGTGAATTCAGTCTATCCTTATGGTCTATCAGCTGACAGTCACCACAAAGGTAGCTCAGTTCATGGATTCAAAGAAATAATGTCACTTACCCTGATGTCAAATTCTACTCTTAAACAATATGGCTGGTTCTGGTACTGCTGTATCTCTCCTGTTATTTCAGCTACCTTTCTTCTCTTGCTGAAGTTTATAAGTTCCTTCCCATGTCGCTTGAGAAATTCAGGGTTGCCTTCTTCTGTTTTCAAAATGTTAGTTAAGTAAATCCCTAAAAAGCACACAGGAGAGGTTCTCAATATACAGTACAAATCACAGAGGAAGTCATATGACTAAAACATACAGAATTCTTAAAGAATTTAATCTGTGCACGCTAATAATTCTCAGTTAAGGTCAATAAGAGCATTGCATCTAATTTTCAAATAAAGGCAACAACTTCAATATGTCTTCTCCAGAAAGCTGCCTTTATTGCATCAAATTTTCAGTCTATGCATCTTTCTGCTGTTTAGGAAGCTCACACAACTGCACACTACTAGCATTTTGCAAGACAAGAGTACACTGAGCTCAAATGCTTTCTCTCAGTTCTTCTGCCTCAATTCAGCTCTAGCTCATTAGAGACTGACATCTAAGCTCTGAAAAATGATCTTCAGATTCTATTCTTCTGTTCCAGTCTCTACTTCTGGCTTCATAATTGCATCAAATCATTTGAAGATTAGGAAAAAAGGGGTATTCTCAAGTACACAAATAATATATGTGGAACTGCCATTATGACTCTTCTACGTATAACTTGAGAGAAACAACTGAAGCTATTCACATGTGATCCTGCTAATCTCCACTCATCTCTGAAGCAGGACAGAAGGTTTCTTAGTTGATCTCATCTTTCTTTGAAGAGCCCTGGTGTACACCTTTCCTAAATCTTTAAAAGGCCCAAAAACCCATCAACACTATTTTCTTTCAGTTTTGACCTGAAGCCTATGCTGGACAAGGATAATGTCCACAACTGGAGCAGATCTGCAGCAAACATCTGAGTAACTTGCTAAAGAACAGGAATGCCATGTGCTTAACTTCACAGTTTCCTAAATATTAGAAATTCCAAGCAATCTACTTGAAAGAAGAACTGTTAAATCTGGTTATAAAGAAGAAGCTTTCTTCCAAAACTCTGTTTTTATAGAAATAAAACTTTTTAATAGAAGACTCTACTTAGAAGTAACTATAAAAATGAAATCTGTTTCTTGGAACTCTTGATGGGGAAAGGGCTCCTTCTTTCTCTACTAGTCAATGGCAATAATATTTCTAATGTCACCATTTACACGTTCCTGTGTGACCTGATCTAGGTGGACTTGCTTTGGCAGGGGGGTAGGACTGAATGATCTTTAGAGGTCCCTTCCAACCCCTGCCATTCTATGATTCTATGGTCACAACACAGTTCAAGTCACATTCAAAGTAAAAATGTAAATAAGGCATCACAGATGTACTTTTTACTGCAAATTAATAGTCATTTTATTCTTTTTTTCACATATAAGCAATTAATGTCTGGGAACTCAAAACTGCACTGTTATAACTGAACTCTTCACTATTGTTCATATTCTTTTTAGTGCTCTAGCTCAATACTTGCCAAATGTTTATGCAAAATACAGCTCATTCAAATCAAATGCACTTACCAAAAAAAGGCACACAAGGAGGGTTAATGGACCTGAGTTTTGCCAAGTATTTCTTATAATGATCCTCACTCAGCTCATAAGCTTCTTCTAAAATCTTCTTCTGGCGACTTGGAATTTGCTAAGAAGAGAGATGAAACAGGTTGTCAGGAAAGACAGGGTAAAAGTGTGGCCAAGAGTAATGGTTTCCCAGTGATATTTAAGTCAGTAACTGCAAGGAGAGTGCCCCACAACCTCGCTCCCTTTTTCTGCCTTTCTTAAGTGAGGATTGATTTCTCGGATTTAGAGAAGACTAAAACCCTCTCTATTACACCCTAATTTCTTGGGAGATTTCCCTTCCTTTCTCCTTCTTTGAAGGGAATGCTTACTGAACAAACAGGCTTTTAGCGTAGCTAATGTGCACTGCATTACCCTTCCACACCAAAACTAGATAACGTTTCACCTTACCTCAAAGGTGTGATCCAACCTATACACTGCTGCGGAGTTCATCGCACTGACAATCTCAAGAACACCATTGAAGTTGTTTAGCTCTTGAAAAACTTGCAGGATCTCAATTATCCGGCTCACTACAATGACTCTTTCCTCTAGGTTCTCTGTTTCCACAATGCATCTAAACACACAAGAACATTTGATTTTGTACTCAAGAGCCGACGAGCTCTCCAAAAACCAAACATTAAGTTGTAACAGGAACAGATGTGAAAAGTTTATCAAGTTACTTGACAAGGCTAAAGAACAAACATTTGAAAATACTCTAAGAGCAGAAAGCTGAGATCATTATGGTAAAATTGGTGCAGAGCCCAGCTGTAGAATCTAAACGTGACTTAAAACTGGAATTCTCTCAGAACAGTGTTTTTCACTGTATACTTCCGATTGGACTGTAAAGGTTCAGCAAGGGAGTAGGTGAAGATTCAGGAAAGCCACTTACTTTTCAAACCACAAAGTAAGGTTAGTTGTGTGCCTTATCATTTTCAGAAGGTTGGGAGAATTGATTTCTTTATCTTCCTTTGTCCACACACTTCCTACTAGCTCAGATGGCTGCACAGCTCTAGAAAGGCAGACGCATGTGTCAAAAAATGTAATTAAAAGCAGGAAAGATACTATCTTCCCAAAACTCCTTTATTTCCAGTGAATTTTGAATTAATATTTGGAGAAAAATTCTTAAGGTATCACTTCTATAATGTTAGGCTCCCTGCATGACTAAGCCACAGTGACTAAGCCATTTTTAATGTGTAAACATGTCTTAATTTACGTGACTCTTAACCACCTCTGTTCATCTAAAAGAGGAATGAAGTCTACATCTCATTCACCAGAACAAAAAGTGAGCTTCCAATGCCTGAACAACCTCTCACAGACAGCTAGTGAGATCTGGCATGGTCCATAATTTGCTTCACAGACTGGGATATGAAGATAAACCCATTTAATGAATGTTCATACTGGTAAAAATAACAGGGGACGCCTGCAGCACAATGCAATTAAGAGCACACATCAGTCACGTGTGCTGCACACGTTAACTTGGGGAAGATAAGACAAATACTGGCTTTTAGAATCTCTTTTTGCTGAAAAAATAGCAATTAATATACAGCATTGGTAAAGTCCCTTGACCTACCGTGGGGCTTCACAGCAGGGGCCCGCAGAAACAATTTCATGCTGGAGAATATTTTGGTTTGTGTCATGTGTTTTTCAATGGAGGAAAGTTACCTGTAAAAATCTGACTCAAGTAAAGTGAGCTGCCGAGCAATTTCTATGGGATGCAAAGTGAGCAAGTCAAAAGTCTCTGTGTGTCCTGGTTTGCTTATGTGCCATTCGATCGCTGGAGGTGGGCTCTCAAAAGTAATGTTGTGACTCGGCCCAATGGCTTGTGCCTGCTTTTTCCGGTTGATTATCTTTGTGATGGATTCGACCCATTTCTTCATTGCTTTGCCTGACACACAGAGAGAAAATGACTGTTTAGTTACTCTTCACACTTGTCTTTTTTTCCCCACAGAAGAGGTCAGTATAATTTAGAAGTTCTTGGATGTAAACCCCAAACCTGCTAAGTTAAAGCAACCATGTATTCTTAGAAGTGCACGAGTGGTGTTCTCACAGTCTCAGAGCACCTGAACATATAAAGAAGAATGCCTCAGCAGCCAATGCTAAGCACATCAAGTTTACCCAAGCACAATTTAAAATCCACCCAAATCAGGCTCCTGCTCTGAATCAGGTACCTTCTTTTCTTCTCTGACTTCACAATGAGTTGACAGGAACCGACTTTCTTTTGCCCAAAATGCAATTCTGTAAACACCCTGAACCATATACTTTGGGCAAGTGTGTGTGCTTACCTCAGATAGCACAGAAGGGCAAAAATAATAAACAGGGAGAAGCTTCTCCCTCTGCTGCATTTAGCACTGAAGCTCAGAATAACACACGAAGGCCAAACGCCTGTTTAGCTCTATACCATAAGAATTTTGTGCACTTGATGGCCATTCCACTGAAAATTTACCAGTAGTCTTCATTAAACTAGTTGGCTCATTCTCCCTCTCTTTTAAATGGCTAAATAACCATTAAATACTTCTCCAACAGAGTGTTTTCCTACAAACTGCTCCTGTAGCTGTCTCAGTTTTTCTTACAAGAGAATAGGAAAGATCTGTACAATCACAACTGGAAGGTGTTCTATAAGCCCTTGCTTCCAAGAAACAGTGGTTTCCAACATCAAGCTTATACAAAAACTACCCCTGTGTATAGTTCAAGAGGACAATTAAAGCAATTATTCTGTCCTGATTATTACTCGGTTCTCACTCTTTTGCATTATTTCAGTCCCTTTATAAAAAAACTAGTACTTATTTATTAGAATGTAAATAACATTTTTCTTAACAGGGGTTAGACTTTGGATAATAATAGTGTGGCTTTTTAAACATTAAGGTGTATTTTATGTCCTTTGTGGAATATTTGTGGTTTAACCCCATCCAACAACTAAGCACCATGCAGCTGCCTGCCCACTCCTCCCCATTCCCAGTGCGATGGGGAGGAGAATTAGGGTTAAAAAAAAGGAAAAGCTGTGGGTTTATGTAAGAACAGAGTAATTAATAAAATAAAACAACAATAATTGGAATGAAAGGGAATATAACAAAAAGAGAGAGAAATAAAACCCAAGAAAGACAAGTGGTGCCCTCTGTAGTTGCTCACAACCCACTGAGCGATGCCCAAGCAGCATCTGTCTCTCCTGCCCGTTCCACCCCCCAGTTTATATACTGGCCATGACATCCTATGGTATGGAATAGTGACTAGTTTGGATCAGCTGTTTTGGCCACATTCCCTCTCAGTTTCTTGTGCCCCTATTCCTTGGCAGTGCATGGGAAACTGTAAAGTCCTCCACTCAGGATAAGTGCTACTTAGCAATGACTAAAACAACAGGGTATTACCAATATGATTCTCACACTAAATCCAAAACACAGTCCTATACCAGCTACTGGGGACAAAAATAACTCTAACCCAGCTGAAACCAGGACAAGTAGTCAGTCCTGTTCTTCTTTATCTGCTCAATGAAAGGAAAAGTGATTCCATTCCCTACCTTTGAAAAGGGACGCTTTATGATAAAATGCCAGCACTTAAGAAACCATAAATACCTCTTACTGTGCCAATGAATTCCTCCAAACGTTGCAGAAGATCAGCATCTCTTTCAAAGTCATAGAAGTGGTGTTCTACCCAGTGTCGACATACATTTAATACTCTGCAGAAGGAAAGGGTAAGTAAGCACTCTACAATACACTACTACAATACTCTACAAGCACTCTACCTTCATGTCCCACATTTCAAGGCTTTTAGTAGGTGAGGGCTCACAGATACATCAGAATCAGCAGACCAAAGGGGATTATTCTACTGTCTGCACTTCAATATCAACCAGCTAAAAGTGTTTGTCTATTTTAAGGTACTCAGAGTATTAGTGTTGTTCATAAAAAGAACATGATCCAAAATGTTCTCTGCCTACATCTTTGTGGCACACTTATGCTGTACAGGCTTGTAGAGGTATGGATTAAAAAGAATGGCAAGTGTAAGAAAGTAATTTGCACACTAATAGTCTGAAACTCAGCTCAAGCCTTTCCCAAGGCTCTTAATGCCATTAACTCAAACTGAAAAGCAGCAAGGTCCAAATGGCTGACTGCCCACGTAAGTTCTCTATCAAAGCATCTACAAGAAAGGCTGCTGGTACCACGAACAGCCACTGCATCCAGAAGGTGATACTTCAAAAGACTTAAAGAAGCCAGTTTGGCTCACGTGGATGCAATACTCACCGTAGCTGCACAGGTTGAATGTACTCTTTCCTAAATCTTTTTAACTCTGCACTAAGAGGCTGGTCTCCATTCTCCATAGCAATACGATCAGCTTCCGTTGGCTCAGGCTCTGGAATTTCAAATCTAGCACAGAAGATGGATGTAAGCAACCAGGTTCCTATTACACTAATCTTGCTCACAACATGCATGAATAAATGTTGATTAAAGACAGCTCAAAACTCAGAATATTTCCACATGTCAGGACCTTACATTTTGATAAGCACATAGGGAGATTTTCTAAATTCAATAATAACAATGATAATACAGATTCTAAAGACAAAACCATGAGATGCTGGAAGTTACTGAAGCTACCCAAACAGTCCCAAAGCATCTGCCTACAACTTGCACATTTTACTTGCACAATCCTTGAATTTGACAAGGTTTAAGGAGTGTTTGGAGGGAATCAGAACCAACTGGAAATTAAGAACCTTACAAACTCTACTCCAAGTAAAAGTCACAAAATGAAGAAATTTGGAGTATATATGAAGAATATTTTGAACAGTGGCATACCTTTCTATTAGCAGACTCAGCAGCTCTTGAGGTTTACAGAAGGATCTATACGTTGTGAGGAAAGTCCGAACAAAGTTGGGATCTAAGAGAGAGTAGAATTTTATGCCCATGTCAGCAATTACCTATTTTTTTTAATATACTTTAAAATAACTTTAAGTACTCTTTAAAATTAAGGAAGCCAGCCTATCAATTTACAGATTACACAACATAAACCCAAATTGCTCTGGTAACAATTCAGAACCTCTTGAAATAGCAATACAAAGCACAATTTAAAACCAATTTGATTTGGTTGAAAATTCCAAACAATGGCTTTTCTCCTTCCCTTTTCCTTTCAAAAAGACTGGATTCTTTTTCAACAACTTTAAAGAAAACAATCTATTTTATATTTTCATGAGCCATCTAGTAAAGAACTTTGGTTTTGACAATGATCAGGACACAATAACTCAGAAGACACGTTAAATAGCTTTGCACTGGATAGAAATGGCCTCTTCAAGGGGAGAACATTTTCCCTAAACTGGTACAACTGATTATTTCACTGCAAGAAAATCAACAGATTTCACTTCAATTGGCTCATTACATATCTGTTCATTTAAAACATTCAAATGCTTTATAAAAACATGTAAGTATTCAAAGCAGAAAAACTTTGTGTCTCCCTTAACGATGAAAGCAAGACCATTTGTTCTCAAGCACCAGGAAATGCAGTGACAGCACACTGGCACTGCTCAGAGCTGACCAGAAACCAGGTTAACATAGTTAGCACTGAATAAAATTAATGAGTGGGCTGCAATGGCTCTGCATATTAAACCCATACAGATATTTTAAAAACAAAGCCCAACTGGTAGTTTTTCTAACACGGAATGGCTGGAGAGGAGCACACAGGACTTGAAGCAGGAGTTCTTACAGGCTGTAATGAACAAAAAACCCATCTGCATTGTTTCACCTGAAGCTGTACCAAGCCATTAGATTTGTTTCCAGGAATACAGGTTTTTAAGAGCTTTTACAAAATCCTCCATAACTATTTACCAGCTTCTGATCTATTTGAATGAATGTTCTACCTTTCTTAGATCCTACTGGACTCCTCAACTGGGCAACTTACTGTAATGTGTGGCCCAGACTAATCCTGTATGGTGGAACACAGCAGTTCCTTGCATTTCTGTCCTACTCCAATTCCGATTTCTTAACAATTGGCTATTCTGCTTTACCATCTCTATGTCCTCTGTTACTCTATTTTTATCATAACTCCTCTCCCATCTCTCCTTGAAACTGAACCCTTTTCAAAGGCAAATCTCCAAATCCGTTTGCAAAAGGAATGTCATCCCCATCCTCATGAAAACACACATTTTTTCTTGTCCTAAAAACAAGTACAGAAGTAAGCACAGCGACTTATCTTTTCACACCTTCCATTCTGTACACACATTCACCCTAAACAGATAAAACCAGAAAGTCTCCATAGCAAGTCACATTTTCAGATCACTGCAAGCTCTGGGTCATAGCTATTGCTATTTACAGGTAGGGTCAGCATTGAAATCCACAGTACATATTGAATTTCCAGTGAAGGACATCAGAAAACCAAATCTAACCTTGTTATCTTACTGGTAAAATCTGTAACTCAAAACAGTGTACAACATATGAGCAAGCATTAAAAAAACCCACAGACAACGCTAGTTGGTCAGGATGTCTGCTCATGTGATAATTCTCTCTTCAATACAGCCAATTTGAAAGCTAAAAAAGAACAATAACTTGTTCTGCAAGGACTTATAAATAATCACCCTTGAATTCCTTAAGAAAGGAAACGGACACTATGATGACGCACAAGCACTCTTAACATATCAAAGCTTTAAAAATAGAAGAGCACTGCCCTATAGATAAAAAAAAAGCCACAACTTTCAACTATTGGTACCACCTAACCCAGCTGCTCTTAAACAAGAATCAGGCAAAGGAAGAGATAATGAATGTGGAAACACATTAAACCAACTAAACCCAACCAGAGTAAGCAAATACAGCCAGAATCTGAATTTCTAATTGAAGGGCAGTTTGACTCATGTAAAAATATATGGGAAGCTGCTTTTGCAAAGGGGATTTTCCCCTATTCTGCTGCTGCAGCATGGGATGGTTTGGACAGTCTATTCACACTTTGTGGTGAGCTGGTCATCTTAGCTCTCAGGATGGTGGATTCCTCCCACTGCTGGCAGCGCTGCTTTGTTAGAGCTAGGCTACAGCTACAGAGATACTTCAAGCTGATAAACTGGTTTGTACATTGTCAGGGAGGTGAAAGAAGAAAACTAAAAGGTCCAATACCCACATCTACAAATGTGTGTCTTCATAGATGACATAAAAGTTGAGACCCGATTTGACTATCACCCAAACACAGCCCACATACTCCTGAACTAGCAACTAACTAAACTGCTCTTCAGCTACTTCCAACAAATTTGTACCATCTCTGCAATTATTTCTGTAGTTATTCCTTATAGTATCTGACCAACAAAAACCCTAGAGAAGAGTCACAGCTGCAGTAAATACTGTCTTTAGACTGTCAGATCAAGGGCTGCCATAACCAGTCACAGTACATTTGAGAAAAGACACCTCTGGAAAGTAAGGGCTTACTATTCTGGTATATGAATATAAAGTCAATAAACTCTTTTAAGATTACAGTCACACATACACAATCCTACAAGGGGCAAGGAAAGTGTTTCAACAGTCTCTAGCTGTTTGGCTAGATTTCACCTGAGTGCTCATCTTCCCATGCAAAACTCAGCTTGAACTCAGCTGATATGTGTAGGAAAGACAAGATAAAGGGTTATTACGGAAAGTTGTTGCCCTACTCACTCCATCTCATAAATGCAACAGAACACTGAATGATTTACATATTAAATGGACCTTGTTTCTTGTACAACAGAGCACTTTTGACTGAGTCACTATATATCTCTGTTACTCTGGAAAAGACAGTTCAGAATTGTTACAAAAACGACATTTTTCCTCATAGGAAACCAATTATAAACCAGAAGGTAACAATGAAAGAGAAGAGTATTGAGAAATGCTGTGCAACCTAGCAATTTGGCATCAGGTCCATATATATTCAACCAAGATCTTTAAGGCTACAAAGGTAGGCTAAACACAAAAGACAACCACTTTTATTTCATTGGTCAAGGTCTTTCAGCCTGTCCATGTTCTCAGTTTAGTTATACAATAGTTTGGTCAATGTAACACAGGCTTACAACATTAGGCTTCAAGCTACCCACTTAAAGGTTTATCAAATAGGGGCAGTTACAAGCAGGGATTTCAATGACTGTGGATGAAGGTGGATTTAATCAACAGACTTGAAATCTTCCTTGATGTTCTATGTGCTGTGAAGACCACAAAGACAGGCAGATGCAAAAAAACCCACCAAGAGATACATTTCAACAAGCCACGAGTTCCTTAAAAACAGGCCTTTCTGTTTGATGGGACTGGAGAAGGTAGTTTGTGGCTTCTTAGACAGAAGCAATGTATGGAGAGCAGTGCTAGCACTTGGAGCAATGCCAAGGCACTGGCACCAAAGACCCAACGTGTGTGGAAAAGGCAATTCTCAAAGATGCATAAGTTAGCCAAAGCAAAGCAAGTGTTCACAAGGGGACTAAGGAAGTACTGTTTTTGCTAATTCTCTGCCAAACACAATGCTAGCTTCAAAACAAAACAAACCAAAAAACTCTTCCTTTCTCTAAGGGTGAATTGTTTAAAACTTCCAAAACCGTAAAATTATGTCATAAACCATGCTTGTAAAATTCAAAGTCAAGGCTTAAAAGCTGATAAATGTTAGAAGAAAATGAAGAGAGGCACAAAACTGCTTTGGTAAAAACTGCCAGCATGACAGTGCATTTGGGTTTCTAATACATGTTAGGAAAGATCAGCTGATCAAAATGTTGAGAAGAGCAAGAAATGTAACGAAGTAAACAGATGTATTTACAAGCATTTTAACAAGAAACAAAAGTACTAAACTATACCAATTATATTCTGCCTAATCTACACTTCTTCCAAACAAATATTAATTGTTGATCTATGCAGGGTATACAGGACTGAGCTGCAGAGGAATGTATTAGGATAATCAGGGTGGAAAAAGACACACAGACAGAATGACAGACAGATAGAAAGAAAGACAGAGGAAAAAAAAGAAAGAAGGAAAGAAACAAACTGAATCTACAGCTGCATATGAGAAGTGTTAATATGCACAAAGTTTTAGCGTAACTGATATACAAGTAGAATCAAAACAAACACAATCCAAACCCCAAGCCCATGCTTTTCAGCACAACTGATGAAAGTCCTGGGAATTATCAGGAAAAGCTCCACACACTGACATTGGACTGGATGATCACATAAATGCCTTCGACGTATATTCAACACAAACAGAAACTCCAAGTCAAAAACCCTTACACCAAATCCCCACTGAAATTCTGATTGAGGCGAAGTTCCAAGGCCAAATGATGTGACTGCTTCTAGCAAGCTGATACTTGGGTCTTTTCATTATATCCCAGCAAAGACACGGGGAATAGGTGGTAGAGTGCAATCCTGAACTAAAAACACTGGGCACGTGATTCTCTTCTGCAATGCTGGTGCTTCATGTGCCACTCAGCTTTGAAGTCTCAAGGGAAGGCAACTCTTGAAGTCTGGGGCATACAGGAAAAAGTATTGCCTAAAGCTCAGTTCCTCCAGGTCCCCACCCCCTCACCCTTTCCATGAGAATAACCTCGTGCACATGCATATCCTACTGTGATCACCAAACTGGATTCATATTTTTATCTGCTACACCTACAAAGGTGCATACTTAGATCTCAAAACCTTTACTCAAAAAGCACGTTACAATATGTGCACTGCAAAGTGTATTCACTTTATACACAACTTTAGATATTCTGCTGCAAGAGCTTACCACAGAAAGAGAAGCATAAACTGGTCACTACTGTGAGCTTTGGCTACATTAATGAAGTGCCTCACCTGCGTACATGTGGTAAGTCAGCCTCTCGATGAGCTTGACAACAGTTCCTGCCTTGATGATGGGGATTCCAGATTTGGGCTGCATGTTTTCTTCAAACACAATATTCTCTTCAGAGTCTGGTTCTGCAAATCTATAAAGCTCAGGATTTGGAAATCTCATCTGCTCCTCTTTTTCTTCCTGCAACATCGTTACATCCAACATCCTTTCCAGCGTGCTTCTATATTGCAAAGATATCAATGCTGCCATCCAGTTGTTTTTTTCTTCAGCTGATTTAGCAGCAAAAATAACACTGTTCTCATCTTTTAAGATGATTTCAAAAGCATGTCTGTACTCATTAGTGTCGTCTTTATCGTTGATTTGTACCTTTCGCATGAAGAACTTTTCTTTCAGACGATATTCTGCATTGCTAGCACCAGGAAGTCTTGGCTGCCCGTGATT
This sequence comes from Colius striatus, assembly GCF_028858725.1. Classification (NCBI taxonomy): domain Eukaryota; kingdom Metazoa; phylum Chordata; class Aves; order Coliiformes; family Coliidae; genus Colius; species Colius striatus. Next base: position 111,001,259 of record NC_084760.1, read on the forward strand.
TGATTTACAGCAAATCATCAAGCCGTCAAATAGAAATATGTGTCTCTCGTGCTTTGCTCCCACACGTGTGAGTGTTCCTTCCATGATGAACTCGTTACAGCATTGTCCAATGTCCTTACCTTCCCAACCATCAATATTTTTCTGGATTTCATTCATTTTCTTGATTGCTAGCTGTTTCCCCTTCATCTGCTGAGTATAGAACCGGCATGCAGATTCGCTTCAGTGAGGGATGGGAGAAAGGCAACCTATTAGTACACACGTACTTAAAAACCACAACCACCGCCAACAGCAAAAACACAAGATCCTCTTTCTGAGTGGTGAGAATTCCACTGAGAATGCAATGTCAGCATTCAATATCAGCACCACTGCAAGCTTCACTAATGTTTCTCAAGTGCCTCATCTGATAAATTTTCTACTCATCCTCTGTGCAATAAATGTTTTACCCAAACACAGGCAACCAGAAGTGAGCAAGCCGTTAGTGTTTCTTAGCCTAACAAACCACTCATTTCCACAGCTGACAATGTTTTTAGACTGCAGCAACTTGAAAGCAGCACGTTCAGAGAAAATAAGCTGTTCAATGCATTCATGTCCAAGCCTAAAGATCATACTTTGCAGCACAGGACTTGTTTGGCAAAGAAAATACTGAAACTAGCTTAAAGTGCAGAAGCAAAGTTTGAACATGTTTAAATAACTGGACAAATGTTAGTGTTAAATCAACCAGCAGATAGTATCACCCAAGGATTTGCTACAACAGTGCAACTTAGAAATAGATGCATAGCCATCTAGTACTATCTCAATCTTCAGACTAAGTACTTTCAAATACAAGGATGTTACGTTATCACACAGAAAAACACTTCTACAATATTTTGAGGTGGATATTTATTATCTGAGCAGAATTAACCCACAAATGGCACAGCTTTCTACTTACCAGTGAACTCTCTGAACGTCTCAACTACCAGCATGCAAGGACACAGAGGAATTAGAACGGTTTTAAAACAATAACAAATTATCTTGGCTTTGATGTCACTTCCTCTGAAAAAGCAGGCTTGTCACAAACTATTTTGTTCATTGTTTACTAAAAGAGGAAACTGGGAGCCCTGGATTTATAGCAAAGCATTAAGAGCAGAAAACAGGAAAAATGGAAACATGTTTACCTAAGCCTTCGTTTTGCAAGACTTTTGGAGCATATCCGTTCCATACTGCTTTGAAGATTTAGTAGGGCAGTTATGGCTTGCTTTAAGCACTCTTTATCCTCTTCATCCTCACTTTTTTCTTCCAATTGCTGTGAACATTGAAAGTCAAATACAAAAAGTGTTACGAGCATTTTAGTATGCACGAATCTGTAAGTTTGACCTAGGAAGAAGAAATCCAACCATGTGCTGATTTTTGCATGCTCCTGCTTGTTATTAATGAAATAACCAGGTGCATTACTGCCACAGGTAAGAGACAACTGTCTACCAAGAGCTTAATCTCAGTAAAATGAGAGCAGCAGTCACTAGTCCCCCAGACACAGACACGCTCAGGCACACGTTATTTACCTCAAAACTAGTTTGATTTACCTTATATCTCCGAAAGAAGAACATATTAGGTATTAAATCTTAAGAGGAACAGATGAGGAAGGAGATCCCCATACATACCATTCTACAGCACAAAATCAAATGTGTGGGATGTCTGTGGGTTTGTAACACACATAAGCATTCCTGGAACACGCAAGCTGTATCAGAAGCCAAGTGAAAGTCCTTCATTGCATTTATAAACAGAAGATGACAAGTGCTCTAACCTCACTAACAAGAGCCTAACCAATAATTAATGTTGGACAGGATTTTGAAGATTATCCTATCCAACCTCCAGCTCAAGTGCAGAGCCAAGAGAGAGTAGGTTGCCTAAGGCCATAATGAATTTTGAACTGAGTTTTTGCTCTCAGGATGGAGAGAGACCATGACTTTTCTGGACAATTTCCTCCAGTGACTGAATTTGGGGTTTTTTTCCCTAATAGCTGATCAGGATTTCCCTTATTGACTTTCCATAGTAGAATACATGGAAGCATTATGCAGCTATGAGCAGTATTCCTCTGTCTTCTACACCCCATCACACAAAGACAGCAGGAAGGTTTATACTCCTTAGTCTCCTTTTCTCCAGAATGAATAAAGTCCCTCTCATAGTTTCTCCTTCATCATATGCTCTACTACTTTTCAGTAGTCTTGTTTCAGTAACCCAATGTCAGCAGGAAACCCAAGCTGTTCTGATGCAGCCTTGCCAGTATGCAACAAGTAGGCATCGCTACTTCCCTCAAACTGAAGGCTACACATTTGCTAATGCAGCAACACAGACCTACATTGCTGTGTGTTCTGCTGGCTTGTGTTCAGCTTAATATCCATAAGGACAGTGATTTTTTTTTCCATGCAAAAACACAAAGGGGAAAAACAATAACCAGAGGCATGGAGAAGTAAATGAGGAGAAGCCTTGTCTCCATGGAGAGGATGCTTGGCTGTCCATTGGAAAACACAGGTGCATCTAACTACGGCCAGTTTGTAAAACCAGGGTACATTAAGTCCCTATGAGTACACAGCTACATTAACACCTTCATAAACTAACTCAACTTTCCTTAAAGGACAAAAAATATAGTAAAGTTATAAACTAAGGCTGAATGAGAAGAGGTAACACTAATATTTTGTGCCTATCACTGTGACAGTTGAGTCTAAAACAAGATTTGCCACACTTCTAAGGTGTTTAAGATTTTCATCTTGAATCTTTGTTTAGGCATTAATGTGTTCCAAGCTACAGTTAATGAAGAAACTGCTGACTACAGCTACAACTTAGACATAAAATGAGATAACAGTTACTTAGAGGATTATTAAGAGATGCCTGTTTCACACCACTATACATCAAGAACTGGCTCCACACAACTGAAAGATTTGTTTTGAAGGAGATGGCACAGGTGAAATGACAGGCTGGCATGGACCAGAGTAAGAGTACCTTTAGAAACAGTACAATCATGCTATTTGCGTCCAGTGTGAGACCTAAGCGTTGTTCTTCAAAATACAAATGAATAAAATATATGCAGGTCTGACATTTGAATGAGTCACAGCTTTTTCTTTTCCTGACCAAAGTTAACAGTTGTCAAAGCCAAAGACTACTTTGTGTTTTCAGCCATAAGGATAACCACTAAGTTTATTCTAGACAGCTTCAGTTCTTGTAGCCTGTCATACTCTTGACCTAAGCAGCATGAGTGTCTACTCATATGACAACTACTGAAACAGGCTGACAGTGCATCACAACAGGCATTACTTCCCAAAAGGTCTCAGACAGAATACATCACTCTAAGCAGGAATAGACCGCCCTCGTCACATTCTTCTGCTCTCTAGATTTAACACAGGGGTATCATCTTCCCCCTGCTTCGGCAGTTGAGCAGATCATTTAGGTTTAGAGAGGACTTCAGACAAATGAGGCAGGTGCAGCACTGCTGGCAGATGTCCTGAAAGAAGTCCAAGAAAACCACACAAATACCTCCAAGATTTTGCACCTTTCCTGCACAAGAGTTCAAAGAGAGCTCTTTGCTTTGCACGCTGCTTCTTTGCCAGTCCAACTTTTGTACCAGCCCAACTAAGAGTGATGCGCTGGCAGAACAAAAATGGTCCATGTCCCAGAGAAGAAGGTGTTTGAAATTTAGAAAATTATCAAAAGAAACTCAAGCAAATGTAGGTTAATGTTTGTAAGAGAAGCACTAAACCAAATCAACAGGAAAATAAGAGCCTAAAATAAAAGCAATCAGGAATTTTCTCAATGTAGCACCTTATCAATTCAAATATCGGGGAAAAAAGGGCTCTCTGCACATTCTCTTCAGAAACACACTGGTACAGATTAACATTCACTACTGCAAAGCATTCTGCTCCTGTGGTGAGTTTATAAAATGCTTTCTACAGCAATTTCTCTCCAGTTGCAAAAACAGTATTCATCACGGGAAAGTCCGGATCCAAATGCAAAATACATGTTTGTATACAGTACTGGACAGAAAGCAATGGTTGAGACTAACAATTCCCCACCAGGATCTATTGGAAATAATCCATATTTCCAACCGTATATACAAAGTAAATGAAAGTCCAGTGAGTGCAATTATGCTCCAGGTTTCACATTTAGGAAGTGTGCATGCAGAAGTGGGCATCTTAAATGCAAGACCTACACAAGTGGCAAACCACACAGTGCTGTGAACTGCTATGAAGACACTTCTCTATGCACAGACAAGGGATTGGAAAGTTTATATTCTAGCACTGTGTAATTACTATAAGCTGCTATCAAAAATAGTCTTAGTCAGAACTGAACTTCAGTTACAGCAATGACTTCAATCTTACACTGCCCCCAGACAATCTGGAAGAGGAGGTTATGGGAAGTGAAACGGCATCACTAGAAACATCCAAGTTTCTCTGCAAATCCCACTCATTCTTCTGTAGCTTTGCAGTGCCCTCTAATGAATAAATCAGGTAGATGATAAATAAAAGTGCAGTTTGTAGGCTTTTATTCAGACAAAGAGTCTTGTGAAGAATACTATATTATTATGTGAAGGAGATGCAGATTTCTGATTACCAGTAGTATTACAGTTGCTGTACTTCTAATCCTCTGAGAAAATTTTGCTTTATAATGATTGGGATGATTCACAACACTATAGGTGCAGCATCCTCACCATTCAAAGAAAGCAAACTTGGAAAACAGATTGCTAAAGGAAGTTTCTAATAAAATGTACACTACATCCTAGGCTGCAAGTTCTGAAGAGATATCAAGAAGTGGAAGACAAGGTATTCTGTTCTACCTGTTGCATAACATAAGGATTAGGCACTTATAAAACTAGGAAATTCCAAGCAGATACAAAAGAAATCTTCCCATGCAGTGTAGAATTAGACTATGGTAGTCCTTCACTTACACCATCAGGAAAGCATCTATCTAGAAACACAATGACATTTATACCTGTGATGAGAATATGCAGATACAACAATACTCATAGGTGCCACAATGGGTATAAAATCTTGTACTTCAGGGTTTACATCACAGTCTAGGCTTGTGTCTGCCTAGGAGATTGTTCTAAACCTAACCACTGAAACTTGTGAACTGCAGGTTCATCAAGTTACCTGGGAGAGCATAAATCAGCTTCTATACACAAAAGCCACAACAGCACATGAGAGGCAGGGAAATCACAACTAAATTCGTGTAACTGGTTAACTCAAGATCACTGGTGGTAGGTGCTAACGATACTGCCCTTCAAAGCACTAATCCAAGAAGTTCAGTGCATCAGTGAATCCATGTTACAAGTGGAAGCTACACACCACAGCACTCAGAACTTCCAACCGGTGCTGCTTCAGAGAAACCTCTTCAAAACCCACTACGTAGTTTCTTAAAGCAGAAGCCCACAGTGAGGCAACAAAGCACTTGTACAGCTGCCAAAGCAAACCTGATGTGTTGCGAGACCCAGCTGTCTGCTCTGTAAGGAAATGCTACACAGGGAAGCAATGAGAACTTGAAGGGCACTGACACCAGTTACTCCAGTTTCTGCTCTCATGCCTCATCATTTTCTTCAACATGTTTCTGAGATTGGGGTACCTATCAAAAGGTAATCCTGAAACAGGCTGGCTGATTATGAAGAATGAAAAGGAACACAATTTCTGCTCTGACAAATGCAGGCAGGGTGCCATAAAACAATCCTGGAAGCTGGCTCAACAGCACTGAGGTGGCCAAGAGCTCCTTATGACTTTTTGCAATTCCTCCAAATAACAAACAACTTAATTCTCAGCAGCAGTGTGCTCGGACAAAAGTGCTCTCATCTCTAGAAACTTTAATTTTTAGAAAGCATCAGCAAATCATCTGTAACAGCAAATGGGGACAAGTGCAGGGAACAAATGTGCACTTCTAAAAAATGCTAGGACTCAAAAAGCACTTCACACTCGAAGCTTGAAGGAAACTGTGTTCCTGAACACACACACACACACACACACATACAGCCTCCCCTTCAAGGTTTTGAGATTTCAAAAGTACTTTTGTTTCCATGTAAACTCAGACAATCTTGAGCACAGTGCAGTAAAAATATGCATACATTTATACAACTGTTTATTTGGATTTACATTACAGAAGGAGTGTTACTTGTATTAAGAGTGGAACAGAATCTCATATACATTACTGAAGTAATGGCAAAATCTTTTCCTCAGTTAAACACAAAAGTTTAACTATGTCTTCTTGACTTAATTTTTAAAAAGTACATTAAATCACATAATCTTACATAAACATGTCAAATGTCAAACCTCAGATACCAGATAATGAGTTACAAAAAGCCTCCAGCATTCTCTTGGAAGTACATTTTAAGAGATAGAAGCTAAAAAGCCCTTATTTCTTTATTTCATGTGAAGAAGTTTTAACTCACATAATGTAAAACAAGGTCAGCCCATTGGGAAGCAAACTGTGCAAGGAAAGCATTAAAACAGAGGAAAATAAGAAGCATTTCAACTTTTAGTAAACAGATTCCCAGATCTTTCACAGCTTGATTATGTGACTGAAATTTTCCACGTAACTTTGAGATCTATTTTAAGTACGTCAAACTTCACATGAGCCCCCAAAAGTGAAACCACTTGGACTAAGGAAAAAAAAAGAACTTAAAGAATTGCTACTTTGATTATTTGATGTGGACTGTGTTGGGCTTGTGTGGAGACTTTTTTTTTTGTAGTGGGGGTTGTAGTGGTGGTGTGGTGCAGTCGTGGCCCTTGTAAGAAGTTCTTGAAACTTTCCCCAGCTCTAAGACCCATTTCTGGACAAGGCTGGGACAATCTGCAGTGGGAGGAGGGGGAGGAAAGATTGGGATAAGAGAGAAGTGACCACGCACGTCCCAAGGTCAGTAAGGAAGGAGTGGAGGAGGTGTGCTGGAGCAGAGACCTGCTGCAGCCCGTGGTGGAAGGGCAGCTGTGCCCCTGCAACCTACGGATGGTAACGGTGGGGCTGAGATCTGCTGGCAGCTCCTGGAGGAGCCCAGGCAGAGAGGGTGGCTGTGCCCAGAGCAGCTGTGACTCTGTACAGTGGTGGTGTTGGAGCACAATGTGCCTGGAATTCTGCTGCCGTGGTGGAGACCCACGGGGAGTTGTGAGGGGCTGCAGCCCCAGGGGAGGGGTCAGGCTAGAGAGGTTTGTGAAGGATTGTCTCTCATGGGAGGGAGTCCGTGCTGGAGCAGTGGGGGATGCAAGGAGTCCTCCAACCCTGACAAAGAAGGAGCAGGAGAGACCATCTGTGAGGGACTGACCACAGCCCTCATTAGCTGCATCCCTGCCTTGCTGAGGGGGTGGAGGTATCAGGAGCAGAGAGCCGAGTCAGGGAAGAGGGGAGGGGTGGGGGAAGGTGGTCTTAAAGGCCTAGTGGTATTTTCTTATCATCCCACTCTGTTTTGCTTTCTGTTTGTTGGGGTTTTTGGTTGGTGGAAGATGAAATTGATTTTGCTTTCTTCTCCAAGTGGAGCAGTCAAGTCTGCTTTGCCTGGGACCATAATTGGTGAGTGAGCCCTCCCTGTCCTTGGGGATTTCCATGAGTTAGTTACCTTTTTTCTTTCCCATCTAATCAAGGTTAGGGGGTAATGAAAAAAAGGAGTAAGCAAGCAGCTGCACAGCTGCTGGGTTTAAACCACGCCAGGACACTCTTTCTTGGGGGCACAGGCTGTGTGAAATTGAAATAAATCCATTTCAGAAATAAATGACACTACTGTGAAGTAAGTGTCATCTTTCAAATCAGGATGCACACGGAGGAAAAGCCAGGAAGAGCTATTCAGCAACACACACCACACAGAAGCCTGTCAGTTCATGTTTCATCAATTCAACAGTTTGAAGCTTTCTATAAGAGGTTTCCTATGTGGCCAATTTGCCACTAGCGTTCCCATGAATGGGTACAGCCTGCCAGGAGACAGGATTTTAGGTTAGGCCTGCTCAAGTGCTAGATGTTTCAACAGGTGTCTGCTCAGCAGGAATGAGTGTATTTTTGCACCCAGTTTCTGCAGCTAGGCAGGGATTCATGACTGTGAGCAACTCTCATTGAGCCCACACAATCAACGTTGCCTTCATCGAGGAACAGATAGAAAAACAAATCCTGGCTTTCAAACAAGTTCCTTGATGTTCTCATAAAACCATTTCCTAAACATTCAGTCTTTTTGTAGGCTTCTAGCTGCTATATATGCATTTTGTATGCCCAGATTATATTTCCATTACTATGGAAATGGCTACTTTGTTAACAGGAGACCTTGTCTTCTCAGTATGGAAAACCCATTTGCTCTGCATTCTTCAAAAACATGTGTTTGGGGGTTTTTTTTGCACATGCTGATGTCTCTTCCACAGCAGATTCATTACCTTTCTGCAACACATGTACAAGTTCACACAGATCCTTCCAGAGCCTTCCTGCTCTGAAATTCTCTTCTGTCTTACTGTCACTTAGGTTTGTCTCATCATTGTTAGAAGACCTGTAGAATACATTAGAAATTTAAAACTCATAATTAAGTTGATAACATTGAGTTAGATGAGTATTTAAAATACCACAAAATATTTACCTATGTGCTTCCACACTTGTAATTGAGGTCTTCCATTTTCTTCCCCCAAATTTTCCATCACAGTAAAGACAAATTCAGTTTGAAAACATCTTCCCTTTCTCCTTCGTAATTCCAAAGTGGATTAAAAAACACTTTCATTGCTTCGACACGAGCCATGTCTGATGTTTGCCAGCCAAGTTTGCAAGGCCATAAGCTCAACTGGATGGCACCTCTATGTCTGGATAAAAATGTCTGAATTGTTGAATGCTACATGAAATGAATTCACAATTTCAGAGATCACTCTGGGAAGCAATAGTAGAACCCTGTTGATTTTAAGAGGAACTCTGTTGATTAAGGAAAAAAATAGCAGAGAAAATGAGGGATGACAAGCAGAACACCATCTGTAGACTCTGTCATGTACCATGAACAGAGTTTATTGTTCTACTTGTGTTTGTTGTTTCCTACAGCTTTCCATTGGTTTCCACTGACAAAGCATTGACAGAAAACAGACTCCTCTCCTGCTTTAAGACCGAATAGAGAAAGCATGCTGGTACTGGAACTAAATCCACATCTCCATGTCCAGAATAATTTCTGCTGAAGAGATGAAGTATATGAAAGTCTCAACCATAGCACTGCTTCCCTCCAAGGATCTCTCTTTTGTACAGACTGTGACAGCAGAGGCAGGAGAGAAGGAAATATACTACTGCTATTAAAAAGACTACACAGTGGTACAAGTGTATCAGGGACTATATGATGACTGCCAGTCACAAAAACTAACGCCATCTTATAGTAGCTGAAAACCTCAGATACAAGCAGCTTCTTCACATGCAATCCTTGACAGATTGGGCCAATTTTTTTATTTAGAGGGGGGGAAAAAAAGGATCAAAATTTGTACAAGTTCCTGTAACATGCATCTGTTTCCATAACTGCAAAACCCTTGGGTGTTCAGCATAAACTGTTGCCATGTCACCGAAATGCAGGAACAGATCACACCCTCCAGAGAACAGTCTACTCCAGTAGAGCTCTCCTAATTCCCACACTACCAGGAGGAATTTGCCCTGCATGTGTTCCTAGAAAACAGAGCAGAAAACAAAACTCTGGAACCCTACAGTTAAATATATAAGTCAAGTCAGAAGTTGGAATTCAGTCAGTGCTTCATTTGACTCCTCAACGAGGGCATCATCTAAGTCTTGCCACTCTGCCATCCTACTCCCTGCTTCAAGGGATCAAAGCACAGCATTTGTTGTTCTGGCAGCAGACTGACAATAACACAGCTCAAGTGTCACAGAGGATTGTAACAGAAGGAGGATTTTTTACTTTAATTTTATACAACTTTTGCAAGAAAGGAATTTTGGTGGGATAATGGAAAAAAAAATACTCTCCAAGGTAATTCTCACTATAAAATTCCCTGGAAAGAGACATCTGCTTCTCAAAAGCCCAAATACATCCTATACAAAAGGAAAACACTACACAACAGAACACATAGCCCCATCACAACTCTGTGATAGATGACAAACGAAGTAATTTGCATGAGCATATTGTGCATCTCTAACACAAACACATAGGAAATCCATCCTAAGTACCACAACAGCTAGAAAGAAGAAAATAAATACATTCTGAAGAACTTTTTAATTAAAGAGTTATCTCAGAGAGTCCAATTAGTTAGATTAACAGAAACCAAGTTTGTGGAAAAAGTGCACACACACCTGTGTGGCAAAGTTGTATTTTCACTAATCATCTCCCCTTTGGTTGCCAAGCACACAGTTGACTAAAAGCATAAACTCAAGAGCACTTAAAGGAGAAAAGCAATAGAAATATTGTTAACAAGACCACGCAATCAAGAAATACAGAACCTCATTTACCTGACTCTTATCACCTCCAATTTCTAACATAAGACACTATTTGTGTACTCTGTACCTTTACAACACTGCAGTTGCAATGTAAGCCTTCACAGATTAACCATATGAAGAAGCTGCTTAAATTTTTCACCTACTGTCATACTCTAGTAAATCTCTTCTTAGACTTAAGATCAGTTTTTACATTATCCCAGCTTTTATTCCCAAGAAACATTTAAACAGGCTTTGCAGTCCTTATCATACACTAGCAACAGTTTGGTCAAGCTAAATTTCCTACAGCAGAAAGGCTTTCATCTGTCACAGAGACAGAGAATTGCACATTTGTCTCCAGTAGATGTAAAATAGAGTCATCTTCATCTGCAGTTACATCTACAAATACATGTTAAACAGCAATCTTTCTGCTTCTACATTTATTTCAAAACAGTATGATACATATGAGTTACTGTGCTTGGAAAGAAACACACCAAAGTGATTTTGGAAAAGAAAATCCTTTGCTGACACTAGGTAAATACTTGATTAAAATTGATTGCTAGTCTGAATACATGATTTTCTGGTTTTAATATTAATTGAAGGAGACTTTACGAATCGACTAAAGCAAGAGAACCTGTTAATTACAGAGCCTGAACTAAATACAAACAACACAGTGTTTTGAGACATTGATCTGTAACTGCAGATATTGTAAAAACTTTGCAGACGGCCAAAGTACAACTAATTAAGACCTGGTGATTCTCCACCTTGGGCTGAGTTACACCAGTTGAAGATGGAATCATAAACCAACTTCATTAAATTTGTTACACTCTGGATCATAAGCCTGGCTGAAACAAGGCTGAAAATCAAAGTGAGGTCTAAGTCCAAAAGAGCTTGGGATGTGTTGCCCAATACAAGGAAGAGACTGACTTAAAGATACTCTAGTCCTAAACTACGAACATTTCACCACCCTGTGTCTTCTCTGGCAACATGCAACAAATTTAAACCACTAGGTTGGGAAAAGGATGTTTTCTTATCTTGGTAAACCTTGTCAAACCAGAATATTTTAATCACTTTAGGCTACATTAACATAGTGAAAGAGGAAAACAAAGAAAGTTAAACTGAGTATTTTTACTTGAGCTGAATTGCCAGTCAGGAAAGACTCGAAATTTTTTATCATCTACTAACAAAGTTTAAAAAAAATACACCAAAACATGCTAGATGCTGCTGTGAAATCAAAGCACTCTGAGAATTTAGGATCATTATAGATTAAATACTGACAAAAAATGTTTGCAAAGAGACAAGCAGTTTCTATTCATTAGTTACAGGAGCCATGCTTGCGCTTGGTTTAAAAAACCCCACCTAGTAACCTAGCTCACCTGTTTCTCCTAAGCAAAGTTTATTTATATATACTGAGCCATTGCTACTTGGAAAAGTAATCTTATTTACTCAAAGAAATGGAAGAGTATCACACCCATGCACAACTTTACAGCACCTGAACCGGTGCCCAATTCAATTTAAAAGTACTCTAAACTTCTTTCTTCGATTACTCAAGGCTGTAATTAACTGCATTATTTGTACCACCCTCTTTTTCACTTAAGAGTCCACATGGCTATTCACAGAATTCTATGTTTCTATAATTAAGAAATAAGATTCACATTACAGCCCTCAAGATTCTGTGATTATCTGCAAATTTGCAGAAAAGTACAGCCTCCCATGATGCTGCTATTTCACACAGTTAGTTTCTTACATAAAGGTTTGGAGACTTTCAGGTTATTTGAAGGAAAACACAGCCCTTAGTCATATGCTAATTTTTGAACACAGTTACAGCAAGGAGCTTCAACTAAAAATAGAATATGTAGTTGTGCATTCCTGGTGCCCTGCCAAACTTCAGTAGGGCTTGAGTTTCTAAACTGGATAACAATCAGTGGACAGCGATCTACCTTTATTGTAGTCTGCATAGTTAGAAGGTAACTTCAAAGTGTACAAGATTATACAACACAGCTCAAAGAAAAATGCTAATCCCTTAATCCTTAAATACATCTGTAATCAAGAGAAATAAAATTGTTTTTCCATGTATTACTCTGCCAATATTTCTTCTCTTCATACCAAGGGACCCATTTTCAAAACAAACTTATTTATAGACATGCCTGCAATCACTAAATCAGGTCTCTCACCATAAACAAGAATTCAGTACAACCTTGTACCAGTGAAATTGCCAGCATTACATGCCTAAATAATTCCACTGATACCCTTCCACGGCAAATATCCATCTATCAGGTGATTTTTAAGTATAACCAAGCTGGAATCTGTTTGAAGACTCCAGATAAGAGAGAGAAAAAGCTATTGGCAGCAGAGACTACTTGAGGGAGGGATTTGTATGCTGCATGCACGTATGTACTGACAGATGAAGCTACTGCCATCAGAGTTGATATCTCTCTCTTCATGTGCCTCTATTATCCATCACCTCCTGTTATATGTACCACATCTGACAGACGACAGTGCCACGTGTCTCACTAAAACGTGAGATGAGCAACACGGGGGAGAAATTCAAAGAACACAATCCTTAGATCACACTCCAATTTTCCCTAGAGAAAGTGAATGTGAACCGATTCCTATTTCTGTAAGCACACATTCCCTCTTTCTCTCACTAGAATTGCCAATGTCAAGACAAAACAGGGTGGCTGTGGGTCAGACAACATTAAATCATTCACGCTTTGTCTATCATGTAAGACACATCATGTTCACAAGGAAGCATGCAAAGACACTAGGCACTGCATTTTGAGACTGTGTGATAAAAGCACGAGGAAAAAAAACAGAGAAACCCTATGTCTGTGCAGGTCTATCACACACAATGCAGACAAGCTGCAGCATCCCTCTCGTTCCAATGGAATGTCATGAAAGGAAATGCTTAACATGTTAGAGACGTCTCAAAAGTCAGACCAAATCCATCATAAACAGATTAAGTTCTGAAATTCAAAAAAGTATGTTATATAAGATGAGCTACATGTCAAAGCTGTATGTGTAGATCTAAATCAGTCAAATGGTGTTAAAACTGTAGACACTTAAGAGTCAAAGATGACCTGAGTTATCCCAAGTCAGCCAAACAAACATTGAAGAAAAAACACTCCCAAAACTTCTGATACAAATGTCTTCAAGTAACTAAAGCTTTGAACACTGTATCCCTTATGAGTTTCCATTAGTCCAAATGAAGATTGGACTTGAAAGTTTTCCTCAAAATGGCCTATACTCCTTAAAGATTATCATTCAATATTAACTGATAAATGCTCCAGAAAACCATTCTGTAGCTATTTTCTTTACATGTGTATATTGTAGAGTCTTTCCTGTTACCTTACCAAGAAGTGTATATATTATTAACCAAGCCTTCCCTTTGAAGAAAGGATATCACCTTTACAACCACCATAGGATGTGCACTGCAAGAATACTGAAGCTTCAATGAAATTGAAATGAAGTATGAAGGGAAATCTTACTGTGATTTTAACCTGAGAAAGTAACAGCTTGAGAAAGCCTTGGATATTTTCTGTTATACAGCCATTTGCCATTATCTCCTACAACAACCACTGAAACACTCATTCCAAGAATATAAGTACCCAGAAATGTATTACTTCAAAAAGTAACTTAATTATCCAACACAAATATCGAGCTCCTGCAAAGCTCCCATGACATTACAAGCTGATATTGAGTTAGTTATAGCACACATCATTCATCGCAGCAGTTTTGTTATTCACATTCTAGTAACAAGTTTTGCACCTGAGCACACAAAGCTCTGGTAGACAACACTGAGAATCATGAAAGAAAACGTTTGATTGACACAATGTTCTTACTTTTAGCAGTTCAAAATAATGAAGACAGTGGTAAACAGGGGCAAGGAGCAGCCGGGGTAGAACATACTGAACAGCTTCTTTAAAGCCTTCACCTATTGACTAGAAACAAAATAAGTTTCAGTCTTAAAACAACAACTTGTATTGAAGCAAGATACAATGTAATTAAAACAGTAACAGCAACTCTATGGCTTACTTAAAAGAAAGTTACCTGTAGATAAAATGCTGCTCCTGGCTTTGATAACTGACTTAGAAAATGATCATGAAAACCAGGCCGCAAAATATCTTGTGCATACGATTCATAGGGATCAAACGCTAGTTCCTAAGCAGAAAGGCAGAGTCATTTCACACAACTGATTTCATACATACACTTCCTATTTCTTACAACAAAATACATATGCTACATAGGAGAGACTTTCCTGCATGCTTTTTCCAAAACACCTACAGAGAAGAATCAACACTTTTATGTGCACAGGCTCATGGTAATTTAGTCTGGAAGATGTCTCTGGAGGTCGAGTGATCCAATGCCTTGTTCAAAGCTGGACCCACCTCGAGACTAATGCCAGATTCAGCATCAGGGTTGCTCAGGGTCTTATCCAGTTAAATTCCAAGTACCTCCAAGAATGGAGGCACTAAAACCTCTCTGGGAAGCTTATTCCAATGCTCAATCGCTCTAATTGCAGGTTTCCCCCTCCCCAGTATCTAATCAGGATTACTCTTTTTACCAGGCACGTGCTCCCTCTCATCTCACCCCACAGCTCCCTATGGTGAATCCCCTTCAAGAGCCTGTCTTAGTCTTTTCTACACCTTGAGGTAACTGAAGACAGCAATAACATCTCCTTTCTCAGACTTCTTCTTTAAACTGAATAAACCCAGTATTCTTAACTCACTTTGTACATTATGGGTCTCAACTCTTTCATCATCACAGTAACCCTCACGTATAAGCATATCTTGTACTAGGAAGGCCAAAATTGGACACAGCACAGAAGTGATACCTCAGTCTGCCACCTACACTTTTCCTAATATAACCCAGTTGGCAGTCAGCCTTCACTGCCAACTCCTGAGGCTCTCCAAGCCCTGTCAAGCAGTACTGCTCCTCAGGCCAGGCATCTGGACCTTGTTCGGTCCCAGGTGCAGAACTTCATGTTTGTCTTTACTCAGCTCCATGAAGCTTCTGTAGGTGCATTTCTCCAGCCTGTGAAGTCCTCCAAGAAGTAGCCCTATCCTCCTGGGAATTTCACCTATCAACATGATTAGGCTGACCTCCTCCCATAACACTAACACAGACATTGAACATTATCAGCCCAGTATCAAACCCTGAGGAATGCCACTAACCACTGGCCCCCAGATGGACTTTGTATTGCTGACGACAGTCCTTCAAGCCTGCAAGTCCCACTCTATAATTCAAGCAGCTAGTCTACATCTCATCCATCTAGCTATAAGGATACTAGGACAGACTGTGCAGAAGGCCATACTAAAGTTCAGACAGGGATATTATCTGCCCTCCCATTTGTCCATGAAGCCGGTTATCTCTTCTTCATAAGCAGTTGTTGATCAGGTACAGTTTGTCTTTCAGAAATCTGTGCTGGCTGTTGCCAATCATGTTTTAGTCCTTCACATGTCTGGATGTGAATTCCAGAAAGATCTGCTAATCTCTTGGGGACTGAGTCTGATCAGTTCCTAGTTCCACAATCTTTGGCACCAAGTCTAACTAGAAAGCCTAGAAGCATATCTTGCCAATAAAGGCCATGCAGAAGAGAGTTGAATACTTCAGTGCATTCTATGTCCTCCAGCACAGAGTCTTCCACTCCATGAGCAAGATATCCATGTTTTCTACTATCATATTTTTCATACTATGTCACCTATACAGGCTCTTCTTGCTTTATTTCATATTGCTCACAAGTTTAACTGAAGTTGAGCTGCAGTCCCCTTAATACCATTTCCATCTGCCTAGGCAATGCTTCTACAGGAAGTCTGTGTTTCTTTTTGAATCAGAATCATTTAGGTTGGAAAAGACCTTTAAGATCATCAGCTCCAACCATGAACTTAACACTACCATGTCCACCACTAAATCACATCCCTAAGCACCACATCTACATGTCTTCTAATAACTCCAAGGATGGTTGTTCAATCACTTCCTTGGGCAGCCTGTGCCAGCGTTTGATAACTCTTTTGGTGAAGAAATCCCTCCTAACCTCCAATCTAAACTTCCCCTGCTGCTGCAACTTGAGGCCATTTCCTCTTGTCCATCATTTATCACTTGGGAGATGAGAGTGACTCCCATCTTGATACGACCTCCTGTGAGGTAGCTGCAGAGAGTGATCACACCTCCCCTCATCCTCCTCTTTTCCAGACTAAACACCAACAGCTCTCTCAGCTGCTCCTCATCAGACTTGCGCTCCAGACCCTTCACCAGCTTTGTTGCCCATCTCTGGAAACACACCAGCACCTCAGTGTCTTCCTTGTAGTAAGAGGCCCAACTTTGGTTAAACAGGAAATCTTCAAACTGCACTTCTCCTTCCTCCTGCTACACCTACCCTTTTTTTTATGGAATGCATGTTCCTTGTCCTTTGAGTACAATGCTTTTGAAAATTAGCCACCTCTCCTGAACCCTATCTACCCTTAAGGCAGCCACCACCAACGTGATCCTGCTTCCCAGTTCCCCAAAACTCAGGGACTTTAGTCTGTTTATCTCCTGCACTTTTCTCAGGACCTTAAACTCTACCATCTCTACTGGTCTCCATTCATTAACAACCCTAGTTCAACAGCCTTCCTCACCAGCTCCCTAAGCCTGCTGGCAAAGAAGTCTTTGTTTGCCAGAACAAAAACACACTTAGCATCTAAGTGCAAGTCCTTAAAATACATAGGAACAGCAAAAATACTCCCAATATTTTCTTACCTCTGCCATGTCTTCAAAACAGCTGCCTACTAGTGGATGAGGACTACCTTCATCTGTCATTTCAACAGTGTCTTCTATATGACCCAATAATTTCACACTAAGTTCATGAATGTCTGATATACGACTAAATATATTTTCCACGTCCTGTAAAAAAATACAGAACAAGACAAAAAAAAATCAACAGGGAATTGGACACAATTTCTTAGAGGAAGAATGTTCTGTGCAAAGCTACTCTGTTAAGATATGAAAGTCAAGCACTTCCTTAAATAGAATTAGACTTTATAACATATTTTATTATATACTTTCTGTATACTTTATATAAGATTTGGAAAACAATGACTTTATTTGGAAATACATAAAACTTTACAATGATTCAAACATAGCAAAGAACAACCATGGCAATTCTTAAACTATAGGCCTGCAAGTAAACATAGTAAATTGGGTGGTTTCTTCCACAGTTCTACAAAACTCGTGCTTCCCCACAACTGCTCCTGTACTATTTGCATTTCAGAAATCAAGACAAGTGCTTCCTGTACTACTGACACCTTGAACTGGACAACAGTTAAGTTCTAGATGTGTTCAACTAGACTTATAGATGTTATAGCAGGGGTTTTCTTTGTTAGTGGTTTATACAGTACTTACATGAGATGAAAACAGTTTGGAGTTGGAGGCATATGGCTCTCTAAAAACTCTGATAATGAGATTAAGTTCCCTTATATATTGTCGAACCTCTGCCATAAATGACTTCACTAGGTCATAATAGGTTTGCTCCCCTGAGGTGGAGGGTTCCTCATCAGATAAAGTTAGTGCACTTAAATCTTCTACATCTTGATGGAACATATCCATTAATACCTAGGCAGGAAAGAGGAGGAAATCCACAAAGTGAAAACAACATCTTTCCAAGATCTACCAGTAAATTATCAGTAAGGGAAATCTATAATTCCCCTGAAATCAGACTGACGAGCACTAAGATTTCTGTCCTCTCATTCTGCCAGTGGTTGAGCATTACAAAAGCAATATTCATGGCTATGAACTTTCAAGTCATTATTTGCAGTGGCAATTTCTGAGGAATTCCCAGACACTTAGACCAATCCAGACATCTCTCCAAGAACATGGTCCTAAACTCAATTATTTTAATAGGTCTCAATCAATATCTAAGTGCTCCCTGAACTATATGGACACATTTAGCTGTATTATATTACTCCAAATCTAGCAACAGGACAAAGGGTAATGGGATGAAGCTGGAACACAAAAAGTTCCACTTAAATATAAGAAAAAACTATTTCACTGTTGAGGTGAGGGAGCCCTGGCACAGGCTGCCCAGAGGGGTTGTGGAGGCTCCTTCCTTGGAGGTCTTCAAGACCTGCCTGGACATGTTCCTATGTGACCTGATCTAGGTGACCCTGCTTCTGCAGGGGGGTTGGACTAGATGATCTCTAAAGGTCCCTTCCAACCCTACCATTCTATGATTCTCTTGAAGATAAATTATTATCTGAAGTCAAGACTGTGTGCATTTTAGCTTTTCAGCCTTAGCTTTAACAGGAAATCACAGATGATTGTGCTTAGAATCCTGTAACCTATCTATGATGAATACTGGGCTGCCCACACACTATGTGACCTGGTTTCAGTTCTTAACTCCCGAGTTGTTAAAATGGACCATTTTGGAAGGGCATCAGCCTCATAAAAAGTGGCAGTTACACTGCAGAACTACACAGACAAAAGGACCTCTAAAACCTTTGACTACTATAAGTTCCAATTCATACCTAAGCAACGCTTACCAAACACAAGCAATTAGTAAATCAAGCTTCTCAAGAAAAGCAGATGACAGAACTCTTCTTCCAAACACGGTATCTGAGCCAGGAGTCATTACAACGACTTAGCAAGTGGCAAACAAATCACACTGAGTTATTTCCATCATACTCAAAAAATATCTTAAAGGTAAATGAAATAAGTTGACTGCAAATTTGCAAATGGCATCCTAATTTGAAGTACATTCAGCAGACAGAAAACCTCAAGAGGTTGTACAAACAATCTACAATGAAGTAGCAAATCTTAACCCAAGCCAGCACAAGATGTTGTTTGACACAGAAGATGACTTTGTCCTGGGACTGGACAAACATTTACAAACAAATCTGCTGCCCAGAGCTACGTCCCTTTCAGGAAGTCATGAAGTATGTCAAATAATACAGGTGAACTTCAAAATAAATGAGAAGTGCTGCTTGCCAGCGTCTCTTCTGAACAGATGGAGCTGAAGCCATGGCAACCTACGAATGTTACTGCAGAGACTGACATGACTGCTGTCAATCATTGAAAAGATTGAGGAAAAGACTGCAGGATCAAAGCTCTAAGTACTCCTCTGAGAGCCAAAGGAGGGAAGACTGCCACCATGAACTAGAGTTTTTAACATGGCATAAAATAGAATGAAAAAGTGCTTTTCAAAATAATCATAAAACTGGAGATTTAGAATTAAACTTCTGAAGGAGCCACAGCAAACATCACATTTACCCTGGAATTCACAGTAAAAGTCTTCTTTCTGTATAGCATGTTACAGGCGTTTCTCTGGAGGACAAGCCAGTTAATCAAGGTGTTGTCTATTCATTTTAGACACAGGAACTGTTCTGCAAGAGAATACTTGAGGATCTCTGAGTTCAAGAGGTGGTCTGGTAGGTTCACCAGGTTTGAATATGGGATGCAACACACCTACCTAGAGCAGTCATTCTTCACCCTCAAAAATATACAGGTCTACTGAGGAGGAAAATGGGCACACAGCAGGTTCTTTCTCTTAGTGAGTCAAGGGTCCCTGCTACAGACCCTGGTCTTAATCTTCTCTGAAAGCAGAACAATGAACATTTTGCATTAAGATTGACTTCTTCAAAAGCTAAGAATAGAAAGTGATTCATCTTTCCAAGACAGTGAATGTACATGGAACTCAGGTTATAAGTAAAATCCTAACTAATTCTAGGGAATGGGACATTATAGGGTCACTACTGTAAGAAATTACGTGGAATAATGCAGGTATTCAAGGAAGCACCAGCATCTGCAACTTCACAGACACAGTTCCAGCACATACTTGAGCTAGAAGACTTCAAGCTGTACTCACAAGGTGCATATCTCACTACTATGAAATCCACAGAACCCAATTAAAGCAGCTATATGCCAGATATATAATTTAAAGCAATAAGAAGCATGAGCACATAGTAGAATAAAACCATCTTGCATTTTAATGGTTTTTGTTTTTTGCAGACAAGGCAACATTTTCCAGATGGATGGATGGATGGCACAAAAGCAAGTGTGAAAGTGCTTGAGAAAAAGAACTGCACACAGAGCCAAGAAACTGTTCTGGCTGTTCTGTTTCAAAAAAATAAAACCAAGTAAAACATGTTATGGGTATGAACATAATATACTATGGAGTTTGTCGATGCAACTAGGAAAAAGATGCCTTGGGAGCACTTTCTATGGTTTGTTCTGCTGAGGCGGTACAATAGGCTTGCCTTGTAGCCTTTCAAGAGTTTCTTTTGTGTACATATCAAAGAGTTCCTCCAATGTAACACAAAGGAAGTTCCTAGAGCAACTTCATCATGGCTCTTCTGCTCACCACCTTTCCTAGGATAAAGAGAAGCATGCAGCAACAGCATCCATTCCTGATATTATTCTATGGCAAATATTCAAACATACACCTTCAAATCTTGTCTTAATAGCCTGGGCAGACATGCCCAAAAGCAAGAGTGACCAAGGCTACTGTCCTGACAGAAGTATTTAACTCTTCAAGATCTCACAAGATATCCTAAGAGAGAGTAAAGAAAGAAGGATGAAATAAAAATGCAAACAGGAATAGACAAAAGCATTCATGGAAACCCAGAGACCATCCCAACCAAAGATATTAACACAGACCAAGACAAAACACTGAAAAGAGGCAATAAATCTGTAAATCTCTAGTCTTCAGCAAGATTACAGATTCTTAAACCCCACCCCTTAAAGGATTAACTTAAAGCTTTGTGTTTTAAGTAATGCAAAACTTGAAATGCTAATGAGGTGGCCACAGTGGAGTGCAAAGGGACCTGAAAGACAGGGGATCCTGCTCCATCAGCTGCTGAGAAGAGATTCCTGTCTGAATCTAATGATTCTTCTGAAGCTACAAGAACCACTATCTACAGATAAAAATATGGACCGCTGAGGAGGATTGGGCTGAGATGCTAATGCAGGTGGAGTTTTTGTTTTAAAATGCTGGACCACTGAAACACTGTTTTTCACATGCAGTACAGTCTTATTTATTTTGGGAGAACACCAAAGCTTAATTTCAGCTGCCTTCTCTCAAGCTCTGAAAGAAGTCTCCACTGTCACAGCTTAAGAAGGTTAAGTTTTAAGTTAGTGCTGTTTCACAGTAATTTTTACAGCATTCACACATTGGTGAGGTTAGGTAAGTGCTATCAAAAGGAAGAGAGACTTAACTATTAATAAGCACAAGCAACAGTTCTGTAAGCTCAATTAGCCTTTTGCTAGCTTTGTTCTGTTATTAGCACCATAAAATACAGTTGCAGTTTCTTCTTTCGAAGGTAGAAGACTCCACGTACTCAATAAGGAATAGACACTGTCCCCCCAAAACTTATCTAAAACATCCTGTTAACATGAGAAACAGGAGTCAGGCTTACCTTATCAGCACACATTGCCACTTTAATATCTTGCTTTGTAATCTCATAATGTCTTATATTCCGCACATAATTCCCAACCAATTTTAAGATGTCTGCAGAAATGTATTCTAATACTGCCACTATGTAAACAGACACTTGGTGGTCAATTTTGTAGCCTAGAACTTCCTGAAAGAAGGAAAAAAAAAAGTGTTTCACCGTTACTCAGTTGATGAAATGCACACCATAGCCTTAGTCTATTTTAGTAATAGAAACAGAGTAGCCTGTAGGATACAGAGAAACAAGTGACATTGTAGATGCTGCTCAGTTAACTGTGGAAGTGATAATAGTCAACCAGTGTCCCAAAAACCTCACTGAAACATTTAGGGCTGTTTTCCAGAAGTTTCTTGAGCATTTTCTTAGTCATACAAAATGAAAGAAAAGCAGTCAAATTCATAGCAAATGAGTTCCTGGCTTTGTTTGTCCAAAGGAGACTAATTTTTAAGTGAAAAAGACATATATGTAGTTAACTGAACTGGAACACTTAAAGCTGCAACACCAGAGATATTCTTAACTCTTTTTGTTTACATCTCAGGCAGTGTACAGACACCACATGAAACAAAAGTGTCAATATCTAACAGCATTGTGAAACCATGATGACATCACTGCTTACCTTTAATAAGGGATGGATTTTTTCTACTGGAAGAGACAAAGGATTCCTTCGTTTCCTCTTCTCAATAGCAGACTGGGCATCAGCTATTGCCCATTTATCAATGGGATGGGGGAAACTCTTCTGAACACGATCCTTAAAAAAACACAAACAAGGTAAATGCACAATCTGAACGAGCTACATTAGCAAATTGCTTTCCATTACTTAACAAAGGAATGTTTGCTAATGTTAGTATTTCAACTGTAAAAGCTTGTGTAACACATGTAAATGTCATCATTTTGGCACCTGCTGCTCACCACATTTGTAAGGCTGTATCATAGTATCATTATCACAGAACGATCTAGCGCTCACAGTCTGAGAAGTGACAGAATTCAGTTGTCATTGCAGGCACAATTTGTTCCCCTTGTGCACATGCCTGGTAATTCAGCATTTAAATACATGACTGTATTTTAACCTAACACTTTATTCTCTGTATGGACTGGTACACTGAATGAGGAGATGTGAGTTTTCTGTTTCACCTTACTGCTCAGCACACGATCCAGTATGTGTACACACACACACTCTTCTAATGATGGCAACAGATGTAACAGGAAAAGATAATGTCCAACAGCATCCAGTAATTTCAAAAGAGCTTCATAGTCTACAGTTGGACTATTTATGCCTGAGTCTATTTACTTTTTCCAGTAGTCAGGGGGACTGAGGACACCTACACTTTCCCATGCACTGAACAACTGCTGGAACTCACACCCAAGTCTCTGGAGGTTCAAAAGCTTCACTGTTTTTGGTAGGGCAGGTATTCAGAGATGTCAGAAATCTAATTTCTCAGATAACTTCACACTTCAGTTTTTCAGCCCACAGTTCCCACTGACTGTTTCAGTTGCAAGTGCTCACTTATGTAAATATGACCCCTGTTTGAGCAACCACAAAATGAGGAAGATGAAGTTAATGACCACTTACAAAGAGCTTGTACAGGGCAAAGTACCCAAAACCCCACCATCTTTCTGACCAAAAATTGGGACAGAATACAATTCTATAAATGTGGCACCTAGGTTTCCAAAGTGTAGTTTTCTTTTTCTCCCCTCGTCATGACATTTCTGCAAAAATAAAGCAGAGGTCCTACCAAAAGAAAAAGAATCACCTTCACTAACATCAATTCACTCCCCAGACTGCTGACTGAACAATGAAAGTGTCCTGGGGGAAAAACAAATGGGTACGACCATAAAATTAAAGACAATATCATTATGTATCAATGCAAAGGAGGCAAATTGAGGTTGCCTGATCATCTCTAATTCCTGCATTTCTCATCCTTATTTCAGAGCCATAAGACTGTCCTAATGCAACACTGCATGTTGAGTTTCCTGTTAGCATTGTTTAAAACACAGCATCAAACAATCTTCCACAAACCTCTTCTCTAGAGCTGCCACACCAGAGTGATGTTGCAAAACAGGCCAGCCGTTAAAGGAGACACTGGAACACCATTAGAGATGTTGGTGTTCAAAAGAGAAGAGGAAGAATGAAATTCATGAACCTTGAGCTGAGAGACAGATATCTTTTTTTTTAAGATGTGTTTGGGTTTTTTTTGCCATCAGTCCACTTTTTCAGAATGTGAGGAAGTTGCAGCTTGGTTTGTTACCTAACCCAGCACAAGCACAGCCTCCAAGTACTGGAAACCAACAGGCACACTGTACGTGGAGCCTGTAGCTCAGCACCAAGATCTTAATCATGGTTCAGCACAAAGTCCTACCAAGACATTCATGGCCTTAGAATCATAGAACCTTTGAAGCTTAACTAATCTGTTTCTTAGGAGAAACTCTTCTCAGATCAAACCCCCCTCTCAAACATCAGGCTGCTTTTCTGAGCAACAAAGGTTGTAGATCTTTGAAAAGGCAATTGTAAGAGAAGTTTCTACACAGCAGAAAGAAGTGTTCCTCAACTTGTTCTGAGAAAGTGGATGAACTATTTTTGTTCCCATTTCCAGGACAGTGGGGGCTGTATCAGTGTAAATCACCATGCTGAGGAAGCAGCCCACAGAGCCTCTAAGCAGCTACAGTTTGCTTACAGTATCAGTGGGGAAAAAAAGGCCTTTTGAAAGGAACCAATCAGCTTTATGTACACAAGTCACACTTCCCAGCTGTTAGACAGTAAAACAGTTCAGAGATAGTTTTACTGTGCATTGAGTAACAAACTCAACTGATAGGAAAATCAGCCATTAGGTAACCCAGTAGGCTTTATGCAGAAGGTTCTGCTACATAAGGAGACATAACTACTGCTTTCCTTTTTACACTGTGAAATTATTAATACATTTTCATGTAACAGTTCAAGTGATTACAGATTTGTAATAATTATTCTCTATACCTCTACATCCAGAAAACTTCTTGGTTGGGCTTGACACAACATATTTAACAACTGGAGAATTAACTCCTCCACATACTGTAATGCATCTTCAGTAGAGGAAAGTTTGGGATGGACTTGCACCTGAACCTAAAGGAAAAAGAAACATTCAAGCTGTCAGTTTTACTCTTTTTTTCCTCAAATCACATGCTTTACCTGCAAAAAAAAAAAAGGTGACAGAAGAATGAGCCAAACAGCTCAGGAAAACCCAACCCAAAGCATTGCCACTTTAAGGAACACCACACAAACATGAGTGAAACACTCATGTACACCTGCTAAAAATACAAATCTCAAATGGAAAATGCACTCAGATTGCTGCAAGTGACATTTAAAGTCAAGAAAGCAAATAATGCTGCTTAGCAGTGAAATTAGGAAACCTGTTTAAAAACCCTGCACACATCTATCTTCCTCCCCCAACTCTTAAATCACTGTTTGCACAGTGGTTTTTGACATTTAGACACAGACATTTTAGGCATGGGGTTTTCTCCCTTTTGCCATTCATTGTCCATCACTCAATCTATAATAACAAAATACAGGACATTTTTCATAGAGAGAGCACTACAAACCCAGCAATTATTTCAGCAGTATTTACTCTTGAAATTATTTAATATATTCTCAATTAGCTCTCATTAAAATACAACCAGTTCAGAACTTTGTTTCCATATCCATTTTTTTAAAAAGATGTCAGCCTCTAGAGTAAAAATCTCTTCAAAAATGACCAAGTGTTGTCCTGGAATTAAATGGTCATTCAGATGTTTTGAATGTTTGGTCTCTATACATCTACTTTATGTCCTAAGTGTCTGGTCCTGTAGATTCTCACTGGTGTAAATCCAGTGGGGCATGATCCTCTTTGCTCATCCCATTAATTTTCCAGTCAGTCACTTAACTTCTGAAACAAGCCTCCAGTACAGCTTTCCTTGGCATTTGTGCTGTTCACAAAACAGCAGAGTCTTAACCAGTTTAAATTTCAGGCACACAAGGCTCAGTGCTTCAGAGTTTAATCAGACAGGCAGTTTAATGTCAATCCTACGCTGGTGGCAAACATTATGCCAGAGCAAGCTGGCTGCCAACTTTTGCAACACATCTTTCAGGCCCCAATTTCATCATTTCACCCTTCCATTGCACACAACCCAAAATGCCTCCAGTTCTCTCAATCACTAACACAAAAGCTTAATCACTGTCAATCAAAGCCCAACAGTCTGTCTCATCCAAATATCAAACCCATGTCTATATTCAAATAATGCTGCCACAATTACTTCACTTCACACCTGACTTTTCGTTCCTGTTTGCAGTTATACCAAGAATTAAGTGTTATGAAGTTCAAACACACAACAGCCTCAAATAGAAATCCACTTGTCTGCACACATTCATTTTGGAAACTTCATGTCTGGGCATAGTCCTGGTGCTCATTTAACTTCTGCTGAGACTTAAATATGCTAGATCATGCATTTAGTTTCTTGCAGATTGCATACCCTTACGCAGCAGGTCTTAAAAGTCTATCTCCAGAAGTTACTGTTCTTTTAACTTAGAGCACTCTGGCAAAAACAGAACAGGAGAACTTCTCTCCATTTGACTAGCTAATGCAACTATTTTGATTATGCCATCAGTTTCACTTTTCCTAAGAACTTCACCACGAACAGCTACAGAGCTTGTTTGTGAAGGTATCTGAGTAACAGCATGGCCACTAGTCCCATACATCATTTACAATTCAAACACATCTGAAATGCTGTGCCAGCTTGGAACATCTTAACACCAGAAACTGAAGACTTGCAGAAGTATTCTCTTAAAGATCAGAGCTGATCTCAGCTGCCTGGAAGATGTTGTCTTTAACTTTTATTACCTTTCGCCTATAGTATACTCTAGCACTTGATTATCTAACACTTCTTGAAATACAAAGTCAATCCAACAGTAAAAATACAGAGTACGATAAATCAGAGTGATAAAGAGCAGCTCTATTTTCTCCTTGACCAAGAAAACAAACTGTAGACTTAGGTAGCCTCAACATAACTCTTTAGGTGTGTAACACAGAGTCTACAGGACTAAGAATAAACAAACAAACAGAAATACCACATCAGGCTGTCCCCTGAAGGAAGGACCCATAGTCAGCCAAAACAGAGTCAACAACAATAACCTACTCCTAGTTCAGGAGATAAAATTCCAAGCATTGTTCCTAAGCATTTATGTTTGGAGGGCAATTACATCATTCTTCTCAAAGGCCATTGTCTTTTGGCACTATCAAGCTCTGCTTTAGTAGTATATCCACCTTGGCAGAGGAAAACATCATGAGGTGCCATGGACTTGCCAGAGTCATTTATCTATATTAGGTAGGTAGTAAATAAGTTTCATTGCTTCTCAAGATTTAGTATCATTTAGGGTTCAAAGTCATATGAGCAAAAGCAAGAAAACAACTGGACTAACAAGGAAAATTATAGGATAGCTTGGTGTACAACTATCACAAAAACATGTAATTTTAGTATCTGCACTACTGCAGTATCTAAAGGCTCTGACTGAGAATGAAAGTGTTATTTGAGGGGACTCAAAGCAAGGCCCAAGATGACCATTTCCCAAGACTGGGTAAGATGCAAGATCTAGTAAGAGAAGAAACAGAATCATAGAATCATTTCAGCTGGAAGAGACCTTTAAGATCATCGAGTCTGGCCTTTGTCCCAGTCCTGTCAACCACTAGACCATTTCCCTGAGTGCAACATCCACCCGTCTCTTAAACACCTCCAGGGACGGTGACTCCAGCACCTCCCTGGGCAGCCCCAGAGCCTGACAGCCCTTTCAGTAAAAAAATTCCTCCTCATATCCAGCCTGAACCTCCCCTGGTGCAACTTGAGGCAGTTTCCTCTTGTTCTATTGCTTGTCACTAGGGAGAACAGACCGACCCACACCTCGGTATAACTTCCTTTCAGGTACTTGTAGACCATGATAAGGTTGCCTCTGAGCCTTCTCCAGGCTAAACAGCCCCACATCCCTCAGCTTTTCCTCATATGAGATGTGCTCCAAATCCTTTACCAGCTTGGTAGGCCACCTCTGGACCCTCTCCAACACTTCCATGTCCTTCTTGTAGAGAGGAACCCAAAACTGGACACAGGATTCGAGGTGCAGCCTCACCAAAGCTGAGTACAGGGGAATGATCACCTGCCTCCTCCTGCTGACAATGCTGTTCCTGACACAGGCCAGGATGCCATTGGCCTTCTTGGCCCCCTGGGCACACTGCTGGCTCATGTTCAGCTGCTGTCAACCAACACTCCCAGGTCCCTCTCTGCCTGGCAGCTTCCCAGCCACTGCTCCCCAGGCCTGTAGCGCTGCTGGGGGTTGTTGTTGTGACCCAAGTGCAGGACCCAGCACTTGGCCTTAAGAAAACTCATGGCATTGGCCTTGGCCCAGCCATCCAGCCTGTCTAGATCTCTCTGGAGAGCTTCCCTACCCTCAAGCAGATCGACACTCTCACGCAGCTTGGTGTCATCTGCGAACTTACTAAGTGTGCACTCTATCCCCTCATCCAGCATACACCATCACGTGGCCAGCTTCAAAGATCAAGTTACAAGGGTTTTTCCATCTTTCCCATAAAGTCAGCCCAGATTTTAAACAAAACCCCAAACTGGGCCACCCTGCCTTATCACCCCTGAAAAGCAGGAGTATGGTTTCAGTCCTGCCAGATCCTTCACAGCCCTATGTTAGGAATACACATGATAAAAACAGACAGTGATGCTTAGGTAAGATTCTTATCTAAACATTTACCCTCTCCCTTAAATAATGACAGAAGCCACCCCTTCCCTCCTACACACACATGAAAATGTCTACCTTATGATAGGGGAAATTACTAAAAGAGCAGCTTAAGAACTTGTCACAAAAGCTTCAGTTCTTTGAAATACCCCATCAAATTCTAATGGGCAAATACGACCAACATCAGCTACAAACGCCTGCCTCCATGCCTCTGTTTTCACTCATCACTGTTTTTCAATGCTCAATCTTCTCAATCTTTTTTAATTCTCAAAAGGGAAACAACCAGAATTCTTTTTGAGGATAAGCAGAGACAGCATTTGTTGAACAGTTTCTCATGCTCTGTTTAGGAACACGAGCAGAGACAAGCAGTGGCTGCTTCAGAAAAGTTGTAGCACTTCAGGAAAATCCTATGATACGACCTTGATGATTATTTTGGCCTTTTTTTTTTTCCTTCTCTTAAAATTAACAAAAGCAAGGAATTCCCATCAGGAATGACAACAACTTAAAAATTAGGCAACTATAAATCTAGACAGTCTAAATAAACAAAATAAAAACATGCTTAATGAGTAATATGGAGATATATTTATCTGATCTTACTTAATAATCCTTAGCAACTTATTTAAAGCTTTCTCAAACCATTCCCTTCCAACTCTGCATAATAAATTCTAATACAAACACCATCACAAGCCTCATGGGAAGCAATGGGGACCTAGACCAAACCCAGAAAAAAGTTTCAGTTGAAGAACTGTGGATGAGACAGTTTCAGCCTCCACAGAGTCTTGGACCAGTTGGAGACCAACATAACTCCTAGGCTGGTCACTTAGGCCCAAACTGAGTCCAGACTGACACTCAGCAGTTCATTCTGCAGTAGGAAAAGGTGTTTGATTACAGATAAGAAAGGTGAATTTAACTATCTGTTTGATACTAAATCACACCTCCTCAGTAGCAGTTTTCTGTTACCTCTTCCTCACACGGCCATGAGGAAAAACCTAATTTATGTCGATTGTGAAGTTGAAAAAAATTCAATTTAACAACAAAAAGTTACACAAAAACACCAGAGTAATGCTCCCAAATCATCACCAACAATCAACACAATCAGGCTGACAGTTCTCAGTGCTATATGCCAGAAAAATTCTCCTCAAGGTGTCCAAAGGAAAGGAATCATCATGTTCACCGCAGCATTTTGGTAATAAAATGGAAGAAGCTGTAAGAAGACAACAGATCAACAACAAGCTGTTTCTAAAGCACTGTCAGAGACTGTGAAACTTTACTGATCATAAGTATTTTTCTAAACCTTTTCTAAACATTTTTTAAACCTTCACAGGCAGTTTAAACAGATTATTAGAAGAAATTACTTGGCCACAGACTTTTCTGGGGCAGAGAAGACTTCCTTCAACTGGGTAACTCTGCAAGTCTTCACTAACAACTTCATCTTTTTTACTCTAACATTCCTTGTGGGCAGCAGGATGAGCATGAGCCAGCAATGTGCCCTCATGGCCAAGAAGGCCAATGGCATCCTGGGGTGTATTAGAAGGGCTGTGGGAAGCAGGTCCAGAGAGGTTCTCCTCCCCCTCTACTCTGCCCTTGGGAGATCACATCTGGAATATTGTGTCCAGTCCTGGGTCCCTCAGTTCAAGAGGACAGGGAGCTGCTGGAGAGAGTTCAGCACAGGGCCCCAAAGATGGAGTGGAGCATCTCCCTTCTGATGAAAGGCTGAGGGAGCTGGGACTCTTCAGCTTGGAGGAGACTGAGGGGTGACCTCATTGATGTTTACAAATAAGTAAAGGGCAGGTGTCAGGAGGATGGAGTCAGGCTGTTCTTAGTGATGGCCAATGACAGGACGAGGTGCAATGGGTACAAGCTGGAACATAGGAGGTCCCAAAGAAACACAAGGAAAAACTTCTTCCCTGTGAGGGTGAGGGAGCACTGGCACAGGCTGCCCAGATGGGTTGTGGAGTCTCCTTCTCTGAGGACATTCCAAACCCACCTGGATAAGTTCCTGTGTGGCCTACTCTAGGTGTTCCTGCTCTGGCAGGGGGGTTGGACTGGATGATCTTTTGAGGTCTCTTCCAGCCCTTAAGATTCTGTCATTCAGTAACATTCCCTCAAGGTCTACAAAACTACTGACACGCAACTAAAACACTTTGGGATTAAATGTTTTATGTACAGCTGGCAAAGATGAGTGTTCTCACAGCACACTCACTCCAGAATAAGTTTTTTCCTTCTATTCTTGTACATCTCCACTGGTATTTGACAACCTTGCCCATGTTTTGTTTTCTTGATCAACTAAAAATCCAGTAAATGAACCCAAACACAAATGTCTTGGATCCACGTTTCAACAAATCACTAATGCCACGAGACTCATTTTTGCCAACATTTCTCCTGAGGTATCAAGGCAGAGGTACTACACTCCACCAGTGAGCACATGAAATAACTTAAAAGACTTGAATTGTAGGAGGATCTTCATGTTATCCTCTATAGCCATCAGAAGGGCAGAGAACTCAAAAGGATCAGAAATTAAGGATGTTCCACATCTGCAGTGAAGCAGTGCCATGAGTAAGAAGCGCCACTCTGAGCAGCAAGTGGCAACCAGATTGTCATTAACTTGAGGAATTAAAAGTCAGGTTGAAATCTCTCTGCCAGCCACAGCTTCCCGAGCACTCTGCAGTCATTGAAGCACGTTTTCTAGTCTCTTTTGCTCAATGAGATGCACAGGAGACTGAGCAGCAGATACATGGAGTACCTGGAAGCACATCGCCTGGAATGGTTTCTTTAACCAAGGACGCAAATCCCATTCAGCTGTCAAGCCATATTAGTCCAGTCATTCTGACCACAACAAATTCCCCCCTTGTTAATTGCTCATCTGATTCAAAACAACTTGAGGTACACAAACACTGGAGTGTCTGTAAGGTAAGAAAGTTCTTTTGTCGTTCTCAATCACTGACTTGGTTAAGGTATCAGTAAGGGTGACACACTTTCTACTGGAAAAAGCAACACACCAGGGAAGAAGCAGGTCACTGTAGACAAGAGTTATATGTAAGCAAGATGAAGCCACAAAGAAAGATGTTCAGGAAAAACCACCCAAAAGGTTAGGATCGGAATACAATGTACAACTTCACTAGCAAAGGAACGTCGGTGTTGGAAGAGGCATCACTTCCCACATGTCCCTTCTGAGTCCAGTTTCCAAGGTGTATGAAAAGCCACGGATCTCCATCTGCAGCCAGTCAACAGCTCTGGTGTTTCACGTGTCTTGAATTCTGTATCTTCAGTCCCGGCCTCTCACCTTCTGTCCATCTCTGCAACTACTATTCCAGACAGCAGCTGCTACTCTTACTTCCTTTTCTTGCACCTCATCATCACATTTCGTCAGCAGCCAAGGATCTCTGCAACACTCCTCTTTTGCTGCTTCAAAATAACAGTGACCAGGCAGAGAAGCATCTTGGTACACATCATCTTCTTCCTAACTGAGTGCACTGGAGTCTATCTTGACAGCATCTGAAGGAGAATCAGAAGAAAAGGGGATTACATGATGATCTGAATGATAAAAGAGCTGCTTTTTACAGATGCAGCTGTTCAATGCAAATACAGTTCTATTGTTAAGGTTTATGTCTAATGAAATACAAGGCATGCTCTCCTCAGAATCTGCCGATGTAGGAAGAGATTTATTCTTACTATGTATTCTTGGTTCATGCTTAAAAAAAGGTACAATCAAAAAAACTTGTTGGGGAAGAAGAAAGCTATTTGCAATGAATCAACAACATCTAACTTTTAAGAAAGTGATTGCAAGGCCCTAGTTTGAATTTGACATTACAAGCCAACTCACAGTTACAAAAAGGCCATGGCATTTTAATAATTCAGTCCACGTAGGGCAGCTTTCCCCAATAGCTGCAAACACTCCATCCTGGTATTTATACACTTCAACAATGTTAAATTAAATGCCACTCTCCTCATTGGAGATATTAAATACAACATAGGTCTTCCCAAACTATTAAATCTCATTGCCAGCTATGTAAGAATCATCATAATTCTATTTGTGCATCTGCCTAGTTTCGAGGTGGAGTTCAGAAAGCAGTTGCTGTCACTCTCACTACCTGAGGATGACTTTCAGTACCTGGTCAGCTAATAGGGGAAACGGGGAAGATGTAACAATAAGGTGTACAGGAGCTTCAGATCATCTGACTCCTCCTGAGATAGCATGCTCTGGCAATTCAGCACACAAAGCACTAGTTTTCCTCCAGGACAGTTCTGCCCTTCGACCTCATTGGCATATGCTGCCACTTGACCTTACTAGTCCCACAGGCTGGCCTCTGGGTACAGCACAGGCCTTTACTAGCGATACAAGGGGTCAGTGTCTCAAACACATCAGCTGCAAAGCTGCAGTATCACACCTGCCTCATGAACAACAGCAGATGATTGCCAAGGCAAGATGCTGCGGTGTTCACGGTTCTACCTGCCACCTATGAGAGGTTCATTTCTTCAGGAGGCAACACTCTAGCCAACATAATAAAATATTCAGTTTGGTTTCTCCGTTAATGAAGAAGCCATTAAGATAATATTTTCATCTGCCCCTGTAACTCAAGTATTCAGCTGTTCAGTTAAGCAGGTGACAACGGAGACAGATTCTTCGCTTCTCCCTTTTTAGAGGGACAGCAATAGTAAGTAGCAGAAGACAGGAGAAAAGACAAGAAGCAGGTGGCGATCTCATGAAGAACTGAGGTTAAGAGTTAACACCTGCCAGACACTTGCAAGTTTGAGTGTGAAGCTTTCAGAACTAACTCCGCCTCACTCCTGCCACCCCTCTACCCACAGTTAAGAAACAGAGTACAGCACAGCAAAACCAAGACAACCATACCTTGCAAGGCCCAGACTGTCATCCTTGGTAGCTTGTCATCGTTGGCTTTCTCTGTTGACTTCAGACTCCACAAGTCCTTTTCCCTCCAAGGACTTTATCCAACTCCTTCAGCATACATCTTTAATGCAGGGTGACTCCACAACCGGCTTTGTCCACCGGGAAGAAATCTTGCGCTTCAGATGTAGCGAGTAATTCCCAAGTCTTAGCTCCCACTTGCCTCAAATCCTTACTCAACATCCTCCAGTAGTTAGCGCTGAGCCTCATTCCAAATGTGGCAAACCTCTGCTAAACCATGGAATAAACCATCCTCCAAAGGAATAGGCTCTCGCTGGTAAAGACCTTGTGTAGCTCCGGTTTGCAAGCAGGTTTCAGTCAGGTGTTTGTCCGAGTGCTCACAAGGACCACAAGTAGCAATGAGTTGTACAGATAGTGTAGAAGTATTGTTTCAAAGAAGGGACTCCCCATCAGCAATAAGACATTGACAGTACGTGTTATGGATGAGAAAAGCAAACAGACTTCCAAGAACTGGATGACACCAGTGTTGCAGACCTCACAGAGCACACCCAGAAAAGCAAGGCAATACATTATGAGAAGAGATTAAGAAGAAATATTAACCAGTACAACTGCAACACTCAAGACTTCCGATCCATACTGGACGGAGGATGCAACAGTTCAACTAGCCCTAGGAGCAAGTCTTTTCCACAAAAGCTGCAGTTAATCACTGTAACCAGACAGATTCATAACACGGTGCTTTTGTTTAGCGATGCTAAAATGCATCAAGTTCTGCAACCTGAAGCCAGTTC
Source organism: Colius striatus (assembly GCF_028858725.1). Taxonomy (NCBI): domain Eukaryota; kingdom Metazoa; phylum Chordata; class Aves; order Coliiformes; family Coliidae; genus Colius; species Colius striatus. Next base: position 111,035,432 of record NC_084760.1, read on the forward strand.
AAGCAACGGTGTCAGAAACCTCTTGTTTCTTAAACTTTCTACTTTCTGGGCTCTGGTTGCAGAAGTGGAAGAGAAGCTCTCACTATTTTTGCCTCCTCTTTTCCAAACAAATTCTTTCCACACCATAAGCGCAAGCTTCACCATCCCGAGGAAGCAAGACTTGCCAGTTTGTCCTACTGAAGCGTTCTCAGCAAAAAAGTATTTAAAGAGAAGCTTAACTAAAAGCCATTAAGCCCGAACGCTAATTAACCAACATTCTCTCAGCAGTTCCTCATCACGATCCACCAGCACCATCCCCCCCGAGCCGTGTCACTTATGTGCACTAAGGGACCCTAGCAGAAACCCACAGCAGCACTACTTGTTTCCTTCTCTATGAAGGGGGGCAAGGACCCGCCTCGTCCTTTAACCATTTTTTATCGACATGGCTACGTCTGTCACAGCATCGCTCCGGCGCGGCTCCCGCGGCCGCCGGGCCCTGCGCAGGGGCGCCGGGGCAGCCCCCCTCCTCGGCACCCGCCGCGCAGACACCCGCTCGGCACGGTGGCAACGACCGACGGCCGCCGAGCCCTGAAGCCGCTTCCGGAGCTCGGAGAGCGCCGGCCGGCCCCGCTGCCCCGGCTCGGCCGCCGCCTCGCACCGGCCGCGGCCCACCCCGCGCCGAGGCCGGGCCGCCGCGAAGGGCCGCAGAGCGAGGCCCTGCCGGCCGCAGCGGGGGACCCCGCTCCCCCTCACCTTCTTGAGGGCGGGCACCAGCAGCCCCCGCCACTTGGGCGCGTTCTCCTCGCTGAAGAACTCGTAGAGCAGCGGCTGGGCCTGCATGGTGCCGCCGGGCCCAGCCCGCTCGGGGAGAGGCGGGCGGGGCGGGCCGGGCCGGGCGCCGCGAGGAGGCCCCGGCGGGAGGGCTCGGTGCCCTTCAGCAGGAGGCCTGACGGCCCCCCGCCGCCGCCGCCGCCGGCGGCAGGCCCGCAGCAGCGGCGGGGGGAGGAGGCGGCGGCGGCTGCCGCATTCCCCGCCCCCGGCTCTCGGTGGTCGCCCCGGCTGGGGGATGGGGGGGGGGATGGTGGTGTTGGCGGGGGGCGGCGGGAGCGGGGTCACGCGGCGCGCAGGCCGCGAGGGGCGGGGTCGGGCGCCCGGAGCGCGAGCGCCGCCGCCGCCGCCGCCTCCCCGCGCGCTCTCCAGGCGCCTGCCCTCGCCCGCACCGTGCGCGGCCCCGGCGCATGCGCGCTCCGGCGGCGCCTCGCGGCGGCGGCGCGTGCGCGGTCGGGCGGCGCGTGCGCCCCGCCGACGCGTGACCGCCGCCTTCCCGCGGCCGGCGCCCGCCCCGTCCCGCTCCGCGCCGTGCGCCCCCTGCCGGCGGGAGGCGCCGGGGGCCGCGGGCGCTGCCCCGCGCACACCGCGCTGCTGTGGCGGCGGTATATACACAAAAGTTACCGAATTCACAACCCCTCATTGCAGTGATTGGTTGGTGATTAGCATACGACTATAACACGGCTCACATAAGCATTGTACACCTACGCGTGCCCAGGGGAAGGGGCTTTTTGACCTGTGGGCGTGCTCTTTAGCAGCACAAGGAAGGTAGCTCAGTTAGGGATACTGAACTTGCCCTGGCTCCTCTGCCCACTTGGCCTACTCTTCACAAACCTAATGAGCGCGTCCATTCTGACTCCATAGGTTCCAGGATGTTCTTTGCAAAGGAGATTATCTTGATCAGTACAACTTAACTAACCAGCAAGGGCTACTTTGATCTGTCTAGCACTGATTCTCTTTCATCTGGCAAGAGGAAAGGCTGCACCCCGCCAGGCCCACCACACAGCCCCAGCCCTGCCGCCACCAAGACTCAGCCAGGGCCTGTGGTCAGGACCCAGGAGGGGAAATGGTGCCAGGGAGCTCCCTGCCAGCTCCTCACCAGCCTCTCTTGCCAGGGTGACCAGGCATCTACCTGTGACAGGCACCTGCTCCGAGCTGGAGGCAAGGGGGTGGTGTTATTCTTCCCTGGAGAGCTCTGTCCCTCCCTGTTTGAGAGAATGACACCTATCACCTCACAGGGGCACTAAGGTCAGATTGATAAACACCACATTCAGGAACCATAAGAACAGCCTCACGGGTGAAACGTAGGCTTGGTTGTTGGAAAAGTTCAGAAAAGGCAAAGCTGGAATGCAAATAAAGGCCAGTGGTTTGAACAGGACAAAGTCTATAGTGGTCTGCGGGGCCTGGCAGGGCTGCAGGAAGAGGGCAATGCTGAAGATTAAAGCAAATCATTGTGCTCTGCTTTGTGATGAGCAGAAGAGTAAACAAGAGAGCTGCTGCTGGAGACCACAAGGAGGGAGAGAGAAGTATGAAAACCTTCACCGGGTCACTGGAAGGAAGGTTTAGGACCAGCTGCCCAGTGGGGTAAAGCACCCACACAGATTGCCTGGACTGACACTGATGAGCTTGCCTTTGTCTTAATGACTGGTCACACAGGCACTTGGCAGGAATGGTATGCATGATTGGGGAGGCTCATTTAATTAGTGGTTGTGAAGTGCTCTGAGGACAGAAGATGTTCTTGGACATGCTGAGCTGTACTTAAGCAGGTAATAGATGGAGCTTCTAAGAAAGAGCTGCCTTTAGCCTGTAGCTCTGCCTCAGGCATTTTTCCTCCAGATACTGCTGTCTGAAGGAGCTGAAATTCTGCTTTGAGCTTGCTGGAACAAGGATGAAAAGCAGGAATATTCACATTTCAGAGCTTTTCACTTGTCTAAGAGCCTGCCTGCATATTCATGGACACTATCACAGCATAGACTGCAGAGCTGTTGCACTTGATGCCTTGAAGGAAAAATCCATCTGCTGAAGTTTAACAGCTGCCTCCCACTATGTGCAACACAGTGCTCTGCTCTGCAGCCCCTCCATTTGGAGGTGAAATGTGTCAGGCTATAAACAGACAGCAACTAATCTCCCCTCAGCTGCTCACGTGCTCCCCCTAGCTGGGATGGGCAAGAGAATCAGAAGAGTAGAAGAGAGAAAACTCTTGGTTTTAGATAAAGATGGCTTAATAGGTCAAGCAAAAGCTGCACACACAAACAAAGCAAAATAAGGAATTAATTCCCTCTTCCCCTTGTGCAGGCAGGTGTTCAGCCATCTCCAGGACAGCAGGGCTCCAGCACAAATATATCACAATGCTGAACATCCCTCCAACTCTGAACCTACCTCTTCTCCTTTCCTCCTCTTAACCACAGCTCTTATATGCTGAGCATAATGTATGGAATAGCCCTGTGGCTAGTTGGGGTCAGCTGGCCTGGCCCTGCTCCCTCTCAGCTCCTTGTGCAGCCCCAGCCCACTCACTGGCAGGTGATGGGGAGAAGCAGAAAAGCCCTTGGCTCTGTGCAAGTGCTGTTCAGCAGTAACCAAAACATCTCTGTGTTATCAACATTGCTCTTAGCACACATTGAAAACACAGCCCCATACCAGCTACTAGGAAGAAAATTAGCTCAGCCAAAGCCAGCAGAAGATGCCAGGATTCCTAAATACCAGTGAACAGGCTACAGCACCTCTTTCCTTCACAAAGCCGAGGTTGGTAATGTGAGCTTGCAGGTGCTCTCTTTGGTTGGTGCAAACATTGGACAGTCTGGGCCTAAACTCTCTCGCCTTCCGCCCGGAGCCCCCAGCACGAGCTGATATACTTCCTCTCCTGCCTGAAGAGGGGGGAGTTGGGGTTCCTCACTGGCCTCCACCAGATCATATTCACTCATTTTGCAGAGAAAAAAAAACCCAACCCAAAACAAAACCCGTTTTGCAATCAACAGAGGGGGGAAATTAGGTGACGGAAGAAATCAAACAAGCTGGAATTCAGACAAACTTATCTTAAATACACATCTCCATTGCCTAAAGGCCTGAATACTAAAGGCTTGCCCTCAAGTGCTGGCCTAAACTGAGTTGAGCTCCAGAGGCCTGACTGTTCATACACTCAGAAATGCCCAGCTTCTGTGTTTGGCACAAACATTTAATAGCAGAATTCAAAACTCAGCATGTTCCAGTTTAAGTCTTAGGTGGAAAATTAGTGCAGGTGATAATCTAATTGTACAACAACATGTTAAAAAAAGTTTATTTTACATTATATACATTAGAGAACATCTTTCAAAGCATTACCAATCACAACAATAATGCAGGCCATAAATCACTTTAGTTTGGTTTTAGTGTATATTATCACAATAAAATATAAAGAAACATATACAAAAAAAAAGGAGTCAAATGTGTGCATTTTGCTAAAACTTGGCATTTACATACTCCCGTTGGAAAATAGCAATCAAAAATACTTCTGATCAAAACTAAGTTCTTTTGATGTGTAGTAAGCATTGTATTGTTTGAATGAGGTAGTAACTTAATCATTTTGGCCATGTGTTAACATCCTAAATCAAGAAAAAGTATGAAAATGGTTATAAGGCCAAAAAAACCAAAAAGGTCAAAATGGCAACATCTTTGAGCTGTTTCCACAATGTGGAATGTTGCTCCTATTCATTGAGATATGAAACCATTTAGTAAGACAAACAGTAATACTAATTTTTATCATTGTATACACTAATAATTCAAACACCTATCGCAGGTACCACTAGTGTGGGACTGACACCCATCCAGAAAGTATTGTTTTCAAGCATAGAGAAGTAATTGTAAGGAGAATTTTAATTAAATATAAAAATACAGGTGTTTAACTGGTTTGTTTCACAAAGAAAACTACACAAGTGAACTAAAAAACCAAAAAGGATCTTGGAAGCCTAAGTCATATCCACAAAGTCACAGCTTACCTTTGTGACTAAATACATCACATCTCAATACGTTGTGCAAACATGAACACCAGTGTGTTGCATCAAAATTAAAACAAGATTGTAATCTGATTACAGCCTTGGTTACCATCTCTAAAAGTAAAGATTTATTTGTATTAGTAAATTACATATAATAAAATACAATAGTGTTCTTAACTGTACTGTATCTGTTCCTAGCATCCCACTTGATAATAAACACACGAGAAGTCCTTAAAATAGTACCCCGATTTCATTTTCGCATCCTCAGTGACTTTTACATCTGTACAGGTAAGACACTTGTACTTAACAGGAGGACTGCTATCTACAGAAAGTCAGTGGAGGGCTTCAGCAAGAAGTTTCACTGAAAAATACTGCGTATGTACAAAGATTACATAACAGTAAATTAAGCACTTCTGTGGTATCGTAATGCTTATGTGTCCATACCACAAACAATTCTCATTTTCCTCTCATGCCACAATAAATTATAAAGTAACTGAAGTAGGGTTACTGCAGCTTTTGTGCAATTTCAGCCAGTCACGAACGCTGCTGCAGCAGCAGGAGTGTTCTCTGGACACGGTGAGCTGCCTCCCAGGCACTCTTCTCAGTAACTGTTCTCATGCCCTGCCAGGATGTACAAATTGCTGTTGGCTGTTGGGTTATCTGTTGGCCTACTCTCCAGCACCACGACCCTAAAATGAAAAAGAGAAAAGCCACGTCATGTAAGAACTCATCGAAAAACATCCCTGGACAGAACAGGAAAGATTCTTTCCCAGGATCCATCCGGCATGAGGTCTTCTCTCTTCCCTTGGATGTCTCTAGTCCAAAAGCTGCTCACAGAGAGGCTAACCTCAAAGCTAGCCTAGGGTCTTGTCCAAACAAGGACTCCAAGAATCTCCTGCAGCATCTCTGGGCTCCTACTACAGTGTTTAACCAGCCTCACCATGTTGCTTTCCCCTCATTCTTCCATCTGGAGTTTCTCTTGCTGCAATATATGCCTGTTGCCTCTCCTCCTTTCAGTGGGGACTTCCAAAGAGGGTCCATCCCTCCCAATTGCCCGAGCTCGTGCTTCCCAAGAGGTCTGCAAGGCTCACCCATTAATTATGCTCCAGTTCTGGAAGGCATTAGCCTCCCCTTTGCCACTGGACATAACGCATCACCAAAGCTGACTCTTTTGTGAGCATTTGTAAGTTTTTCCCTGAGGCCATGTAACATAAATCCACAGAAACCTTCTCCAACTCTGAAAGTTCCAGAGACTTGCAGGCTGAGAGAGTCCTCCAGGTAAGGACTGCCATGCACAGTCTTCTCCCTTACTTTTTTCTTGCCACCGACTTTTGGTCAGCACTGGAGACAAGACCCTGGGTTAGCTGGAGCTACACTACAAGTGCAAAGACCATAAGGGATGCCCTATATCACACCTTTCTCTTCAAAGGAAAGAAATTAGCAATCACAACTCTGTTTCACAAACTAGTGGAGATAGTTTTTATTAGGCAAAAACTGCTAAAAGGACCAGGGTGCTCATGATTGAATTCTCCTCAAGAAACACCCTGAAATAAAGGTATATTGTGGGGAATTCAAATCTACCTATTGTGCATTCATCCAAGGAGAGGTTGCTTGCTTCAAAACTACCACTCAGGAAACCTACTTTTTACCCAGTGTACTCCACAAAAGGAATGAAACCTCATGCCATGAGGCATTCCCTGCTCACCAGGAGAAAGCAACACACAAGCTCTTATCAGACTGATGTAATTTTCTGTTTGTTTCTCAGAACTCCAGTTCCTGTAAACATCCTAGGAAATGCCATGTGTTACTCAAAAAGGGTTTCACAGCTCAAGGACAAAATATGTCAGAGCTGCAAAGCAAAATGGTATCTGAAGAAACCCGAGTTAATGTTTATTGCAGTGCAAAGTCTTTAAACATTGTCTCAGACTTGGGAGACTATTAGTTCAAGCCAGAAATAGATGGAGCCATACTTGGGGAAGAGGATATGGTTTTTCCAAGGCATTTTTTTGCAATGTCATGCTCCATTGTGAAATCAGAATCGTTCTTAAATTGAACTGTGCTGTCTCTCAACAATTAAGAACTGCCATCGTCAAGGTTAACTCCATGCACACCCCACTGGGACAGAGAAAGCAAAGCTCTCAGGGTCAGAGATATTCCTTACAACTGTCAGGTATTGCATGTAAGGCAGAATCCTCAACCCCTAGACAGCAAAAACTGCCGGCAGCTAGCTGATAAAGCCCCAGCACCATTCACTGCTGTTGATGTTACAGGTAATTACAGGGCTGCACATCAAACTTGGAGAAGCAGAGTATGGGGAAAGCCTTTAGGTGATGTGAAGCTTTTTTTGGTAGTTCCAAGATGCCACAAGAGAGTGAGTTTATGGCCAATGGCATGAGACAGAGGCAATTCCCAAAAGAAAAGTTAAAGCCTATCTTTGCACTTCATATGAATACATTACTAGTGAAACCTTCACATCAGCATGCACTCCCCAGAAGACAAAATGTCTGCTGGTTTTGTGGCTGTTACAGAAGTACAAAGTTCGACAGCAGGGCAGAGAAAGTTGAGGAAGTCAGGGACACTCCTAAAATAGCAGCTACCAACTTAACAAGCTGGTATCTGACAGATCAGACAGACACAGCATTAATGTCCTGCAAAGCAGACACCGAAACAGCTACACTGGGAATTGCCAAGAGCTCTTACAAGATCTGAGCTGTCATGTTGAGAGGACAACAGGTAGAGCTCTTTTCTAGGGGTGAGAGAGATGTAAATTTTTGTTGTATTTGTCTCCAGAAGTAGATCTTGGTGAGCTACTGCAGCAGAGTATCTGAAAGTAAAGATTTTTGCCAAGTTAAGCAAAAAGAAATGACAGCACAAAAAGGATGACACTCCTGGAGACTGGGGCTGCAGCCAAATAGGAGTTTGCTAGCATGGATCAATACTTCTGGAAACCCACAGACACTTCTAGAAGAACTTATTATTTGGGGTTTTTTTGTATTCTTTAAAGAAATAAGTTGAAAGGTTTAAAGGTAGACATGTACACAAAGGAATGAGTAAGATGGCTAAAAAAGGCATCACAAGAAACAAGCAAAAAGAACTTTTACAGGGTAGGAGGAACACCCATTGTTTCAGCATGCCAGGTTCATTTCTCTTCATACCTGTCAGATCCCAGAAGCCTGAATATCCTCGTGTTGTCAGAAATTTCTTGTGTGATCTAGGCAATAAAAATAAGACATGTGTTTGCAGGTTAAGTGCATGAGTGTTTCAATTTTGTTTTTAAAATCAACCTAGAGAAAAAAAAAAAATATATGACTAATGTTACCAATTTACTTCTGCTCTAAATCCACTACAGAATTTAATGCAACTGTTGCTTCTAAACAAGAGATAAAAATCTTCTCTAACTCCTGCTACATGATGTAAATTCCTCTGATAGCAACTACAAGCACAACAGCAGGGCTCAGCACTGCTACCAGTGCAATTTCCTTTACAGCCACGACTGAAATGGGTGTCTGCAGGGTGCAATTTCACTTACTCCAGAGTAGGTATCTAAAATGGGTCAGGTAAATCACACAGCAAACACATTTGGTTGAAATCCTTAGTCACAGTAATGATGCAGTAAGTCCATATTCTGAAAACCTTCACACAGAAACAATCTCATCTGTGGTACTCGTGCCCATGGTGAAAACACAGTACTCTCAGATTTCAAACTAGTGCAAGAGAGCCTAGTTCACTGCAGGTGATTTGGACTTGTGGGATACATCTTTATGATCACATGAATACTAAAGCATCAAAGAAAACATCATGTTAATCAACCAAAGCCCACTGTATGCTCTGAGGGATAGCAAGTCACAGTGTGAGCAGGTAGCACTGTTCACAAAGTTCTTTTTCTATACAGCCACTCTTGGCATTCTTCAGGAATAAAAAAAACAGAGATCCTTCTCTCCTTCCCAGATGCTAGCAGTATTAGCTGACACTGTGAATTCACTTCTGGCACAGAGAACTTGCAAGAGAGTTTTAATTCACAATAAAATTTTCCCCTTTGTTCAAGAAAATTACTTTCTGCTTGTTGTGGGGTTGAGTCTGCAGAGTCTTGGCCTAAATGTTGAGCATCATCTCAGAACTCATACAGTTCCTCATTTCATTCTTCCCACTCCATCAAACACTGGGGAAGGTCATGGTTGCAGAAAGAAATAATTTGACAAGCAGCTGAAATCATCCTCAATTAGACCAACTATGATAAGATGAGGGAATCTGAACTAATAAAGTCTTCAAAGACAAACGTGCTGCAAAGTTGGGTTGCTCAGGTTTTTGTCCCGTGTAACTCCTTCCTACATACTACATAGCATAAAATTCCCCCAGAAGTAACAATTATGGGTCAAGATCTGAGCCTCATAATGCAGGCTTTTCATATTACAGATGAAATTGGGCTGGTTTGTGGGGTTTTTCTCTTAATAGCTGTGGCTAGTAGAACAGCCAGGAGAGGTAAGGAATTTAACAGGGCCCGAGAGCTTACCCTAGACATGTTCTACAGAGAAGTTTTGGGTGGTTTGCTTTCTGACAACAGCTTAGTTTTGCATTCTCTTCCTCATTTAGGTGCTGGCTGTGGCTTGACAATAACAAAGCAAGACTACAGTGTTCCTTATGCTTTACATAATGAGTATAAAGCATCACTTGCACTGCAGCACTCTGGGACATGTCCTCTAACAACTGGATTACAGCTACTGAGTGCCAATGGGTGAAGTAATCCACTGAGCATTTCAGAATCCCATGAGCAGGAGCCTAGAGGTGGAAAGGTACCTGGAGGCACCATCTCCTCCTCATGGTCTGTGCTAACAGCTGGGTGCTGCAGGTGATCATTATGAATTCTTGGGAGAAAGACAATGCTGCCTGGTGATCAAATATGTACAAATGCCCCAAGAACCATTTGTAGACTTGGAAATCAGAAGTAGTCTGACTCCAGTCTTTGGCCCAGCTTTCCAAAGAGCAGGTTTACTGTCAGCACAGACTAGGTCACCTGTGGCTTTGCACAAATAAATGTAGTCATGTCACAACGTGAAGTATCTAAGCTTGTGTGTGACTGTACATGTACCTTAAAATACAATTAGCCATAATGAGCTTGATTTCTCAGCCCACGTGACACTGATGAAACAGCTGATGAAACCTGTAAGCATTCTCTAATAACCAAAAATCACATCAAACTGGCTGAAAAAAGGGACTACACAGAAATTTTAGAAAATAAATCTTTAGGTTGATCTGACACTTGTATCCTGAGAATGCAAAATACTCCTTGTGAAAGCTGGGCACTGAAACCTTCAAAGGGAACATGGAAGAAGCTAAAAAAATCCCAACAAGCAACTCAATCAACACTGTGACAAAAAGCTAATGCTTAGCAGTGGGTTGTGCAACCACTGTCAAAGCCTAGATTTCAGTATCCAGTTGTGAGATGCTAAGGAGCTGACACTGGCTTGGAAGCAATTTAAAGTGAAGATGATGAAGGTTACCAAGAACTAGGCCTGGATATTTTGTATGGCATCATGACCTGGTCTGTAGTTGCTTTGTATTGACTTGACAGTGGCTTTGTATAGCTTCACTGATTAGTTTGTAGCTTATGAAACACTTGGAATGAGACCCCAGCCTTCATGTCTAACCTAGGAGGTTACTGAAATGTTTTAGTCTTTGTTGTTTTCAGACAACAGCATCATGCATTTATGTTTATAATGGAAACTAGAATTTGAAGCAAAATGCAGTACTCACCTCATTTGATCTAAAACTCCTTCCCTGCATGCCGTGTTTCCAGAAGGCTAACACGCTGTCTTGTAGACAGACTGGTAACAAAGAACACTGCAATCAGTTTTGAGGCATAATGTCAATTTGTGCTTTTAAGACCAAAAGCATATGACTGCAGCTTTGAAATTGGTACATGTATGCTTTATTGTACCGCATTTGCCCACATAGACTGCCAAATGTCTCACAGGAATTGCTGAACCTGCCTGGTTTAGTGAGCGGGGCTTAAAAATATTCCCATCCAATCAGCATTGCATATGGAGCCTGTTCTAGCGACCAACCACCCCTCTCAGTGAAGAGCCTTTTCCTAGCATCCCATCTGGACTTTGCACTGTTTCCACATGTCCTATTGCTGCTCACCAAAGAGACCATCACCTCCTCTGCTGCCCCCCTTGAGGAAGTCAAGGACTGCAAGGAGCTCACCCTTCAGCCTTCTCTAAAATGCTCCTCCTAAATCTTGCCCTTGAGACCTTTCATCATCTTGGTCACCCTCCTTTGGACAGCTTCTAATAGTGTCATGTCCTTATCCTGAGGTCCCCAAAACTGCACCCAGTACTCGAGGTGTATTTGGTAGGATGAAATCCAACTTACCTATTGATTCAATCTGAAAGTCAAACGTGAGCTCCGACGACAGCTTGCGGCTGGATTTTAACCTGCCTTGCAGATTCACTATTTTTATGCAGCCTAGACAATAAACAGGACATGTCAACCTAGAATTCATCTTCAAGATATGACCTAATTAGAAGACAGACAGTATGCATGTATATGCACACGTATATATTTAGTTGATGCTAAAACTTACAATCCAAACACACCAAAATGGTATCTCTCTCCAGCTGTGTTACATGTACAACACTTGTCTCTGTAGTGTCTATAAAAAAATGACAGTGTTAGTTCATAACATAAATTAGCATGAAATTTGAAATGGAAGTTCTGGAGATTGAGTCAATGTAATGGGTTAGTGTGTTTTCATCTGCTTAAAATAATCATCTTACCAGTGGCATTTCTGTTCTCTTAGAGGAGCATGTCCACTTATCCAACGTGTTGACTGTGACATGAAAACTGAAGCTGTAACACTGAAGTATGCACTTAATCCAGCCTTTTCTAAGCCATACTCGTGTACATTGTTCTCCCTTGATTCTGTTAGTGTCATTTAATGTTGCTGTTGCAAAACCAGGCAGATATATGAGACTGTCCACACTAAACCTTAAAGCTGTTTCATTCCATTTTTCTTTTGCCTTTACTTCTAAATCTTGTCAGGGACTCGAATATTAGTTCATAATTCTTGCTGCTCCTTTCAGACTTTCCATCCCCAGGTCTTCAAAACACAGGGGATTATTTCCTTCTCCAAACTCTTAAAAAGAAGTGTTACCTTCCTCTCTTCTGGGTTACAGCTGCAGCAATCTCCATCACAGCAACAGGGGGATCTGCCCTGTGATCAGTGGACACGTCAACTCAAAAGAGAAGTGTAGTTTTGGTCCATTTGTTTGTTAACATTACATAAAAAGTAGCTCTTACTAATTCAGCATCACTACCAGTGATTCTGTAGGCATTCTTTCATACAGAAAAGAGAAACTCATTAAATCTGTTAGAGATGATAAATTAGAGCACGTTACCTAATAATTAAAACTGTTGAGAAGCAAAAAACTCCTTGAGGATGATGGCAGACATACCATCTCTTTCGCTCTTTGTCTTGGAAGGCAAGAAATACTTCTGATCTTAACCAAAGGTGGATATAGCCATGATGAAAGCATGCAACAGAAGGACTGGAGGATACACATCTGTGCAACCACATCATGCGATGTGGAAACATGCACCACACTGGTGGAAGCTAACAGGAGAAGGATGGCAAGGGGAGAATTCCCCTGCAAAAAGTCTCTGGCATCTATATTGTTTTAAAAAATGCCTTCATCAGACATTTACAAAAATGTCAAATGAAAGCTGCTATTTGATTGGAGCTATTTGTGACTGTATGGAACACATTTTCCTCATCTACAAAACACTTTCAGTCTGTTTCATTGCATTATTGCCTTCCTGCCAACAGGGGACAGGAATAAAGCAAGTGGACATGAGGTTCTAAATTACAGTCAAACAAGTGAGAGAAAATAACAGACACACAACATGAGAAGACACAAGTGATCAAGGAAGCTAAAGAAGTATTTTTGGAATGCACAATGCAATGATGACTTTTCCACGTTAAAGAAAACCAAAAGAGCTAGAAAGAGATTGCTAGTTGTGTATTTGCACACTGACACAGAAACACTGAGAAATGACAACAGGAACAGGACAGTAGGGGTCAAAGAATCTCTCTTCAGCTGTTACTTTTATGGACTTTACTGAAGTCACACAGCTATGTAAATGGAAGAGTTTGAAAATAAAATGCACATACCCTGAAGCAATTAAGTGCATTAATTGGCCATCCACTGATCTCTTTGTTTTTTATAACTATGTTTTAAACTGTGTCTAAATGACAGACTTTTAATACAGTAAGAAAGTCAGCAGGGATCTTCCTGAGTGAAACTGTTGTTCTTAGGGAGTTCCACAGTGCAAAACCAGCCAGGTACACACAGGTGTATAAGCCAGCACAGAATTCTGTATAAACACATCATGGATCAACGAGGGCTCTGTGAGTGGTAACAACTAAGCTATTTACTGCTTCTAAACCTGCCAGCTATGACTGGAGTCAGCTCACTACACTCTTAGAGGGGAATCTTGCAACTCTATAGAAAAGTCATTCGTAGAACACTTCCTTGAGGGAATTTCTACTGTTGCTCAGATGGTGGCTTCCTCACTCATATTTCACAGATCAGTGACAGACAATCAACTTGGCCTCCTGCTACTAGTGGTCCTAATCCCATTCACTTTCCATTAACATTGGAAGAACAGAAATATGCTCTCTCTCAGCAGAAGGTTTAATTAACCTCATGGGCTTTTTGCAGGAGACACATGCCACACCTACAGAGATGCTGAAAAAAAACCTACTCAGAGTGCAATTCTATGAAAACATAATTAAATTTAATAAACAATCAGAAGTCATGGTGCCGGGGCAGAGCACAGAACAGCACACAGGGTACAGCCTGATGCATGGAAACGCAAGAAACCACAACTTCATCCTCTGCTATACTCAAAATCTCAAGAAATCAAACCAGTTCAAGTAGAAACATCAAAAAAAAGAAGGCATGTGCAAGCAGGTAAAACCAGATATCCCCTTAAACAGAGAACTTAGAATGATCACTTAGCCTTAATGATTTAATCATTAGTTTTCTCAGAGGAAACTACCTTTCTAGTGCTTCAGCTTTAACAGAAGAGTAAGGAACATTTCTGCATGCAATTACAACAGCACACAAACCTGTTTCTGTAAACCATGAAGAGGTAGAATTTGGGTTGACAGTTTCAAACTTCACCACTTGGTTGAAGTCTCTTCCTCTACTGACACCGACACAAACTAAAGGGAATTCCTGCTCAGGGACTACCAGCATTTCAAACAACCTCAGAGGACAAGGTACAGGAAAATCTATGTGCTAAATTAAGAAATAAAAATATGTATTAGAAGAGAAACAAGTTTAGTCTGAGTTGCTATTAGCTCTTTTAAAATGTACGGTTACTTTTATGCTCTATGTTTTTTTCTAACACTGTTTACTTCTTCTGGTAACAATAATTGATATAAGAAGTCCTTGTTAAGAACTTTAGAGTCTTGATGCCAATTCAATTAAAATAAGGCTAGAGATGTCTTTCATCACATGCCCTGTGCAGCTGCACACAGAGGACCAGAGTCACTGCTCTCAGCTATGGTCTCTAAGCCTTGTGTCCCAGGCTGATCAAGTTTCAGCAGTTGCCTTTACAAATGTAAGTCCACCCTGGCTCCATCTCTTTAGGTGCTGTCAGATGGGGAGATAACAAGGATTTCTGAGCACCTCCAGTATCACAAAGCATAGAATAAGTGGCCTCCTCTCTGATACAGGAGCAAGCCCACTGCTAACTGACATTGCCACTCTGCTCTGCTGTGGCTCAGTCTGCCAGAGTTCTCCACTGTGCAACTAAAAGGCAATGTTGATGGAGAGAAGGTCTTTGGTCTTTAACTGAAGCACATGAGAAAACCAAGAACATCCCTATAAATATTCTGAGTCAGTGAATACAAATTTAAATAGTTACTTTAAATGTAATTTAACAGAAACCCAGGTAAAAGTCTAATAACTCAAGAAATGACCAACATTCGTAGCACATAGTTACAAGAAAAACAGAAATGAACTCAAGAGTATTTCACCTTATCATAATATTACCTTGATTAACATGAATTTTTGCATTGGTTCAACCCATTCTAACAAAACAATGCTGGACTGTAGTGCTCCACAAAGGTACTTGTGGCCTGTGTAGGGATTCCTCACTGCCAAAAAAAGAAGAGGTAGGTTACATTAGTGTACTAAGCAAATGCAAGTTATAAACAATTTCCAACTAAATAACAGTCCCTACACTTTAGAAGATCCCCACTACTATTACTCTAAGCTTTTCTATAAGGGAGCTGCTGCAAAGTCAACATCCACACTGTGAAAACGGTGACAGGCAGCTTGCTGGAGTATGGAGTGTCCTTCCACTGGGCATGAAGTTAACTAAGACACTGTGCTTATGTTTCACCTCTTCAACTCTAAATAAAGCTGGGGTGGTTTTTTTTTAGACTGATAAGCAAGATTTAGTGGTTTACAGACTTTAAAAGCATAGTTGACTGCATACACATTTGAAGTATCTTCCTCCACCATGGTGGTTTGCCTAAGCTGTCTCCAAATCGTCATAAGAAGCTGCTGAAGAATGGTACTTTCTATGATACACAAAGTTACCCAGCAGGCACCAAACAATCACTGTCACTTGACAACTGCTCAGTTGCTTCCCAAGCAGTGTAATAGTATGTCTGAAGTCCAGGAGCTCTGCTGAACACTTACAGATCAGCAGGATGTTAATTTTTGAAGTGACATGGTCCATTTCCACTCTGCTGCTCTTCTTCCATTGTTTGTCAGAACTCAGTTAAAAATTGGAAGAGAACAATAAAGTTGCAAAACTTGGCACTGTGAAAACTGAGGTTTCACCACTTGAATCCTACACTAGTGACAAAATTTCAGTCCTTAAGCACTGCCAGCACATCCATTAAGACAAACAAGTGTTACTTCGTACTTTGTACAACTACATCTAAAGATCAGATTTTCAAGTGCAGTAAAGCAACTGTGGGTCATCAGATGATTAGCAACATAGTTCAGACAATGAGCTTCTACAATCCAGTGCTACCTACATACATGAAATCTGCTCGTGCTGCCTTACTGCCAAGGCAATGGACTTGCAATCCCTTGGCACCTTAAACGTCAAAGTTTCATGTCATTAACCCAAGTTCTCACTCAGTATTGGTCAAACCAACTGCAGACTGCAGTAAGTAACACTTGGCTTGACCCTTAGCAAGGCTGAACTCAGCAGCAGAAACCACAAAACATGCAGTGACTGACACCTGTAACAAGACCAGAAGCTCTCATCTTTGTCTGCCTTCCATGGCACTGCTGCTTCCCTCAGGCCAAAGGGATACTTATGCTGCCAGCAGGAACGGAGGCTCAGGCTGCACACAGTAAGTAGGGCAGGAGAGAGGAATCTATCATTTCTCCCCTTGGACCTGTCTTTTGCAGCCACCCTTGTTGCCATCACAAATTATCACTTACGCCTATCATGCAAGGAGGACTCCAGGCTTATTAGGCTAAGCTATCTCTGAATGCCAGGACAGCAGACTCCCCCTCATAATGTCAAGTCCCACGGCATTCCTGTTAAATTCTGTGCCTGTTAGTACAGAAACCATAAGATTACAGAGGAGCACACCATCAGGTTTCTCAATTCATAAACAAGAGACCTGAAAACATATGGACTTCTAAATTAATTTTCATTTCAGAAAGCCAGTGTTTGTACCTACTCTGATCCCTGTCACTCCACGCCTCAGGGTGTTCCCTTCAGCATCCATTGACACTCACAGCTTGACTAGATGCCTCAATTAGGGCAAGGCCTGGACATACACAGTACATGTTAACACCCTACCACACCCTGGACAGTTTGTATCCCAGAAAAAGTCAAGTTTTAACATGTGAGTTGGACAAAGAAGTGACAACAAACATCAAATGTTTTTAGCAATGTTGGGGAGATTTTTGTCAGGATAAATGAACAAATGCTGAGTCTCTCAAAGTCTCCTAACACAACTCCTCACAGAAAACATTTCATCATGGAAAACCAGGTGAAACACTTCCAGGGACAAGAGCTCAACCTCAAGACCATCCATAGTTACCTTTTCTGGTTTGTTTTGGAGAGGTTTTTGTTTGTTTGCTTTTGGGTTTGTGGTGTTTTGCTGGTTTTGTTTTCCTTTTAAATCTATCTGCTCCCATCCCCCTTTTAGAACATGTCTTAATGCAGTGCAGCTTTAACACTTCAGTAGCTGGCACTTTGAACACACTATAAAGGCTTCAGAGACAACAGTCAAAGAATTGACAGTACTCCTTTATCATCCCATATTGATAACTGGAACTTGTGCTAGGAAGTCAGGTCACTTAAGCCTGATGGTAACTTAAGTCATGGAGATCAGGTTCTTTCTGAGGGCTGGTTTAACTTTGACATGCAATCTGCTTCTCTGCATTTCTTCAGAATTGTCTTTAAATACCAAGTGAAATGGTAAAGTTGTCACTGCTTAAACACAACTGCTCAAAGAGCCCACTGTCTGCAAATGCATGGTTTCATAATAATGACAAAAGTATCTTCTCTTTACCTCCTAAACCTGACTCAGTAATCTTAATACTGCCACCATTTTTACTGCTTCTTGGCATTTATTCTGCAGATCTTTACTTACCAACACAACACTTCTGACACCATTTAGTGTCAGGAATTTTTGTAGACACCGCAAACTTCCTACAAGATACAAATACAGAATTATTGATCAACTAAAACAATCAAATGCATTTGCTTTTTAGAGAGCTGTTGGTGAGAAAAAATTCTATTTGCTCCCTAGAAAAACTTTTAAAATATTTGTGTATTTCTTCTCAAAATTATATGCTTAGAACATACATGGCAATCCCTCTGCTAGCACTGACATGCTGCTCAGTTATGCAGCATTATGAACGCAGTTTAAAGTCTGGAATGGAGAGGAATTGGTACCTCAATACCTTCAAGCATCATTTGCCTTTTTAAGGTAATCATTTATCTCTTGCTCTTTAATTATATGCATTTATAGACATGCCTGGATAGTCTATGACAGTTTCTCTTTGTAATGCTGTAACTTATTGTGTAGTACCCAGCACAAGATGCAAAGTCTACTTTCATCCCAAGGACCTTATAGTTTGCAGACAAGATACATGGAACCGAGAGGTGTGGGAAGTGATGGCAAACTGGGTCACTTGCTGTGTCACAACCTTTGCAAACTAACAGCTTGAATTTTGCCAAACTCTTCATAGGCAGCACAGCACGTTTCAAGAGAAGGTCTGAAGGAAGGTTGGAAGGCAGTTTTGCAAGATGTTTTATCTTGTGCAGGGGACGGTCCCTGAGAAATCATGGGAACCATTACTTGAAAAATTATCATATAAGCTAGTGAAGATGTTTTTATTTGCTGGTACTGGGAATTGATGGACCTATACAGACCAGAAGATGATGGTATGGAGACTGGCCACAGTAGTCTTGATAGCAAAATAACTAATGCAGTAAAACAGATGGGCATAAATGATAGTGATAGATGCTGCAGTCACAGCCATGAAACGGGAAAATGCTTGCACAGCATTTCAAATAAAGCTACCCAGAAGTGACTGATAACACAGCTGGAGTGAGCAGTATGAAATCTGTGTACTGACTGACAAAGTTTGGTTGGAAAAGGTCACAGAAGGTTTGAAAGGAACTGCTGAAGGACTCTCAAGGCAAAGAAGCTGGAAAGGAGACTTATCATAGACGTATTTTCTGCTACTGAATGTTTGCCTACCAAATATCATAAATACAGCTTAGATCATTTTGTAGATGAATATACAAGCCTCACTAATTACTTGGAATTCTATTTTGCTTTGCATCTTCTCTACTGAAACTCAGCTTTTAGCAGATTTACATTTTTCATGTAGCACTCGCCATCACAGCATCCAGGAACTTGCTGAAGAATACACTGTGGTGTGACAGATGGGGAAAAAAAAGGCTCCATACTCCAAATGTACTAATTCAGACTGGCTAAATTTTACCATGCTGTTGCCTTACAGGAGATAAAACCAGCAAAATGGTTTATCTAAATGAATCTCTCCTGCCTTAGAATGACTGGCTTGGCATTCACACATTCAGGTTGTGCTGCATTTTTCTTGGGAAGTGACATGACAGCACAAGAAATTTTCTGAGCCCTGTGCAATTTGGGTGAGGTGTCATTCCAGGCTGAACGTAGCCTGAAAGTTTTCCTCACATGATCTTTATGATAATTATGGTTATTAGTCCACTGTTGATGTAGTCCTCAAGTCAAAGTCATCCAGACAAAGTTAGTTTGGAAGAGAGGTGCAGAACAGTAGCGCAGGCACACAGAAGACAACAATTTAAAGCACAAACTATCTCTTAGGTGATTAGAATTTTGCCCCTAGGAACAACACAACTTTCAGACAAGTGTTGCACCATTCTGTTTGTAGATGACTGAACAAGCAGCCTTTCCTGAATCCAAGAATTAAATGGTAATAGGCTGTTAATAGAACCAAGGTAGCAGGGAACCAGGTCTTCTATAATACAACCTCCAAACAGAAAGCCTATTTTATGAGAAGAACCAATGATTCATTATGCACTTTAAACAGCAAAGGTTTCTCTGACAACTAGATCGGTGTTACTACATCTTCCCCTTGGATTTGCATGGGCTCCTAAGGCTTATTCAGCAGCCAGTGCTGCACCCAGTCTCTGGGATTTGGTATGTACTTGTTGGTAAATGAAGTAGGAGGGACTGCATGCACAATGTGCTGTAGGCATCTGGGGACAAGAGCACTTTCTACATCAGCCTGTGAAAAATGACTAGAGAACAAGGAATGGCAAATCTGTAGTCCAGATCCCCCACAAACCCATTCCCTCTGCAGTAAGAGATTAAACATCCCCATTTTGAGGTTTTTTGTTTGGATTGTGGGGGGTGTTTAGAAGAACAGAAAGATCATGCCCAGAGCAATTAATTTAAGATCACTGTTTCTACTTGCCTGAAATACCACAAGTACAACACTGACCCTAGATTTTGTTTAGCATGAAGTGCAAACAGGATCTACAACACTACACTATAGCTGAAAAGAGCTATGCCCAGAAACAAGAGGTTTCATGATGAAAAGATAATACAATCATAGAATGACTTGGGCTGGAAGGTACCTCAAAGACCAACTTGTTTCAACCCCTTTGCCATGGACAGGGACACTTTCCACCAGGCCCAGGTTGCCCAAAGCCCCATCCAGACAGTCCTTGGATGCTCCCAGGGATAAGGGATTCATAGCCTCTCCGGACAACCAGTATCAATGCCCCAACACTCTCACAGGGAAGGATTGAAGCCACTACCCCTTGTCCTGTCCCTCCAAGCCCTTGTAAAAAGTCTCTCTTTGGCTTTCTTGTCTGCCTCTTTAGGTTCTGGAAAGTGCTATAGGATCTCCCTGGAGCCTTCTCTTTTTCCAGGCTGAACAACCCCAGCTCTCGCAGTCTGTTCTCATAGGTGAGATGCTCCAACCCTCTCATCATCTTCATGGCTCTAGTAGGAATATATTTGCACCTTGATTTGTGTAAATTTAGGCATCTACCCTCTGATTGATGTCCACAAGAACTAAAGTAATCTTTGAACTGAGCTTCACATGATTGGGTATACAGAGGTTCACAAGCATGTCCTGAACTCCCAGAATTAAGACATTCTGATCTATCTGATGACAGGTATTTACCTGGGAAGTATTCGGTCAGGGAGTTTATGTGCTGGAATAGCAACAGGTAACTTTTGCATTTGCCTTGCATAATCAAAGAGTCCTGGTAGATTATGGGAATAAAGCTGAGAAGCTTTACCTGGAAATTAGAAAACAAAACCACACTTCAAACACGAAACCAAATGTTTACCAGCACTACCACTCAGAGACAGCACAGTAACTTACCAGATATTGATAACAAGCAATTGTTCATGACATATAACCAGGTACACCTTCGAGGAAACAGCTGATAAAAGGAAGAAAAAACAAAGAGAGAAAAGCCTTCAATGGGATATGCATAAAATGTGAGCACATTAGGTTAATATCTGCATAGACAACAGGACAAAATTACTGTTGACTTGCTTTCTGTAGCAGAAATTAGCTTAAGCCAAGTAATGTTTACCTGGATTCCAGAGCTAATTCAGAGTAAATCTTAGGCACAAACACGCTATTTAACATACACATTAACATTTAGACAATGAGCACATTTTATGTTCATGTCTTCAAGTACACTATAATTAGCCAGCAAGACATAATTATAAAGATCAATCAATCCTTTTCCAAAAATGTTCAGATCCACCAAACAAAGCATGGTCAACAAACCACAGCCACTCTAAAGCCTGTCATAGCCCAAAGCTCTTGAAACTATTAAAACTGACACTTGAAGGGACTCTCCATCTGCATATGATTACACCTATCACCTAAGTGATCCAGGAATGGTCAAGGCAGAATTGTTACTTGACAAATCCCACAAACACTAGAAAGATAGGTCTGAAACCAACACGACATCCTCTAAAAAGGAAAAGAAAGTTCACAAAATAAGATGGTACTTCCCACCCTCACCCCCAAACTTCTGGAGCTTGTTACCACAAAGGATAATGGCAGTGGAAAGTATCAGCAGCATAAATGAAGGATTAGACATATCCAAGAGATCTATAAATGGACATAAGAAGCAAACAGGCAGGGATCCTCAAACATCTTAGA
Source organism: Colius striatus (assembly GCF_028858725.1). Classification (NCBI taxonomy): domain Eukaryota; kingdom Metazoa; phylum Chordata; class Aves; order Coliiformes; family Coliidae; genus Colius; species Colius striatus. The sequence continues at coordinate 111,056,904 of NC_084760.1, forward strand.
TGACACAAGTGAGGAGAATGGCCAGCAGATAGCCAAGCCCATGGACATTTCCTACTGCCCCTCTAAGAAACAGACCACTCAGGAGGACATTTCATTTGCTTTTAAAAGAAACATACCCTAAATACAAAACAAGCCCCCCCATCCCCCCCCCCCCCAACAACAGGAACAATCCCTCACTGATGGTTTATTAGAAAGACTTGAAAAGAGTTGTAAATTAATTGAAAGAGGGGTTTTTTTTCTGCCAAAGAGCAGGGGATTAATCCTGAAGCTGTGCTAACTCCTGTAAACATCTCTTATTTCTGCTTTATCCATTAGTGAAGTGGAATGTAGTGAAAAAATAACCAGAGATACCACTTTTGCATTTCCACCAAATTGTATCAGACCCAGAGAGTAAACAACAAAGTGAGATGTAGAACTTTAAAGTCCTTTTGCCAGTTATCATAAATATCAATGTAATAAATGGTTAGCACAGAGGGTGCACTTCTATTCCTGAAGTCTCCTCATAACCTAAACACACTACAAGAAAAACCTACAGTAACAATCTACAAGTATGGCTGTACCTAAATTTAATGTGCAGGTTTGATTTTGTGTAGCTGCATAAGCACACTGGGACTTGGTAGTTTTGGATCCGAGGATTACAGAACAGCAATACTTCAAATGTCCGAGTTGATTGATGTCTCTCTCACTCCTCCTGTTCCACATATGATTGGCTGTTTTTACAAGCATCTCTTCTTGTGTCTTAGTGCTTATTACAACATCTCCCTAAAAGCTCACTAGGCAATGCACTACAGAACATGGTGCTTAGAGAAAACAAGGATGAACATGAAAGCATGAGCTTCATTACACTAGTTCTTGTCTATTTTTAAAAAATCCCACAAAAACACACCAAAAGGCAAAAAAACCCTCAAAACTTTCCTTGGTCTATTTGCCTACAAGAATTATTGTTTAGTGATACTTCTCAGGGTAGGTTTTACAACTGCATATAGCAATAGAGAGATACCTGAGCTAAGTTTAAACTCATTCAAGCATCAGTATGATTATGGGCCACACGGAGCTCGGTGCAAGCCAGCTAAGGCTTCTTTTCAACACAACAGACATATCTACAATGCCTGGACCCTGGAAGATGAACAAACACCAGTGCCTCCAGCTTACAGTGTGAAGGCTGTCCTTGCAAATTCCTCCATCTCGATGGCAGATGCATAGCTCCCTAAGTTAGGGAGAAGGCAGGAAAGAAAACAAGTCTCTTAGAGATTAACAAAAGAGCTGGAGAAGACACCATACAGAAAAACCTGCCAGCATTTCCCTCTCCCCAGTATCCTCAAAAAAGTTACGACAAGATTCTGCAAAGACAGAGTTTTAATTGGGATTCAGTAAGCTCTCAGCAGCAAAGCTGTATTTAAGATCAAAAGAATGGCAGTTGAAACACAATATTGTATTCCATCTTGTACCAAAGCTTTAAAGATAACAGCAACTTTCATCCTAAATATATCAGGGAAATTCCATACTATTTGACAAATCATTTAAGTGCAGGACCATGCACTATGATGAAGTCCAACACATTGATATATACAGAAGTCCTACGTAAACATGGTTGAGCCTACAAAAAACTTAAAACACGACTGAAAGGTATCCTCAACAGTAAGCATTTAAGGTTAATTCTCAGTGTAGATCATACCTATGTGCCTATGCAGATGTAGCAAAGAATTTTAACCAGGATTATACAACATGAATCTTGAGTAGCTAAAAGGTGGATTTTTTTCCAAAGTATCAAACCAAAGATATACCTGCTCCATTGACGTTTCATGAAGTTCATTGAGGTTCAGTGTGTAAATACCTTCTTCTGCACCAAATATCAAGTACTGATCTGCAGATGCAAACAAAACAAAACAAAATCTAGAAATCCTGATTTAAGGAGAGAGTGTTTTATAAGAATATGCAGCTCTTTACCAAAACCAAGAGAAGACTTACAACAATTACACACATCGAAACAAATCAATCTTTAACAGATAGTGTTTGAAAGCATGGAAAATTCATCTTGCTGAGGAAGCTTACATTTGTGGATGAGGCTGTTTTAAGACATTAGGAAAGATCAGTCTTTTTTGTGACTAATCATTGGAATAAAAGACAGTAGTGATACAACCATAAACAAGAATTCACATGAACTATTTCCTCATATACAGATTATCCTTGTAAGACACTTCCATACATTCTATGACATATTCAAAGCCTTCTTTTGGACTACTTCAACAGTAGCATTAACTGGAATGTTTTCTCAGTACTTTGGGAGTGCCCCAGTTCCTGAACATAATTAATACCCTGGATTGCATTTAGGCATGCAAGCAAGACAGACAGCTGATATTGAGATCTCAACTGCAAGAGACTGACTACTGTAATTTCAGTATCTAAAAAACACAGGTATTTTCATGCTTACTGGCACAGCAGCATGTCTGTACAGCCTGCAATCAAAAACTGAAATTGCAGGCCACGTGAGTACAATGTTACCAATTACCCCTTTCATCAGGCTATATAATAAAGCACAAAAATGTATGCAAATATAAAGAGAGTTGCAGAAACCTGTAGGACCAGGAAGATTTGGGAGAGGAGAGACTGAAGACATCAATCTCAACTGGGACCTCCACAAGGCAAACTTTTAAAAAATAAATTAAGATTGACATCTTTTAGACTAAAATGTTGAGTCTTGAATCAGAATTTTTACAAGTGGTTTGTTTTTTAACCTTTGATATGTAGTTTGTTTCAATCAAAGCTGAAAACTGCCCTATATAATTTCACATAAATAAAAACCCAACAATGAGCTTCAGACAGCTGTGGCATAATTAAAGAGCTTGTGCTTACATGAATAAATCTGTTTTATAATATATCTGTTTTAAAAAGCATAATCTTTCTCATCTGAGATGATGACAAAATGGATAAAATACACTTAAGATAGTACCTCTTGTATCTGGATTTATCCATGATGTTGCACAATGAATTTTTAATGGACAGCCATTGAAAACCTTTGAAAAGCAAGCACCCATCTGTAGAAGTAAAAACAATTTAAAAGATACAGATGAAGAACTAAAATGTGACATTTCCAATAGGATTATTTTTACTTGAAGTAGTAACAAGAGCTTAAGAGCAGTTTCATTTGCCATGTGGAAAATAACCTTATCCTGACAAAAAGTTCATGAAGGAATTTAAGTGATTTTTTTTCCTGTTTGTAAGACCTTTCTGAACAAACATACCAGAACTAGAATTTTGGGATTAGCTCCTAAATTAACAGCCTAAACACTTTCTACAATGGTGAGAAACCTGAACAAAGTTCCTGAATATTGTGTCTTTAGAAAGCCTCAGAGAGACTTCATTTTTGTCACATTTCACACATTTAAAATGAAATATCAACAATCAAAATCTTAGTCTCAGATTCTCTATTATTGGTTTTGAATTAACTTATTTGCAGTATCAACTGCTTCCCAAAGGAAACCTCTGGTAGAAGATCCCACTCCTTGTTCAGCATAACCCTAATGATCTTGGTTTGCCTGTTGTCTTGCATGATATAATAGAATCAACCTCTACATCTTGCCCTCTAACGAAGCAAAAGCATTTGTAGGCATTTATAACAATACTACATACATTTGCTTCAGGATTACAGAAAGGCAAAAGTCAGGGCTTCCTCCTTTCCCCTCAAACATCAACATAACAATTACCAATCCTACCCGACAAGAAACAGAGCAGATCAGTAGTATTGTAGATGAAAGGGAATGATACAGTAGCAAACAACAATTAGTAAAGTGAAAATCCATCAAATGATGATAAGCAGCTATTACCTTTGCACAAAGCTATATACTCTAATACAGCCAGAGAATGGCAATGCTTTCACTTTATAATTCTCAAAGTGCTACTATTATCCATCTATAAATTAACCAAGGAGCTGTCATGTTAACATTTGGACAATTATTGTTAATCTGCCACTGAACAAGAAACTCTGCACAAATTTTAATTCACTTGTGAACATAGTTTAGTTTAATAAGAGAAAATTTCATAATTAATCCCTTAAAAGGAAAAGCAGTAGAAATTAGATCCTTCCTTTGTGCTTTGATGATTTCTCTCTTGTATCACTATAATCAAGTCTGTGAGTTTGTCCACCTATATACTTATGTGAGAGAAGAATCTAATTCATTAAAGGTAAACTGCAAAATGTAAAATACCCCATGGGACAAAGAAAAGGGGAAATGACTTCAGCACTGCAGAAGTCTGACTGCCACGGCAGGGAGCTGGCTGCTTGCTAGACAATAAGACAATCCTGCTGCAGGCATAAGAACAGAAATAAGATGAGATATTCTTGAGACAGGAATATGAGAAGACAGTGAGACAGAGTAACCTCAGGGTACTGACACCTTCAATGTTGTCAGATCCTTTGGCAGCAAGGAGTTTGAAGAAGAGATGACATCCAGTGAAGTCATAAAAGGACTTTCTTATGGAATGCTCTTCCCAAGCGTACAGGGCACAGACCAAATGACATTTAAAGCACCGATCTAGAATATTGGTAAGTGTTTCTGCTGCTCCTGTAAATACCTAAGCAATTCTCCTTGACCCTTTTTCAAGCACTGAAGAGAAATACTGAAGAGCAAATGAAAGCTGTGCTCACATGGAAATCTGAAGAGGTTGCAAAATCATTTTCCTCTGTCTGTTCTTAGCTCTGATCTCCGGAAAGCCTGCAGAGCCAGGATGCTTCTGCAAATGCCTCCGAAGGATAAATGGAGCCTGAAGGTACCAACTGTAAATACCAAGTAGATCTCAAGAATATAGCTGAGAATCAGATACATACTGAGCTGCTAGTGCAAGGAAAAAAACCCTATAATCATAAAATAAGATGTTGAAGCAAGGCTCCTTGATCTAACTGCTGCCATGGAGGCTTTTAAGTCTCAGGGGAATTTCTGTAGGCAGGGTATTCCTTCACTGGTAGGATCTAACAGGTCTCCTTATGTTCTAAATCACTTAAAATAGCAAGGAAAAAACACGCTACCAGTCTGGGTTATCGAGAAAGTTGAACAACTCTACAGTCATGGGCAACCACACCTAAATACCACTTCAAATAGAGCCAGAGAACACCTAACCATTTTAGAGGACAGTGGGAACGTGAAACACTTCTTAGCCCTCAGCAACACACTGAAGAATCACAAATAACAAAAAGCTCCAAACAAACAAGCAGCAGAACAATCACATATCACAGGAAAAGAACATAAGAGATGGGAATATTGTCAGTTTTACTTACAGTAGGAGGGTATTTGTTAATTAAGACTCCTAGCTGATGTTAGGATATAAAACATATTCCACAACAGAGAGAGTAAAAATGTCCAGTAATCCCAATGACCTGGGATAAAGACCCCTTCCCTACTCAAGTTCTCATTATTTCTCAACTGATGGAGACAGCAGGCAGAGGAACCTGTAAGTGCCAAATCAGTCTTCAACACTTCACAAGAAGATTAGAAAGTGTGTTAATAAAAGGTAGGGTGCGATGAGGGCAGAGGAAGAGAGGGGAGTTTCTAACCAGAGGACCAGCAGCACCAGAGAATTATTGCACTACAAAGATGTGTGAACATGCAGAGTGCAGTCCAATACCCAAAGACTTTTGATCAGTTGCAGAAGTCTTCCTATTTTAGTGAATCTCTTTTTACAGCTTCATTATAATTGGCAACTCATAGTCATTCCCTGATGGCCTGTCCCTAAAGCTTATGGCAGAAGTTCAAAATGTATGACTTCATTTTGCGCTATTTTCTACATTTTTTCTCATTCCACTCATTGCATCTGTCTTATTTCCCACTCTCCATGATTGTTTAGTTCTTCTCAGTGCTAGGAATGCTTCCAAATTTCTGTCATCCCCTTGTCTGAAGTATGCAGTTCTACTGCATTTAGTTTAACATTTAGATTATTAAAACGGGATTGACCTCAATAAACTACACTAAACACATCAAGAACTCAGAGCTCTGGAGTAATCCTGTGCACCCCTGAAAGAGATGATGGTTCTAAGAAACAGAAGCATGACATCAACCTGTCCTGCTCCTCTAAAATGAGGAGGAAGTAAAAAAAAATATCATCTTTTGTGCTTACACATCCTTGGATCAATTTTGTTTTCTTATCTAAAGATGATCTGGCCTGGAAGCAACATAGCAAAAAGGTTACAATCAGATGAACTCCCTATTCATTCACACCTACATGAATTCATGCACGAGGAGGAGAGTGGTGAGGGCAGAAATGAATTGCCAAGAAGGAAAGACTGGCTCTTCTGATCCCAGCACTGGCTAAAAGCAAGGTGACAAGTCCATGCAGGTATTACAATGAAATTCTAGTTTTCTCTATATTATGATGGTGCACATCAATATCTGTAACAGTGATAGCCACTCTTAAGGCATCCTTGAATCCTAGCTTCAGAAGTGTTGAAACCTAGAGTCGCCTAAGTTTTGAGCTATGTGCAATTCCTGAGGGGCATCAGCTCTGTGACATAAGCCACAGAACTCATTCCCTTTTTGATGAGAGAAGCAAACAAAACTACTTCCAAAACTTATTTCAAAACCACAAAATAAAGGGTGATTTCTAAACCATCACACTTGGAGTCTACATTTATAAGACATACTGGCTTATTGTATCTACTGGTATTGTGTTTCCTTCTTTTCTAATAAAATACTACAGAGATTCAAAACATGTACTCTCTCAGCTTTAGTAAGAAAACATGTCCTGCTTCCAACATGCATTTGTATGAGTAATACTCACGTGTACTTTAGGTGTGGGAGGAAGGCCGTTACTAATTGGTTTCTAGAAAATAAAAGTTTAAAAGTATGATTACACTCACATCTGCATGAACATGCACATTCCCTTCCCCCACTGACAGTGTAACCAAAACACACGTCTGAAAAAATCCTTTTAGAATGCTGTTAAAAGCACGTGATAAATAACTGAACATAATTAAGAGAATTTAAAACCCCAATACTTATACCTATGTAAGAAATAGATATAAATCCCTCCTCCACAGATTTAAGACAACAGAGTTGTGTTGCACATTTCTACACTAAATAGAAGTCACTAGGCACCTACTGGGACACGCTGCTGTGTCCAGTGCCACATGTAGTAGATCTGAAAGCCATGGCTGAGCTTTGACTACAGTCCTAATTTTCTTAAGCATGGGGTTAGGCTAGAGATCTTCCTTCCAACTGACACTTCCATAATTCTGCAGGAGTTTGCTAACCATGTGTCTCTAGCAATGACCACTAGATGTAAACTGCATTCTCTCATAGGAGGAAAGGCTGTTGGAACTGGGGCTGTTTAGTCTAAAAAAGAGGAGACTGAGGGGAGATCTTAGTAACATTTACAAATATCTGAATGGTGGGTGTCAGGAGATTGGGACATCCCTTTTTTCTATAGTAGCTAGCAACAGGACAAGGGGTAATGGGATGAAACTGGAGCATAAAAAGTTCCACTGAAATATAGGAAATACTATTTCCCTGTTTCAGTGAGGGAGCCCTGGCACAGGCTGCCCAGAGGGGGTGTGGAGTCTCCTTCCTTGGAGGTCTTCAAGACCCGCCTGGACATGTTCCTATGTGACCTGTTCTAGGTGACCCTGCTTCTGCAGGGGGGTTGGACTAGATGATCTCTAAAGGTCCCTTCCAACCCCTACCGTTCTATGATTCTCTCTCGATTGCAACTTCACATGAGTACATGCAGCATATCTGGACTCTCAGTCTACATTTCTCCATGTTTTTCCCCCCTGAAGACCACAAACTGTGTATGTCTTTATCTGGGATAGGAGGAAGACTCATTTTGGAATGTCCCTGATCCAGGTACTGTCCCAGAGCTGGCCAAATCCTCCAGCAAAGCCATCAGGTGGCAGCATTTCCTTTCATTTCCTCACTAGCTTAAATAGCCATCGCAGCACACCAGCTCTCTCCTGTAGAATCTCACTCTCATTACATGTCTCTCAAGCATATCAATGCAAACAAATAAATCCTGTGTATGCAAGACTATGTTAGTTTCTAATGAGTATTAAATATTGGCTCAAACATCAGCTTAAGAGTGTATCACAACTAGACAACGCAGCAAAATTGTGCTTTGAGTCAAAAGAAAGATGCCATCCAATATATTTTCTATATTAAAGTATGCCCACTCCTTTTCATTGTGCATGTAAAATAGTTGAGACAACTTTAAAATAACACCTAGAAGATTCAACACCTACCAGGATTTCCTTCTTTTCTTTCATTGAAAAACTAGTCTCTCTAGCTTCATTCTGTTGATGTGGTGATCCCTCTCTTTCACCATTTAGTTGTACAGAAGTGACTCCATTACCTAGAAAGATTCATATTTAAGTGTGTGTTCTTCTGTCTCCAACTCAAAGAGTAGTCTAGCCTAAAATAACAGTTTTCAAGGGGAAAAATCTCCACTTACGTCAGAATATGTTCCACTACCCTAGTTTATTTCTGAAACACACATGTTCCTATAGGTGCACATAAAACCATCCAGTCACACATTCAATCTCAGCTCTTGGCTTTTGTTAATTAATATAACAAATCTATTTCTATGCAGGCATAGAAAAAGATGCAGTCATGGTTATGAGGAAAAAATACATATATAAAGAAAAACTTGTCTACAGGTTATGCTTCAGCTATCAATTCTTTTACAAACAGCTTCAGGCACTTTTTAGCTTAAGTGTTATGGCCTAATCTGCAAACACATCAATTGCAGCACTAAGTATGTATCAAGGAAGAGTTAGCAAGATATTAATTAAGACTCAGACATTAAGCTTTCTTATAATGTGCCAGTCCAGGATAACTCTTAAAACCATCAGACTAACAAAAACATAAATGGAACAGTTTGAGCAAACAATAAACAAACACAACTACCTGCTATACTACCCAACCCATTTCATTACATATAAAAGCTAACTTTGAAAGCAAAACTCTATTTTTCACATGTCAAATGACAACAGTTGACACACAGGGCCAGAATCTGAAACCTACATACAGAAGAACTTCTTTATTGCCTATGACAATCCTGATATACTACATTATAAGCCTGTTGCTTAGAAAAGCAATTCATCACCAATGACATCAGCTGGAACTGTGTCAGTGACTTTACCAGACCATCTGAAGAGTTTAAGCATGCTTTCTTCATGTAATTTGGCTTTCATGCACTGTGTGATACTTTCCACCACAGTATGTTTTAATGTGTGCATAAGTGAAGATGTAGAAATAAAATCACATTAGACTACTTAAGAAATATTTCTATACTTCCTGGTGTCATTCTTATTACCTAAAGCATTAGACTTCTGTGGAGGTAACCGAGGAGGTGGTGGTCTGGGTGGAACCTGAGATGCAGATTTTGCTGGACTCTCTGATGTTGGGCATCTCTTGATCGTCCCTTGATTATCATTTTCAGAAGAGTGAGTTTCTTGAGGGATAAAGATGGATTTAGGCTGAAAGAGGCATAGTAAGAAAAAAAACACAGTGAAGAAAGATTTAAAGCATTCATGCAATGAGAAAAGAATCCACATGCACAATTTTTTGGGTCCTAGAATCTTGATATATAAATTCATAAAGTAACATATTTTGTCATGCAAATTTCTTTGGAAAAATCCAAACTAGGAGGAAATGCTCAGCAATAAGGAAAACTTTGATACTGACACAGGACAAACTCAAAATCATTATATTCAAGTCATGCATGAAGCAATTATTTGGAATACAGAAGTGTCACTGGTTACAACTACAGAGAAGTAAATAAAACATGTAAGTAGAAACTAAGGAATATTCAATGCTACAGGCAGAAATTTGTGTAAAGGTTCCCAAATAGGGAATGTAACCACAAAAGGCAATGTTATCTATACATTGGCTGTACTAATGCTGCTAGTAAAATCTTTCTCAGTCAGAAACAGCACTTTCACATTGATAAATACCCTACAGTGCAAGATCTCATGCAGAGCATGAAGGCTACAAACATACAGGTCAACCCCTGAGATATACCCTTGACTTAAAACTTGATTTGAATGTTTAAGTCACGGCTCAAGTCAGAGAACCATCAGTACACTCATTTAAACAAACAAATGCAGAAGTGCCCTTTTATTCAGAGCAACAAAATGCCCCTCACTTACCTTTGGCGGTAAAGGAGGTGGCACTTTAGGTTTCATAGTAGCACTACAAAGAAAAGAAACAAAACAGTGTTATCCAGTGCAGCTCTCTGGACATCATATTTCAGTACTCAAGGGGATACAAGATTTTATAAATGTCATACAAATAACCACCACTAACTTGCCAACACCACCACTGTATCCAAATAACTGCATCTTGAATACTTTCATTTTGTTGTTGTTGTGCATACCACAGATACTATCCCAAAACTCAGTAGATCCTCCCTAGAGAGCACAAAATGACATGAACTGTTTTGCTGAAGATGCACATACTTGTGCAGGAAAAAAAAAGTGGAGAGATGCAGAGTAGGTCTGATATATTGACTCTTGTTGAGAGAAGAAAGATTTAGGTAACAATGAGCATTCCCAAGGGACATCTGTAGTTATATAGGACAAAGGAGAGTTCAGGCAAAACTGATGAGTACTATTCCTTGAAAAAACATTTACCACTGACTTCAGAGCAGCCTTACACATGAAAGAGAAATCCATCTGCAGGGGACAGCTAGCCTAATGTCTGGGCTGGTTGGGAGGTTTTCTTCCATTAATTCATTTTTTCACAGAAATCTTGGAAAAGACAACTTTAATGCAAGAACAGTTCAACAGCTTGGCTCAAGAGTGTAAGGTAACATCAGGAAACAAGAAAGCTGAAGATTTCAGAAACATTCTTCCTCTACTGGGGCTGTGTTTTAAAGAATATGCTGCTTTTTTTTCCAATCCTAAATTGCTACATTTTCAAGATTCTTCCACTTCTATCCTGTTTCCTAGTCTTTGGGGACAGAAAATTATTTCCATTAAATGAATTAGGAATACAGCTGTGAAAACTTGACACTCTTGCACAATATTTTCCTTCTTTTTAAACTATGTTCCAAAGTTTTTGGAAAACATCCAAATAGCAAGATATCTGTCTCCTTGTTTACAGATCAACAATGTGTCTGCTTTGCTTCATTCTTTTCAGGAATTTCTGTCCTGACATCTTATTGGTTGCTGTTACTTCAGAGAAGCTGGAAGGGGACTTCTGAGAATGAATTACCCTGTGTCATGCACTTCAGTTGCTACAGGGGTAGAAATTATCTTCTTTTCGTAACACTGGACCAAGCTTAAAGTCTTCAGTCCCATGTGTCCAAGCCCCATTTCTATTTTCTTTCATATTCTTCCCTGCATCTCAGACAGTCACCACAGTGTTATTTGGCAGCCAAAGAGAAAAAGGACACCAAACAACAACAACAAAGCCAACGGTTTGGCACAAACCTGACAGATATTTGTACCATGTGCCCTAGTTTCAACAAAGGGGTTTATAATACAGTTGGTCACCACTGATCACACAGAGCAGTGCCCCAATACTTTCTGCTTTCTCACAGCTTCCATGACCATGAAGCTGAAGAATCATCATCTTTGCTGCACAAGAGAGAAAAAGAAATACTAATATAATAAAAAATATTAAATGGAGATGTGATAAAATGTGATATTGTTCTGAAGTGCAAGGCCTCTCCACTGCTATGAATCACCCAGCTTCAAGGTCATGCAGTGGCAGCAGTTTGGACTGGGACACAAATAGCTGCTTCATTGGTTTTGTTCTGGATCTGACTGAAGAAGAGACCAACATCACATATGCTCTTCACTAGCAGCTCCACCTCAGAGGGTACAAATCAAAAACTGTTGACTCTTTCTGAGTTCCACAGAAGTAATCTGAGAGTGAGATGATGAACCAACATATTGCAGCAGAGCTTTGGGCTCAAATAGATACCAAAGGGAAAGGCACAGATGCAGGATCTGTCAGATGCAAAGCTGAGGCATTCAAGGTTGACCCCTGTGCTTACAGAAAATTGTCAGGCCGCCTCTACAGGGTAAGAACACCTAGGATGAAATACAGGAAGAAGCAAAAGTATTTTTTTAGAAGACTACTAGTGACTGTAATTAGGGTCAGATGAATTGGAACCTCTCTGTGTCACCTGAAAAAGAAAAACCACAGAAATATGACAGTGACAGAAGCAGCTAAAGTCAAGGCTACTCGAAAGTTCTGCTTGAGCTTGTGCCAGAAACAAGGATGTCCAAGCACTGGACAAAGAAATCAGTGCAAGCACTTCATAACAGCACAGATCAAGAGATTCCAAGCCCTGGAACACTACTGAAGTTGATGATACTGACTGCAAACAGAGCAAGAAGGGGGAGTGGGGAGAAACTTTAAGCAAAAAATTAACAGACACAGAACTATACACAAAAAAACCCCATCCAGAGATTAGTATGAACAGAAGAATCAAGCTGAGCTGGCTTGCAGCAGTGCAGATATCCAGAGCATCTTCACTGAAGGCCATCAGAGTGGAAGCTGGCAGTATGGAGCTATAGGGGACAATTACATTCTATAGTACAGGAAGCCTGAGTTGTCATAACCAAGGTCTAATCTCAGCTTGGTCCAAATGCAGGGGAGCAAATCAATGAGTAGCATTATCAGCCTTTTCCTTTTGAAGACAAGACAAAGGAGCTTCATATTATTGATGAACTGTGCAATCAATCATGCATTTAAATAACCACTAAATAATGAAATGGGAAGAATTTCTTAAGGAATTAGGAAGGGAATAAAGCCTGCTGAAACCTGACTAAAAATCATTTTTCTTCTATAAATATCACTTGTGTCAAATAGTAGACATACTTGTGCTTTGAGAAGTTGATCATTAAACAATGATGCAAGTTTAATGTACTTGTCACCTGTCTTGACATCAGACACTACGAGTAGCTTTACCCTTCCTGAAGGGGGCTGTTCCTCATGCTCAGTGGAGTGATAAAACCACCTGCCTTTGTAATTAGAGAACAGCAGTAAAATAATTTGGAAGCAGGCAGGGGGAGAAAGAAAGAAAGAGATTTGGTTCTCTGTAAGAGTTAGATGTCAACAATAGATAACACACGTTTTACAGGTTTCTGGTATGATGCAACAGCTTTCAAAATTATCTATTAACAGAAAGTAAAGAAGAATTCTGTCCCAATGGCATCTTTCTTTTTCATCTTTATATCAGATTTATTTAGGAATGTAAATTGTCACATACTGGCTGTGCATTTTATATCTTTTCATCTCCTGTGTCCATCGAAAAGAACCCAAAAATACTTACACCAGTGGAATTTGAGTGTAATTAATTTAATACATGCCTATTGATACTGCTTTTGCAGTCACATAACTTTGCTCTTTCTCTGGTAAGGGAGGCAGCTTTATTCCAAAAATCACGCACTTCCCAAGTTGAGAATGTAAACAGAACAAACTCAACAGTTATGGATACATTTTATGTATTTTTAATGAGATTTATATAACTATACAGTCATCAGTTCTAAAGAAGACACCAGCACCTAGGTCAGATCAATATAACTATGCCAAGATCTTGGTCAACAATACAAGATAATAGGACAAGAATCCAGTAACAACATTCAATACTTACCTTAAAGAACTCCATAGAAGAAAAAGAATCCTGAGCTATTAGGGACAGAACACGATTCCTATTTTTTTCAAGCTTTCATCTATTCAAGAATCAGCTTTTATATTCACTTATTTATACAAGAAGAGAAGACTTACTGTTTAGCATCATCGTCTGCATCATCATCATCCTCTAAATGTGCCACATGTCCCCTAAGAAAATGAACAAAGTACTATGGCTGAGTGAGTTCAATTAAAATTACCTTGGCTACTGTGAAAAATTTTTGAGCTCAAGGGCTCCTACCTCTTCTACAGAATTTTACTGTCTCTTAGCTTTTTATCTTTACTGTTATTATTGATGGCACAGCTGCAACCCAGACAGCTAAGCCTCTCCCATATCCTCTCAGCAAGTACAGGGAAAAACAAGTAGTTGCGACAGACATAAGAAATCAAACACACAAACGACTTGAAACAGACAAGAAGGGAAAAAAAAATAGAATTACCGCTGATGCAGTTCTTCTTCAACTGATTTTAAGAGACTCCTTCAGCATTAAATAAGAATAAGAACATAGTTTAATTGTGGCACACGAATTTAATTATCAAAAGCCAGGGCAAACGCTGCTATGATTCTACCACTAAATAATGCAAAGCATGTTATTTCAGCTGGCTTTCAGAACATCTATCAAACATCCCCACACAAATGAATATAGCTGCATTTTTAATTTCTTTTGATTTTTTTTTTCCCCAGAACACACTTTCATGTGTGTTCATTAATGTACTATAATGTATTCATGTTATTAAAGCAGTGGTCTTTGCTCCTTGTACTGTGAAACAAGGACTATCTTCGCTTGATCCCATTTAAAACAAATCCACACTATCCAATGAAATCATCATAATGAGACTGACAAGAGGATTAACCTATTATTGGAAGAAATTCATTCTTCTCTTAGTTAATTTTTGTAACATTCTGAACTTCTTTTGTTGTCTTTGTCTGAAAATACAGACAGGGAGGAATAGCAGGCAAAACGCAGGGAGGAGAAACAACGGGACTTCAGAAGGTATCAGTGCTCTTATTTTCTCCACCTAAAAGATGGTGTAGAAATATCATGCTCTATGCTTAGATTTTCTGCATTTTAAAAATGTTTGATTTAGCAAAGCCAAGCCAGGCATCCTGATTTTGACATGCATAAATGTAATTAAGAAATTGGGTGGAAAAGGAGGATCACATGGGAAACTATTTCATATGATTAATACAACAAAATTATTACATTTATGAATGTGAAGTTAAAGGATTTTGCTGAGACAGGTAAGTTTCATTTTTTAAATCATCTAGAATTGAATGTTCCTAGTGCCCTACAACATGAGGAAGAGTATAAAGCTATGTCTAAGAGCAGCACTGGCAGTTCCCAGATGGGGTAAAATTGTCCTCTGTGGGACCTGTCATGCAGAACATTTTGTTAACAAATAGGCCTATATAATGGCTCTTAAAAGGAAGTTTAAGCACCATTCAGACACCATGGTCAACTCAGCCTCAAGTACTGAAAAATGCTGCAATTCTGTATCATTGGCATTCCTATTATTTTAGAAATAAACAGTGATTTTGGAATTGTAACTGATATGAACAAGCTCCACCCACAAGAGCTACTGTATACATTTCTGACTTTGATATTTAAAGTGTCTTAAATCAATTAAAGGCAGAAAATACTGTTGCTTACTCACTTATTTGCACCCAAGAAGTAGCCACACTGAGGACCATGACCATATTCTAGCTGCAGGTCCTACAAATATAAGAGAATGAATCTTTAAGACAAACAGGTGAGCATCAAACATATCCTGTCATATTGCTGTTACCCTTCTGCCACTCCCAAGCACCAAAGCAGCTCATTCCCAGAGCTTTCCTCGCCCCTAACACCACTCTCAGGCCCATTGTACCCACAAACCTCCTCTCTGGCAGTTTGCTGCGTCTCTATTCCCTTTTAAAACTCCAACCTTAGCCCCTGCCTTAGATACATAGATTCTTTGCTCAAATAAATCTAACTGCAGAAAAGGAAACAACACCAAAAACCTTATCAAAAAACTCAACACCAAAGACAATCAAAACAAAAAAAAATCTCCACAGCCAAGCTACTTTGTGATCTACCAAAGCCTGTAGAGAACCCTGCCATCCCTCACTGGCACATTGTAGTATTCATTTCAGATGGGGATTAATTCTGGCAGAATGCCTGAAATGCCTTTAATACATGGGGATGGAAAAGAAATAAGCAGAGAGGACAGTAAAAGTGTTTTTATAGCTGTGGTTATAGCAATATATATTTTAAGGATAACTATGTATGTTCTCATGTATACTTTTAAGATCAGCTTAAAAGACAAAAAAAAGACAGTATTAACAAAGTCAAGCACTCCAGCAACCATGGAGGATGGGCTACTTAGAAAAAGAAGTGGCAATAGGGCTCCAACACTATACTGCAATAGATGTTGTATGGCATACAAATTTAGTGCACTAATGACAATGCAGGGACCATATTGAAGCACCATCAAATCTGCATCTGCCAGGATACTGCTATCTTTACAGGGTATTTTTCTCTTTGGGTGAATTACAACAGGAAAAAATCTGAGCATAAATTTGCTCCCAAAATACAGAGCGTATTCACCGGGAGAAATGAGTTATTACTTTTCTCCTTTCCAGGAAACTCTTTAAAGGTGTCTCAACAGCTTCTGTGGAACAGGCCTCTTTCAGCTGCAGCCCATACCAAAAGCATGCCATCCTTCAGAAAGATGCCCCGAGATAAGAGCGAGAAGTTTGGATTAGATAGTGACAGTTCACAGGGCTGATCTCCCAAAAAGCCATTTCTTAAAGTCAGAGGAGTCTCACACTAGATTTACCAGTGCTCTAAGCTGATGAAGCAGAAGCCACTGAATCTTGTAGTTCCAGACTGAAGGGCAAATCACTTCAATGCAAAGTGATGAATATTGTTTAGTGCTTGGCAAGGAGTCCCAGGTTGTTTACCACACCCTAAATCCTGCTCTGTAAAGCTAAGTAGTACTTTCCATATGGGTCTTTCTACCACAGCTGGCAGCAGCATTTAACTGCTTCAGTGACCTTCCACATTTTCCCAAGACAAGTGAAGATATTGTGGCAAAAACAGTATGTAACTGATAATTACTTGATGCAAAAGAATGCATTGATCAGAGGGTTGAATAAAAATTGCACAGGCAAGCCCAATGCTGGCATTTCCTGAACCATGGAGAGACTGACTTTTCAATCTTCATACCAACTTCATTACACATATTCTTTTATTCTAAAATGAAGCCAAGAAATCCCCAAACCACCAAACTCCATTCACTTCTATGCATCTGACTCATAAGGACTCAGCTTTTCCCCTAGACAGCTGTCAGTGCAGCTAGGAAGTTAGCAAAGAAGGGCTTGCAAGTGACCATGTCAGAAAGCAGGAAGGCTTGCTCCTCTCCAGGAAAGTGTTCCCAGCTCTACAAAGCAAGTGGAAGCATCTTTAATCCCTTCTGCTATCTTTGTTTTCCTTCTTCATAGTTTCATCCTCCTCCTATGCCTCATTCTCGACTCCTCCAGCTCCTTGCTCCAAACAAGCTCAGCAAGTCTCCTTCCCTCAAGAAAGGCCACTCTAGGCTCTCTGCAATTTCACTCTTTTCATCACCCTCAATATCTGTCACCTTATCCAAGCAATTCCTTTCTGCTGGTCCTCACCACCACTAGATGTATTCAAATCCACCACAAAAAAACCCCCTCAGATTTAACACATTTACTGTACTCATATTACTTCTATGCAATCTCAGAAACACCCTAATGTATAGCACAGGTATTTTGAGGATTCAGCCTCTAGAGCAGAAAAACAACAAGACTGGAAACATAAGACATCATCAGACTCACAAACAAGTAGGTTAAACAGGTTGTGTGAGTCTATGTAAGAGGATGCCAGAACAAAGACTGGGAGGTTGTTGAGAAAAATAACCCCAGATCACTCTAATGAAATCTGAGATTTTCACCTCGAAGTGACAAGCATTTGCTGCAAAAAAATCATATTAATCAAAAGTGGAACATTGAGATCTTATGCTGGGCAGAGCCAAAACATATGTCCATTTGACACACTGCAATGTATGGCTATATATACACTGTGCTGCAATGACAGGAAAATTAATAGGAATAAATAAGCAACGCCCCATAAGACGTAAGGAGCCTTCATCTGTCACACTTGTTCAGCTTTACTGGAATTTTCTTGATGAAAACTGACATCTGCCAGAATTACTTATGTTTAAATGCTTTAAGAAGACAAAAGCTTTGTTTTGATTGTCTTCTATTGTGCTGTCTATGAGCATTTATTTGATTCTAGTTGGACATGTGCATTTTTTGCCTTAACTAGCTTGCTAAGTGCTCTTTCCAGCCCTTTAAATATTGCTGCCTTTCACTCCAAATGTGAGGTGAAGCAATTGATTGCCAGGGCAATTCCTTCTTTTGCACTCTTGACAGATAAATCCTGAGAGCTAGTGAACTTTTAAAGAGAGCAACCCATTTTTTCTTGTACCCTCTATTCCAAATATATCCAGAAGTTAGCATTTTATAAGCCTTGCAGCTAAACATTTGATACAAAAAAACACTGGTAAACACTGCATGTATCCTGCAAAGCCTCCAGTGAGCTGTTATGGTGGTGGTTCTGATAAAGTGTAACTAAACATTTTTCAAAGACAAATATAAAGGTATTTTTCAACAAAAACAAACATTTATCAGTTCTGGATTCCCACTGAGAAGAACAGATTAGCACTAACTACTAAATAATGCAACAATTGGCTTAATAAAAGCTGTTATCTCCACTGCACCCCTGAAGTAATCCCAAAAGGTTTACGAATCTGTATTAATATTTTCATTTAGCATACATACTATGACAATTAGTTAATTAAAATTGTTTTCAGATCAGGCAACGTTCCCAGAGACTAAATCTGAGTGACTGGACACATTTTGAGAGAACCTTGAGATCTACAGCCAGTGGGAATGGGAGGAGGTTTACAATCTTGGTGTTAAATCAAAGATGCAACCCCAGATTATTTTGCATTCAGCCACAGGTCACCAACCATTCCTGGACCAACACAGTCTATACAAGACACTGCTATTTGCTGGCAATGATCACTTAGGGGAAAAAAAAAGGTAACACAGGGAATAGTTACCAGATATTCTCAACAACCTGGGTAATATTAAATGCATTCACACCTTCAGATAAATCCCACGTGTAAAGTAATCAATGACTAAGAAAAGTATAAACGTTTCCTCAAAGCAAGACAAATTTGGTAAGGCCATGCTATGAAATAAATTCCCAGAAGGATCAGATTTACAATACCTTGTGCAGTTTAAATTTCAAAACCTGTTATTTATTTTCTGCAGAATTTCACAATGAATTAATTGCTACTGCAATTTTGACAGTTTCATGTTCCTAATTTGTTCTGTAGGGCTGAGCTTTACTGGAAATCTATTTTTAACTGTTCAGTTCTTTAAAAAAACAAAACTGAGTGTATACAGAGAGTCAGAACTTCACAGTTACTTCCTAAATTTTCTGTTCCTGAAATCTAACAAGAAACAAGACCATTTGAAGTGACAAAATTAAGACTTTAAACCTACAAAGTGCTGCAGAAGTAACTCTGAATTTCAAAGAATACAAATGGCCTTTGGATAACAAACATGTCATAGAATCACAGAATAGTAGGGGTTGGAAGGGACCTTTAGAGATCATCTAGTCCAACCCCCTGCAGAAGCAGGTTCACCTAGATCAGGTCACATAGGAACATGTCCAGGTGGGTCTTGAAGACCTCCAAGGAAGGAGACTCCACAACCCCTCTGGGCAGCCTGTGCCAGGGCTCCCTCACTGAAACAGTGAAATAGTTTTTTCTTATGTTTAAATGGAACTGTTTGTGTTCCAGCTTCATCCCATTACCCCTTGTCCTGTTGCTAGCTACTATAGAAAAAAGGGGTGTCCCAACCTCCTGACACCCACCCTTTAGATATTTGTAAATGTTACTAAGATCCTCCCTCAGTCTCCTCTTCTCCAGACTAAACAGCCCCAGTTCCTGCAGCCTTTCCTCATATGAAAGATGTTCTAGTCCCCTGATCATCTTGATGGCCCTGTGCTGGACTCTCTCCAGCACTTCCCTGTCCCTCTTGAGCTGAGGAGCCCAGAACTGGACACAGGACTCCAGATGAGGCCTCACCAGGGCAGAGTAGAGAGGGAGAAGAACCTCCCTTGACCTGCTGGTAACACTCTTCTTGATGCATCCCAGAATTTGTGACAGGTAAAAATACTCTCAGCCACTCCCCATATTTGCTTCCAGCCTCGACCCTACACCCTTTATGATTCATGCTGCCCAAAACAAGCCTAAATTTCTGAATGTTTTGAGGTTTTTTTCCAGGATCTTAGAGATGCACAGCTCTGCAAGAGTTGTTGCTCCTAAGGTATTTTATACAAGTAGTAGAAGAGCATCGGAAAGCACTCAAGTAGTGATTTATCAGCTTGTGAAAAAGTATAACCTTTTCCTCTTTATATATGAAAAATCCATATGTCATTTCTCACTAAACACATCTGAAACCAACACTGTCAGAGCAGGAGGGGACAGTGGGAGAAGAAGAGAAAGTCTGATCAGTATCTCCTGGTGCACAACAGAAGAAAGAACCAACTGTTACACATTTCTTTCTAATATCCAGAAGGATTAGGTCTTACTGGAAAATCTCACAAATGGATGAAGCATTACCATCAAATCAGAATTCTCTTTGATTCACTGTGTGCACAGAAGGTTGTGAAGAAAGCACTGAAACAGAAAGTTCTCTTGATTGACTTGAAAAACCCTCTCATAATTGTGACAATAGCACTTCTTAAATTTATAATAATAGTATTTTTTTAAGAGTGCACTGAACAGCATGGGGTAAGAGAATGATAGGAAAAGACTATCCAGTTAGGAGAGATGTTCTCATTCACCTCAATTCACAGATAGTAGGGCTAGTAAGATACACAATAAGACAGAAGTAACCTGAAAAAAAAAGTGTTAAGCTGAAAAGATGAAACAAAAAAAAAGCAAGTCAAATTGAAGAAACAACATCACACTGCCAAAACTAGAGCAACTGCACAGGATGGGAACTGCACAGGATGGAGGTGTTCCCACTGCGTACAGAGAAATCTGTGCTACCAATCTCAAAATAATTGATGAAACACTTCTATAATCAAGCAATACAGGAAATTCCTTCCAAGAGCAGGGAAAACAGCCTATGCTCTAAGTAATTATGGCATTAGCAGATTCAAATCACACCAAGCCAAAACAAACAAATATAAAACAAAAAAAACCAAATCAAATCACATAAAAAGCAAACCAAGACATTCTCGAACACCCCAATTCTCCATTTCCCCTCAGTACACCTACATTAAACATCTCACAAATCAAAAAGTTAGCAGAGTAATGCTCAACCAGTGCAGAATGTTCATTTTTTATTTTCTAAACAGTATATGAAGATCACCAGGATCTAAAAGCATCACTTTGCCAATCACAGTGTCTGAAGTAGAGAAATAATAAAACTCGCTTTCTAGAGGAATTTCTACACATCAGTGTTAACAACCAAATTTTTTAGCAGTGGAGTAAGAGCTGATTTGGAAACGTCTCAGACTAAAAATAATGCCAAATGCCATTGAAAACATGATCCTACTTGGTTATTTGTCTTAAATATATATTCATTTTGTAACATAATTACCATCTGAAGAATCCAAAGACTTGCATTTATGTAATTTTATAGTCTTTCATTTATGCAGTTTCATGTCTTTCATGAGTATTTAAAGAAACCAGACAAAAATACAATGAGAATGTCTCCTTCTATTATTTTATCACCCTCCAAAAAAAAGTTACAGATTGTAAAGCAATTCAGTAAAGAAATTAGAGCCCCTTCTAGAAAAGTGATTCAACTAAACATATTTACTGCATATACTAAGAATTCCTTCCCACATTGCAGAAATACACATACAGACTAATCTTTCACACAGATGAAAACACCAGTACAACAACAGGACAAAACACAAGCTTTGAAAAACGAAAACAGAGACAAAACTAACACTGACAAAGAAAGAGGTAAGATGAAAAATACCAGGTTAGATCTTGCAGTGTAGTATATTTCTTCTGAATTGTCCAAAAAATCGCTACTGTCAGGCTGTTCGTTAGAGATCAAGAAACTCAGGTTATTTACATTGTGAGTGAAAGCCAAGTATACATAAAGGGTACTTTTTTCTTCTGAAAATAAGTTATTAGTTGGAACTGAAACCATGTTAAGCACATTCTGGGGATGGGGGTAAAACACAGCTAAGGGTATGGTCACATTTTCAAACACTACAGAACCACACCAAAAGAATGGATTCTTGTTCATCACCTGAGCTGTGGTAAAGAGCAACGGACTGCCTCAGTAAGAGGCAAGCCTATACCAGTTCAATATCTCAGTGCACCACTGACAATAACTCATCATGCTGCAGTGGTCCAGTCCTTTGGCTTGTGCACTCATAACCGTTAGTAAAGAGGCACAAAGTTTAAGCATGCTTTAGTGAAACAGAGCAAAGGATCAGAAGTGCTTTAATGAAAAGGGATACACGCTGTTATTGCTGGAAATAGACAGGCATCTCTTGCTCATACTTCCAGTTATAAGACTTTCTTTTCCAGAGCATGTATGTTGTTCCTAACTTCTCCCTCAGCCTACTTTGTGCTCTTTGCTAGAGCATCCATTCTTGGAACATCATTTACATTTGAGATGTCAGCTGAAGTTGTTCATTGTTTCTATATCTAATGATAAAATAGAGTTTTCTCTTTGGTCTCTAGACCCAACATAATTTTCAAAATTATAGTTCTATTTTATCTGGAAAGGATATAACAGGTTTGCATGCTTCATTCCAACATGAGCAATGCAGCAGTTAATTTCCCTCCTCAGAAAGATACCAACATGCAGTTACAAATCTTCCTTATAGACAGATTGATGAGGCAAGATCTTTGGACAGGTTTCAAATATGCTAACTCTGAGAGAAACAGGGATTCCCTCATCAGCAGAACTAATCTGTATAATTCAAGTCCCTTCTTAGAGCAGCAAGAGCTTCTGAGATTCTTAAGTGCAAACGTCCTGACTACCAATGCACAAGGTAAGAAAAGGCTCAGTTCCTCCTTCCATGCAATGCCTGCTCAAGTGCTCTCAGAGGTTGTGTTTTAATCCCTGCAGAAAACTCTCCTTGGTTTGGCATCTCAGGTTCCTATGGTGCAATGAAAATACCTCTCTGCCCCATAAAGCTGTCCACTAACTAGTTTGTATAGTCAGGGACTGAAAATAAATAAGCCATGCAAATAAAGTATTTTTGAAGCTTCAGCTTCTTCACTAGCACTTTTTTCTAGCACTTAAAATTCTCCATGTAGACAAACAAGGAAAATTCTTAAGAAGCAAAAGCATTGCAATTTGAACTCTATGATGCTACCAGTTGTATTTTAGTACAACTACAGAGCAATACAAGGAAGTCTCCATCAGAAATCCCACATGTGGTTTGTAGACTGAAGAAGAGGAAGTACATTCCTAAGTACACACCCTTCCCAAAAACGGACTTGAAGCAAAGTCAATGTCCCTCCCACCTATGTACTAAGTCAACTTTTTCACCTTAACACCTGCCTTAGAAAAACAAAGAGAACACAGAAGCCTGCAGTAAGGAAGCAAGGGAGTGTCTTTTTTTATTGAGGAATGTGAAGAAACTGTTGAAGTGCTCAAACGTGGAAAGCGACAGTCGCCATACAAGAGAGGAAGTTACTGCAATTGTGGGAGACAGCACTGAAACCTTTTCCTTCACTGCTTGAGTTCTCATACCCTTTGTACTGATGGGTACAACTGGCAATATACCCGAACAGGATATTTTAACTGCCAGACCCAGAGTGGCTCAGGTGTGATTCAGGGCCACAGATTGAGTGGGAAAATGACAACCCCACAAAAATCTGGTTTTTTAAAATGGTTCTTTCCCAGGGTCTCTGTTTTATTACTTCCATTATCAATTACTGTCAATACAAGCACAAGGGAGAGAAATATTTGAGTACAGAAAGTAATTTTACCATTGAAGAGATAGCTAAAGGGAACAATACACTTGGCAATGAAGTATAAAGGCTAGAGGAAACCAAGACAACAATAGGCTCTCACTTAGCACATACATTACACCTGTCAGAGCCCACAAATATAGGATCTTATTGCTTGTAGTGTAATGCCACCAAAACATTTAAGACCACTATGTTAATTCTCAGAAAAAAAATATCACTACAAAGTTTAGTAGTGCTAAGGAAGCAAGCTACACATCTTGGATTTCTCATTCTCCACTGATAGTTGCAGGGAATAATGTGCAAAGCAAAGCTCATGCTGCTCGTTACTCACAAATTCGTGATGTGGTTCTGTCTCTTTCCTCAACGGTGGATCAAATTTTACTTGACCAACTAAAGAGGAGGGGAAAAAAAAAGGAATTTAAGTTGGACTGTAATTAGACAAGATTTAGCTTCAAAGGCTAACAAAAAAAAAGTGTATTAAAAAGTCAGTTTAATGCATGTATCATATCCCCACTGATGGGAACTTCTGACACGTGGTCATACTAGAAACTAATGAGCACAGAAAGTACTCTATCACAAAGGCAGCACAATCACCATTTGCCCCACCCACTCATTAACAGGATCAGGAAAACTATTCATCAAGTAGGACAGTGAAGTGCTCTCTTTAGAAGGAGGAATACAGCTGTAATATACAGGGAAAAAAACCCATCCACTGAGTGAATTGAGTCTTGGATCTGTTCTGGGAGATTCACTAGCACGGAGAGGCTTGAATGAAGTTTGGAGACAGTTAATGACAGAACAGCTCTTCGGCAGATAATCTTTAACACCCCTTTCCCTCAATTTTAGCTGAAGAGAACTGAAGCTCCAAGTATTGTTCTGATTTAATCCAAGTAAAGGAATGACTACAATTTAGTGGATAGAGCCTGCTTTTAATGGCTAGAGATCAATCTCCTCCTTTTCTGATTACTAGGTGATTGTTTTAATTCTAAAGCAAATACTACAAGATAGTGAATGGGGGAAGAAAAATCTTCCTGTGCCATTCTGTTACTGGCATCACTCTGACTTTCCTTGCTGGAGTGGCATATGAAGCTACACCAATCATGTCCCAGAAAAGCTCAGGTTGTGTCATGTTCAATTAAGATGAAGCAACAGTGAGATTTGCTGAAGTGTTGACAAAGGGTGTATTCAAATATTTGACATTAATATTTCTTTTGCACAGTCATCTAGAAACTACATTAATAAGTAAACAGTGTAAGTTTTTATTCTCCTATACATCACTACAAATGTTTCTATAAATCAGATAGCCAGAATGATAGGTATTTGAAATAATACCAGTGATTCTTCTAAGAATCTCTCATGCTGTCACATTACACATACTTACAGTTTATTTCAGAACGTGTCTTTTCTTCTCTCACATTTCTACTTGTTGAATGAATTCTATGAGGCACTACGAGAGGCTAGAAGAGAAAAATGAAACACTTCAATACTAAAATATAATTGCTTGAAATTGAGTATTGTTTATCTAGTTTTTAGCAGGTTTGTCTTCATGATTTAACTCCAGTCAGCACCAGGCAGCCCCTCAGCTCACTCCTTCCCAGTGGGACGGGGCAAGTGGGGAATCGGGGAAAAAACCAAATAAATCTCGTGGGTTAAGAACAGTTTAATAACTAGAATGACATCAAAGAAAAGAACAATAACACATATAATCATCATTGCAATGAAAAGGAATACAACAAAAAAAGATGAAAATAAACCCCAAGAAAGACAAGTGGTGCCCAATGCAGTTGCTCACCACCCTCTGACTGATGCCCAAGCAGCATCTGGGCTTGACAGTCTATGGTATGGAACAGGCTTTTGCCTAGTTTGAGTCAGCTCTCCTGGCCATACTCCCTTCCCAGCTTCTGGTACATCTCCTTGCTGGCAAAGGCCATGAAATTGAAACAACCTTAACTGGAGATAAGTAAATTAGCACTAACCAGAACATCAGTGTGTTACCATTAAATCCAAAACACAGCACTACCAGGATGAAAAGGAACTGTCCCATCTGACAGCTGGACAAGGCTTCTTCAGCACAAAAAAGTCAGAAAAAACTGGAAGCTAAAAATAAAGACTACATTGATGTTTTTTTACCTTTAAGTCAGAATTATTTGCAGACATTTTCTCTGCATAGTGTCTTCAACTTGAAGACAAGGGGTTTTTAAACACTGGATTTGAGCAAATAAAGACAATGCTGGCCAGTATTTCTCTTTACTGAGGTAATATTTCCTTTTTGTGCCTTCAGTTGAAGAGTATCAATAGTTTCCAAAATAACCTGCAAGACTAAATCTGACTTACTGGCAGCATTTCCTTCATTTTGATACCTTGACCATTTTCCCAATTTTTAACCTAAACTGAGTCCCAAAGAGTCATTGGTTAGTTTCTTTAGGCAGATGAGAAGTTAGCCTGTTCCTGTGTTGAATATGGGGCAGTAAAACAATTCTTAAAGTCACCTGACACAAGAGTGTCAGAAATTTCATGTGCTGGTACATTATCTTTGCTTTTATAAACACTAATTATAGCCTTCACCTGGCAACTTTTGAGTACAAATTGACCACAGAGAGAACTTCAACCACTGTACTGTCACAAAGAGTCATGAACAGCTCAGCAACTCAAAGCACCCTTGAAGTATTATCTGAAAGCATTGTTTGCCCTATCTCTTTTTCATCACACACTACTTCCTTGATTTCTGTTAGAATACAATACATGTACAAGTGTTTCACCTCCCACTTATGTTCATTTGGGTATTTTTTGCAACTGAAGAGACTTACAGATTGTGAGTACGTACTTCCCTCCATCTATCTCAAGGGTAGTTCTTCTTTGCTTAAAGCTCATGCTAATCCTCTCCTTTCTCAGGTGTGGTTTGTCTAGTATGCATTCTTTTGAGCTTTAAAAACAGAATACTAGAGAACAGGATTTGTTTGTTGAAAGATTTGATCTGATTTTCTATTTCATCATCTCCAACACTCTAAATGCTAAAAGGCTGCTTATTTATGATCTGTTAAAAAGTACTTGCACATGATGAATGTGCATCTGTAATATCAGCACCAGGAGATCAACTGTAGTTGGGGTGGGAGGTATTTTTGCCTTTGCAGAGATATTGGGCAAGTTCCTTTCACCTTGCCACAGATATCTGTACTGGACAACAAGCAGAGCCTGCCCTCACATCTCATTTTCCATGACCAGAGAATTACTGGAAGTAGTCAAATCCTCATCTCTCAGTCATGAAGATAAAATCCTCCAGTCACCTTGAGAGACCTACATGGACAACAATTGATAGAAAAACAGCTGACATCTGAGCTTGGCAGGAGGACAAAGGAATGTAGGTTAACTTCCCAACACAAATGTCTTTTGGGTAAGATTTTAGCCACAGTGTAGATCTCAAGAGCAACCTTATTCCCAAAACTTAGTGCATGACAAAGATAAAACATGAGCACTTTCCGCTGTGCAACCTTTTCAGTTAATACAACATTCATCATGAAAATCAGTGCCACAGAGATATAATGAATAGATAGGTGCCAACGTTTCCAAAGGTTTATTTTTAAGGGAGTGAAAGCAGAGGCCCAAATGGAAATTCTGTCTTTGACTGAATGGAAAAGCAACTGAAGTCCTCCGTGAGCTGGGTAAAGTACTCCAAATGTCAGCTACAGATACTGCTGCCAAAGGAGTGGAACAAGGGGAGATCTGTCTAATTAGACCCAAATAACCTGATTGCATGACTTTTGTTTTTACACATTTAACATTTCAGTTTCGTCTGAGCTTACAATGATTTCAAGATGTGGTATGGTACTCCTCAAAGAACTGGCAAATTCACATCTTCATCTCTCCCTCATCCATACAACTCTGCAGACTATCTAAGCAGAAACAGATAGCATCTCCTTAAAAGCAGCATAACCCAGGTGAAGAGTTGTCTCATCACAGTGGGCAGTACACTCGCCTTCAAAGATTACAGGTAACCACAAAAGCTCTCTGGCCTCCACAAAAAAAACTACCTATACCCACCAAAAAGCCCAAAACACTAACAGCCACCACCACAATCACCAGAACTCCAGACAAACTGGGAAGCAGGTCTGAAGCTCAAGATTCTCACCACTGTTTGTTTGTACCATGTTATGTTGATTGTTTCATTTTTGATGGCTGCATTCAGGTGACTGATACAAGTATAGGAGTGGTCAGTCCTCAAGTTTGGATTAACATCTCCAGCTACCTCTGTGAGCAGCCAAGTACTGCAGCAAGCAAACTGTATGCATGAAAGGAGCATGCATGCCTTTTATTCCTTTTGGAATAAAATGTCAACACCTGTTTTCCCTGTGGTAGGATTCTGCATGTGAAATAGAGACCTTGCTCAAGATAGATCAGATAACTGATTACCACCTGTTTAATTCCCTGAGGTGGGTTCTAAACTGTTATTTCAAAAGAAAATGTTTTCTCCAGTGTCAGTTTTAATCTCATTTTTCAGGAGGATTAAATGGCTCAATGGAAAGTTATCTGACAACATGGTTAGATGTCTTTCCTCATTTCTGCCTTGTCTATCCAATGAAAATGATCCAGCACCGCAGATAACAGTGTTTGAATGTCACCGGAGAGCTCAAGGCCACGTGATGAACAATGATGGGTAAATATCATGTCTAACACAGAAGCTCATGAACGCAGCAGGAAACACTCAGCAACATAAGATAAATGACAAATGAACTAACATCTGAAAAAACACATGCCAGAAGACATGCAAGCAGCTTGCTTGTCCTCCACACTGTCAGCCAGTCTAGGTCCTTTATAAACAATGAAAACATGCATTTTCTCTGATCACTGCTGAGAGGTTGTTTTCATTTTCTCCCCAGAAAAGGTATAGCTTTTCCCCTGATACCACTTATGCCATATTGAAGGGGCAAGTAGATACCAGGCAATAGAACTTTCTTAGTGTTAAGCCTGAAGCATGAACTTTCTTTTTAAAGCTGTAAGTAACTGCCAATAAAATATGTACTGAAGTGACTCCACCCAGGAAGACAGATTCTTCACCTAAGGAGCCCAAAATGAAGGTTAAAGCTCTCTGCTGACATAGGGGAATGGCACATTGGGGTTTCAGCACAGTTTCCAGAAGAGCAGGGAAGATTTGCAGGGCAAATTACCCTGATCTGAGCACCTCACTGACAGGAAGCACACTGAAAACAGCTCCCTTTCTTTTAAAGACAGTTTGTGAAGGCTTCAGGTTTCTGGTTTCTACAGGAATATCACTTCAGTGGAACTCAGAGCTCTCTACCATCACTGAACAGTGAACTAAAGGACACCTGATCCTCAGAGCTTATGGTGAGAAGATCAGAGTTCCTTAGTGCTGTCTCAATCAGGAATCAGACATCTTTCTCAACACTGACACTGAAGGCAGCCCCATTAAGGGGTTTCTTTGTATGTTTAACTCCCCTAAATTTAAGATCTAGTTTTTTTAAAAGAATATTTACTGACTGTGATCCATTACTTGCAACTTCTCTCAAAAGTACTGAATATTCAGTCTTTTTGCTTTCCTCTCCTTCCCTCCCATTCAGGGAACATGTAAACCTTGCACTCTACAATACAAAAAAAGAATCCATTTCACTTTGGCTTCTTTCCACATTTATTTATTTCAGCTTCTAACAAAGACAGACTTGGTGCATGTCAACTTGTCTTTGCTGTTCCAGAAAATCAAATCATTTAACTTTTAAGATCTGAAAATTAGTATCTTAAAGTAGCTACTACTTTTAAGCTTGTTTTTCTTTGAAGGAATTTAGACTAGTTTATCCATCAAAAAAAAAATCCCCACCAAAGAGTAAACCACAAGTATGCAATTAATAAATCAATGGTATTTGTGTCAAAAGGATTCATTCTCCCCCCATCAAAAGAGATCATCAGTTAGAGAGTTGTAAACATTTGGAAAGTCTTCACTAACATACATTAAGTATGAAGACAGGATGCAGTAACAGAATATCTGTTTTCTCTTATTTATGAAACGCTTCAGTCCTGTGCTGTTTATCATCTTACATAAGCATGTTATTTTTCTCTCAGCTCTTCAAGAGTATCAGAAACTTGGCCTTTGACAAAACTGTAAGTGAAATCAAGTTTCAGAATACTCTAAGATAGAAAATTGAATCCACAAGAAACACATTGCAAACTATTTGCCAAAAACAACCACAGGATCATTCTGTTCTCCTAAGAAAGTACACCAGGAACAAAAGAACAAGTTCTGAAGAAGTATAAAATGATTTTCTTTGCAGATGAATGGAAACATAATTCCACAAAGAAACAGAAAGTAGAACTCATGACAGAACTCAGAGCTGGAGAAGTAGCCCACATTTACTGTTGTGAAATAGTTGAAGGACAACTATAAACAAAATTTTAAGGAGTTTACATCTCTTTCTCCTTGAGCTTCTCTCCCCCAGACAGATGAATTTTGGTAAGTGTCTGTGTATGTGAGAGCAGCACAACCAAAAGTAAAAGCAACAACTGAGACTACTCCTACGTAACAAAACATTCTGTGGCTCAATAAATCATAATAATTAGTTTTGTTCGCAAATCAAAACTTAATTTAATTATTAAAACATATTCCTACCTCAGGATCATCATCATCAAAATCATGGTAAGTGGAATGATCAGGATTATTCATTTTATCCAAAAGTTCAATAGCAAGACTTCGATTCAAAGGTTGGGTAACAAAAGGATGCTGAAGGAGAGAAGGAAAAAAGCATATTAAAATTCTAACAAGTCATATTGAGCATATTTTACACCATAAAAACATTCCCATACATAAATTTATACCTGTAGTAACTTTTCAGCTGTAGGTCGTTTTTTAGGATTTTTTGTAAGTGCCATTTTCACAAAATGATGGAAACTATTGGACCTGTAAAATGAAGTGGTTCACATTAGAATCGATTGCCCAATGAAATCCATGATCATTATCTACTGAAACAGAGAAGTACTTACCATTTCATTTTGTCCTTCAATTTAGGAGGCTGGAAGTTGCTTTTTGTCATTAAAAAAAGTGCTCTAAAGAAACAAAAGACAAAAACCCAACAGTATTTCTGTGGTTTACATTGCAATATATATATATATATATATGAGATTAATTATTAAATACATTACTTAGTTGTCAGGAAGCAGTTGGGGGTTGCTACCAGGACTTCATTACACATTTATGCACTGAAAAGAGTTGTTACCATTTCTATTATGTACATTCCAAACCCTTACAATCACATATACACATGGAAACTGTGTTTACATGCCAAGTTTTAACCCCTCACTAACCTCATTGGATGTAGGTCAAACATTGGAGGTTGAAGTTCAGCAAGCTCTATGGCAGTTATTCCAACTGCCCACAGATCACAAAGTTGGTTATAGCCACCTTTTCTCTCTACTGCAGCAACTTCTGGCGCCATCCTAAAAGGTCAAGGGCCATTTTAAAATAAACTACTTAGCACAAGTCAAACATTTCTATGTATGCAGCAGTTGATTAGTCTTTGCCCTAAACCTCTCAATCTATAAGCTCGCAGCATATTATGCATGTACATATACATACACACACACACGAGTATATGTAAAAAGTTATGTATATATGAAGTTTTCCTCTTTCAGCTTCTAGTAATTAATAAGTAAGTTTCTAATAAAGCTACTTAGCAGTAAGTGGATGAAACCTGTCTGTCCCAGACTTGTTTGCAGGCACACAAGGAACTACCACTCAACCAAAGAGCCTAAGGTACAATTATTCAACTGCAGTGAAATTTCATACATTGCTCCAGAAATGATCACTTGATTCTGAAGAACTCTAACAAAAAATCAAGTAACAAAATGTCAGCTTTTCTGTATCCTGAAGGCACGAGACCTGAAGACTCACTGCCACCTCTGCACAATGCACTCCTTGTTTGCACAGTCTGCCTTACTGTAAGGTCAGACCTCATTTAAGTTTCATATCCTCAGGTGGCAAAAACTAACAATCATAACTGATACATAAATAGGATACCTCAAGAAAGTTATTCACTAGGCATTGTCACATGTTTTGAACAGCCAAAGTGGATTATGGATTTGTTGTCCTACACAGGCATAATAGATGGTAAACACACTAATATTTTTGCTTTGAACTTTATTAGTCCAGATCACCCCAAAAGAAGCAGTGTAACTGGACATCTAACTCAACAGATAAGACAGATGAATGTCACTTTCTGCATGCTCCAGTAAAGCAACAGGTAGCATCTCAAATGATGCATTACTTAAACACAGACACCCTTATCTGTAGATCTGAAAACACCATCAGTTTTGGTGTTAACATCTTATTTTGCAGAAGTTGACATAGTTATACTATATTTCCATCCATTTCTCTGAGAGTTGATTAAAAACCATATCACTAAAACAAACAGGAGGGAGTTACCAAAGTAGAGAGGGAACGTGGCTGAACTTTAGAAAGATACAGAAGAGGGGCAAAAGGGTAAATAAAACAGCAAGGTTTGATGTAGCAAAGCAGTTTTGCCCTTCCATTTATCTTCCATCCAAGCATCACAGCTTTACCTTCCCAGACATTTCCAATCAGCACTGAAACCTTCACATTGCCCCTTTACAACTTAATTTTCTTCTCCACAATCTCAACAGTTTTGTTTCCTTGCTTCTTTTCTCTTAAGAGAAGCTTTGCAAAAAAAACCTGATTCTTTTCATCAGCATTTAACCTATATAATATTTTCAATGTTATTCTTTAAGGTTATGACATGTCATTTGAGAAGCCTGCCACAATTTGGAAGTTACACAGGCCAGAACTCAAGTCACCCAGACAGCTTAGAAAAGAGAGACCAAAAACAATTACACAATCATAACTGATGAGTGTTTGTGTTACTCTAAAAGCAAAGTGAATCCATGCCTTGGCATGACTTACAATGCAGAAGAATGCTAAAACTATTTGAATGTAGGGGAACTTTTCGTTATAAACATTTTAATCTTATATCTCAAGACAAGGGGTAATGGGATGAAGCTGGAACACAAAACATTCCACTTAAATATACGAAAAAAATATTTCAGTGTGAGGTGAGGGAGCCCTGGCACAGGCTGCCCAGAGGGCCTGTGGAGGCTCCTTCCTTGGAGGTCTTCAAGACCTGCCTGGACATGTTCCTGTGTGACCTGATCTAGGTGACGCTGCTTCTGCAGGGGGGTTGGACTGGATGATCTCTAAAGGTCCTTTCCAACCCCTATCACTCTATGATTCTATGCTGCCAGATCACAGAATTTTGAAAATCATTCTGTGACATGTAGAACAAAAGTGCTGTTTTACAGTGAAGAATGCATATCATTTATTTCAAGGTGAAAAGGCAATGACCACTTCCAGTACAAAGAGGAAAAAACAAATGCTGAACTTTAGAAAATATAAATTATGTCAACTAGCTTACTGAGAGAAAAATAAAAATGCAGTACAGACAGAATAGAAATGTGCATTGGAATTCAGTTTAAGCAAATAAAGGGGGGAAAAAAAAGAAAATAACTTTGAGGAAACATTTCACAAGTGACAAAAGAATCAGTGAAGATGAACAAATCAAACTCATTATCAACTGAAGAGCTGTAGAAAAGATGTTATCTAGAGTAGAGGGGAAGAAACACGAAAAAGGAAAATCACTGAAGAGAAGAAAACCTTAAAATCAGAGTGAAAACCATGCAGGATCGTTGCTAGTTGTTCAGTTTGACTCGGTTGAGATACATTAGTCAACACTGACAGCAGCACACAGACAGCTTTTCAGTTTCTCAGAACATCACAGCATTTTCTCTGATGCTCAGTTAATTCAAGATTCAGCTTAAGTAATACAGATGTGATCACCAGAAAGTCTGACACAGTCTTCAGTGATTCATCTACACTGAAAGTGAGATAACATGCTCTTATCACAATATTAACAGTGTTATATATATATATATGTTACAACTATATTAATGGCCAAGTAAAATGCAGTTACCAATATGGGGTGCCAATGAATGATTTCCTTTTGGCAACTGTAGCTGTTATCTGCGCAGATACTCCAAAATCAGCTATGAAAAAAACCCCCAAAATGATAGTCAGTAACTGTTTCAATGTAATTTTTAACAAACACAAGTTTGATCTCCCCACCGTAAGAGTTGCTTAAATAGACTGGAAATATTTAACAAAAAATAAATACCAAAAGCAAATAACGGAAGTTTAATGTATCCCAGATAGCATCAGTCAGCTCCTCTCCTTCATCTGCTCGGCATGCAGATTGCACACAAACATCCTCTTTCATCAATATGTGAAAGAACAAGCTAGCACAGAGGTCCTAAAAGCTATATTCTGTGT
The DNA here is from genome assembly GCF_028858725.1 of Colius striatus. NCBI lineage: Eukaryota > Metazoa > Chordata > Aves > Coliiformes > Coliidae > Colius > Colius striatus. Next base: position 111,090,906 of record NC_084760.1, read on the forward strand.
TTTAATATGATATATCCTTTAGTATTCTCCACAAGATTGATTCTTTCGGGTAAGCTTTGAAGGTACATTTCACACTTAAGCACTCTGGACAGTACATTTTATGAAGTAATTTATGACAATCTGTGATTTGATTTGTACCTTCCTTTTACAATATCAGAAAGTCTTTCACCTCAGTGTTTCGAAACTACTCCAATCACTCCTCAGTCACGAAATTGGATGCTGTCGTATTACCAGCATTAGAAAAAAGAAGTCTGATATTCACCAGTTCCTTACATGAACCCCTACATCATTACACAAAATACAGAAAACTACTTAGAGCACATGAAAATCTCGTAGTGACACTAAATGTTATTAACTCACCTAATTTTACATGTCCATTATCCGTTAATAGAATGTTTGCTCCCTTAAAAAAAAAAAGAGTAAGCATACTTGGGTTAAAACATGCAGATGCCTCTGATACCCTATGTTTTAAAAAAACTATGCAAGACCTTATGGCAAACTAGAGGCCAAAGACAAACCAAGGACTGTGTGCTCAAGAAACCCGCAGCCTTATCAAGGGAACATTTGGGAAATTAGCAAGCTGCCATTGTGATACATAAAGAAACGTGGCCATATAAGGATTCTTGTTCATTTTCAGTTTTGTGCTCTTCAGCCCATAGCACTACAGAGTTTCATTGTTCACCAAACCCCTTTTAAAAAGTGGAATATGATGATTTGCCTACGGTGATGAATTCTTACTTTCTGTTTACACTGACTGAAAGGAAATAGGAACTCTAAAGGTCAAAGCGGAAGTAATTTGATTTTCTTTTCATATGTAGGAGTTGGTTTTGTCTTGTTTGAGAGCCATGGTAATTATAATTATAGCCTGAAGGACCTGCCTTGATAGTCAAGTGTATAGCAAAACTATTTCCGTCCTTCTGCAGTGGGGATTCTGTTAGTGCTGGACTTGAAGAGTTCACTGCTGTGTGGCTGCACGTAACCACTCACTTCAATAATCAAAACTAATCCCAAGCAGTAGCTGGTACCGTAAAATTACAACATAAAAGGACTGAAAACAAATGCAATCTGAAGACTGAAACCAGGTACAGGTTGAGTTGAGTGAAAGCTGGAGCTGGCTAAACACAGCTCCAAATGTCAGCATTGCCCATAAACTAGATGGAAAAGCAGCCCATATGGGCCTTCAAAACACTTTGTTTTTACATATTATGTCTTCTCACAGAGAAGGAAAAGTCAGGCCCACAGTAAAATGCAGCTTACTTTGGCAAACAGCACACAACTATGGTTAATGAACCTTATAAATGGAGCTTGGTAAACAGTGTGACAGTCCAGTTAACATGCTCTTGACCTTGTTCACCTTCCAAGACTAACAGGACAGATACTCTAAATGCATATCTTTGCTACTGAGGGAAGCAAACATTAAGCCAATAGTCAGCAGATCTGTAGATTATGATAGTGTTTTTCCACGCTCATGAGAGCGGCACTGTGAGCATTTATCAGCCAGTTCTGAACTGAAACAAGTACCTATGTACTGTATCCTTACAAGCATCATGTTGCCTTCTACAAATCATAATTGTGTTCAAAGCAATCTTTCATTCAGAAATTACTTTTGATTGCTCAAAACCCAAATATCCTTCTGCAGTCAACACAAACAACCTGGAATCAGGCTGCATTAAGGCATGTAGGGTTGATTCTCGGATGCACGCTGCATTCCTAGTCTGAAAAGAACCCAACCAAACCAAACAAACAAAATCACCACTACCACCCCCAACAATATGATAATTTACTGACAGATTTCCAGGAGGAAGCCTGCCAAGTTTAAGCTACAGTCTGAGCAATGAAGAGTTTGGAAAGGCAAAGAGTAGGGAGTAAAACTCCAGGGACAAAAAGTCAACAGGAAGCACCAGAAGGAAACTATAACACAGAGCATAAGGGTCTGAACAAGCCACCTTTGATACAGCTTTGTTAACATGAAGGTTTAAGTAATTCAGTGTTAAGAGCCCGATTTGCAGCATCCTCTCTAATTTTAGCCTGAGGGAGGACGGGACAGAAGTAGTCTCCAAGAGGCACACAGAACAGCAGCCACTGCCCTGCAGTCTTCTCACTGAGAAATAAGAAGCCAAAGCAACAGCTCTGCTCACTGGCTGCCTCAAAGAGGGTAGGCCAAGCTCCTTGAAGAGTTGTGGGAAACACCAAACCTTTCCTTTAGCACAAAGTACACCCTTAAAGCTCTGTGTTGCTCTGGAGACTAGCTGATGCTTAAATTTTACAGCCCTGATCTAAATAAGTAGCGTGTTTGGCTTCAATTAAAAGAACAAACTACTTCAATGCATGCATTTTAAAGAGATTTATTTTGTTAACTTGGGCAGAAAACTTTGTTTTATTGTAACACAATGAAAACCTCTACACGTTTAAAAACATCCTCAAAATTAGAAAGCAGTGAAGACCCATCAGGAATGATGGAGCCTTTCTAAAGAACACCAAAATTCCCTTCAGTTTTCACTTACCTTTATATCTCTGTGCATTTTTCCTTTACTGTGAAGATAATATAGTCCCTGCATAAAATATTTAAATAGTAATTTAGTCCAATATTTTTCATTTTACATACATCTCAACTACCAGACATATTTAGGGTCCAATTCAATCATCTAAAAGACTCACAAACTGAAGAACATTCTTACATTTCAGTGTATCCTAACTGCATTTGCCAATTCAATATATGTATTACCATAATACCTAAAACACAGGATAGATAGAAAGAGTATCAGCCACCACATCTATTGCAAGAAATGCATTCCCTGAGGAAGTTTTCCTCTGCACATGGCAACTGTTGCCTTTTTTAGATCAAGTTAATTACTTCTAAATTGCCTAACAGCTTTCCATTCAGCAGTGAGATCACTGGATACCTAGAGCAGTTATCTCCTGTATCATTACACACTTGAATTTAGATGCATGCTACCAGGCAGTGCTTCAGGTCTAACACAGGAGTTCAACTCTAATTCATGGATTTCTGGAGAAGCATTAGGCTGTCTTCCTGATTCTCCATGATAGTACCAAAACATTTTATGACTCCATGTAAGTTATAAAGCCCAAGTTTAAATCCTGAAACCAAAATCCCTGCATGATAAATCACGGAGTCTGTCAACTTTTGATGCTCCAGGCTTATCTCTCATTCTCTTCCAGGAGTTAAACACCACAAACACCTTCCTTGCTCTGTGGTCATGAATCTCCACAAAGGAGGTTCATGAGATACATGTCAAAAGACTTGGCTTTTGCCAGCTCATGCAAGACACCATGGAGTTAATTGCAAAAATAAATTATTGTTTCCAATTAACATAATTTTTCGTGATGGCCCTAAAAATATCAACAGGAAAAATATGGGAACAGTGACTGACATGACTTAGTACTTGAGATTTTCAAGTGAATAACATTGTACAGATAGACAACAGTACCACTGAAAATGCAGCTCTGGGGCCCTTTTTTGTCAGTTCATGATAACCTGAATGCAGATGAAGTGCTAATCAGTGCTGAAATTTAACTGCTCAAGTAAAGAAAGAAAAAAACTCACACCCACTCACAGACTTTTTAACCTGTTTCTCTGGGGGAAATTACTAACAATACCCAGTTGATCCAATGTTTTTTCAGAACCATCATCACAGGCATGCACAAAGAACCAAAAATCAGATTCCATTTGCTTTTTGCTTCAGAGTGTAATTAACCGAAGCATCCGTCAGACTACTGCAACAAGTGGCATTAGCTGGAACAGTCCCGTGTACAATCCTGGCATTTAAATCTCTGGATGCTACTGGCACAGAAAGCCCGACTACTCATTTCTACCACTGCCCTGGGAGATTTCGAGGTCACCATTTTCAAAAGTGAATTCCTGGAGGGAGGTACTTCAAAACTCATATTTAAAGGACCTTTATTTTCAGAATCAGTCTCATTGATTCCACCCAGAACTGCAAGTGATTGAGTTTTGAGAACAGACCATTTAATGGGCTTCTAAACTCAAAGATCGAACACAAACTTCAGGCATTCGAGGGAAACACTGGATTCATGGAAGCTGATGGCAAAAATCAATATTGGACAAGTTATTTCTATTGGTGGACACATAGCCTATAACTCCCTGCTGCATTATAAGCTATAACAATATATCAGAGTATGTTAAACCTGGTCAGTGTTATAACTGTGTATTTACAACTTCAAAAAGATCCATGAGTCCATGGATAACACTTGAAAATTACATACAGAGTAGCAAGTCTCCTTCTCACAAGCAATTTATACATATTAACCAAGTAATATTCCCACACAGTAAATAATCATTTCATAAATTCCACTCTACACTATCAAAACACTCCTCTGTGCTTTGAGAAGATTATGAATTTGATGGATGGACTGTGTGGTGGATGAGGAATTGCCTGGATGGTTGCATGCAGAGAGTAGTGGTCAATGGCTCCACATCTGGATGCAGATCAGTGACAAAGGATGTCCCTCAGGGGTCCACAATGAGACTAAGATCATTTAACACCTTCAACAATGACACAGTGGGATTGAGTGCACTCTCAGCAAACTTGCAGATGGCACCAAGCTGAGTGGTGCAGCTGATAGGGAGGGATGGAATCCTGTTCAGAAGGATTTGGATGAGCTTGAGAAGGGGAACCACGTGAAGCTCATGACATTTGACAAGGCCAAGTACAAGCTCCTGCACATGGATCTGGGCAATCCCTAGTCTCACTGGGGATAAAGCAATTGAGAGCTGGCCTATGGAGGAGGACTTGGGGGTACTGGTAGATGAAAAGCTACACGTGAGCTGGCAATGTGTGCTCCAAGTCCATAAAGTCAACCACATCCTGAGCTGCATCAAAAGAAGTGTGGCCAACAGGTCAAGGGAAGCGATTCTTCCCCTCCACTCTGCTCCAATGAGACCTCACCTGCAGCGCTGTGCCCAGCTCTAGAGTCCCCAGTACAACTCATGGAGCTGTTGGACCAGGTGCAGAGGAGGGCCACAAAAACCATACGAGGGTTGGAGCACCTCTGCTATGAGGAAAAACTGAGAGAGTTGGGGTTATTCAGTCTGGAGAAGAGAAGGCTCTGGGAAGACCTTATTGCAGCCTTTCAGTACTTAAAGGGGGCTTATAAGAAAGATGATGACAAACTTTTTAGCAGGGCCTGTTGCCATAGGACAATGGTTTTAAGCTAAAAGAGGGTAGGTTTAGATTAGATACAAGGAAGACATTTTTTTACAATGAGGGTGGTAAAAGTGTCACAGGTTGCTCAGAGAGGTGGTAGATACCCCATCCCTTGAAACATCCAAGGTCAGGTTGGATGGGGCTTTGAGCAACCTGATCCAGTCAAAGATGTACTTGCTTATTGCAGCAGGCTGGACTAGATGACTCCTAAATGTCCCTTCCAATCCAAACCATTCTATAATTCTCTTAAGAACAAAAGAGTTCAAAGGTTCAAAACCTAAAACACTCCCAGAAGTAGCGTAACACTTCACTATAAAGACAAGAAAAGTCACATCCCATGAGTCAGAAGTCAGCAGTCTTCAGCACAGCATGGGGAGATGGAAGTGGCATGCAAGGCTGCTGGCTCAGGGACAGAGCTATCTTCAGAGAATGTTTGAGGGAGGCAGCAGCTTTCAACTGGTGGCACTCAGCTAGATGCAAAGAATTGCTCTCTAACATGGAAGCAAGAAACTCACCACCAAAAAAGCCATTTCTGTTTCAGTTTTACTTGTGAACTGAATCTTTACTTCAGGAAGGAAAACAAAAGCTACCATATCAATGAGGAGAGGCTGGTGACCTTCAACTTGAACATCTCAAGTACACAGGCATTTCTTTTCCTTTCTTATTGCCACAGCTCTATCAGATATGCAAAACTGAGCTGTTAGAATTTCCTTCAAACATGCAATAACTAATTAGTACCACAAATATGGATTAATAAATAGGCTGCTTCCCCTCTTTTCTTAAAAAAAAAACCCAAAACAGTGGAAAGATGATGACAGTTTTCTTCAAACAATCCAGGGTAATTGGAGGTCATGCAATCACACACATTAGTTCTACACTATAATATAAGACTTCCTCAAAAGTCTGAGGAAAAAATGCTAAGCCATCCAAACACTGTACTTCCATGGCATCACATGTATTTGCAGCTTTTAAACTTTTACATTAGAAGTCAACCACAAGAATCTGAGAACACACTACCTGTAGTGTTTCTCTGCTAACATAGGCAATCTGCTGTTCTGAAAGTGGTCCAGTCACTGAAATGGAAGGGAAAAAAAATATCTCAGAATCAGGTAAGACACTGCCCATTCCAAACCCATACCTCAGTTACTTCCATTCACACTGATAGATCTTACACTAAGAGTCTCAAAGTAAATGTGCTTAGACCCAAACTGAGTATCCCAAAGACCACACCAAACATTTTTTAAACGCAAAAATGTCTAGTCCCATTGGAATGGCAACTACAAACTCCCTCCATACATACATCTCAAAGCAATTAAGAGGAAAAAGAAACTGAAATAGTGAATTAAGATCAACTGTTTCCCCTGCACAAATCCATTATGTCCTCCTGTGCAGGACCGGACTTCCAATCCAGTGACTCACAGATGCAGGACACACTCAGTGCCCTTTGAGCTCTAAGAAGTTCCTTATACCCTTTGTGACCTGGTCTCTCTCCATCCTTCCTGCTGCCATGCAGCCTGTTCTCTGCAGCTTCTCAACCCTTTTCTGCATGAGCCAGTGGTACTGTTGCTCCTGGGCCTGTCACACCATGCACCTTCTCAAACTCATCCTCTGTCCAGGCTCAGCAGTTACCCAAGGTAAGGGAGAGTCTTCCTCTCCCTCCAAGGTCTCACTTCACTCAAGTCTCTTTAAGGAAAACAATTAAATGCTGAACAGATACAGAAATCAAACACTGAACAGCAAGGAAGGAATTGCCTGAGCCTTGTCCCCAGTCACTGGACTTCGATTCTGAAATTAAAGGGACTGAAGACCAGGAAATGCAGCCCTTAATGCAAGCTTCTCGGGTTGTGCAGAATAAACAAACAGGAAAGTTGGATGGGGTTTCTCAAAGGAAATAGATCAGGGAAATAAAAATTAAACTGAAGCACATAACTAGCTTCTACAAAACCCACAACATAAAATTAGCATCATGCAATACACATCTTCAAAACGGGTCAAGATCCATCTTTCCTTTTCTGAAAGAAAAGCTCTAACTCACATAATACTAAATATATTAGCACCCAGAGTACCTATTTCTAGGCATGTGTGTTTATTTTGAGAAATGTAATTCTGATTAACTTAAATGACTTAAGATTACAAAGTCCCCTAGTTCAACTGGATTAAGATCCTTTAGAACGTAATTAAAATCAGAAAAGAGTCTTCTAATCTAACCACCAGCAGAGAAGCCAAAAATCAACTGTAACAGGAAACAGCTCCTGTAGGACATCTCTTCAGGCATTTATATGGCATGAGCTCATTTCCTATTCTACAGGTGTTCCACAGAACATCTGTTGGACACCATGTTTTTATCAACACTGGAAAAGATGTAAAGGATCAACAAGACCATGCTCAAATGACTATGCCCATGACCACAGTAAGAACTTGTGGACTGGTGCCTTGTTTGAACTGCACCCAAGTTTAAATGTAAAAAAGGTATACAAGCTGTTACCAAAGTGAGAAGGATGTGAAGATCTTCATATGTAAAGTCTTCACAGTTTAGAATACGGGCAGATTTCCTATCTGAAAAAGACCACCTGAAAACCACAGAGCCTTTACTTATTTACAGCATACTCCTTTCCTAAGCAAGTCTTAATTCCAGGGCAAAATCCTTCAAAAGGGATTTTCTCTTGAAAACTAGCAATCAATTAACTGATGCTCTCTTTATGCAATAGACTGACACGTGCTCCTTGTTTCTTTGACCACTGATTGCACATAAGCCTAAAGCAAATATATATACCACCTTTGCTTTTCACATGTCATGCATCCAGCATGAAAAAAACCAAAAGAGACACCCTTATGGCATGACTGCTACACAAACATAGAAAAGATCACTGTTTACAAAGCCCAAGAGCACCCAATGCTTATCAATCCATTTATCTAGGTATCTGTAGACAGTGGTATAGATTACACTAAAGCAAAGTTCAAAAGCTCAGAAACAAAACAGGTATGAAAACAGCACAGGGGGATATGGGGGTTTAAAAGTTATTTTCACAAGAAAATACAGTTTAATGTATCAGCCTTTGAAAAGCAGTGATGGGTATATGAGCTACTGAGGGAGGGAAATAACTTCTTTTGCTCAAAAAAGCCTCGTTAGTCAATTTTGTTTATAAGAGGCAAACCTAACCAATTATGCAAATATATAAGCTAAAATTGACCTGTGATGGATTATTATGGATGCTAAATTTAGGATTCTTCCTCTCCTCATTTTCATTTCTTAAAATAAGCTTTATTTAGATTTTAAGGAATTACAGTCTTAACCTACCGTGATAAATATCCTGTAGAGAGCCACCTCCACAAAACTCCATGCAAATCCACAGCTTGTCTCGTCTAAAAAGTGAACAAAACCATTCATTAGCTGTCAGATTTGAAAACAGCACCTAGAAAAGTCATAGGACTCAAACTTAATAAAGCACAAGCTCTGTATTATGAAAAGCACAAGTCAAATAATGAATATGATTTAATCTTTACGTGATTCTTCGCTGTCAAAATAGTTAACTAATGAAATACTCAAAATACTCCAGAGTTGGAGTAAGAGGAACAGTATAAATGATATGTGCACACTGATTTTTTTGGTTCAAGATCTACTATGAAAATGAAATACACTTTTACTGAGAGTAAGCCCATACCAAAAAGCCCTGGAGATATCTTTCACAAGCTCTAGTGCTTCAGTCAAAGGTCGTTAGAATGGAGCCCATGCTGTGGCTAAGTGCCTGCTAAATCTTCCCCCCCTCCCAAATTCAGTTTGACTCGCTGTATCTCCATAAAAGGTGTTTTCCAAGAACAGACAACAGGTTGAAGGATTCAAAGTTATCTTCTATTATAGACACTAAATCCTGTTTTCACTGGTAAAACAGACATACCACATGTGGCTACAGAAAGGCATTTTGGAGAGCAGAAAAGCTAGCCCTTGACTAGTCATTCCTAGCCATCAAAACATGCAGGAAAGAAAAACCCCATACAATCACCTTAGGGCAAACTAGGACATGGGATAACCAAAGAAAAGACAAATTACTGTTCTGCAGCTTGTCCATGACCTTTGGGCTTGGGTTTCTTGCACTCATAAGGCTCTGTTAGAATAGCTGAGACAGTCCTGTGGGCAATACCAACAGCCTAGAAGTGTTTTGCATGACAACAGTGTAAATGCTGAGCTTATCACCTGAGCTGCAAATTGCAAGTATTTCTCACCAACAGGTAACAGCTAGAATAGCTGCTCTTCATAAAAGAACTAGTTTTCTAGATATCCTCCCCTTTTATGTCCATAGTCCACATCACATCTTCCTCAAAGCTGCACCCGGGATGCTTTCTCTAGTGGTGGGAAAAGTATTGTTCAGGTGTTACAACTGAGGTTTTAAGCAATCAAAGTCCCTAGCTGCTCAGTCCATACCTTTCTAGGGGTTAAGTAAAGCATTGCTTGAAATAATATGAGGGCTTTTCACTGAAATAATTGAGCAATGTGACTACCTGTGAAAGGAAACTGAATGAGCAATGACAGCAGGGGAACATGACAGAGAGAAGCTCTAAAGAGACATACATCTGCAAGTTCCTTCTTTATTCCTCACAGTGATGCAGGATGCAGACAAGGACACTTTTAGAAACATTAGGCTCAGGAAAGCTACTCTTTCCCACGTGGCTACATTCTGTTTGCTGCCAACAGTAGCAGCACTGTGGAAGCAAGAAAAAGCCAGGACAATTCCAGTGGCCTGGGGATAGCAGGCAGAGCATCCACAAGGTAAAAGACACAAAGTAGCTAAGTGCTGTGAATTCACACCTTTCCTTACTGAACATTAACTTCCCAGTGTGGAAAAGCCCTACAGAAAAGGAAACAAACATAAGGATCAAAAGAGACTGCATTTCTATTTGACTATCCTTTTATTACTGTGTCCACATGCTTTGAGACAGGTGAAGATCCATGCAGTCAACAGTAACTGTGTACCATAGTCTCTGTATCTGCAGAGCATATGAGACAAGCATGGCAAACAACCACTGTACCATTTACTGTCCGTGACTTAACACCTGGGCAAAGAGCAAGGCAGAAATCTGCCTGTCAGAGAAATCATAAACAGAAGAAAAGCATGGGGAACAGTATGTTGATAAGTGCCAAGTACAGCAGGACTGTATTTTTCTTATTGTTCTTAGCATTGAAAGATTCTTGGAAAACAAAAAGGTCAGACAATGAGAGGCCTCAAAGACAGCTATTTCATCAAAGCATTACACCAAAGAAAGGGGAGGGGACCAAGCAAGCGAGTGCCAAAATGTAAACTGTGTTTCCTGAAACTTAATTCTGGGTCTACAAAGCTATATTTTGATATCTCAAAGCAAGAGGAAAACTGTTTTTTAAAGAAAAAGGATGCCCAGTCTGATCAGCATCATGAGAAGTGGCATCATTTCAATCTAAAAAATTTAAAGGAAGTTAAACACAACAATAATAGATGTTCACCGCCTGTTTTCACATCAAGTCTTAAGAAGTCACTAGAAACAGCTTTTTATTAGTTATACTAAGCAATCTGTTCCCACTATGACTAGTTAAAACAAGCAGCTCGTAAGACAACTGAATACATCTGTCAGCACTTCTACAAGGCAAATAATCTCACCTCTAGAGACAAACACAAACAGAACCATCACATTCTGGTCAGAAGTTCATATGTTAGAAAAACAGCTCAGGGTAACTTCTACAGCACTGCAGAGCTCCAGTCCTCCCTCTTGCCTTTCCTCTCTCACTTTCTTCCTCTAAAGTCATATTCTGAAAAGGTTTATAACAATGACTTTCAGGTTTGTGGAACACAGCACACTCGATGTCACATACCAAGAATAATTTTGGCACAATTTCCTTCCCAGTACTGCAGACAGGTACAGAGGAGGACATTTTAAAGTAAAACCAAAAAGTTCTTTTCCCAAAGGTGGGCTTTGAGGTTGGGAGGAAGATTAAGGTGTGACAGGAAGGTGGGACACTATGTGGCCCCAGCCACACAGCTTTCAGAGTATGTAACATCCATTTAAGAAGTTTAGTCACCAGAACACAGAGCTTGCAAATACTTAGATCACACTATTCCTTGTCAACTTTACCACCTGACAATCTGTAAGGTGCTGTCAAACAGGCTAGGAACTCCACAAATGCTCCAAAAAAACGTTTTAATGTGACTTAGCGGTATAAAACAACATTGAGAATTGACTGTTCAAACACAAGAAAAATCCTGCCAGCACTGGACAGAATGGAGGTAATGCACAATTTTTATCAACCTTCATATTGAAACATTCAAAATTGCTTGTTTGGAATACCAAGTCCCTGGATGCACACATGCTCCCTCTGTACCCACACCCATGAAAGCTTGTGCATAAGGCAGCTCACAGACCAGTTCTGCATCAATAAAGTGCATGCAGGCTGCTGAAACAAGCACCCTTCAAGGTATAGGATGTCAGGACAACATGGCTTGTCGATTTTATCTTCAGGCTTAGATCCTCTCCTGAATATGTATACATGATAACACAAGCAGTACACAACAATACACTCCCTGCCTCAATTGGTATGATGTGCAGATGGTGTTCATCTGATGGGCTACTCTGTCGTTTTCTTTCCTCTTTGTTCTCATACTTTCAGTGCACTTCCACCTAATCTTATCCTGAAAATACAGTTGCTCTTGGAAATTTCCTTCATGCTCCACACCAAACTACATCTGTGAAGTAATGATATGACCAGCTTTTCCACTACAGACCCTTGAAATGGCTATAAAGCAAACAGTTCCATCTGTCAGCATGAAATGCTTTCTTTCACTCATCAGACAAAAGCTAACAAGATACTCACCCTGAGAAAGATTCAACAAACCTCATCAGTGATAAAATACCATTTCAGTCAGCATCCAGTGCTATTCAGGACTATGAATACAATAGGCAGGGACAAGAAACTCTTCAGGACAGCTTTAAGTCAGTTGAGCTTCTGCACAAGTCCTTTCCTCCTCTTCCAGCAACTGACAGGACTTTCTTCCCTGACACTGCTTCCAAGTTCTGCCACACTCAACTTGTCCAATTCTGGTTTGCTCCAACTACACAGAGGTTCAGCACTAAGGTCACTAAGAGAACCACAAAGCACGCCACACTTGCCATTTCAACATCCTGTCCTCAGCTCATTGCAGAGCAAAATGAGGAGCACTCAATGACTGCCAAGCCAGATAGGGAGCATACATTAGCTCTTGGGTAGCACTGCAAACATGTAACAAATCAGCCTCTACTGACTAGAAGAAGACGCTAACTGAGATTTCCTAAGCTCTAGTGCATCAAGATTGACAGTAAAAGGAATGAAATATTTCAGAAAATATCCTGATCAACTTTGAAAGGATTTTTAAAAGGAAAAAGAGGTACTCCAAATACAAGAGCCAAATTCTGTCATAAAACCCTGCTTCAAAGATGGTAATTTGATATATGAAGGCCTTCCAATGAAAAATTACCATCTTTGAAGCACATGATTTTTAACGTGAAAATACCACCTATGTCCTCCCACCTCCAATCCAAAAGCACTTGGCTTATACTGATAAAAAGCTTTTGGCTGCAGCAGATTGCCCTCATGGAGAAATGCAGCTGGAGCTGATGATGAAGTCCCATGTCAGTAGCTCAGCCATTATGAACAGAGTCTACAAACCCTCACAACATGTAGAGCTGTCCTGTCCCACCTACACTGTTTCCATGCAGATAAAGAGATGGAATACTTGAAAGGAACAGAAGCTTCTGCTATAAAGAGAATCACAACTTCTCAGAGACTTTTAAAAGCTTTTTATTCCATGGCATGATATGCCTAGAACAATGACACTAGGCTCACAAAATCCAGCATAACAAAGGTCTAGTCCTTGAACAGCAAACGATTGCTATATCTAGCCTAAAACATCTGTCAGGATGTATTAAAAGGGATCACAATAGCAAACATTGTTAGTAACTAGCCACCAACTTTCTCAGTACTGAAACTCAGTACAGAGTACAAGTTTACTGTACTTGTAACAAATAAGCATTACACCTTACAAAAAGAATTACACCAAAGACTAATGAGCCAAGACAAATTCCAGATACTACATCAAGCGTGCTAAACAATGCTGCAACTCAAGAAACAACAGCAAAAATAAAAGGGATAAAATATCAATCATTTAACTCCAAAACAAAACCAAAGCACAAATCACTAACAGGCTTCTGAAAGGCTGCATGGTTTACACTCTTAGGTATTTCAGTATGAAACTGTCCTTAAATCTTAACATAGCACTACTATTCTTAAGCAAGGAGAAACACATTTTTCCCCTCTATTTGCCCATAACATTCAATTTTGACTTCTCAAGACAATTTTACATGCCAACAACAGTTCAGCCAGAACGTTTCTGAAAACTCCGTCTGTACCATGCAATATTTTTACTTTCAAGTTCTGCAAATGCAAGGCAGGTTTCACTAAAAGATTTAAAAGATAATATATACACAGACTCTTTTCTTTATAGTTGTCATGCACTATATATTTTGTTCTCATATACTAAGTAATTCTGCTTAATTTTCCACTTATGTATTGAATTCAAGGCTTTTAAATGACAACTCACTTCCAGAGAAACACGACTACACAAATCACTGAAAGATTTTTTGCTTAGAGAAACATTATTTATGAGGAAACACTGTAGCAAACAGAACAGACTTTAAGGCAAATTCTTTAAAATAATATACAAGTGGATAATACTTATTGGGTAAATTAGGTTTTGCCTAAGTCACCTTATAGATCCGTCCATTACAAAGAGAGAGAGAGGCATTTTTATGTGAGCAAAAGAAACAAACTGTACCTGAGATAGCTGCCAAAATAAGCAACTATGTTTGGATGTTTACAGTCTTTCATCATAATGATTTCCTGCTGCACAACAGCAAAATCTTCTCCTGAAAAGCAGAAGAATGAGGTTTTTCATTAGCCTGGTTCATGCTCTCAACTTGACTTTCAGTGCATGTTTGTAAAGTAAACATTTTTAGTAATTAAAATTAATTATCTGCCAATTTAACAGACATATAAAGCAGCTGTAAATCAACACTTATTAGCAAGGGCTTAGCAATAAGTAACTGTATTCCTGAGAAGTTTCATGGTGGGCCACATGGACCTCCCATGTGCTATCTGAAATCTTTTATCATATTGGCAGTTGCTCTTTCTGAAGACTTTATCTTCCCCAAGACCCTTCTTTGTGCATCTCCATATGTCCTGCCAATATCCAAGGTTCTTAAAAACATGACAAAACCTTTCTATTTCTGGCCACACATCTAACACGCATTAGATCATCTTCCTGAGGAAATAAAAACCCATCCAATAGTATAGCTATAGCTGCTGCAACTGTTCAGTGAACTTAGTAAGCACATAAACTTACAGGCTGTGCATAACACATGTCCAGATAGAACACTGACCTAGGTCTGGCACTTATTGAGGCTTACTATTTGGTATCTCAGTTGTTCCCACCTTTCACAGAAAGGTTCTTATCAGGTGTGTACACCCCAAAAATCATGTATGGAACTGAAAGCTCAACATAGGCATTTGTGTTGTGGGGGTCTTGTGCAGGGGTTTTGTAGGTTAGTTAAATAAGGAAGGCAAGAGAGACATCAAGTGTAAGAGAATGACAGAAACAGATATTTGACACCCTTTTTAATGACAAGAAACATGCCAAGTGCTCCGTTGCAGATTAATATTTTAGACTGGGGCTCCTCTGAAATTCTTAAGGGTAAATTACAGCTAGTGTGGTATGTTATTTCCCAATAAGTCCTTCTGAAGTTTGTTCAGTTACTAGACACAGTTCACAAAAAACAACTCATTCTTACTAACCTCAAGGACTTCATAGGTGAAAAAAGTCTGAAGGCCTAAAATGGCCATTTAATTTCATGATTAAGAGTTCTAGAAGTAAGTCAAAAAAAGCAGGAAAAATCTGTCAAAACTCTCTTTTCAGCACACTGCTGTAGCACACTTCAGCGTAACTCAAAAGGGCTTTTAGACAATGGCTTTGGCTTCTGGTTTAAGAAGTCAACTACAGACACTGAGCTCATATTCCTCAATTGTCACAACCCCAAAAAAATCACTTCTCAGTTACCTCTGTTAATAGATTGCAAATGTAATACAACAAACTCCAATAGAACTGGATGAGCTATTACCTAAGAAAATATCGTTTAATACATCAACGTACTGGTGACCTGTGTATTTGTTTCTTTTTGAACAGAAATACAATATTTATGTGTTTTATTTTACTGGAAGCAAATCTGAAACCACCAGCTGCAAGTTAACATCACAACAGATTGTCATCATGGTGTATTGCTGGTGGCTTGTTGTATCCTGGCTAGACCTTTAAATATGCAAACACTGGAGAGCAGACAAGAAATTCTTTTCACATATGGACAAGTATCTCTGAGAAAGGGCACAATTACTCCAGTATTTGACCAGTGTTTACATTGCATCCAAAATATTAAAGTAGCATAGGCTTTAGAGTAAGTGCCAAGACATTATTAACCCTTAGTCTTCACATTCTCTCTCTAATCTGCAAAACTTGCACAGAAAGCTAGTGTCACTTCTGGAATGTGGACGTTGCCCACTGGAAGCTGTGAGTGAAGCCTCTGCTGCAACTGGAAGCCACAACGACAGAAACTAAGATCAGTGAGCAAACAAGAGGTAGCTAAAACTCCTTCTCTGTGCACTACTCAAGATATCCAAGGGCTGCCAAAAGTATCTGATTGAACTGCAAGATGCCAGCGTGACTGCAAGTTACGTCAGCTGCAGTGCATCCTTAAGCTCTATCCACAGCTCAGAGAACGCACACAGCACAATCGAGCCCTACTCAGCACAACCCATGCAACACTCATTTCAACCAAGTCACTTCAGTGGTAGTCTGAGAAGTAAAAAGTTGCATTATTTTCAAGGCTGACATCATCTCAGCCTGCTGAGTCACGAGTGATTCTTTCCCTACTTCCTTCCCTGTTTTATCTTCACAGTTGAACAAGGAGACACAACACGGCTGCTTGGCTTAGCTGCACTGGGCTGTGCATGATGCTGGTTACAAGTACTCCAGCAATTGCAACTGACATAAAAAGCCAAAGCAGCAGAACTAATACGAGATAATCTGAGACCACAACCTTCAGTGTGAATAAGTATGATGAACATGCACTTCTGGAACTGTGTAGCAACATGCTTTCCCTTCTTGATTTTTCAAATGTGCGTGCATTATATAAACACACATTTCTACATCACTGTCAGGATTGTAAGAGGGAAAAAAAGAGGAAGGAAGTAGCAACTTCTTTCCCTTCTTGACTGCATAAACCTTCAGGATCAAACCAAGTAGCAGTTAAAATATTACCATCCTCTCTCAACACCAAATCTTGAAAAAGAACACTAACAAATAGAGTTAATAAAAACCCTCTGGACATATCCCTTCCCAGATGACTGACTCTTGTTCAACAAGGCTGGCCATATCAATAACAGTCTGTTAAGTGCTGTTCTAACTCACCTGTGGGGCATAAGTACTTTGTGGAATCACAACATAAGCACTGTTCAAGCACTAGTCTGTACACAATGAAGTCCTGACCAGCTTCCCAAGGAATTTCAGGAAATGCAGTCAATTCTCAGATTCTGGTGTTCAGCTCTTCTTTCACCCTTCCTTCTTTTTACTTCTCCTTCTACAGTCTCCCAGTGAGTTTTCTTCTGCTTCGCTGGGTTCCTCATTTATTTTGTTCTATACAGGTTCTTGTATCACATAGGCTGAAAACACACTTTGTGGGACAAAACCCACTACAACTCACTGAAGTTTTAATCAGCTTTACCTGTTCTCTAGCTACTTTTTCTCTTACGTTTTTGCTTATCACACATTTTATAGAACAGTGTGTTTGGTCCTATACTAAAAGGCAACAATTATCCCTTCTTTAAACAAATGGACTCAACTGATTTTGTACAATTGTATCTTAAGCCTAAAATATTTGGTTTCCATGGCCTATTTCAGTTAAGAAACACTTACCTGGTTCTAGTTTGATCACTTTAATTGCTGCTAGCTCACCCGTGTTGACATTTCGTGCCTACAAAAAAAAAAGAGAGATTATTTAGAGAGCAGAACACAGCAACCAGCTCCACGTTCTCAACTCAAAATTCTCTAACAACATAGAGTCAAAGAGCAAGACAAGAGCCTAAAACACTGAAAGCATTTGATGGAGATTTCAGGGGTTTTTTTTAAGCAAAAACAGCCCAAGGAGAAGCCAATAAATTCAAACATCTTGTAAATATACATTTCATGCAAGGATAGGGGTTTTTACTTCCAAATACACCACACAGTTTTTCTTTGGCTTACAGCATATAATTTCATTAGATAAGCATCAGTGAGTTTTGTTATAGACAAAACATTTATTTAAAGGAATCCACATCTCTGCTTAATGACAGTGAACCAAACAGTAAGAACTCTGAAGCTAGCACGCTCTCCTCCAGTACATATTTGTAGAAAGCACTCTTCCAACAAAACCTCTCATTCTGGATTTATTTTCCAGTAACAAAACAAGCTATCTTAAAACAAAACAACCCACTAGGCAGCTAATTTGTACTGAGACCTGAAGCTTTAAGTAAGCTCAGGAAACTCGATGCTGCCACACAGCAGTCCTAAATTACGTAAATCCTCAACCATGCTGTACTTCCGTGTTAAAATCCATAAACAAACCAACCAGTGAAATACTAACTGCAAAGCAGGCAGAACATACACAGATCTCACAGCAGATAAGCAGGGCCCAGGGAACATCAAAGGCTTTGCCATGCAGCATAGCTTACTGCTTGCAGGATTCCCAAAGAGAGCAACCCAACACTTTCTGTTCATTTCACTACCTGCCCCTTGGTCCCTACTCTCTATCACTGACAGCATCCTCCCCTGCTGCAAGGTTGCACCAGCAACTAAGGCAGTTGAAAGCATTCCCCTCATATATACAGCAGTTGTGGCCACCTTAAGCTGCTGAGTAATTGCTGCTGAGATGCCTTTTGTAACAGGCCTCTGTCATGCTAAAGCCAAAGTTCTACCAAGTAATCAAGGAAGCTAAATTTTTTAAAAGCCATTAAGAAGCAACACAAGTTGGGATAATAATGGTTTCTCTTCAAGAACTGCTGTGTTACAGTGCTAGCTGAAAACTGAGCAGTCATTTGCCCAGTTGCTTTTCAGGACACTTCCATGCCTCTGCATCCAGCATGGGGAGAGTGCAGCAAAGTTGCTCCCCAGCACTGAAGCTGCAGCTTCTGAACGATGCTCAGCTACAGCATCTTCTCTCCCCAGAGAGATGGAGCTGCATTATGTTGGAGTGCTGCTGCACTGAATGGTAGTCTGCCCTAACTCCTACACAGAGGGTGAGGCCAGGCAAGCTTTTACTTTTTGCCCCATCTACTTTCAAATGGAGAAGGCCAGATCTACAGAATTTAATGATACAGATAGGTTCCCATCTTTAAAGTGTTTAATGGTCTCTTCTGAGTCACTTCAGGAGCTCAAGGGCTCATACCTTTTATTGTTTGTCCATGTATTGTATAAGGTGTTGATTCATAACATGGCAGCTTGAGAGCTGGCTGTGGAACCACAAGTGCAGGGGAAAAACCCTTAAGATTAAATAGCCATCAATAAAGTCTGGAAACAACTACAGTGTGTACTCCTGCATTTAGAGATCTACTATACAGGTAGTTTCTAGTACAGCTGATCTCAAACCTCTCACTATTCCTTGGTGTGATGATGCTCTTTGGCTATGCTGAGAGTACAGACATTTGCAAATAACTTGCAGGCAGATGGATAGATCCTGAGACCAGTGGAAATCCCATAAAAGTCAAGGAATAGTCCAAACTCAATAGATTGTGGAAAAAAAGCAGACAGAAAAAGTTTTCTCTGTCAGACTTCCCTGTAAGTCATTATTTGCCCAGACCAACAATGGCAGCAGTGTCTCCATCACTGTCTGGTAGAAAAAAAGATGCTAAAAGCATTAACAGCAAAAATAGCAGCTCCTTTTATCTGTACCAGAGAATGAAAGCAACATGTGAGAAAGTGACACCACCAAAGCATAAGCTAGTGTTTTTATTCCTTATTTCTTTTTCCCAACACATTATTTTCATAGCAAGAATCAAACAGAGGCAAGATGTTCATCAATCAAAGGTTGTCCATGAAAAATCCCAGCTAAAGGCGTAGACTCTAAGCAGCAGGCAGACTTGCCCAGCCTGTGCTCTCCGTGCTTCGTGGCTGATCCGCCCCCCTTCCACTGCAAAGGGGTTTCTTCTTCAACACGATGTTCTCAGAAAGACCGTTCAAAACCAGGGACAGGAAAGAGCAAACATTGCATCTTTTCACCTAAGGCATTGCTTCCTTTTTTCACCACCAGTAGTAGTGGTACTCTTTGGACAGCTGGCTGTTCTCTGGACCAGTATCAGCCAAAGCTCATAAAATCCAGAAATGAAGACTAAAATGTGATTTAATGCAGATCACCAATGCCTTCAGAAATAGGAGGCTACCAGCTGCTTAAGAGCATAAATTGTTACTTAAGAAAACATGACTTGAAGTCAACAACTGGAGTCAGTTACCACTTTCCATCTATTCCATTTAGGTTTTCAGCACTGCAGGTAGTATCACAGGTAAGAATATGAACTGTCTTTGTTCATCTCAGTATATAAAAACCCCATTATTCTGGATGCAGTCACACAAAGGTTCCTTGCAAAAGATAAGGATGAGAATCAGGTATTCCTAACAGGTTTTACTAGATCTCAAACACCTTTGAAATCATCAGTTGTGAAACAATTCCTTGCCTAAACTCACATGAATGAGAGACTGAGAAAGATAGAAGTACCATATGCTTTTCGACACGTGGTGCAACTGGCTCCGACTCTTACTTTTGAGGGTGGTTGCGTATGTGCCATACAATAGGTCAGTATGTTGAAGTCACTGCCTTATGCTTTCTTTAAGCATAACCACACTGAAGTCACCAACTACTTATGAGGTTTGAGACTGAAGAAATCAATAAAGAAAAATTAATGAAGAACAACTGAAACAAGCATTTTTGAGTTGGCAATGCAATCCAAAATTTCAGAGCCTCACGTAACAAAACACACGTTCATGTTTTGCTTCCACTTGCACCTTAAGTGCTTGAACTGCCAGCCTTTGCTATGATGAAGTTAACAGCAATAGCCAAGAGTTCTTTCTCCCATTCCAGTTTCAACCAGCAGCAGGTTGCAATTAATTCCTTCAAATGCAGATTTCACTATGTCGGTGGGAATGCATTACACAGGTTTTCCAGAAGCACAGATCAGCCTACAATGCCTGCACCTACATGCAGTCACTTCAATAATGTGTACAGCATTTATACCATGTCTGCTCTGGAAAACGACACAAGGATCCTCATCCTATCAGCAGTTAAAAAAATGATAGTCTTCCAGAGGTCTAGATTGTCTTATCTGGGGAAGAGTTTAAAAAAAAAAACAAATCCACCAACTGCTCAGTCATTCTGGAGAAGCACCACCTAATTAATCAGGAAGCAATTGTTACTGTCATTGTGACAACAGATCAGATCAAAATGCCATATAGCAAACACACAGGAATAAAAGCTAGAAAAAAATTATCTAGGTTTTGCTGCTATATTCATTAGCCAAAATTTCCACACAACTGGAAAGACCTCATTGCTCTGAAACAGAGAAGTAAAGAGCAATGCTCGAGTGGGGCAGTACTCAGTGAAACACCAGTGAGGCAAGAGATGGGCATGGTGTGTGTTTGAAAAGAAAAGGAGGGGAACAAAGGAAAGGAGGAGGAAAGTTAGTATTTATCACTGCCCCTAACATATGCTTCAACAGCAGACTCATGAGAAGGAGAGGTCTGTGCAGCTGAACCAGTACAGACATAAAATCCAAGGTCCAAGGAGGTGAACCTCAGCCAAGCTTATATTTGTCCTTTAGATAGAAACGGGTCATATAAAATGTATAATGCTGCAACAGAAAACTGAGCCAAAAAGCAAAGTCTGAGATAGTAGCAACAGGGCACTTGAGGTTTTGACTGTTTCCTGTGTTAATTGCTGAGCAAAAGGCAGAGAAGTGATCACTAAACAAGTTGCTGCTTCGCAGAATAACTGGTCAGAGGGTAGAGACAGGCTTCCTGACCTGGACTAGCTCTGCTCTTCAGGAAAACGCGTCGGAGCAGTTTCTCAAACCTTGCTACTTTTAGCCTTACAGTCCTCCTTTCAGCCTCTCTCCAACTCACACAACTGCACCAGGAGCCAACTCAACTCTCCAAGACAGCAGAGAGCCACCTGCCTCTCACTTTTGAATGGTTTCCTGCCAGGTTAGTTAACTGTGCTGGCGCAGACATCACGTTGAGTACCAGAGCTGACACAAGTTTAGCAGCAAGACAGTCAGAAGCAGGATAGGGCATCATCCCTCTCAGGCAGCAGGGAGCTGTTTTATCAGTTCAGACCATCACACCAAGTCACAGCTGTAATTAATAGGAATGGAATTTCTAAGTATTTCACTAGAAGTAATTAGGTTCCACACTCTGGTGGGAGGTGTGATACCAAAATCTGATAGCTACAGTTCTAGAAAGCAATGCTTTGATGAAAGTGAAGAGATCTGAAACTGAGGCAAACAAAAAACCCTACACAAGGTTTAGATTCTTGGATAAGAAAATCAGTCACACAAACTAAACCCAGTAGAACTTAGCACAGTAAAAAGAGGACACTAAACCCGCATCCCTCTCTGCCTGCCTGACAACCTTCAAAAGACAATTAAAGCTCAAAGAGTCTTCCAAACACAGACATTTACTCCTAGCAAATTCAAAAGGAGCTTGAACCAACAGCTGTAAAGTCAGTGAAGAAGAATGGATGTCTGTCAACTACGAGGCACAGTTTCAATACCTCAGAAGCAGCAGGCATGTAAAGAATCAATCCCTTGCTGGATCACCCCAGGAAAGAGGAGCAAGAACACAGATAACTTTGCAGGAATAACCATCTCACTAATTACCACAACTATTTGTATTTCCCCTCAAGAGGAAAGTAAAAGAAAGGCCTTCTGTTTAGTAAAATCATTAAAATCTTTGGGAAGGTGTGCTGCTTTTGCCTGGGAGAGAGTTAATTTTCTTCCCAGTGGCTGCTAGGGGATGTTTTGGATTTGTGCTGAGAGCAGTGTTAATAACACAGGGATGTTTTGGTTACTGCTGAGCAATTCCTGCACAGAGCCAAGGCCTTTTCTGCTTCTTCCCCATCTCTTTTCCACGCTCCTTCCCATGGGAGGAAGCCCGGCCAAGACAGTTGACACAAACTAGCCACAGGGCTATTCCATACCATGGAACATCATGCCCAGTATACAAAAGCTGTGGGGAGGAGAAGGAAAGGAGGGATGTTCGGAGTGATGGCGTTTTTCTTCCTGTCACTGTTAAGTCAGTTATGCATGCTGGAGCCCTACTGTCCTGGAGGTGGCTGAACTTGCTGGCTGATAAGAAGCATTGAGTGAATCCCTTGTATTACTTGGTTTGTGTGTACAGCTTTTGCTTTACCAATTAAACTGAACAATCTCAAACCAGAAGTTTCCTCACTTTTACTTTCTGATTCTCTCCCCCATCCCAGCTAGGGGGTGAATGTGTGAGCAGCTGCATGGGGCTTAGTTGCCATCTGGGATTAAGCCATGATAAAGGGTCCACCCACACTAGTTGAGTGACCTGTCAGATGGCAAATTAAGTTCAACCTTTATTAATCCAAAGCCACGACTTTCCCCCTCCCCCCACAAGAGATGTTGTGATACAAATATATTGTATGAACAAGAGAACGTGCTTCAAATAAATGTGCAGTTACTACCAAAACCAAAAGTATTATGATGGGGGAAAATAGGAAAAGTACATTATCATCAATGTGGTACTTATCAGAATACTGCATGCACCACTTGTAACCCAAATCCCCCAAAGGGGCACACATTACAGAGGGTTTGGGAACAGGGATGATTAGAATGTCTATGTCATAACAAGAGACAGAAAAGTCTTTTTAAGTGAGAGATGGAGAAAGAGCAAATAAAATTGAGCAACCACATCATTTAACTCTAGGAATGCTTCCTGAAACTGAGCATGACAGAACAGCGTCTCTTTTTCACAACCAAAACCACTTTGCTTATCACTCTACAAAACGAAATTCTTTGCAGCAGTGAAATACAGAAACACTGAAGACAGTTCTGCTGTCCTTACAGGTAATTACTAACATTCAACCTTTCTAGAAGGTGTCATTTCAGATGAGACTACTTGACAGAAACAGGTGAAATTCAAGAACTTCCCTGACACAAAACTGCAATTAGAAAAGCAATTTTGCTATCACTCTCTGAACTAGACTGGAGGTGAAGCTGTATTATTTGACAAGTTTACTGAGACAAAGAAAGCAAAACCGTGGAAGTGAAAACATGACACGCAAAGCTCAAGAACTCAACTCCAAAAAAAACCCACACTACTAGCAGATCATCTGTCTGTGTTTTGTTACAGATGCATCAACTCTCTGACAACACAGTAACTTGATTTCAGCATTAACTTTAGCAGCCTTGAGAGGAGACATCTCTGGGCAAGGGAACAGATTTTAACTCCTGTATTTTACTTAAAAGTCCAATGAGAAGTTTGCAATATTTACACTTCAGCTATCTTTGTGACAACACAGCTTCACTGAAAAAAAAAATACAAAAACCTCACTGAAAACAGTGTTATAGTCAGTGTTTATGTCCCTGCGATACATTAACAACTAAGTAATCCAGATAATGCTTCGACTCCTATGACAAACTTACCCTAGTGCTAGAAGAGACACGTTATCGTTACCTGGGTATATTTGATAGAGAGCTAATGGCACAAACAAGTTAGCCGTGACCTTTCTTGTGGTGCATTCACTAGCACAGGCTCTTTGAAAGCTCCACTTGGGTGGCAGGGCAGATAATGGTAGAGTTATTGTTTTAAGTCAAAAACCCCCTACCTGCAGTGCACCAGCGTGTTTCCAGGTATCGGCTGAACGGCAGGACTCCTAGAGCAGGTTCATATCAGTCTGACCCACATCCTCATACCGTTTGAGTCTTCCTAGTTGTCTACACCACAGACTCTTTCTTCAAAGATCTCCTAAGTAGAGACTTTGCTGCTTTTGTTTTTTTAGACAAATCAAACATTAGACCCATGCCCCGTTGTGTCTCAGTTCAACTCAAACAGACCAAGAAGGCAGATAGATGCCACTCTGCTCTGCTTTCTGCCAGAAGGGCAGGTTACCAAAAGGTCAGCATTTCGCAAGAACTGTCATCTTACTCAGGCAACAATTTCTACCTACTAACAGCAGAAACTCCTCCCTATGTGGGTCTCCCTGTTAAGGGGAGGAAAAACCACAGTTTGAAGCTATGCAAGTCCACCAGTGCTTGGATCCACTCCACTGAAATCCCAGCACTGCTGAGCACCGTTGTCACCAGGCTAATCTCAACTTCACACCATTATTTCATCAACCACAAAGCTCACCAACAGGATGAAGCAAATGAAACAGGCTTTATTAAACCCACTCACACATTCAAGATAAAGCCCTTGTAAATTCACTTGTGGATGACAGGACTGTATTACTTCCTCTGGTCACATTTAAAGTAATCTGCTTTCATTACTGTCTTTCGGCTACTTACATGCTCGACTTAGAAGGTATCTTGGGTAAGACTTTGCCTCAAAATGAAACAGGCAATAATCCATCTAGGAGAAAAAGCACGTCCACAACCTAATCAGAAAGCATTTACCTCTCTCTCATCTAGAAGAAATAATTATACTACCAGCCTATTGTACCCTGGTCCTAATATATCACCTATCTCAGCTGGCGCAGGAGGATTGTAAACATACTTCTGCGCCTCAAAGGAAAGTCACGAGCAGTGCCAAACACTGGCCATTCACAAAGCACCAAGCTGAAGGCTACTGCAATGGAGGCAAGATAATAATCAAGAAAATCTTGACAAATCCAATGAAACCTAAGAGGTTTCAGATGCATAATGGTACTGCAAATGTAAACGTTCACTCTTTGTTTAAAGGCAATGTCCTTAAAATTAAACTGTAAACACAGATGACTTGGCTAATTTACATCCATCAAAGTCATGTACAGAGCCCTGAAAACATCTCATTTGTAAGATGTCACAGAATAATATGCCAGTTAAAAACTGCAACAGAAATAGAGCTGAGCGCTCCAAGATAACAGTGCAGAAAAAACAAGAAACCAGAGCATAAGCCAGGAGACTTGGATCATTAAAACATCGTCACAGGACATAAACACTCAGAGAAAGCTGGCAAGGTGGGGAATACAACACAAGAAACTCTTTGAATTAAACAATTAATAAAGCAGGGAGTTGGCGTGCTAAGAGTACAGTAACAAGAGGATTTAGGTCTTGAAACTTTAATAACATCTAAGCAAGCCTAGATTAAACCAAAATTGCCCCAACTCAAACAAGAATTCATTCTATGCACATTCACTTAAGAGTCAAAGGCGGCATCAGTTTTGTGCACCTCAATTGTGGAATCTCTCTAAAGCTTTCCCTACAGCCCTGCCTACGAATATAGGGTTTGTTAAACCCACTCTGTGATGACAAAAACAGATCAGAAGACACTTGGAAAGCATACGGCTAAAACGATGCTTCCAACAGGCTGCACACAGAAACTTCATTCTTCCCTCTGCTCCACCACCCAGCAGAAACAGGTAACAACCAGTGTCATCCTACCTGAGGGATGACACCGCATCCCGTCAGGCAAGAGTTCAACTGCATACACAAATAACAACATACGCTGCAGAGCTGGGGAAAATGGCAAAGCGTGCTACAAAGCCCCGAAAGCTAAACCGATCTTTGGCTGCTGTTGCTTTAGCATTGCTTCTCCTATGCTTCTGAGCTCTAAGACAAAAATCACGAGAGACCTAAAGCCTTTCCTCGCTCCTCAGTTTGCCTTCTGACTGGTCGGCCTCACGCTTCCAGGCGCAGACACGCTGATATTCCCACCCAAGACGGCGATGGGAGCAGCAGCCGTGGAGAACAGCCGTTTTTGCCTTCAAGCACACGGTATAAAAGTGACAATTCGGGCTAGAAACAAGTAAGTAAGCGTGCGCTTCCCGCACCTCCACAGCCCCCGGCTCGGCCAGAGGGCAGCCGCCCCGCAGGCTCCGCCCGGGGAGCGGAGGCCTGAGCCGGCACCCAGCCGCGCCGGGAAGCGGCTCCACGGTGGCAGGACGCCGGGAAAGCGGCAGCAGTGCCCGGCTGCCCCCGAACCCCGCCGGGGGCTGCCTCCTCCCTCGCGCGGGCCGGCAGGGCCGGGACCGAGCCCGGTGCGCCGGGGCTGTCCCCGCTGGAGGAGGGAACGGGAGGCGACCCGGCTGCCCGCAACGGCGGGAGCCCCCTCAGGGCCGGGACGCTGGGGAGGGGGTGTCGTCGCCTGGCAACGAAAGCCCCCCTCAGATCTGTGAGGGGAAGGGACGACCCGGGTGCTCGGTAATGGAACCATCCGCCGCGGGAGAGGAGGAGTGCGGACAGCCCCCCGCCGGACTGCGGGGCCGCGTCTCGCCGTCTACCTTGTAGACGTCGCCGTAGGTGCCGCTGCCGATGCGCTGGATGAGCTCGAAGTCCTCCTGCGGGTTGCGCCGGGACAGGTCGCACACCCGCCCGCCGCCTCCGCTCATGGTGCCGGGGGAAGGCTCCGCTCGGCCGCGGCCGCTCGGGCCGGGGGAAGGGGAAGGGGGGGGAAAAGGGAGGGAATCCAGCAGCGGAGCGCTCACCGGCAGCCCCCTGCCCGCTCCCGCAACATGGCGCCGCGCCGCCGCACCGCGCAGGCGCACAGGGGCACCGCCTCGCCCCGCTCCCCCGCCTCTGCGCCTGCGCGGGGCGGCCCCGGGCGCGGCGGCCGCTGCTGCGCATGTGGCGCGGCGCGGGGCTGGGTCCTAACGCCCGCCCCCGGCGCGGGACCCGCTGGCACCCGCAGTCTCACATGCTGTCCCCGCGCTGGGGACCACCTCTCCTCTCCGATGGTGGCCCAGCCCCTTGCCTCGGGCACGTCAGTGAATGGGAGTCCAGCGCTTCCTACCCCAGTGCACAAAACCGGGGTCCCAGCGTGGCCCAGTTTGCCTGCAGCCTCCCGTGCCAGCTCCCGCGGGACCTCTGTCCTTCCCCCATGGGGCACGGTAACCACACGGTAGCGATGTCCCCACAGCCACACCATGCTGCCTACCAGCACACAACCACCTCCTGCATCCCGCCCAGGCAGCTTCTTCACAGAATCTTGAGGGTTGGAAGGGACCTCGAGAGATCATCCAATCCACCCCCCCTGCCAGAGCAGAAACACCTCGAGTAGGTCACACAGGAACTCGTCCAGGTGGGTTTGGAATGTCTCCAGAGTAGGAGATTCAACAACCCATATGGGCAGCCTGTGCCAGTGCTTCATTACCTGAATGTGGAACAAATTCTTCCTTGTATTCCTTTGGAACCACTTGTGTTGCAGTTTACATCCATTGCCCCTTGTCCTATCATTGGCCACCATTGAGAAGAGCCTGGCTCCATCCTCCTGAGGATTCCATCCAACTTCCCAAATGTGCAGCCCCTGGAGTGTGGCTCTGTAGGGGGCGACTGTGTGTCTTAGGGCATGTCTTGGGCTTTGTGCCATGGCATTTCCCTTCACACTCCTACTGCCAGTGGCTGACAGCTCAAATAACAGAGGGTGAGAAGAGAAGACTTAGGACACAAGGATGTTCACCTCCCTGCCTGCCTTGCCAAAGATGTTGGCGTGGGAGACCCTCTCCTCCGCTGGGAGGCTGGGCATGGCCCCACTTCAGTGTGGTATTATCAGAACAGAGAAGAACTGAGGGGGTTGAACTCTGGCAGGTGTAGCAGTGATGGCTATGAAATCACACAGCATCTGTTGGTACATTCGCCCCTCCAGCTGCTCTCGCAAACAAAATGATTTAAAACCTGCCAGAACAGGATCCAGGCTGCTGTGATTGTTCCCCGTGACTGAGCTTTTTGAGGTGCTCTGTGTTGCATTCTGCTGTAGAAGAGATGGGACAGGCACCAGGCAGAGACTGACTGGATGGGGCTGCCACAGATGCTCTGAGAGCCGATCCAAGGGGACTGGGCTCTGTGACAAGTTGGGGAGTAGCAGGAGCTCTGAATGAGTTACGGAAGGAAACGCCAGGGAATTTGAGCTCTGTGCGGAAAGGCTAACGGACATCCTGCTGGGGAGCACCGATAACCTCCTCACCCGGCTGCTTTTGCCTCTCAGTCTTCAGTTTTATTTCACTAGAGGGGAAATGTGTTACAGTTGGTTCCGGGTTATGTCCTTGCCCAGTTCTGCTTGGGTAGAAATGGTTACAAATGAAGAAAACGGGGTTATTTTTCCCCTTAAATCCTGCTTTCTATCCATGGCAGCTGCCTGCACTTCCTCCGCTCTTGTAAAGACATCCATGGGTTTCTCCAGGAGTATCTGTGGTCCTTCTTGGTAAGAGACATAGATGGAACTGAGATGTGCCCTCTACTGCCTTCAGAAACAGGTCACATCAAAGAGGTATCAGGCATCATTTCCTTCCCTGAGCTTTGGGGTGACTTCTCCCGCTTTCTCTTTTTCCTCCTCTTCCTTAGATGTGTCATGGTAGGGCCATGAAGCTGCAAGGGAGGCAGATTGGGATCAGATATAGAGGCAGGCACGTGTGTTTTAGAATGCTGAAGGCTGCCTTGGGTAGGGGAATAGAGCTGCAACTTGTGTCAGTTCCAGGGCAGGTTGCTTGTGGTCATAAACTGTGCCACAAAAAAAGTGTATAAAGGAAAGTTTAAATTTAGAGGGCCCAGTGGCCTCCAGGTGTAGGAGGTTCATGTACACAAGTCCCATACTGGTATACTCCTGTTGCAGTCACTCCTGCTGCCCAG
Organism: Colius striatus; assembly: GCF_028858725.1. Taxonomy (NCBI): domain Eukaryota; kingdom Metazoa; phylum Chordata; class Aves; order Coliiformes; family Coliidae; genus Colius; species Colius striatus. The sequence continues at coordinate 111,120,000 of NC_084760.1, forward strand.
GGAGAAGAACTAAAGCCTCAATCTTTTAGGGTAGACTCTTAAGTGTAAAAAAGCACAAAAGAAGTATAAAAAAGCACAGCTGCTGGACATTTTCCCTCAAACATGAGGCTTTTATGTTATGCTTCATAGACAAAAAAGCTATCTTTACAACATGATGTCAAAGGTTTGAAGACTTGGCTTCTTCCACGCTCTCTTCCTTCCCGAGCAGCTGCCTGTCCCCCTGCACCTCTCTTTCCCTTTTTTTTCCCCCCTCACTCCTCTGGCAAAAAAATAAAGTCTGTGTGAGGTTGGCCCTGTGTCCCTGCTCCTTCCCTTCCTGGGAAGCCACTGGACAGCATGGGCTGCTTGGGAGCAGCTAACAATAGCCAGTTCCCAGCAGGCAGGGTTCCTGCCTGCAATTCTGCATTAGTCAGAGCATTGTTTCTCCTGCTGCAGCACAAGATTTTGAGGGAAGGTTTTGTCTTTGCCAGGAGAGGCATGAATATGGCATGAGAGGAAAAACACCAATTGCCTTTGCTTGGCAGCCCAGTTTCCCCATGTTTCTACACTTCTTTGCTGAAATATTCACCTGTGTCTTTGAGAGAGAAGCGGGAGCATTTTGGAAAGGGCGAGGAGGATGGAAGAAGTCAGGCTGCTGTGTAACAGATGTTTTACAAATGCTGCTGGCCATGGGTGATCTCTGGAGTTTCCAGGACACAGGTGCTGGTACTGGGCTGGGCAGAACTGATTACTCAGAGGTGAACGAGTAAGCAGGAGCTGAGCAGACAGTAAATGGATGGGGAGGAGGACAGCAGGTTACAAAGATCAGCTTCTGGGAAAGCAAAGTAATTCCCAATGCTGGAAGGGAAGACCAGTGCTGGTTTTGGTTACCTCATATGGGAATGCCTCATCTTCCTCCATGTCAGGTATTGCTCAGATGCTCTGCTAGCAAGTACCTCTTTTCCCATTTTGTTTGCTTGCTGCACTCTCCCCTTCAACCTCATGAATATGCTCCTCCAGACAAATGGCATCTGCTCCATGAGTATTAAGCAGAGCCCACTCCTGTTCTCCCTTTCACATGAAAAACACTGCAATGAGACACTAGTTTGCAGAGGAGGGGGCTGAGGAGGCAGGATCCCACTGAAGCTCAGCCATCAGCAATTTTCACCTTCATTTTCACTTGCAGGCTGCTGTGGCTGGTCCACAGAAGTGTGAACACCACACACAAGAGGGTTGTTTTTTCTTAAGCTTATTGAATGTAACCTGCTCTTAGCCACCTTCCACAGGCAGGTCACCTCTCCCCTCATCTCTCCATGGAGGTGCAGACACTGACTTGAAAACCTGTGTTCTAGTGTCACTGGAAAAGGTTCAAGAGGAGACATGTCAAAAGCTGATGACAGAAGCCACATGCTAACTAATTATTGCAGAACCTGTCTGCATGGAAACTCCCTGGCATTTAGAAACTGGAGCATTTCTGTCCATCCAAGTTACCTTCAATTTAAACTCTAGAAGGAAATCATGATACATTCTTTGTTCTCTATGTGTCTGCGTAAAACTATGCTGCACCCACATCCTGAAGGTCACATGGCTGAAGCTGTATGATTATATGGTTCATAGGATAGTGTGAAGTTTATAGCACTAGTTTATAGCAGCCTTGCTACATTATCACCTTCTACTTGCACGTACTCACTCGTAGGTGTGGGATTACTCCTACTGTGGATCTGCCTGCGTGGGCCAGCTGCACTCGTGGCTCTTTCTAGGTGTCCCTCCACTTCCTCCTGCAGTAGAAGGCTTGTCCATGCTAACATCCACTCTTAATTGCTTGGGTTTGGTGGAAACACACTCAAGAAGGATCACGGTTGGATTCCTGGGCATGGCTGCAGCTGTGTTCTCCTCTTTGGATGCTTTGGGGAGGAAAGCCTCACCCAGCACGTTCCCTGTGACAGGTAACACATCCTTTTAGCATGCTAATTACAAATGAAGGCTTCCCCAGGTTTCCCTTGGGTAGGCAGTCTATGGTGCCAGTAAGTGGAGCTTGCCTTTCTTTCTACTCTCCAGTTACCATGCCTTGCATAAAGCAAGTCACTTATACATGAAGAATACCCAACAATTAGAAGAAAAAAACCTGTGAAAAATGCTCCAGGCCTCATGCAGCAGCAAGAAAGGACCACAGGGCTAAAATGACTACTCCCTCCTCTTTACTTAGTAATCTCTCCCTTCTCTAGAACAGAACAGTCCCTTGCTGCAGTTTGCAGTCCTTGATGGTGGACTAAATATTTAACACTTAAACAGAAAAGGGGAGTACTTAAACAAACAAACAAACAAAACAAAACAACCAACAGTCTTAGTCATAAAATTTGAGGTTATTTAGAGAGGTGGGAAAGGTAAAATCTGCAAAGACAAAGCCAGCCCAAGTCTGAACCATACAAACTCAAAGGCTAAGCACAACACCTTCTCTCGTGCCAGAGGAAATATTTTGATTTGAGCAGCTGTAACACACAGCACAGCTCTATTTTTTTTAGTACATTTGGAAAGCACAGGCCTGAGGAAAAGCTCGTTGTGCATGGCTAATTTAGCTGCTTGATGAAAAACACAGCTTAATGAAAAATGCCTAAGGAAAAGTGACCCAACAGAAAACCCTAGGCTGGCAGAAGGATGTCTGCAGAGAGCTGCAGAGCCTGAACAGTTTCTCTGCAGAAGTATGTGGAAGGTCACCTGTAGAGGGACATGACTTGCTCAGTAACCTGCAAATCAGATTATACACAGCACACACAAAACAGTTTCCCCTGGCTGCTCCAAGGCATGCAGCAGGCTCTGCTCCTGCAGAGGGAATTCGGCATCACACCAGCTTGCACCACGTAATTGCATCCATCCCGTGGCTCAGATCTGATCACAGATGGAAGCTTTGGCTACCTTGCTCTGTTTGAAGGACAGGCATGACTGAAATCACAGAGGAGACTCTCTTCTTCTTAAAAGCAGCAACCAAGAACTTTGCCGTCTGCTATTCACGACCACAGAGCTAAGGCTGTGTGCTACCCAAGATAACTTCCACTAATAAAGCTGGGTGCAAATTGTTTGATTAGTAAGGCCTAACATTTGTTTTGTAATTCAGGCTATACTACATTCTCACCAGAATGAAGTGGTTATTTAATTTACAGGAGCATTTGGCACTGTACCTCTCTGTATGTATGCAGCCAGCATATCATATGACCTAAACCACCTCCCCACATTCCTCTGCAATCTTTCCAATGAGGTAGAACGTGGATATAGCTGGTCTGTATTTTGTGCTTGGTACAGCCTGGGATTTACTGGTGGCTGTCTTGCCATAGACAAGCAGAGGCAACATCATGCAGAGGCAACATCATGCAGCTGAAGTCCAGTAGACTCCCCTGTTCAACTGTTCACGTGCCACCAAAACCCTTCAGGGATGGGTGAACAGTGCTTTTCAGGACTTATTTGAACAAGCAGAAGGGAAAACTACACTTGGGATTGAAAGCACAGTTCTTCAAAATCTGTCACCTTTGACCAGTCCAGCAGGCAGTTCTCCCAGCTGCCCAGCAGAGAGAGCTGAAAAGGAGGCAGCTCTCAGAGAACACAGACAGCTCAGGACCAGACGCTTCAGTTCAGCATGCCAAGACTATGCAGAGCAAGACATCTGCACTGGGAGGTAAAAGAGGGAGGGAAAGCTGCTGTAAGAATTTAGAGCTATTTCTACTTTTCAGAGATCTGTACATAAAGAAATTAAGGAAAAGCCTCTGTGTCAAATGAGTTATATCTCCTTCTCCAAGGCATCCTCTGTAATGTTTTAATTCAGCGCCTTCTGCATTTGACCCTAAAGAAGAGTACTGGTGCCCTTCTCCTCCTCAAATGCCCAAACAGACCTTTTTCTTCTAAATCAGCCTGTACCTGCATCTCTTTTTGTACCCTTTGTACATGAAGTTCCCATGTAATTTGTAAATGACCAAGATTTCCATTCAAAGCACTCAAGCTGCACTGTGAGAAGGATTAAATGACTCCTGCCCGTTCCTGGATGGTCTCTTGGTTATGAAGTATTTGTCAAGCTACAGATGTCTGTAGTCAAATACCTGCCTCTGACAAAAGCATTTGTGTCAACTTCAATTTCACAGCTTGGAAATGGCATCTCCTGAAAGGCAAAGATCATAAACCAGGAAGGTCATAGCTTGGACAGCATTTGCTAGAGCCAAAGCCTCAGAGAACCTCTCCTGCCTGGGACAAGAAGCCACCTGTGGCAATGGAGGATAGGGAAATGCTGGAAGAGGAACGGCTTTCCATTTTCCAGGATTTGTAACAGATGAGAGCACCATACTGATCTGTTAGCACTGAAACTGACATACTTAGGAGACTTCAGTGCTATGCTGAGGCATGTCACAACTTATCCAAAGCTACAATCCTCTGCCATCACCTAAAAGCCAGTGTTACCCCTGATGCAAGGTATCCATACCATCTTTGCCAGAGCAGTGTTTCACACTGGCTTGGCACCAGGAAAGAGTTGGCCAAGGCCCTTGGAAGGTCTCCCAGGCCACCTTGCAAGAGGACACAGGCTCTGTCAGAAATGGAGCAGGCACTGCTGATGGAACACAGCCATCAGAGAAGCCAGTTCTGCAGTAAGGATGGATGGTACAAGATGAACACAAAAGAATGGTGGGGGAAAAGGGTCAGATACAGAGTATTATTGTGAGCATAGGGCTGGGAAGAGAAGGGAGATGTGAAAGGTTGGTTGAAGGACAAAGGGATGGGAAAGGAAGGAACAGCCAAGGATGGTGGAACACACAAGTATTGCCTTAATGCAATTAAATGACAACAGATAAGTCAGTGCTAAATTAGGCTAAGAACCACAACCATACGAAGCAGACTAAAACCCAACAGATCAATTAATTGATCTGGAAGCAATTGAGATGCCAGGAAGCAACATCAAGAGAAACTGCACTAATCATCAGCACTAAGCACAGCTCTCAGGACAGCCTTCCCTGCACTTCTGTACTTGGCTTCACCACAGCACAGAGCACTGTTTCTCAACAAACAGTGAGGTCCTGTTGGAGTCAGCTCATACCTGTTCACAGTGTTTTCATATGCAGATCAAGACAGAAATACTCCCTCCAGATCATTTACACATCTAATGTAACACCAAAGTTTACTTGGCTCTGCCTCAGATGAAGAGCACAAATAGCCATGGGTAGTATTTAAACTCAGGGCAGAACTTCTGCCCAGAGGGGACTCTGTCAACTCAAGAAGTAGCACCATGTGGTATTCAAGGAAGAGATGGTCAGGGCTCTGTGTGTGGGGCACTGAGCCAGGCTGGGAGATTCTAAGTTGGGCAGCAGCCCTGCTGAGAAGGGCTTGGGGTTACAGCAGACAATAGGCTGACCATTAGTCAGAAGCAAGTTCCCTTCACAGGTAAGACAAACAGGCTGCACTAGGAGCCATGTGGCTAGCAGAGCCAGAAGAGTGATTTTTACTCTGTTCAGGACTGAGGAGATCTCACCAGGATTTATGTCAATTGTTAGGTCCTCTGGTTCAGGAAGAATGTGGGGAAACGGGAGAGAGACCAACAGAGGCTGCAAAAGTGGTTACAGGCCTGCAGCACAGAGCCTGTGAGGGAAAGGAGCCAGGCTTGGGTAGACTGGTAAAAAGGAGGCAGAGGAGGCATCTACCAGGAGCCTGTGACTGCTTGAAAGACAGTTACAGATCTGAGAGTGCCAAACTCCTCCTACACCAGACAGTGCAGTGAGGGACAGCAGCCACAGATTGCAGCTTGGGAGACTCACACGTAAGGGAAGCTTCTCTTCCATGAAGGTGGTGTCCCCTGGGACATAACCAGAGAGGCAGGAGTCTCCATCCTTGAGGGTTTCTTGCACGGGGAAAGAAAGGTACTGACTCTCAGTAGCAGAGATCTGCCTGGATTTGTATACAAAAGCCCCAGCTGATGTGACCCAGAGCTGGGAACAGGCCCCTTCCCACAGGCATGACAACTGTATTCAAAAGCCATCTCAGCATTGTATAAATCTGTGGGGGCTCCACACACACTCCTCAACAACACTAGGTTTTAGTCTCTTGAAATACAGTTAGCCTCAGCATTAAAGTCTCTTTCCTTACCCAGCCAAAGCACCTTGTCAGAATCAAGACAAAAAAACAACAGAAAGCAAAAAAAACCCCACAATCCAAACAACAGACACACCACTAATCCTGTCTCTCTACTGCTCACAGCAGAGGAACACAATGCATGAGTTCATCCCAGCTTGCCAAGTTGCAAATGCTTATCCAAAATAGCATCTGAAAGCAATCTGCAGCTTTTCTCCAGAGAAATATTTCCCTGTCAGCTTTAGCAGACATGAGAAAGCCTTCAATTAGACTATCCTCTACCCTTCCAAACACCTTTTGCATCGAACTGCTAAGATCTCTCTTTTTTTTTCAGAAGAATTTTTCCATGTGCTTCTTTTCAGCTAGGAGTCACCTTTATTTGTTCTTCTACTTGGAAAGATTTTCCATCTCACACTCTGTGCCCTTCGAGTAACATCATCAAGTGAGGAGAAGCATTATTTTTGATAGAAAATTTTCACCCTAAGAAACTAAAGCATATTCATTAGACACATGCACATGCTGCAAAGAATAAATACAGAAAATAGTTTATTTTCCACTTTAAGAGATCTCAACAGTAACATTTCAAACTCACCAGAAATGCATTTTAAAACAAAATACAAGACTACAAGGTAAAGTGTACATCCAGCCCTCAAAAGGAGCTGGAGACTTCTTCAGAAAAAGATGTGCTTCCTAAAAACACTGATGAAGATGACAATCCATTCACATCTAATATTATCACATTTGGTTTTGAGGTTCTGCAGATGAAGTCTTTCCCTCTTAAAGAAACTCCTCCTGATACTAAAAAGCTTTGCCTAAACAAGGATTTGAGGACTCTTGTCTCAACACAGTATTTTTACAGTAAAAACATCTGAAAGACTAGTAGGCATCTTCCACCTCTTCTAAAAACCAGAGAAAACAGCAGTGCCTTAGGACATCCAAAGAGAATGAGGTGAGCTAACAAATGGCACTGGGTTCATTTAGATCAGCAGGGTTCCACCAGATCACTGCCACGCTGCTTTTCGAGTGTATCAGGACTCAAGTTCACTTTGACACTAATTCCCAGCAGCAGAGATCTTCCTGTATTTGTATATGAAAGCATCTGTCTTTCCAAGGCTAACTCCATAGACACCATCTGGCATCAGAGACCCAAAATGTGCCTGTTGGCTGCTGGGAAACGATTTTTCAACGTGATTCACCAAGGAGGAAGAACTCCCATCAACATCCAGGGCTTTTTCAGTGGCAGTTTTACCATCAGAACTGGCATTAGGAGAGCCATTTTCAGCACACCTGCCAATGCCATCCATGCACTCACGGAGCTCTTGGCTCAGCAGCAGTACCATAGTCCCTCCAACACGAAGTACCCTGGCAATTGCAGGAAAAAACAAAGGTTAGGTGTTCATCATCCTGCCTGGCCTTCATTCATCTGTGCAGAACTCAACGTTGCTGACACTTCAGCTGACAGCTGCATTTGGTAAAGCACGTTAAGGGTCATGGCACAACTCAGCAAAGCTGCATCTCCAAATGGAATTTAAATTCCCTATTATCATAACTCTTCCAAAAGCAAAGAATCAGGCCCTGTCCTGACTCCCAAACATTTCTGACCTCAGGAATTCTTTCCATTGGATTAGCAGGGAAGATGGACTGTTCTCTCCTCTCCTGGTATTCTTCCAAGGATTGAGGGCAATGTCACCTTCAGAACCTAATTTTGGGTCACATGAGCCTCCCACCAGCCTGCAAAGGAACAACTTCCCAGGGCTGCAAGAGCTTGTCAGATTGGTATGGTCATTCTGAAGCTGGCCTTTCCCTTTGGAAACTTTAAAAGGGTCTCTCCTGTCTGTGTTCCATTGATCCTTAATGGCTTTTAAACCCAGGAAACAGAGGAAAATTAACCACTGTTTGCAATACGTTTTTCTTAGCATATGAGGAAACATTATGCTTGGCTTTGAATGAGGGGAAAAAAATAGACTATCTGGCTGTGTTCACATTGAAGTCTTACTGGTGGAGCTCTCATGGTAATGGCCCCTTTCCTCATCTCCACCTTCCAAGAAAATAGTCAGCTTAGGATGCCAAAGGGACAAGCACAAGCTGACATAAGGTTTTCCTGCCATTCTGTGGAGCTACCTCACCTTCACCATCTTCCCACCACCTGGCTGCATCAGTGAGTGAGATAACAATCCTACAGAAAGGATTTGTTTACAGCCAAGAAGTGAAATTAAGGAGCAGATGGTTTGAACTGCCCGTTAGAAACAGCCCATTATTATTTTGGCTCAACTCTGCCACAAAATGACAGGGTGAGAGATAGAAAGAGGCATCTAAAAGCAGACCAGGTGGCTAGTGGACATGCCAGTATAGAGTAACAGAAAGGAAACTGTGGCCATTTTGTGGTCTGAGATCCTTCTTGCCAAGGTAGGCTGTTAAAGAGCTTGGTTAAGAATCCAAAGCGAAAGCCTATGACTTTATCCAAGTAGATCTCAACTAAGAAGGGATTACTGCTTTATTTGCTGGCCATGTTTCAAGTTCATCCATGTCATCCTCTCCTCTTTCTCCTTTCCTCCACCACCATACCTTGTGTGAGCACACTCACAAATATCCTTTACAACAAGCTCATTCCTTGTCAGTTTGCACTGCCATCAGCACTTCCACAGCTGGCAAGCCAAGCCACAACAGCCTCTCAAGAACAAGTAAAGGATTCACAACTTTCACAGCCAGCACAGGATCAGACTAGAGCTGGAGAGTGTTTGGAATAAAGCACACCTGAAGCTGACTAAACGCTCAGGATTGTAAACCACAGTTGACATTTACACCAAACCCCAAGTAAGGCAAAGGCCACACGTACCTCTCCATTTCCTGGAGAATATCTGGTAGGAGCTGTATGTCTTCTGTGATCTTGAACTTCTTCCCAAATGGAATATCCGAAATCACGGCGTCAAAGCTTTCTGAAGGCAACGGCAACGCTGCAGAATAAAGGCAGGTCTTCACATCTGACTATCTGAAAAATGAACAGCAGCTGTGCCCTCCTTAGCCTTACAAAACTGTCTGACAGCTCTTCTGTGGGTTACATACTCAGATTCACAGCTCCTTCACTACTTATCCTCACAAACAACACTACAAAGCCACCAAATTGATGCAGACTGGGAAGAGACAAATGAATGAGAGTGTGGTTTAGCTTGCAGATGCCTTGTTACTGGTGATCTGTTTGCCTCAATAGCAAAACTCTCCTAAACAGGGCATGCTTCCAAACCTTCTGCTGCTTCTCAATGCACAGCAGAACTTTACAAGCAAAATGCCAAAGAGCTAAGTTTGCAAGCAGTTACTTAGCACTGATGTTTACATGCACACGTACGAGTGGCAAGGAATCCCAGGTTAAACTGCTCTTCACTCCTCTACTGATCTCCCCAAAACCTGGTTACAGACACAGTCGCTCACATTCGGTGGGAGCCAATGTCTTTGAAGTATTTCCCCAGAACTTCTGGAACTTGGGGGCAGGCAGTTCTCTTGACCATGGGTCAGCACTGCACCCTTGTGGTGATGGAGGCTGGCAACAGCCCAGGCTGTGCTGACACCAGTACACGAAAGGACAAGACTATGGGTTTTCCATCCCTCAGGATGCCAAACACTGGACAAAGCCCTGAGCAACCTGACCCAGCTTTGGAGTTAGCCCTACTCCAAGCAGATAACAAAACTAAAGATGTCCAGTGATTCCATCTCACCTAAACCCTGCCGTGATTCTGTAGCTGCCTTTCCAGAGCTGGCTGGAGATGTTTATTGGACCATCCCTGGATCAACACCTTCAGCACCACAATTTTATGACAATTTTCTCTAGAAATGGAAGGGCAAGTTACCTGAAGTCCATCTCAAGACATGCAGAAATAATAGCTTCTGATCAGTGACAAAGACTCCAACTACTTATTCACTATTAGAAAAGCTTTACAAAGTGCCTTTCATTTTCCTAGAAGTCAAGCCAAATCACAGCTTTAAAGTAAGAAATAAAGCTATACACATTATTCTTGTCAATGAGAAATAGTATTTCTTACCATTCTGGTAAGAAACAAATACTGCAAGGCCAAAAAAAACCCACAACCCACAACATTATCCATGCAGAGGGGAAAAACACACAGTTTTTGTCTATTATTTCAAAAAGGAATAATTTAGACTCAGGCTTTGAGGTCCAGACTAAAGTCTGACATCTCCCAAGAGTAGCTCATTAACTCAAAATCCCTCTCCAGGAAAAACACGTCGTCATTTGAAACACTCCTGCTGCAATACATCAACAATTCAGCTGTGCTTAATGGATCCCCACTTTTACTCATCTGGTAACTTGAGTTGCAAGCCATATTTTAGATGGATTTGTTCTTGCTGTATTCCGCTGAGACACTAAAAACTCTCACACATGTACTCTGTTGTTCAGTGTTAAGACAGATAATTACTACCATGTCTGACAATTAATATTTTCACTTGTCTTCTGCTGAGTTTATTTCTGCCAAAGATGAGAGCAGGGAGAGAACAAATAATTAACCATTCCCCAGCACTAGAGTCACTACTCAGCTATTTGTTGAGACTTAGCTCTACTACACACGCTCCCAAGAGAACCTACGCTGCCTGGATAATCTCAGAACCACAAAACTCACCTCAAACATGTTTTACTTGGAAAGCCTAGAGACATACCTTTCACAGAAGCTCTAAGTAACTCAATCTTATCCATCAGGCCTGCTGTCCTAATATTCACATCTGCACCCTCTAGCTGTGAATCACTTATATCAGCGCCCCAGTAACAGGCTTCCTGTTAAGAGAGAAAGAGTAAAGTCATTTTGTTGACAAACAGGAGTATTTATTTCACAAACCCTTATCACAACTGCCCTGTTGCACAGCTCTTCCAAGATAAACCTCTTGCTGGGAGATCTACTACTACTCTGACATAGAGCAATACACAGACCTAGAGGAACGGGGGAAGTCTGTGCTTTCCTTTGTTTCACGTTCTGGTCTGCTCAAGACACTTGGAACTTACAGAAATACTGAGGCTATGTTCTAACAGCAAGTACCCAGCTAGCTACAAACAGTCATGCTGCCTCTAATATTGATGACTGTACTGCCATGTTGACACCTCTGATCCCAGGAGGAGCAGTTTTAAAAGTCCCATGGACTGCCTCACACAAACCCTGCAGGAGTTGTGTGAGCCTACAGGGCTCCCACCTGCACAAGTACGTAGGACTTGTCTTCACCCTCCTGTGGAGAAACATATGTACTAAAGCACTTCAGGAACTGCCTAGAAAGATCAGTTTGCTTCCAGTAATGGACTTTGGTATAACTGTGGTACAGAACTTTCTTTTTGCATCTGCAAGTCATCTTGCAGAAGTCCTGCCTGTTGCCACTATGATACTCACAGGCCACTCTTTGGCAGCTTCCAGCAGGATCGTTCCTAGCCCACACATGGGATCCAGCACAAAAGCACCTGCCTACAAACATAAAAGGGTTAATGCATCCCCAACAAGACAGACTCCTCTCCCAGGACAAAGCTTACAGATAGACATTCAGGTCACCTGTGGTGACACTTCAGGGGAAAAAAATAAAAATCATTGCAGAGAACAGCAGTAACAAATTCATCTGTGGGAAAGATCACACTTGCTTTTGTTTTTTCTCTTAGGAGAACACCCTCCAATGAAGTTGGAAGCTGGGGCAACAGAAAAAATCTTGCCATTTAAGCATATATCTGTGCAAGGAATAACACCTTTCAGCCTCTTGAGAGGGACCTGGGTTAAGGCAAACTCTGTCCACACACATTAGAGCGTGGGGTATTGAAGTCTCCACACTACTTCAAAGCTTCCAGCTCTGGCGAGCAGCAGGCTCCCCCCTTCCCTCAAGACCCTTCATGAGCATTCACTTACACTGATTTCAGCCACAGACGCCATGGCCCACGCAATTGTTGACCGCAGTCCTGCTGTTTTGATATACTCTCTGTTTGCCAGTGGAAGCCTGAAGGCAGCAAAAAGTCAATGTAAACTAATGTTACAATCACCCAGAAAAGCCCATGTAGTATGAAAAAGCAAATGAACTGGACAGATCTGCAAACAGACAGAAATCAAAGCCTGCTTTTACCCTTAACTCACTTCAGTGTCTGGCCTACGTGCCCAGATAAGCTCTGGACAACCCACAAGACTAATGTGACAGTTCAGTGAACCAGAAGACAAATTTTCACAGTGGACAGCAAGACTATGTAGAAATGATGCCTGTTCTGATACTACCAAGAAAAATCTGGTGAGAAAGAGGCCTACCTCAAAAGAGGAATCCCCACCACAGAGTGGATGTCATTAAGATGTACAAAGATCTGAAAGAGGGAAAAAACTGTTACATTAGGAACTCTCAACCTGACAAGACAATAGCTTTAACTCATTTAAACCAGACACAGAAGATGTTTCTACAAACTTGCGATCCTAGGTTTTAAGAACAAAAAATTATGCTTTCAACAATTATGACTAATCAGAAGAACTCACACTAGGTAACCTGAATGCCACTTTAAAGAGGGTTTAACATATAAGCAAGCTGCAAGGGGAATTTTGTCAGCCAGGAATCCATCTGCAAGCACTTGAATCTTTAAGGGAACCAGCTTTTGTAACACTGAATGCATATTTTTACTCATATACTCATTCATTCTAAGCACATTATTCACTGTGTATTATTAGCACTCAGGTATACATATAACTCCCTCCTTTTAAAAAAACACATCAAAACAAAACCAAAAGCCACAATGAGGCATTTGACATAGAAGGTAAACGTGGATAACCCTTCTAGAAATAAAGGCAACTCAAAGAAATTGTCCTCCTGTCCAACAGAGAACATCCCAAAAGGTTTCATATGACAGAAATCCCAGGAAGCACAAACAGAAATCTGATCCTTTTGAGAGATACCAGTCCTCAGCACTTGAATGGGTTCAGAGCAACAGTCTGGACAACAATTTGAGGCTAAACAAAGCTCTACTTGATGCACAGCCTGGGAAAACCACAGCCAATAGGTGAACTCAGAACTTTTAAATAGGGCTTCAAATCTCTCAGCATCAGTGCTGAGGGCAGCTTCCATACACCAAGGACAGGGATAGAGAAACAGCTTGTCAAGAGCAAGGAGTCCTTTCCAAGGTCTCTAGAGAGCTCACACCATGGAGGGTGCCTCAAGCAAGCTGTCAAGATACAGGGTCCAGGAGGAGGCTCTCCCGTAAAGAGTATTCTGAAGTTGATTTCCTTGTCAACACGACCGCGCTGCTCACTCTCTTCCCCTACAGAGGGTAAACCAGCTGCCCTCACCTCCCTTTTCAGTCCAGTAGTTTGTGTGCTGAATCCTGAGACATGATCTGTATGGATCTTTCCCTAATACACAAGCCTAGGCTGGCAGGTCTGCTGTTTACCTAAGTGCTCTGGAAGGCACAGAAACACACACAGAGGGGATACTGAAAAGCTTTGCTCAGCACTACCAGGTCATTTTGAGTTAAATTCAGCAGCAGAAAAACAAACAAGGAGAGGCTACAGCCCTGAGTGCAAAGACAGAAGAGAACAAAACAAAAAATATGTGGAGTAAATTCTGGAAGCAGCAAAAGGCCATCTGACAGACAAGCACCAGTACCTCTAGGTCGGGGTCTCGCAGGTCAGCTCGCCACCCAAACTGCTTCATGAGTGCCACGCCGACGGCCCTTCCAATCTCCTGCAAGGGGGAAGAACGCAGGCAGCAACACCAACAGGTCACAGCTTTGACTGCACAACCCTCATAAACACACCTGGCAAAAGAGTCTCTATCCCAAGGAGAATGATTTGAACAAAGACACAATAGAGCACAGTGAACACCTTGCAGAACAAAGTGACTGCCGCTCACCCTGAGTGTGGGAGGCTGAAGTTCAAGCCCTACTCAAGTTGCCACAAAAGTTGGCATCATTTTAGAATTATATAACACACAAAATATTTCTGAGGGCTGTAAACTATATTAACTAAGAGGCAATCTGTGAATGCACAACTGCAACTCACCATCTCAGTGCTTTTATGGCACCTAGAAAGCTCTGACTACCTTCAGAGTATGAGAGTTTAAACATGCAGCACAAACTTAAGCAAAAATTCTTGTTGACAGGCTCATGTGTCCCACTTTCCCCAGGTACTAGCTTTAGTAGGAGAAAAAAAAAAACTAGTTAAACAACTATTATTTTCAAGTAAGAGAAATCTACATAAGTTTTTACATAAGGATTTTAATTTGTATATTGCTCACAATGGAAAAGCAGTAGAGATGTGAAGAAGGCCAGATGGAAAGGCCACCCTCTGACAAGGACAAACATCCACACCTCAGGATACATGCCAGGGTTGCATCACCCTGCTGGGGAACAAGTCCACCTTAATAGCTAGCCAGAACCCACCTGAGCTGCAAAGTTCTGGTTTTGTGCTGCCTTTTACACTGTCTGCCACAGAGACAAGTCTGGCTCCACTGTCCTTACAAAGGTCGTTTAAGTAGCTCTAAACTACTATCACTCAGACTCCCGAGGCCCAGCTACCTCAACCTCTTACCTTTACTTACCCTCAATAAAGGACATTGATTTGAAAACTATTCAGGGTAACAGTGACCAGAAATAACTGCCCTTGTATTTCTATTTAAGGCAAATGCAGGTTAAAGGTCTTTTTGAGAAAAACACAGAAAAAGCTTCCATCAGTTTGTTATTCTAAACACACAACATACAGCTGAAAAGACAACTACACACCTTCCTGCATCTTTACTAAATTCTTGTAGAACACACTTCAGCATACCTGGGAAGTAAGCTTTTTGGCAATTGCTCCACTACAACGACAAGAAACTCTGAAACTGAAGCTAAGCTGCTCATTTGCAGTTTGTTCCCCTTCACTGCTTTTGGGAGGGTCTTGTAAAGAAGTGTTGCTTTCAGTCCAGCAGTCATGATCACTCTTTCTCTCTGGCACCATACACCTCTCTCCATTTTCCACTTGACATTTTCCAGACACAGTCACTCTTGCTTGTTCTGTCTTTTGTCTTTTAGTTGCAATGTTTGTCTCTTCTTCTGACTTTCTCTTGAGAGGTGATGGGTTTTCTTGAGAGACATTATCTTTTTTCGCCTTGCACCCATAGAGATTTCTCCAAATAGAGATAACATCCAGCCAGTACTTCGGTTCCTCAACGACAAGACCTTTGATCTCATGCAGTATTTTCCCTGGAAATAAAGGCAGTTCTGGGTTAAGTAGTTCAGTCTCCACATATGGTTTTCTGATAGACTAAGAACAGCTGTTAACAGAGACTGTGTTCAGTTTTCATCCAGGAACCACAGCAGCAGCTGCCATCACAGGCACAGTTGAGCTCTCAACACCCACATCACCCACCAGCAGGGACCCTGACATCCTTTTAATTACAAGCTCTGCAGAACCAAGACTATATCATCCAGGGGCTGAATGCTGCAGTTCTACAAAGGCAGACCACCTCTGAGAGTCAGTCCCAGTACCAGAGAAGCAGTCTACCATCCCAGAAAGCACATGGTCCCTGATTAGAGATACAAGATGCTTTCTAGGACTGAAAGACAGACATGAACATGAATCCCTACTTCAGCTCAGGTAAAAAGCCACACATTTATTCTTTTATGAAGGCAATCAATCCTTGCTACTCATCACCCTGCCTCCAATTCTGCAAAGTCTCTGATACACCTGAACTTACACCTGTGGTTAGTCCTCTAGAGCTCACTACAGAGCAAGTAACAAAGTATAGGAAATTTACTTAACCTTCAAGCTAATCAACGGGAAGGAGAAAAAAAAAAGAGGTATTTCTATTTCTCATTTTAAATCTTACAATCAT
Source organism: Colius striatus (assembly GCF_028858725.1). Lineage (NCBI taxonomy): Eukaryota > Metazoa > Chordata > Aves > Coliiformes > Coliidae > Colius > Colius striatus. Next base: position 111,135,894 of record NC_084760.1, read on the forward strand.
GGTTAAATTTGATGCTCAAAGCTGAAGGACATCGATGATCTCCCAAATAAAATCCCTGCCAGTAGACAGGTCTTACTCCATCTAACTTGAAATTCTTGTTCCAACACTGGAAGAGAATGTGACCTGAGTAGCTGAGACTTGTCAAAAACCACTGTACTGGCAGTTAAGTGACACAGGATACACATCTGGATCCATTTCCCCTAAAAGAAAGTGAGTCCTTGTTAAAATGCACACAGGGGTCCAGAATTGCTTCTCACATGTGCATACATGTAAAATATCAGCAGAATACCAACTAGTAAGAGATCTAATTAAACAATTTTAAGGCCATTTTCTGCTTTAATAAAATAAGGCACTGAAAACACGCCTGAGTAAAAAATATTGTCAATTAGAACTATAGTTGTTAGTAAATAGTAAACTAAACACTCCTTTTGTAAATAAGGCTTGGAGACAGAACGACACTTTCCTGAGCACAGGGAGGGTGAGCGAAGTGGAGAGGACGAGCCGATGGAAGAAGCCGGTGCCACACCTTTATCTCTAGAAGGTGCAAGCGGGGGGTGTTTCTTCAGCAGCAGAAACAGTCGCTCTCCAGATTTAAGTTTCCTCAGCTCCGCCGGCTCCGCCTCAGTGCTGAAGAAGACTTTTCCTGAGACGAAATCCACCTCGAGGGTAAAGAGAAACCAAACCACACCGGGAAGTTGTTCTGGACGAGCACTGGCAGCAGCCCGGCAGCCTCCTCAGCCCCTCGCAGGGAGAAGGGCACCGCAGACCCCGTCTGACCGCGGCTGGCGAGGGGACTCGGCCTGACCGACGGGCAGCTGTCCCTGCTCACGGCGGGGACGGCACCTCAGGGGTCCCTTCCGACCAGCCCCACTCCCTGCGCCCCCCGCGGGACGCGAAGCGAACGCGGCCGTGTTCCCCCGGCTCCGGCTCCCCCCTCACCTCCGTGGCGCCGAGCCGCGCCTGCACCTCCCGCGCCAGGAAGGGCTCCAGCCCGCGGCCCGCCGTGCAGAAGTACCGCCCGGGCCCCGCCGCCATCTTGGCCCGCGGCGGGGCCGCCCCTGAGGCGGGGCCGCGCCGAGGAGGCCGGTGCCGCGCGGGTCTCGGGCCTGCCCCGCCGCCCTCAGGGCGGGCCCCGGCTGCCGCCGGAGCCTGCCCGTACCGAGGAGAGGTGCTAGGAAGTAATCACCTAGTTCGGAGCGTGTTTGTACTCTCAGGGGTAAACCTCACTTCTAAATGCCTCCTACAGTGGTCCCTGCGACCAAATCCCCTCCTGCTACTGAGGCAGAGCTTTGCATGGGACAAATTCGGTGCCTTTGGCCACGAGGGAACATAAACTAGAATGAAGGTGCGAGTCACTCCTCTGCCCATCTTCCATCAACCACTTGAACTCTCTTCCCCTTTGTGCGTGTCTGAGCTTTACCAGAGGTTTATCACAGCAATTAAATATCATGTTACCTAAGTATATGTGTGCAGGAACCTTCATTCTCCCGCCTCCTAAGGCAATGTTCTCTTCCCACTTATTTACAGGGGACAGAGCCAGAGTATGAAGTAACACAGATCTCCTCAGTCACGTGTAGCTCAGTCTCTGGCAGGGGGAGCAACAAGAAATGCCCCAACACCAAGGAAAGTGGAACTCTGCCTCCCTTACCACAGCTCACACCGCCCTGGATTAATGAAAAACCAGAAGCAGTCCCCTGGCTGGAGCAGTCATCTGTGCTCCAGACCATAGTAGTCTCCAACAAGCAGTGAAAAAATAGAGGTGGTAGGATCTATGCCAACCAAAGAAAGCAGATTTCAGTATAAAATTCATGCTTAAAAGCACTCACAGCCTTGGTTCCCTCCCCTTAATCAGCTAGGGATAGTTTCCTGCCTTTCATTTCTATGCAGATAGACTCCTGGCCACCCCTGAACAGCCTCCTGCAGCACAAGCCCAGCAACAGGGTGTGCAACATGAGAACAGGAGTCAACCTGCAAGATAAGTGGTCAAGGGAAACACCTTCTGGAAGCAGCCATCAATTTAGGTTAAATTGTAGGCTCTCTGCATGTCTTTGTTTTCTGTTGAATTGTATGGGTTTGTATGACTGTCTTCAGACAGCGGTCCCCTCAACAAAGCCACTATCTTTCACTGTTTTTGCTTTGATGCTTGTAAGAAGGGAGACAGTTAACAGCTGAGGAAGAGCTGAGGTTTTGGAGGAGCTAGAGGCACCAAACAACCTATATGGTGCTGATTTACAAACTGGCCAAATAGAACACTGACAACTGCCTTTCACCAGGCCTCACGCTTACTTCAGTGACCTGCTGCTGCCATGCAAGAGAGCAGCTGCTGAGGCAGCCAGGCTGAGCAGAAATCCTACACTTCCCAGGAGCCTTCACCCCATCTGGGCAGCAATGCAGAGCAGCTGTATGCTTGTGGGAGGGCAGAGGGACTGAAAAACTTCACAAGAGTATCTAAAATCCTCTTTGGTCACAACAGTTACAAATTCAACAAGGTGAGTCTCACCTTTAGGAATCATTTTTTCCCCTCCCTCAGATGAAGTCTCATGAAACTCACCTAATTAAACTTAGTCATTTCAGCATCAGGCTTACCAGAGTGATACAGGTGGACATTACTGTCGTTGCTTATCACAGCATTTCCTTTCAAGAGGAGGTTTTTGGTAGGACATTAATGAAGAAACACCAGTTCCCACAGCCCTGCTCTTTGGATCCCTGCTGCGCTGCACTGTCAGCTATGGCAGAACTGCTGGTGTTACAGTCCAGTACGGTTTGGAGAAAGGTGCTGACACAACTTACTCTTAAATAAAGGAGATAGCAAATATATATTAAAATCATAACACTGCTCAAAAGCATCTTGTCATATCATCACCATGGTAGGTGTATTTATTCCGCTCCCCTGCAAACAAAATAAGCAAATGCTGTTCTCGGAGCATCTGAAGGCTGGGAAACAAGTTCTTAAGGACATCTAAGCCCTTCACAGTAATTAGTCCCAAAGGGTGCTTCAGACAGCACTTTTAAACCACCTTTCCATAGAACAGCTGTCACTTTCAGCATCTCTGTGGACACTCTACACAGCATTCATGAGCATTCATGACACACATAACTTGGGTAAGAGAACCTCACAGGAGTATACAAACAGGGAAAAAAGAGAAAGGAATTAAATCACATAGGTGAGCAATCTGGACTTGCTGTATCAGATAACAGCCACAGGTTCCTGACGTCAAGAATCAGGTTGAGTGTCCCCTCCCTCCCAAAAAACAGAGCTCACACATTTCCAAACTTTGGTTTAATTTTTGGTTTTTTTTTTAATAAAAGACAGCTTCCAGATAGCTAATCATTACTGTGCTGTTTGTGCAGGATGAATACTAAAATGCACAAGGCAAGTCGAAACAAGCTGTTTGTTTCAAACTGCTCAGCAGTGCAGGCTAGAGCACTTCTCTGCAATGGCTTTACTCTTTGTACAATCAAGTTCTATGTAGCAATGACTGTATATAAAGAATATAGTACACACTCTTGTTTTCATTGTCAATTTACAAGAGAAAACAAAAATAAATATTTCCCATTCTTATTATACATTAACACTTCAGTAGAAAGTTACAGCTGTTGCGTTGGCATGACCTGCAACTTCGGGAGGAAAAAGGACATGCATACATAGCTAGTAAGAACTCTAAACTAAGACTTGGTAATAAATTACAGAGGACAGATAGCAGCCAACGGAACACCGATTATCTGAATTCAGTACGTTTGTGATTCTTGCTCTGAGGAGAAACAAAAAACAATCTCACAAAACACAAAAGCCAGGAGCTTGGATTATGTAAATAAGACAAACCATGTATGGTATAGTCCTTAACTTCAAACTTTTGTGACTAATAGGCTTGTGGTTTTAGGCAAAGATGAAGTAGTTGAGTCAGTCCTTGCACCCTTTCACACATAACTAGCACCGTAAAGATGCAAGGACCTCAGCAAACACCTAAATTTCATGCTTAATAGCTAAAGCATGCATTTTGTAGAGTGTGTGCATGTTACATACTCTTGTTTATCAAGGTTACTGTGCAAAAGAGATTTTCAACCACTGAAGATGTTTCTGTAATGGTTAAAATTACTTGCGATGTTTCTGCAGTTCAGCAGGCCTGTAAGAGATTAATTAAACAGGAAAATCGTACTCGTGGTTCATCCTTGAGTGGAGTACACAGATACTGTACCAATGAATTGGCAGATCAGAAGATAATGGCAGCAGCCTAAGCTTACAATGAAGTGTGAGGGGGAAACATAATGAGTTAATATGCACTGCAGTTTCCTTAAAAAGATCTAGATAATTACAGATGGCACAAAGCTTTGTACAGGTGGATCTATCAGTGCAAATACATAGATGAGGTACCAATTTGTTCAGGCCAGATCTAATTGTTTGGATCTTGAACTCTCTCTCTTGTTTTCCCGTTGTCAGATCCAGGCTGACAAGCTGTAGCATTGAAGTAAAAATCAAAGTCAAACCAATTTTCAATGTATTCAATATCAGATCATTGTTCTTCCCCTACAACTTTGTTTCTGAGCTTCTACTCCTCAGACTGCTTGATATATTTTATTTGAAAAAGCACACTTAGTGTTAATAACTTTCTTTTTCAAGACTTGAGACTTGATTAAAGGAAAAAGTTAAAACTGCATATGTAAACTGAAACAATAACTAAGAGCTGGCTGAATATTTCAACATTGTTTGAAAATTTAACAGGTACTGTCAGGAAGGAGGAACACAGTTATTGCTGCTATTTGGGGATTTAAAAAACAAAAAAAACCAAACCTGAAGGTCTAGACAGCACTGTTCCAATGGTGAAAGTTAAACAGACACAAACCAGCATTCTGCCTAGAATCAGTCCTTTTGCATTTGAACACTTTTCAAGTTATCTACAGCTTCCTCCTCCAGGCAACTATGATGACATTTACAAGGAGATATGGATTTAAAATGGCTAACTGTGGGACACACACAGCTTTTCAACTCTGGTAACTCCTTCTTGAGACGTTCCAGCTGCTCCACCTGGAATATATTTGGTTGTTCAGGATTCGAGTCGTATATCCTATTGAACAGAAAAGAAAAAACACTGATCAGTATAACCTGACTTTTCACAGAAATGTAGACTAGATGAAGCCACTGTGGGTTTTTTCCCTACCAGAATAAAATGAGGTATCAGCAAGTCGATAAATCAGTATGTTCAAGGTCAGTGCCCTAAGTTTTGTCACTCAGCTTGAAATATGAAATGGTATTCCTGTTACACAGCAGTTAGTATTTCATTGGCTATACTACAAAGCTACTCATGGGTATTAAACTTATTCTCCTGAAAAATGGGATTTTATGGGTACAAAGCAGCGAAGTAAGAGCAGAGTTCAAGGCTTCAAACTTAAAAGCATAAGAAATGTCACAGCCCTGAGATTGTTTGAACAGATAATCATATACTCTGTGTCCATCATTCCCAATGAACTTACAGTTTCAACAAGTGTTTCACACATACCTCAATTCAGAATCAATTTTTAAAGTTACCATTACAATATTAGGTGAAGAGTGAAAAAGCCCACAGAAAAATCTGACCTTTACTCATACCTAATGCAAATTTAACTCTCTATGCTATTTTAAATATTTTGTTTGTATTATAGTATTTTACATCCTCTTTTGTTTTCACACATGTAAACAAAGGTGCAGGATTTGAACTGTCAGCATTGTACCAGACTGTCCAAATCCAACCTACATTTTGGGTTTGACAGTGTAGGCACAGAGCAGAACTCCAATACTACTTTGGTGTAATTCACTCTAAAGCAAAAGCATTCATGTTCCTGTAATCTAAATTCGGTACACTGATTGTGACGAGGATACATTCTGATCTCCTGACATGAATTTCTAACATGAGTATGCTATTTAACACACAAAATTTAAATCCTGGCATCCAGTTCCTATCACTTGCAGCTATTAAACAGCTTCTGGTATTTCAGGTCTCCAGGTTTATCTCCTTCAAATTAAAATTTCTGCAAGAAATTGCCATGGCTTCTGCCTTAGTCTCTTATGAATATTCATACTTTTGTTTATGATTCCTTCAAGTAAGTGGCTTGGTTTTATTGCATCATTTTTTCTCTTTCATACCATAATTTCAAGATATGTCAAAGAGCAACACAATGTCACAATAAAAATAAGAGTGCTATATGATACAGTGCCAGGTTCCTTTTTACCCTGGCAAGAAAAGTTGAG